>NW_027526203.1:376546427-377146427 GCF_048455015.1 Haemaphysalis longicornis | reverse complement strand
CTATCGAGGGCTTGAATCTGAGCAGTGAAGATATTACAGAAACGTGGAACGAGATTCAAAAGCAACAGGAACAGGAGCGTGAGAACAGGCGTGAGCAACAGGAGTGCCAGCTAAAGCAAAAGGAACTGGAAGTAGAACGGCTGCGCCTGGAGGTGGAAGTGAGGAAGATGGCTGAGGTTCAAGGAGTAGAGGTAGCAGGAAGACAAAATCTTTGTGATTTATCTAAGCTAATGCAACCCTTAAAAGTAGGGCAAGATGTGGGCCTCTTTCTCGTGAACTTCGAGAGAACCTGTGAAAAAGCGAAGCTTGACCGTAGCACATGGGCTCGAAACTTGCTAAGTTTGCTGCCATGTGAAGCAGCGGATGTGATCGCGCGGCTTCCGATGGAGGATGCGGACAATTACGACAAAGTGAAGGATAGCCTTCTAAAGAGGTTCCGACTTTCGTCAGATGCGTTCCGGCAGCGGTTTCGCAATCTGACAAAGAAGCAGGGCAGCACGTATTCTGAGTTTGCCTACGAGTTGAAGGTAAACTTGGTAGAATGGATGAAGGGAGCCAGCGCTTTTGGGAACTTCGAAAAGGCTCTTGAAGTAGTGGCTCTCGAACAGTTCTTTTCTAAGCTTTCCGAGCCAATGAAGCTCTGGATCCAAGATAGGGCCGGAGTAGTAACAGTGCAGGCAGCTGCCGACTTGGCTGATGAGTACGCGTCACGCCGGGGAGAAAGGGACGAGGTTCCTCCAGCAAAAGCGGGAGATAGAGGAAAACCTTGGACGGGAAAGCAGGGGGCTGGCGCAGGTATGACGGCACAGAAAAAGGCGGACTTCGCTGCAAGTAGTCAAGGATCACAAAACAAACAGGAGGGAAAGGCTTCGGAGAGTTCTCCCAAAAAGAGTCCGTTTGACGCTAGGCAACCACCTACCTGCTACAAATGCAAGGAGGTCGGTCACATTGCCATAGGCTGTCGTAGGCCCAGGCCAGCCCTTTCCTATACTTGTGACTCTGCTACTAGCGAGGAGCTACTTAGTCCGTACCTTTTTAACCTAACAGTGAACGGAAAGCCATGCCGTGTCTTACGAGACAGTGGGGCAACCATTGATCTGGTGCACCCGGACTATGTGGCACAAGCAGATTACAACGGCAAGTGCGCATGGATTAAACCGGTTTTGCAGGAGGGAAGCATTTGTCTCCCGGTAGCTAGAGTAGTCATCACTGGGCCGTTCGGAGAAGTGGAGACGGAAGCGGCGGTGTCAGACAAGCTGCCCTCGCAGTACTCCTACTTGTTCTCGAATCAGACCGACCGTCTGCCTGGAGAACAAGGGAAAAGTTTTCACGAGGGAACAGTCCAAGCCTTGAACAGAGCTAAAGCACGCGCGCTAGCGGCCGAACTAGAGCGGAAAGAACCGAGTTTCACCTGAAGTACAGCAACACCAGCTGGAGTCAGCTCAGCGGAGTCTACTATCCCGTCGCCTACTGAAAAAAAGAGAGAGGGGTCGGAGGAGACTAGTGCGGATATAGCTGAAGGGGAATCGGAAGAGGGGCTGCTCGTGTTGCCTGTATCAAAATCCACAGGCAATGTACAGGAGAAAGTGACAAGAGACGAGCTCATCGAGCCGCAGAACAGCGATCCTAGCCTTAAGGAGGTTTGGAACACAGTCAGAGAAGGGCTAGCGAGGAAGAATGTCAGTTTTCTCGACAAAAATGGCATCTTGTACCGCCACTACCGGGATGAAAAAGGTGGCACGTTTGACCAGATTGTAGTTCCGGCCAAGTATCGGCATGACATTGTTGATCAGTGTCATGGAGTGGGTTGGTCGGAGCATTTAGAAGCTCGGAAGACCAAAGATAGGCTCCTAACGGAGTTTTACTGGCCAGGATGTTTCAAAGAAGTTGAGAACCACGTAAGAGCGTGTGACACCTGTCAGAGAGTGGGAAAACCGCACGAGAAGAGAAAGGCACCACTTAAGCTTGTTCCGCTCATTTCGGAGCCTTCTCGCCGGCTGGTAATAGACGTTGTGGGACCACTCCCAGCGACAAAATCAGGCTACCGGTATTTGCTTACCGCTGTTTGTCCACCCACCAAAGTTCCAGAGGCGATCCCAATGAAGGAGCAGAGCTCGGTAGAAGTAGTCAACGCACTACTGTCTATTTTTTCTAGAGTGGCCTTACCTAAGGAGATACAGTGTTACCAGGGTTCAGTGTTCAGCAGCGTTCTGACTGCGGGCTTCCTGGAGAAGTGCGGGATAAGGCTGATGAACCGAGTTCTGCAGGGGGCTGAAGAATACGCTGTTCCCTACTTAGTCGACCTTGCTATGTACTACAATACATGGGAAGACCACCTGTACCATCTTAGCGATGTCCTTAGACTTTTGACACACGCTGGACTGACAGCGAAGCCGGCTAACTGCCAGCTAGCTCGCGCCGAAGTACGGTACCTAGGGCACGTGGTAAGGCAGGGCGGAAGGCGACCTGACGAGTTGAAAGTAGAGGCGGTTGGCGAATTCCCGCAACCAGAAATGGAGGGTGCTTCCCTAGACCTCAAAACGGCTCTTGTTAGCTCGCCCGTACGGCATGCACCGAACTATGATCGTCCCTTTATTGTGCAATGCGATGCCAGCAACAGAGGCTTAGGAGTAATACTCTGCCAGGAGGATGAGAACGGGAACGAGCACCCTGTGCTATACAACCCTCGGTTCGCGAGGAGGCCTACAGTGCGTCAGAAAAAGAAAGTGCCTGCATTGTGTGGGCCACCCAAAAAAAATTCCCCCGCATTTCCCCGAGGGGGAGAATGTGAAAGTGCGAATGCACGGTTGTCGGCCCGCTTGCGGCGCTTGCGCTCGGCCCCCGCAGCCCACCGCCTCGCCGCCTTCTCTTCCATCTCTTCCATCGGGTTTGTAGTATCACGCGTACACCACGCAGTTATCAAGCCGCTATAACGCCGCTGAGTCGCCAACGCACGCCGCTGACGACGTAGTTTGAATGCGTTAAAGATATAAGGCGCGTCACTAACACTGATATCAGCGTCGTGTCCGTGGCTTGGTCGGTAGAGCGTCGCGCTGCGGCCGCAAAGTCCTCGTATCGAAACCTGGCGCCGGATGCTGTTTCTTTTTTAAATATAGAGGAGCACTGCGGACGCCGACGCCGCCGACGCCGCCGCCGCCGCCGCCGGCGGTGGATGGTTTGGGGTCGCTTATAAAGTGCATTCGCACTTAAAATTGGCCTGCTACCTCTATGGAACTTATTTTGTCTTCGTCACTGACCACTGCCCACTGAAGTGGCTGTCGCAAATGTCGGGAAAGAATCCGCGACTACTACGCTGGAGCCTTGCGCTTCAGGAGCTTAACTTCACTGTGAAGTATAAGAAGGGTTCCGCCAACGCCAATGTTGACACATTAAGCAGAGCCTTTTAGCTTTTTCGCTTTTGCTTTCTTTTGTTTTCATTTGAGGAACGTTTTTCTGTAGTGATTTTGAGTAGTGTTTTAAGTAATTCAGTCTAAGTTTTTAGCTGTGAGCAAGAGTATTAGTGTGGTTGCCATATGTAAAAAAAAAGCGTAGGTGCATTGTAGCACCTTTGAAAGAGCAGCCTGGTTGCCGAAAACTCATTGCCGGCGCTTGCTGGTTCGGGGAGGTTGGTCTTTGTGGTTTCAATGGTGCTGGAAGAATGCTGCTACTGTGATCTCTCCCGTCGAGCAGCTGATACTACACGACGTCCGAGATCTTTCCGTCGGCGGAGGAGCTGTTATGACTCACTGGCGCCATGTTTGCGCGGGTTAGTCGCCCGCCGGTCGACCACCCCACCGCTTGTCGACGGAAACGAAAGGAGGCCGACAAGACGCCGCGGCGGCCACTGATTGACAGCGGCTTTTGAGCGGCGTTGAGTGTTGTTGCCCAAAAGGGATTAAGGAGCCGCCGCTCGTCCCCCGGCCTAAGCAACTGAACGCGTGTGCGCGTGAAAGCCCAGACGGCGACGACCGGACAATGGGACCCAGTGGCGGCGGCAGCACAGCGAAGAAGGCAGTGGCAATGGTCAAGCCATTAACCCTTCCCGGAGTGATTCCACAAACCTTGTTAATCTGTGCTGTTAGGCTCCCTGGGAACGCAGCGCGCGGCAGACACCAAAAGAATACGCGGCGCCCGCGCGTCTTCCGTTCTTCCCCTCTGCTACAGGCTCCTGACGAGTGGCAAGGGTGTGTGTGTGTGCGTGCGCTGTGCATCTGCCGACATACCTGAAAGGCGTGTCCCTACCCGAGGGCGGTGCTTCACAGCGAGGAACGTACACATCACCATTGGTCCGCATTGTTTTGTATGGGGATCCCTAACCTAGGGAACTAGGGATCGGGGGTCAACAAAAAGGGCATGCTGCGGCCCGCCAAGATCTGTCTTCTGTCTTCATCTCGACAACTGACTGTAAAAATGTAAATGAACCCGTTGAGTTTGCTCTAAGCTCTCCCCTAGTCCTGGCTCGACGAAGCGACGGCGACCGGCCCCGCTACCAGCAGGCTGCGGTCGCTACAACTCGCTACTAGACGCAACACCACCAATAGAGGGCACAGGGAGGAAGGCTCCACCCCAAGAGTTTGCGCGGCGGTGGCACTGCCGTTCTTGGGCGAGCCTACACAGCCACAGCTCCGCTGTTACACTGGGTGCAACTAGGTTTTTATACGCCCGAGGGGGCGGTTGTCGGTGGCCTGTGGACGCGGCGGCGGTGGCTCAGCTGAATGTGGTATCAGAGGTGATGCGTGGTCACAGCAGTGCGCTAGCGCGGCAGCGGCAGGAATTTTTAGAAGAGGAGCCGACCGACGCCGCTCGCAGCCGGTTGAACGGAACGAATTTCGGTGAACGGAACGGCGCTTCCCAGTACGAAACCGCGTCCCCATACGTCGAGACGCTCGAGATAAATTGAAAACCCCGAAGCTGCCGTCCGCTTTGCGATGCTCGCTGAGTACACCACTTCTGGCGTCGACGCTGATATCTGCGGACGATAGACATCGTCATATGTAACCCAGGCGGACGATTTGTCATGCACTTTAGCGAAGCGCGCAGACACCGGACAATGCTGGGAAAGGTTCATCGTAACGCGGCTTGAAAGCGTACACATGCGCTCGAAGCGGGCAGTAGTGTCGTCTGCCCTTGGCTACTATCTTCGGTTAAGTTTTAAAGCGAAGCTGTCTGTGGCTAGCAGAGATAGAGTAAATGTTTATTGAAAAGTTGAAGAGGTCGGCCTTGAAAACTAATTTTGGGCCTGCTACTTCCCTTCTGGGGGAGGGCACTGGGGACAAAAAGAGCAAGTAATGGAAGGTATGAGAAATGACAATGAAATCGACAAACTAACTATGTACAAGCAGTAAAACCAAAAAAATAATGCCCTTCCACTCTGTGAAGAAGGATGACCTTCAAAGCTGGACGCAGTCCGCGGAGTGCACGAAACAAAACACGTTTATCATATTTCCTAGCCAATTAGCTGAATGAACCTCTGACGGATCCAAGCTTTGTTCTGCTGCCGCAACTGTCGTAATAACTTTAAAGAATGACGTCATTTCACGTCTCAGCCAAGCGAACTGCGTGACATGGAATTTTTTACGTCCATAGATCACGATACGGGTTTTGCGTAGGTAATCTGAACATAGCCTAACAGACAAACCCAGTCCGCTGTACCACTAAGAACTCTGGAAAGGTCCCATTGGGGCGTTTAACGTCCGCGTTTAAATCTCGCACCAGCACAACGGACATGATATCCAGCAGTACGGGCATGAAACCTATAGCTGCGCGCGCACGCCTCCCCTCCTCCCTCCCACTACTCCACTAAAAACCTGCGCACGCATAAACCCGCAACCGGTCATGTGCGCGTGCTTAGAAGTGACAGACGCCGTCGAAAATATGCCCTGAAAGTACTCTTAAAGGGATACTGAGAGAGACAGAGAAGAAACTTTATTTAAGAGTCGTTCGTTGCGAACTCCACACTGGACGGAGGTGGTTCCCTGTTCACGGGAATCCATATGCTGCTCTTGCCGCCTGGCCCCTGGTGACCAGTAGTAGCTGATCCTCCAGGGCGGGGCTGGTCAGCAAGATCCTCCATCTCTCGTTATCGGGTAGAGTGGGGTTGGTGGGGCGAGACTCGGGTAAGGGGGGCGGGTGCTTCGGGCTAAACCTACACTCTCCTATCATGTGCTGGAGAGTTCCTAGTTTTTTACAGATTGGGCAAGCTTATTCGAATTGGTTTGGGAACATGCGGTTGAGTAGACGGGGGTGCGGAAAGGACTCTGTCTGGAAGCGTCCTCTTGTCGTGCCTGTAATAAGTGGTTATTTCCCTGTAGGTAAGCAATGATTGGTTTTTTGCCTCTACTGCGGACGTGGCCCGGTAAGTCAGTGCTCGGGCCCGCTGGTGGGCAAACTCGTTACCCTCCACTGCAGAATGGGCCGGTACCCACACTAATTCTACGGTTTCCTTCGGAGGTTGAAGTGATTTGTAAACAATGTGGGGTTATTAGCGCAAATTGTAGTCCCGAGTCCATAGGCCATGTTTCGACCACTCTGAGTGCGCTTACGCGAATTTATTTAGTAGAAAAATCAATTCGAAAATGCTGTCCTCCTCTCTGCATGCTCGCCCATTTCTTGTGGCGTTTCCGTGTGACGTCAGGAGGAAATGACTTGGCTTGACTGCGCTACTGCATGGCTCGCCGACCATTGGACAGTCAGAAGGCCCAGCGTTTAGTCCGCCGGCCGCCGACGGGTCATCGCTCAGTTGAAACTAATCCACGACACGTTTGCGAATGGAAGAATGTGCCTTTCTTTACTTTGTTAGTTTGTACACTCTATCAAGCTCCAACTCCAGGTCGCTCCACACAAGCGCTGCACAAGCGCACATGCGACGCTTCGCTGACTGTAGTAAATCTAAGGCCACTTGAAGGTGGGAGAAGAGCCAGCGAAGTCAATGTAGGTACTAAGGAAATAAAATCAGCTGAAACTTTTACCGCACAGCGTAAAACTAGGGAGCAGGAAGCACGTTTTTGCGCTGGGTGAACAAGCACAGCGGTCAGCAGCACGACTATATAGTATACATATCTGCAAACGCTTTTCCGTATAAGAAATGTAATTGCTAGACGTGAGATATTGTGGAAATTTGGGGGACGCTTACTGCACGAGCGCTATACAGCAAATAGTCACCTACGCTGCTTGAAGTGCTATAACTAAATAAAAGCGTTAACTGGTTATATATTATATACTTGATATTTTCAACGGCGGCAGCGCTGGCCCGTGGTTGGGTGGTCTGAAGCGTTAGGTACACTCTTAACAAAAAAGCTCGTAAAAGGGTAGTAACGGCTGTATTTATTAACTCCTTACGGAGTTTACTACCCCCCAGAACGGTAGGTAGGTCCTGTCACTAAGTGTGGAACCGAGACCGTGCACTTAGTAACTGCTGCTGGTTTGATACATTCACTGAAGTAACAAATTCTATGAATTATTGAACATAATAACTACAGCTCTTTTTCCACACCAAATCACGATTAAAAAGTTTTTGCAAATCCACATGCTGTCTTGTATATTCTCACATTAAAATGCATAATTCTAAAATTATCGCTAAAATATTTGATTTTGACGACAGGCCCACCGACTCTCTTTGGGGACTTTCCGCTGCTGGCTATAAAAGCAAGAAGAGCAGAAGTATTTCTAAGGTAACTAAGTATATGATACTCGCTCTCCTCGTTCATCCCGTTGGCTTTCTTGCTCAATTCAGTTGTTTATTGTCCACGTGTGATATGTGCGGTAGGAATGTGTCTATGTCGCGCTACGCACTCAGCAGAACTACATTGTTACGCGTATCTTTTTACTAGGTCATGCATGCCCAGTTAGTAAAAGCAACTAAGTACCTAGTCAATACTGGGACAAGTAACTGGCTAGTGTTCTGTTAGTAAGTGCGCCGACCTATTTTTTAAGAGTGTATGTTATTTTGCAAGTCGCAAGTTCGAATCCCCGAGGGTACATTTTTTTTGCAAGTTGTTTTTTTTTATTTCGGCCGATGTTTTCTATACTGAGCTCACCATTTTTGGTCCGTAACGTCCACTGATCCACGAACGAGTTCGCAGAACGCGCGTAGACTGACACTGACGCGCTAGCGAGTTCTCGTTTGCGTGCTGTTGCCATAAGCACCGACAGCTTGCGGGCAGTGGGCACAGGCCAGAATCAGCAGACCCTTGGCCTGGTGCGAACACGCTTTTTACGATACAGGCATGAGTGAGGCAAGCTCCAAGGATGGGGAAAAAGAGCATGGCATTTGAGCGTCTCCGGTGACGCGGAGGGCGTTCATCCACTGCGTACGCCTCGGCAAGTGATTGTTACGATCCCAAGCCATGCTGGTAGTATGATTGTGGGGTTTAACGCGCCGACGCAACGCAGGCGATGAGGCGCGCCGTAGTGGAGGGCTCCGGATTAATTTTGACCACCTGGGGATCTTTATCATGCGCCGAAATCTCGTACACACGGGCGTTTTTGCTTTTCGCCTCCATCAGAAAAGCGGCCGCCGCGGCCGGGAATCGAACCCGCGACCTCGTGCTCAGCAGCGCAACGCCTTAGCCACTGAGCCACCGCGGCGTGTTTATCTGACTCATATTACAGCCGACAACATGGCAGAAGCATATGGTACTCTGATTACTGAGATATCCAGAATGCCCATCCAACGATAACGTCGGATGTCAAGCATGTTATTTTACAGAACCGAAACCGAAACTTGTTTGAATGCTAATCTTGGACATCGTCCAATCACGTTGCACCTCCTCCCGACGTCACAGCCTTTAGTTGGTGCGGCCGCCGCAGAATGCGCATGGTAGTTTTTCTGATTTCGGGCTTTATAAAATAATTACAGGCTTATCGACCGGATAAACAATAATTTGAGCGAGTCTATAGTGCAATCAAAAACGGGAGCTTGACAAATTCACTTCAGTGTCCCTTTAAGAAGTGATATTGGCTCACGCCGGCGTTCCAAGCGGTCAATTTTCTGTTCATCCGGAAGGGATTCGCCGCTACTCCACGAGCTGAGGCGGTAACGGCGGTGCCAGCAGGTTTCCGTTTTTTTTTTTTTTTTGTACCCATTCGCGCATGTGTTCGGGCCAACGCTTCGATTCTTGCTCTTCTTCCTCCAAACGAACGGCAGATGCCTTCAGATTACGTAGACCCCAAGAAGGCCATTGACTGGCTCAGCTATGCCCGAATAGTGAAAGTATTTCGCGAGTGTGGTGCTGGCCCAAGCGTCACCAATTTTGTGAAGGAATTCCTAAAAATTCCCCGCATTTCCCCGAGGGGAAGAATGTGAAAGTGCGAATGCACGAGTTGAATTTGCGCGGTTCGGTAATGTTCGCGAAAGAGAGATCACACACACACACACAACTACAAAGAAAGAAAGATGCATTTATTCACAGACACCTATTTGTGTTGTCGTTGTACTTGATTGCTAGAGCGGATCTCAGCTTTGAAATTTCGTGTCAGTACTCCTTTAAGCAGGTGCATTAGCCCTTCTCACGCCCGATTCTTGGCCAATCCCCCACGTGGGTATGTGCCATGTCAGCGGCCAGGCAGCGCGCGCCCATCTCCCCCCGTTGCCAAGGAAGACGAGGAGATTCCTGGCCAATCCCCCACGTGGGTATGTGCTATGTCAGCGGCCAGGCTGCGCGCGCCCATCTCCACGTGCGCGGACATCGCCGGTGGACGCAGGTTCAGGGTCGCTTAAGAAGTGCATAGCACTTAAAAGACCGGACATTGCTAGAAGCACCGACAACCACCAAGCGCAGACCTTCACCGGTGTAGTTGGGGTGCCGCAGGGGGTCGATCAAACACTTGAAGCACACAGTATACGTGAACGATCATTGCCGCGAACCATGTATGGACTTGCTTATTTATTGTCTTTATTGCCGGGCCACGCCCGGCTGTGTTATCTGCGTTCCAAGCAAAGCGCGTCTTCCATTCTTTATTTTTATGCCGCACGGGCTATCACATTCAGATAAGCAAACTGTTTCACCCTAACGTCGCTAGCCCAGAATAATCCCCTGTGACCTACAATGTTCTGGATGTGGATCGACGGTTCCAGAAACACTCGCGCCGAAAGATAAAAAGCCTGCAGAGTAGACGCCTCGGAATTCGATTCTGCGACGCTCGCCGACGCAAGTCACTTTGTTGACCGCTGCTTCGCCGCCCCTGTATTCTTTTGAGTCGTTAGGGGAGCACAAGTTCGCTCCAATAAACTTGTTTCTCCTTCAAGACAACTGCGTCGTCCTTGGCTTCGTGGCAATATCACGATTTGGACTGATTGATCGACCGACGTAAAGGCCGGCCACTGCAGCTTGTGCAGCGTGGACTGGACACCATTGAACGGCGGTTCACGGCTTCAGCCATGCGCACTTCTTCAGAAAAGACGTTGTTCTAGACGGTGCGGAGCAGATCAGGGATAACCTCGACATCGGACTATGCGGTCGGCTCATCCGGCGGGCTGTGTCCCGTTGGATCCGGATCCTGGGGGTGCCGCTGCACGAACAGGACGGAGCCGACGAGTGGGTCCGACAGCTGAAGGTGCCGTGGTGGCAGCAGCTCCATATCCGACGAATGGGTAGCCGCTGTGGCGGTGCGGCGACGCAGGATATCGTACGCTGACCCAGGCGATGCTTACATGGAAGGCATGCTATGGGGCGGTCTGCTTCTAGCGCACACGGTCCGTTTCTAGCGCACGCGGCTCGAAACGCGGCACTGCGAGTTGCGAGCTATCACGGGTCGGCCTAGGCACACCAGAATCAAGGAGCTCTGTCGGCTTGCGAGGCTTCCTCCGCTACACCACATCGTAGAGGAGTGGTACAAATGGCACGCAGCGAGACGGTCTACCACCAAAGCCTGGGTACATACGCAGCGTCTCATTAACGGCACGGCGAGCGACGAATCGTCGATTTTGCCACCGCCGAATCCAATATCCCTTTAAGAGGGCAAGCTTGTCCGCACCCCCAAAACCCATGTCTAGGGTATGTAGGAAGGACCACCGCAGAAAGGAGCGCGCCGCAGCCACCGCGAGAGCGGACCTGCAAGAAGGTGCAATATTCGTGGACGCCGCCCTCAGTGCGACTACCAACCGCGCTATCGTTGCTTGTGCAGATGGGCCAGCGCGGGCAAGGTGGACGTTTCGATTCGACACCACACCGAACGCAGTGCGATGCGAGTTGAAGCGGTACACCGTTTCCAAGAGCACTGCACTACCGGGCGGAGGAACACTGGGGCCGGACCCATATCATATATACCGGCAGCAGAGAGACGGTGGCATGATTCGGCGGCACCCCAGTCGTCGGCTCCACCAGCTATCTCATCAAGACGACTGTGAAGAGACTTCGTACAGCGAAGCGAATTACCCCTCGGGACACGCGGACGGCGTCGAAAATGAGGCCTCTCACGCGTGGCCTAGCGACGAAGCAAGTATCCGCTCCGATCCATCGCAACCATGGCCCAAGGTCACTGCCAAGAGGACTCTCCAGGGGGGTGGGGGGCAAGGGCAAGTACTGGTACACAAAATGAGAACAGGGGCTGCTCTTACGGGAGACTTGCTCGCGAAAGGGCGGGCATACGTACCCCGCTGAAGACAGCTGAGGGACCCCCCGCCCCCCCCCCCCCCCTCCCCGAGAACCCCACGGACCCCCATGGTGATCTCTTCGTGTCACGCGCCAGCGAGGCCCACAATGCACAACATGCTTTGGGAGTGCTCAGGGCTCGCGGCAGAGCGAAGAGCCCATCTTCAGCCGGACATCAAGACCCTCCAAGAGTCGGCATCGCCTCCTCCAGGGCCGGGAGCACCAAAAAGATTGTCATGTCCACGTGGACTTTCACAAGTACCCCCGGGAGGCACTGTACACTCCCACTTCCTTTACCGCTTACCCCACCCGGGGCCTTGAGTCACCCCTTCCAAATAAAGTACACCCATTCGGTAGCGTGAAGTCTACAAGCTGGATATCTGTTCCCTAAGACCCCGCATTGGTGGGCTGGGCTGACGTGTGGAACAGACTTAACTCTGAACTGCTCGTGCAAGACGGGTATTCACCGAGAGTTGTGCTCTTAGTATGTGGGTGCGGGGATCGACAGTAGGAGGGTTCATTGGTATGAGGTGTGAGTGTGCTATAACGGGTAAACGTCTGGAAGTTTCAGGAAGGCTTAGGTGGTTTCACAGATTTCTCCTAGCCAACTATATTCCATCACTGTGGAGGAGGAGCAGTAAACATTATTTGGACTAGTACTAGTTTTTTTTTGTTGCTAGTCCCGGCTGCAGGGCCATGGAAGGGCTTCTTGGTCCAGGAGTGCCTGGGCTGTAACGGCTGCAGGCGGCCGTGATTGATCAGGGAATTTTTTTGCGATGGTGCGAAGGGGCGGAGGGGAGGGGAGGGGGGGGGGGGGGCGACTGCCGTTGCCGTTTCGCAGGGCGTTCCAGTGCAGTGCTCGAGCCGTGGGGTGGCAAATTTGCGCCTGTTGGTAGACCTTTTCTGATCAATAAATCAAAAACGAACACGCCCGTGTGTATAGACTTCGGCGCACGATGAAGATCCCCCTCCTACTACGGGGTGCGTCATAGTCAAAATGTTGGGTAGACGCTTAAAACCTCAGCATTTTTAATTTTTTTACAATTGTCAAAGATATTTAGGGGCTGGGTGTAATGGTACGGGGGCAGTTGCGCCTCCTAGGAGACATGAAAGACATACAAGCGCCAACCTGTGTATTTCGTGCCTCCGTCTACGTCCGTTTAGCGCCCTATGAACCAACTAGCTTAACAAGTTTTGTTAAGTCCAACGATCCGCACTAGTGGAAGGGCCGAGTGATATGTTTGCCTAAAGCTGCTACCCGTGGCATCGTGGCTACACAAGTCAACCATACTGCGCTCACACTATATTACTGCACTTTTGGACTTCAGTGCAACGTGCGGTTTTGCACTCGCAGCTGAGCGTTTCACTTGCCCAAGTCAACCTGTTCGCTTGAGGCACCATTTGTGAATACATCTACGTATAAATTTAAATTTGATTTTATTGAATGCTAATTCGCATAAAATTGCTGCAGCCAGATTGCTTTTGCAAGCATCTGTTCTCACCTAAACGTGCCCCCGCATTACAACGCACTAGGACACGCATCTCACGTTAATATCTAAAGGAGAACATTTGTAAACTGCTTGCATCGAGGTTAAAGGTGAAAAATGAGCGCTGGCATTTTTGTAGCGCAAATTCTTCTCTTCTCTTTAAAATGTCGCCCCAGTAAATTTAAGAGGTTTACCTATGCTAGTATCGAATCAAAAGCACGTAAGAATGGGTTGTCAGAAGTGTAACTATACCCATGTTTTTTTATATAGGAAACGATATTAGGCAATGGAAAGCGCATTTAATGCCACCATTAACATGGTAGTCACTTTTGTGCGTGTGTGTGTGTGTGTGTGTGTGTGTGTGTGGTGGTGGGGGGGGTGCGGGGGGGTTTATCTGATGGTACCCAAAATTGTGAGATGGCTATTTTTGGGCGAAGGGGTCTAAGATTTGGCGGTCATAGCCCGATGAAACTCCGATGGGGTCTGTCTGCTGCAGCCGCGGAGAGAGCGTTCATGGTGCCCGTGCATAGCTCGCCTTGAATTCAGCCTGCACCTTACAACCGTCAAGGGGTCCGCTACGTGGGCTCGCCTGACGTAGCGTCTTACAAAGGGTGCACGCACGTCGCGAAGCCACGTACCGCCTCGGCTGGCTTGCGGTGGCGGATCGTAGACGACCGGAGACCCCGCAATCGAATCAACGAATCGAAATGTAAAGCGTCACGAGCCCACGGAGGTGACCGCCGTACCATCACTCGTGCCGGCGCCCGCGGCCGAGCCCCTTCTCGTCCTTGCTCCTAGGTATTCGGCTAGGGACAAGCAGTCGCAGTGAGGCAAACAAGGCAGGAAGAAAGCCGCCGATGTTTATTGCCGGAGCTCAGATGAGGCCGTCGTGTTCCATGAAGCGCACCGCCTGCATGAGAGCGTACACCGCCAGGGAAATTTGGCGCTTCAGTTCCGACTGGAGAGGCAGTCGGTCTCCTCCCGGTACGGTTGCCCGGCAGTCTTCGAGCGCATCTCGAAGCGCCGGGTAGGCCACCAACTTCTCATGGTCAGTGTCGGACGGGCCGTACACGACGTTCCTGCACCAAGTACGCTTTCGTTAAAACCAAATGGAGAGCGAGCACACACACACAAAAAAAGGTGCTTGGTGCTGAAAGTTTCAGCAAGTACGAAACTTAGCAGCTGCGGCGATTCTCGCGCTTACCTCAATTTTGCCGGGCCCATTTTTTTGCCGGCCTCCTGAATGAAGCAGCGCTCCACAGCCATCATCTTGTCGTTGTATCGTCGAACCTCCAGTGGACTTGGAACAGAAATAACGCCATTAAGCAACTTAACTCCTTATCGAAACATTACAAAAAAAGATGTGGGCATGTCCCGTTCGAGTAGTCCCCAGAAAAGGAAAAGTTAAGCCAGAATTTAGCGGATCCCTGCACAGCAGATATCAAGAAAATTTAATCCTAATAAGCACTGGAGATTTTCGTGTATGTCTCTCTGCAATTAGAACAGAAATGACAGGGTTAATCCCTCTTTTGAAGGAGTTGGTGCGGATAGAAACAAAAGGGCTTGGGCGCTTGGCAGCAGCTCCGTATATGTGCTGCCGAGTCCAAGCAAAAACAGCAATATTCATTCAAGATCGCTTCTACGCTCTCTTGCCACACGGATGAGCCCACTCCTTTAGGTGAGCATATACAGCAACATAAAACGTAAAGAGACAGGATAGTATGCTCACGGCCATACGAATATATAGCGGTACTACGTAGTGTAACATCTTGAACAGTAGGATTAGATGTTTCGGATTACGCCATCGGGGTGCAGCTGGACCCAGGGACGTGCAGTTAAGTGTACGATACTGTGGTTACCGCACTGACCGACAGGCACCGAAAGGCAACCTGTGAGCCGGTTTTTATCAAAATCAGTGAAAATCGAAAAGCTTCTAATCTGAGACGTCTATATGAAGAGGAAAAACCCAAGCTTTGGGCCAGTCGTATTCTAGTTTGCTCGAAGATTTTGGTACCGTGTTGAACTAGAAAGCAAAAGTAACAAAAGCAGGAACTACGGAGATAATAATAAAAAAAGAAACACTTAAGCGGATAATTTTCGCCAATCGTGAGGTTTGCATGACCTCCCATTTTTGAAACAGAAATTTTGAGAATATTCGCAGCATATTCGCACGGCAACGCAAAAAGCAATCTGCTTCCCTTGATTTTCTCAACTTCCCCGCCTCAGGACGAGCGTGCGTAACCTAGCAGGGGCCTTAAAGGAGCCATGAAGAGAAAACACAAGTTTGGTTCATTCAAAAGATTGTCTCGTTAGAATCATACTGACACCACTTTTAACGTAAACTTCGCTCAAATAAGCTACATAATTAGGAAAAACGGGAATGGTCATGCGACCCACCAGCTCAATTCCCGCAACAGAACCTATGTCGTCACATGAGCTAAGCTCTGCGATTGGCGGAGGCTGGCAGAAGCAGACGCAAATTAGGCAGAACTTACAAACTAGACGAACGAGCGATTTGCGCTTAAATTTAGGGCACATTCTTTACAAAGCAATAAGAATGATGGGACAAACAGTGGAAGTTACGAAAGCACATGTAAACATAGAAGTACTGATGCGTTCTGCTGTTCGTACTGCGCACAGCATGCTTGGTTTAGCTGCACAGCACTACGAGGCTTGGGGTTGTCTCAGACGACACTGGACGATTGACGCAAGCAACGGTGTCTTACGTGACCCCATTTGTCGAGCGAGCACTGTTTCAGGGAACGAATATTTTCTCCCAGAACAAGAACAAGCCAGGTTTAAATGCGGGCAAAAACAAACCAAAGGCTTGCCACGGTATGGTGGCGCCATCTAGGTTACGGAACGTAAAGAAACGCGGGAACAAACCAACACCGCTGTACAGGGTGGAGACAACCTTTGAACGGTCCCGTGCCGCCGCGATTGGGCCAACGGGCTCAACGCGTTATTCTTTTCGTTTCCCACGAGACCTAGCAACGCGAAACAGGCAATATGATTCAAACTTCTTCAGTAAACCGCGTTGCGGCGATAATTTTAGCGCGGTTTTGACACAATGACTTGCTTCGGCGGCGAGCGAACAACCGAAAATGGCGGCGCCAGCGTATACGTGTCTCTACCCTGTACGGCGGATGCGTGAATGAAGGTACTCTAGGCTGCAGAGCGGTCGGTTCCAGTGATGTCACTTGGGACCACGAAAACGCACGATTGAGCGGGAAAATCAAAATTTTAACCTAAATTGTTTAATTTCTCAGTGAATAAAGCACCGTTTGTATCCGGACAAGCGCCGGGGGCACTATAAAACACGAAATCTTTCGAATAAAACCAACTTGCATTTTCTCTTCATGGCTCCTTTAAAGGGGCCATGCAGACAAAACACAAGTTTGATTCATTAAAAAGATTGACTCGTTAGAATCGTGCTGGCACCACTTAACGGACACTTCGCTCAAATAAGCTATATAATTAGGAAGAAAGGAAATGGCCATACGACCCTCTAGCTTATTTCCCGCAACAGAACGTATGATGTCATGTGTGCCCAGCTCTGCGATTGGGTGAGGCCGGCAAAAGCAAACGCAAATTAGGCACGGCTTATAAGCTTGTCGAACGAGCTATTAGTTCTGCAAGTAATGCATATTTATTTTACAGCAGTAAGAATGGTGGGGTAAACAATGAAAGTTACGAAAGTACGCGTATAAACATTGAAGTACCGATGTGCACTTCAGTTGGTAGTGGGCGCACTATGCTTGTTTTAGCTAGGGTGCCTGTATGTTCCTCCTCGCCCAGGGGCGGCGAGGAGGAACATCCAGGCACCCTAGTTTTAGCTGCACAGCAGTCCGCTGCTTTGGAGGTGTCTCACATGACACTGGCCGATTAGAGTAAGCGACATTGGTTTACGCGACCCTGTGTGTCGAGGATCCCTAATGTTTCGCGAAATGGTTACTTTCTACAGTAACAAAAACAAGCCAGATGCAAATACGGTAAAAAACAAAGCAACGGCGGGCAACGGTCCGCGGCTTACGCGGCTAAGTATTATAGCGCCATCTGGGAGGAATCGCGGTAAGCAAGGCTGCATAGCCTAAATGATGCTCTGGAAGTTCGTTTGAATACCCGCCTTTGTGACTTCATAGCAGACGTCACGAAAACACCGTTTGGCGGGAGAATTAAACCTAAATTGATTAATTTCTCAGTGAATACGTCATCATTTGCTGCCGGACAAGCGCTGGTGGCACTATAACACGACATCTTTGGAATAAAACAATTCTTGTATTTTGTCTGCATGGCCCCTTTAAGGAAGGCGCTTACATGAGAGAAATCACCGTCAATACACATGCCCACTTTATTCAGTAAGCACTAATTGCTTTTGCTCCCGAAAGAGTTGGAACGGAGCTGTGTTACTTGGTAAACGTGTAAAATGATGGGTCACTTCACAACAAGCCCCAATGAACACCAAGTTCTTTCAGGTATTGATATCAGGTACCAAAGAGCACTTATTTCAAGGATTACTTCTAAACAGCGAAAACGCGGAACCCTGTCAAGTGGCGAGGCTGCCGAGAAGAACCTGCCAGAATGAAACCCAGTCAAGCTGACATAGGATAAACTTTGTTCCCCCCAGAACATTTACACCGAACTTATACATAAGGTTGGGGAGGGAGGGGGAGCATGTTAGACTTCTATGCATCACATTAATTTCACTATTCGTAATTGCCGCAAAAAGGTAGTCGACGATCGGCGTCGATACAACGTCAGCTAGACAAGAACGAGTTTTTTTTTTCTTTTTTGTTAACATTGCGAGTTCCATAACTTTGGCGCTCGTCTATAGTAGCGCAGTCCCGGAATCCTCCCTGTTCTGTGGACAAACACTATTGAGAGTGCCGTCCACTGTGCGCGCGTGCCTGCGTAGCCCTTCCTTTTACTCATTCTGTATTAACCCAATGCTCGTATTGCACCTCCTATTGCGGGTTTTGCGTGCTCTGTCGTGGTAAACAAACAAAACGATGCTTACTTCTTCATGTCGATTCGTGAAAGGTCTCCCTCGAAATAGCTCAGTTGGCTGGTGAACATTTTCACCGCAGCACTGAGGGTTTCTGAAATTTAAAAAAAGTAAAAAAAAACACGACAAAATTTTTTTCGTGGGTATCGTAACGGTAAGCTCGTCCAGGAAAGAGCTGCATGCGGCAATCATTATTAAGTGCGCAATGACTGGGAGCTCATTTTTGTGTAGCACGGGCTACACCAGCGGACCAGTTGTACACATTGCAGCCGAAAGCCGAACAACAATGTAAAGATCCGTACATTTCTGGTTTAAATCGCAACGAAATACGCGCGTTTTCCCTCCGGGCTATGAAGTACAAGCAGAGAGACTGGATGCCAGCGCTGCCGTACGGGCACACGCGCGTGCATCGAGACACCCTACAGGGCAGGCGAACGGAGCACATACTGCGTGCGTCGCAGTTTCAAACTATATGGCGTGCGTAGATCATAGAGTTTCATACTAATATATGCTAGAGGGAAATCTGGCGGCACTGTCTAGGGGAGCCGCGCTTCGGCGAGCGTTCCGTCATGTGCCGGGCAGGCAGGCACGTTCCACTTGTCCTTGGCATGGCTCATGAACAGGCTGAAAAGTTGGCCCTGACTGCAATAAACCAACAATATTACTGTATAAGGTTTATTAATTTTTTTGTTATTTTAAAATTTAGACTCCAAAAAGAATAATTTGTCAGTGATTATGTAAGCTTCATGCACGACGAACAAGGAAAAAAATGTTACCCTTTTTTGTTGATTTTGGCTTCGAGACAAAAAAGAAGCCACATGGCTAGCTAAGCCAAGTAGGCGAGGAACGTCACTAGCGGCAATGGCGCCGCTTACGGTCGCTCGCGACTGCAGTGACAGATTTCCCTCTAGTATATATTAGCATGAAACTATGGCGTAGATACATAGGGTTTCTTAGTAAATATACTAGAGAGGAAACTACACCTGGGAATACATGTAGTAGGGGGGGGGGGGGGGGTTATGGGAAGACCCCTGCTTCGGGCTTTGGCTCGGTATGACAATTGGATTCTTAAGCGGTTTTTTATACAGGCGCTTGCACCCGTCCTGTCCTATCTTGTCTGTTTAACTGTTTTACGTGACGTTTTCTTATTTCTTCAAGTATGAACCAACTCGCTCAGCAACAAGTTCTGTTAAACTGTACCTGACGGTCGGTGCACCGGTTCACTACGAAGGCGACGTTTTCGTAGGCATGCTCAAAAATATTTCCAAGCTTTTTAAACAGTTTATTATTTGAGTTTCCTCCCAAATTTTAACGTTGTTAGCCACCAGCTTGGTCTGGAGAATAGTAGGCACAACCGTTCCGCCAAAATACGCTTTACGTCCATTTTTTTAAGCTTTAACACAGCCTGTTTTATTTTCCACTTATATAATGACACACCATTCGTTGCATTTTTATGGCACTGTGTTCGAATATACGGCCACTAAAACGTTTCTATGGAGGCCCATGACGACACAGACGGCCTTGATATGAGTCGCATAGACGCTAGCGCCAGCTCCTCTCTAGTGTATATTGCAAGAATCTATGCGTAGCTACAAGTCCCATGACCGCTGCGCCCCCAACCTTGGGTTGCGCCACAACCGCCCGTTGGAAGCGCTGGCTGTACAACAAAGCCTGCGCACAGGTGCGCACAATTCAACACGTCGAGGCACGTGCGGCACGACGACGTCATGCTACTGAGGCTCGCTGTTTTATCGTTGGTTAAAGGTGGCACCCCGTATGCTTCCGGAAAAACACGTTCTGCGCGCTGTGCTCGACTGTTGCAATACAACGCGGAACTCCCCAATGCAGCTACGGTTGCCCGCATGTGTGGGATTGGAACAAACTGCTGCACCATATTTTTGAGTCTCGAAATGCACTAAAATCTCTTGAAAATTAATTTGAAATGTGACTTATGTTACTTGTGAATATTTTCTATATTTGTCAGTTTTTTTTCTCTACACCTGTACGGCTATGTAAATGGTTATATTCTTATCGTTGTAACACCTCCCACTCCTGCTTGGGCCATTTTTTGTGACCTGCTGTATTTTATAAATAAATAAATAAATAAATAAATAAAAACACCTGGTCAGAAAGCACGCTCACGTTCTAAAGGAACGGCTTTTTTGTGAGTGGGTGCTCATTCCACCAAGTAAATGAATTTTCGATGCTAATGCATGACGTTGTCAATGCGAACCGTTTCTTTCTCCATACATTGGAGCGAAACAAATTTGTGAATTGTAATAATCCATTTCATGAGAAAGCCCTCTGCGGAGTAGCACCCAAATGAAGAGGCGTGACGCTTCTAGCCTGACGCCTTATATTTGCAAAATAAACGCATAATTGGTCAAGTTCGCATATGTGACAGTTATAATAGCGCAGATGTACAAGACTGGTACCTTCAGAATAGATAGAAATAATTGAAAAAAAAAAAAAAAGAACGCTTGACTCAGTTACCTAGCAGTGCATTCGTGCTCTGTTATGAAGCCGGCTTAAAAGCGACTCAGTGTATAGAGCAGAGCGGCTGGAACGGATGCTTACGCATCACTGTACAATTCCCAAAATTTCTGTCGAGAAACAGTGCGTAGACGAAGACGAGAGAGGAATTCACAAACGCTAATGCCGTCTCGTCTACGCCTACGCCCCGTTTATCGTCCTAATGAAGCAGTGCCAACTAGCTTAAGTTCACGCCTTAGAACTTGTGTACAATTTCTTTTTTTGACACCGGTCCAGATTCGAGGCGCGTGCGAGTAGCCGTCGTTAGCGTCCTCACCCGTGCAGTGATGTCGGCGTCATTTCGGTGGCTGCGCGTGAAGCGATTTTTAGCCTGCAGCGTAAAGCGGGACCAAGCGGTCCCTTCACGCAGTATAGTCGGATTATCGGCTGGATAGACGCGTCTGGCATCGCCCCACTACGGCGGACAGTCGCGTTACGGCGAAGAGTGCATTACGGCTGAGCGTCGCAACACGGCGGAGAGTCTCACTACGGCGAAGAGTGCATTACGACCGAACGTCGCAACACCGCGGAAAGTCTCACTGCGGCGAAAAGTGTGTTACGGCTGAACGGCGCAACAAGGCGAAAGGGGGACAGTTTCAGCCGTTCAGCCGTTCAAATGATCGGCAGCTAGTTTCGTTCAGCATTGTCGCAGCTGGGCGTTACGTGCAAGAGCCTGCATATATATGTTTACGCGTCTTTTAGAGGTGTGCACGGGCTCGGGCTTACCCGAAAGCCCGGGCTCGGGCCACCCGACTTACTTTTCACCCGGGCCCGGGCCGGACTCGGGCCGAAATGTAAATGCTTCGGAAGGTCCGGGCCGTCCTGACGCACAGTGAAGCAATACTTAGGTTTTCTATGATATCACAGAAACTACATGTTGCTGACGCGGTAAAAGCACGGGTCAGGTTTCTTTTTACATTCCACGGGACTTATCGTTAGGCCCTGAGGCACATGTGGGCGTATGGCAAGCCGGTAAGTGTGAGAGATCTGCAACTGCATGTCTTGGGATGAACTGAGCAACACATGCGGCTCAGCGACACACCGCATAGGGAAGTACAACGAATGACAATTCAGCGTGACTAGTTTCAACCTCTAAGTTCGGGCGAAAACAAATTTTCAAGATGGAATACTTTGAACTGCAAACACTGCTAGAGAAACCTGCGTCTCCATCTGTTTTCTGTAGCAGTTGCGTTCAGAGTTGCGTTTCCTTCTCTGAGCCAACAAAAGTGAAGCTGTCAAAGACAGGTGACACTTCAACTTTAGTTTTGCTCTTTGTTTCGGCGGGAAAACATCGTGGCAAGCGTAGCTGGTGGTAGAAGGTGGCCTGTGCCCTCGGGCGTCGTGGCCGGCAGACGAAGACGAAAGGAAAAGCGCAACAGGGGAGTAGGGTGGTTTAAATGCGCCAACAGCCGCCTAAACAGCAACACTTAATATGATTGAAACTTTATAGATAAGCGATATGAGTGGGTATAGAACGTAGTGAAGCGGCAACGATAAAATGTGCATAAATGCACGCGTGTACTTTGCGTCTCGATAAAAAGAAGGGACCGAGTCCGGCAGCCCTATATACTCTTGAGAAAAGGAAACGTATACGGACGAAACAACAAAGCAAGTACACACCATGTTTAAACAAACACGAACCGGTTGGTCCCCTGGCATTTCCCCTGGTTCCATTTCTGGATATAAATCGCAAGAATCAGGTTCAAATGCCCAAGGTGCCATTCTATTTTTAATTGCTTGTTTTAATGCATTTAAGGCACATTATGAAATTCTACACAAAATGCCGGGTGGTTTTGTTCCCTTTAGGTGAGCTCCAGCTCTTTTTTTTTTTTTTTTTACTTTTCAGTGCTTTGGGTCATTTCGGTTTCGGCTACTTTTCTTGAATATTTTTCAATATTACCATGAATTTGTCCGTGGTTGGGGGTTGTGGGGGTTTTTGGTTCATCTTTTTTTTTTTAGGTTGGGCGGTTCGGTCACCTTTATGTCGGTTTCAATTCTTTCGTATGTAGCTGAGCGAAGGACAGCTGCGGTAGGGATATGTGCATGATTGTTATGTTTAATTGGGGTTGTTTTGCCCGTTTAATGTTGGTTTTGCCTGTTATTTCTCTTACGATGCATTTTACCGCCTTTAGGTAGTTTTCGCTTTCAAACGTGCCCCAATAAGGCGCGGGCCCCTACGGTATTTGGGGTCATAGGAAACACGCAGCCGGGCCGGGCCGGGCCGGCCCGTCGGCCTTCGTCGGGTCGGGCCGGGCCTACTGCGATAAGCACCGGGCCCGGGCTGGGCTCGGGCCCAAATTTTCGGCCCGTGCACAGCTCTGGTGTCTTTCCCGCATTTTAATTGTTTTCGGGCACTTGTTTTATTTTTTGTTTGTTAACTGATCGCTCTCAAGCATATATATATTCCACGTTTTTGTATTACAATAATAGCCACTATATCATCAACCCTGTAATGCCTCAACCCTGCATCAACCCTGTAATGTAATGTAATGCCTCCTGGCCCTTAAGGACGAATAAATGAAATGAAATGAAATGAAACCCCGCGCGCAATATCACTTAGTTGTATTCTTCAGTGTTTTTAGACTGCTGTTCAATCCCTCGACCCGCTGCCTCCTCCGGTTCTATCTCACTACGGCGGACAGTCGCATTACGGCTAAGAGTGCATTACGGCTGAACGTCGCAACACGGCGGAGAGTCTCACTACGGCTGAAAGTGCATTACGGCTGAACGTCGCAACACGGCGGAGAGTCTCACTACGGCTGAAAGTGCGTTACGGCTGAACGTCGCAACACGGCGGAGAGTCTCACTACGGCTAAAAGTGCGTTACGGCTGAACGTCGCAACACGGCGGAGAGTCTCACTACGGCTAAATGTGCGTTACGGCTGAACGTCGCAACACGGCGGAAGGGCAACCCTTTCAGCCGATCAGCCGTTCAAATGATCTGCAGCTAGTTGCGTTCAGCATTGTCGCAGCTGGGCGTTACGGGCAAGAGCCTGGATATATATTTCGGCGTGTCTTTCCCGCATTTTCATTGTTTTCCGGCACTTGTTTTATTTCTTGCGTATTTCGCGTGTTTATTTTTTACGGCTGAAGTAGTGGTACGGCTAAATACGCGTTTAATTTTTAAATACGTATTATTTATAGAAGAATTTGAAGTATCGAACAATATTCCTTTACTCAAAAAAGGTCTCGCGGGGTTTATGCATAATTATCGCCCCAAATCTATCCTTTTCTTCTCAGATAAGGTTTAAAAAAAAACCTAATTGAAACCAGCCTTTTTCGCCATTTTAAAAACATCCGCTTGCTCCCCCTTTCTCGGTTAGGTTTTCGTGCTGTCCTATGGACTAACATTATGACTGTGTGCCAAACAGACAAAATTAAATCGTTCATTGACCGCTGTGACGCTGCTGCTGGGTTTTCTTAGAGTTCTCGGCAGCATTCGACAAAAGGGACCATGACATTCTTTTCATTTTGCTTGAGCGTTATGGGGTAACAGGTCCTGCCATAACTTGATACGAAGCCGTCTACTAATCATGCAACAGACATTAATTTCTACAGGAATATCATACCCTGTCACAGTTACTAGAGGAGTTCCACAAGGCTTGATCTTGGGCCCATTGCTCCTTTTAATTTAACAAATGATCTTCCTCTCTGTTTTAATTCCTCAATGCATACTGCATATAGATGGCACCACCGTATTTAACTGCCATCAAAATAGCTGTGCCTTGATCCAAGTGCTAAAGGCTGACCTGTTTTCCTTCCAACTATTGCGTCCTCTTAAGAAATTATCTTAACGTACCTAAAACTTGCTTTTAGATGCGAAGCAGCTTATGGAGATGACACCGGAGCATGAGATCAATTGGGTTTAATAAAACAAAATGAGTGGTTAACAAATGGCGCAGGATGGACGAAAAGTGGACAGAGAAAACCTTACAGCATTCAATCTTTCAGTCAATCTTTCAAACAACCCGCCGCAGTGGCTCAGTGGCTAAGGCATTGCACTACTGAGCACGATGTCGCGGGTTCGATTCCCGGCCGCTGTGGCCACTTTTCTGATAGAGGCAAAAAGCAAAACGCCCGTGTGTTCGAGATTTCGGCGAACGTTAAAGATCCCCAGGTGGTCAAAATTAATCCGGAGCCCTCCACTATGGCGCGCCTTGGGGGTTGTGGTTTGCGACGGGAAAAGGAAACGAAATTCACTGGGGATATTTTGAGCTTCATCGCCTGTGTTGCATCGGCGCGTAAAACCATCAATCAATCAATCAATCAATCAATCAATCAATCAATCAATCAATCAATCAATCAATCAATCAATCAATCAATCAATCAATTTTTCAAACAGACAATCTTACAGGCAATCTTATCGCTCTTACGAAATCTTTGACCGGCATTTGTCGGCGATTCAGGAAAATGCGCATGATTCTGTCTTGTGCAACGACTGCTTTTTTTTTTGCGTTGGCGGCTTCTGGCTTTGGCAGCTTCTGCCACAATGTGTATATTTTACAATAGCAATCTAAATACACTGAAGAACACAACTAAGGGATATTGCGCGCGGGGTTAGGGTTGATGGCATAGTGGCTACTGTTTTTAATGCAAAAACGTGGAAGATATACGTTGGAGATGCTATTAATTAACAAACAAAAAATAAAACAAGTCCCAGAAAACAATGAAAATGCGGGAAAGACACGTCGAAATATAAATGCAGGCTCTTGCCCGTAACACCCAGCTGCGACAATGCTGAACGCAACTAGCAGCAGATCATTTGAACGGCTGATCGGCTGAAAGGGTCCCCTTTCCGCCGTGTTGCGACGTTCAGCCGTAACGCACATTTAGCCGTAGTGAGACTCTCCGCCGTGTTGCGACGTTCAGCCGTAAAGCACATTTAGCCGTAGTGAGACTCTCCGCCGTGTTGCGACGTTCAGCCGTAACGCACATTTAGCCGTAGTGAGACTCTCCGCCGTGTTGCGACGTTCAGCCGAAATGCACTTTCAGCCGTAGTGAGACTCTCCGCCGTGTTGCGACGTTCAGCCGTAATGCACTCTTAGCCGTAATGCGACTGTCCGCCGTAGTGGGACGATGCCCCTCCTCCGACCACGAAGACGACGAGGCAGTAGTAAAAGGGACGAGAGCTCGTGCATCGAATCTGGCAGGGGACGGTTCGGAAGCTAGCCGCATCGCCAATAAACAGTTTTCTTACGCCTTGAGGTTCGCTTTTCGGCACTCGTGGCTCAACATTTTTTGGTGCCGAAACCCGGGACTATGGCCGGGACCTTCTGAGTGCTTCGAGGAGACCGAACATCATGGAGAAACTCAAGTGCAAGCGAGCATCGAGGCGGGCGCAGAATACCAAGCTTATCAACGAGGCAAGTGCCATTCTGATGGACGACATTTGCACTTCGGTAGACCAACTGACGTTGTTATACGAAAGGCTTAAAACGAACAACGGCGAACTTAACAAGATCAACAATGAGCTCGAAAGCTATATCGAGGACGACGCGTTCCAGGCTGAGTACAACAGCGTGATTGAGTATCAAGACCACGCGACACGCATCCTTACCGAACTGAAAAGCAGAAGCACTCGTTTGTCACAGTCTGCGACAGTCATTTCAACGACTGCTGAGAACCCGAATCCTCAAGTCGTCGCTACACAGAGAAAAGGAGCAAGCCTTCCGAAGCTGACCATCGCTCCTTTCGACGGGGATTTGTGCAAGTGGAACGAATTCTGGGAGCAGTTTGATCAGATGATCAACCAAGACAGCGGTCTTACTGTCTCCGAGGAATTCAATTATCTTTGACTCTTTTTGAAGGGAGAGGCTGCCTCAACTGTCAGCGGTTTACCAACGACAGAAGCTTGCTACAAGGATGCTATCGGAATACTAACAAAACGCTTTGGTGACAAGACGCGTCTTGAGCAAGAGTACTTCGCCAGACTGCGCATGCTGAATCCCGTCAAGACATCCAGCGACACAGTGGGGCTTCGCAAGCTCTACGATTATGTGCTCGTCAATATACGAGGCATCGAGACTCTGGGTGCAAAGAAGTCATCGTTCTCATCCATGCTCTGCGACATTCTTTTGCGGGCTCTACCCCATGACATTGTCGTCCAGTACCACCGTACGTCTGCCGCCCAAGCATCTACACAACGTACAGACGCCTTTCAAGAAGAGACTGACCTGGACCGCCTGTTGACGTTTCTTGGCATGGAGCTGGATAGCCTAGAGAAGAGCAGTTTTAAGAACACAAAGGGCCAGGAGCATATACTAGGTCATACCGAAGGCAAGGGCTTCCATTTCCGTGAACAGACAGCGACATCGTCCGTATTGCACAACCACTCCAACAAGACGGCCGAGGGCTGTGCCTTTTGTAAGTCGACGCAACACCTGACCGAAATCTGCAGGGCAGATATTTCTTTGCAGCAAAAGAAGCAACTTCTGGCCAAGGGCATGAGATGTTTCCGCTGCACATGGAAAGGGCACCGAGCCCGACATTGTCGTCGGAAAGTGTCATGTGGTAAGTGCGCCGGCCGTCATGCTTCAAGTATGTGTAATCCCGACAGAAGCCGTTCACGGCACGACGAGATACCGAGGGAACCGATGCAAGTGCGACGGTGTGCGCGTCCTTTCAAGGGGGCAAACAAGTGGTCGATGAACAGCGGAGCTCTGTCCTTCAAACCTTTCGAGCCTGGGCAGTTAGTGACGATGCACATATTTCAGAGGAGTTTTCGACGGCGGCAGCCAGCGCACCTTTGTGACAGAGGAACTATGTGCGCATCTTCGGCCGAGGAGCATTGGTTTCACCACGATTGCACTGGATACGTTCGCTAACGCGAGGACCCAACCCCAACCACCTACAAAACGTCGTGTTGTAGAAATCCGGCTACATAGCCAGTTCACGGACAGTGAAGTTCTGTTGCGGGCAATTGTGATACCCCACATCTGCCACGACATTGAGGCGACTTGCATGGAGTCATCCTTTGTGGCGACCTTTAAAAAATCCGGGAAAAACGCCGCTGATGAACTGATGCAGCCGACCGTCGTAACTACAGGTGGCATAAGCGTGCTAATAGGTTCAGACCAGATGTGGACAGTGCTAACCGGAGGAGTCTCGAGATTTGAAGAAAACGAAAGCCTAATTGGAATGAATTCCAAGTTCGGATGGACCTTCCAGGGTACCACAACCGCTTTAGCAACAACCAGCAAAACCTCACGCATGATGGTTTACGTGCTAAGAACACATGCAGTTGAGTCAGACGAGATTGTCCGCTCATTTTGGGAGCTTGAGAGCATGGGTATATCGGAATCGATCGATGAATGCTTCCAGCAAAGCACAACCGTTCAGCGCTTCGAAAATACCATTCGTTTCCTAAATGGGCGGTACGAGGTTGCTCTACCCTGGAAGGACGGCTTCGAGCTCTCTAACAACAAGCAGGTTGCCACCACAAGACTGCAACGACTCTTATGCAGGCTGTCCAAGAATGATGTACTGCTGAAAATGTATGACAAGACGATCAGAGAGTACCTCGAATCAGGACACGCTGAAGTAGTAGAAACCCCTCCGTCAAACCCAGATAAACTCTACTACATGCCTCACAGAAGTCATTAGAGAGCAGGCCCTTACCACAAAAGTGAGGATCGTGTTCGACGCGTTGTCACACGCCAGAGGGTGTAAGTCACTCAATGAATGCCTTGAAAAAGGTGACAACTTGTACCAAGAAATGGGAAAAATTCTCCTCCGGTTCCGGACTCACCCCATCGCCATCATGGGTGACATAGAAAAAGCCTTCCTTCAGATATCTATCAAAGAAGATGACAGGGATGCATTCCGATTTCTCTGGTTTAAAGAAGGAAGTAGCTCACAGTACGTTGAGGATGAGCTCCAGGAATGGCGAATGACTAGAGTTCCGTTCGGAGCAACATGTAGCCCATTCCTGCTTACCGAAACAATCCTTCACCACTTAAAGAATACAGTTGGAGAAAAAGCTGAAACGGCCAAATTGCTCAGCGAGTCATTCTACGTCGATGACCTGGTCACTGGTGCCGCCACAGAACAGGAGGTCATCAAGGTTTGCATTGAAGCGCAAGAAATCATGGAGGCGGCAGGAATGACACTGAGGAAGTGGACGACAAACTCGGACCAAGTCAGGGAGTTTCTGCAGCAAGAACAAAGGGCGGCGAGCAAGGAAATGGTTGTCCTTCAAGAATTCACGATAAAGGTCCTAGGAATCACTTGGGATCCCGCGAAGGATATGTTCAGTTTTGTTCTGACTAACCTGATGGACTTTTTGAAATCAAGAGCAAACACAAAACGCTTTGTCTTGCAGACGGCTTCGCGTGTTTTTGACCCACTCGGATTTGTTGGCCCTTTCACCATAGCGGCAAGGATGCTCTTTCAGAAGCTTTGGTCACGCGGCATCGCTTGGGACGAAGACTTACCGCCAGATCTGCAATGTGAATTGGACGAATGGGTGCGTCAATTACTGAAAATCAACATTGTCACCGTTCCTAGGTGTGTTGGTGGAACCTTCGCCCTACCAGAAGAATTAGAGACACATGTTTTCTGCGACGCAAGCCCGTTAGCATACGGAGCTGTTGTCTTTATCGTCACAAATCAGCCAAGACAACGACATTTTCTAATTTCAAAATCACGCGTAGCTCCGATCAAGAAAGTAACCCTCCCTCGACTAGAGCTTTTAGCAGCATTGGTTGGAGCAAGACTTCTTACATACGTGGCCAAGGCTCTTACGAGATTCAAAATAGACTACAGGTTCTGGACAGACTCTACGATCCCACTGACTTGGATTAAGAGTGCGTCGGTCAAGTGGAAGCCATTCGTCGCGAACAGGGTTAGAGAAATCAACGAAAAGACAGATTGAACCAAGTGGAGGTATTGTCCTGGAAAAGACAATCCGGCAGACCTGTTAACTCGTGGTGCATTCATTGAGAAAATAATATCAACCCAAGCTTGGTGGCATGGCCCTGCATGGTTAATGGATAAAGATGTTTGGCCATCGCAAGCTGTCGACTGTACCACTGAATGGGAACCCTTGGAGGCAGAAGCGGTAACCGTCCAAATCGCACCCGTTACTGAATCGGAAGCACTGGAACCACTTCTTGATATTGCTCGATATAGCAAGCTTCCTTTGCTGCTGAGAGTCACGGCGAGGGTCATCCGCTTCATAAACCACTGCCGACGCCTCGAAATAACCTCGGGCCCAGTGACAGCTGAAGAAATGATACGGGCCGAAAAGTACTGGGTCAAGCTGGTTCAATCTCAAGCATATATAAAACTGAGGTCGACTGCCTTTCAAATGACACCGCTTTAGAGGGCTCATCACCAATCACTGAACTGAATCCTTTTCTGGATTCCGATGGTCTACTTCGAGTTGGAGGTCGGCTGTCACGACTACCTGTTCCAGAAGAAGTGAAACACCCAATCATTCTACCACCATACCACCGTTTGTCGGAACTGATTATAGTAAGATCCCACCTTCAAGTTATGCACGGTGGCGTGAGGGACACGTTAACTCAACTGAGAGAACGTTACTGGATTCACAGAGCTCGATCCTTGGTCAAGCGAGTCATCCATGGCTGCTACCTGTGCAAGCGGTTCCGAACACGGCCAGGCAGTGCTCCCGCTGCCCGTCTTCCTGGTCACAGCTTGTCATCGACTAATCCTTTCGAAGCTGTGGGGATAGACTTCGCAGGGCCACTCTACATACGGTCCTCTAACAACGCCAAGAGCTACATAGCTCTTTTCACATGTGCTACATCAGGAGCAGTGCATCTGGAACTGGTCAGTTCGATGACCTCAGAAGCATTCCTGATGTGTTTCCGGCGTTTCGTATCACGGAGGGGCCTACCTCGAGTCATTTATTCAGATAATGCCAAGACATTCAGGAAAACATCTGACGTCAAGCGACTTTACAGGATGTTCCTACAAAGACGGCGTCGCTGGGCATAAGTTGCTTGGAGGTTCATCGCGCCTGACGCCCCTTGGTGGGGCGGGTGGTAGGAGCGTCTCGTGAGAACTGTTAAGACAACACTGCGAAGAATTCTGGGTAAAGCTCTTCTCACCTTCGAAGAACTAGGAACAGTTCTTACCGAAGTCGAAGCTGTGATCAATTCTAGACCATTAACATTCATCGAGTCGGACATGGGTGAACCGTGTGCGTTAACGCCCGCCGACCTCCTGAGCGGACGAAGGTTTACAGCTATACCGGATGGGGCATCGAATGTCGCGACCACTTCAACGCGCACAGACGCTCTCCGAAGGCAACAGTATAGAAACGACTCACGGAAAACTTCTGGACAAGACGACAGAAGGAGTACCTCCTTCAGTTGCGATCAGCCCATTTTACAGCCCGAAGGATGGCAACAGAATTTAACGTGGGGGACATCGTGCTCGTCTATGCTGAGAAAACGCCTCGTCAAATGTGGAAGCTGGCTCGGATACTAGAAGTCTACAGAAGCGTGGACGGCCGTATCCGCTCGTGCAAAATCAAGGAGCAGGATGGTCTAGTCACCACCAGAGCTATCCAGAGACTCTCCCCATTTGAACTTGCCGCTACTTAACACCTTTGCCGGGGCCCGGAGTATGTTCAATCCCTCAACCCGCTGCCTCCTCCGAAGACGAAGACGACGAGGCAGTAGTAAAAGGGACGAGAGCTCGTGCATCGAATCTGGCAGGGGACGGTTCGGAAGCTAGCCGCATCGCTAATAAACAGTTTTCTTACGCCTTGAGTTTCGCTTTTCGGCACTCGTGGCTCAACACTGCTATTGTCAATTATACACCACCTTGTGGCAGAAACCGCCAACGCCAGAAGTAGCCAACGCAAAAAAGAGCAGTCGTTGCACAAGAAAGCATCATGCGCATTTGCCTGAATCGCTGACAAATGCCCGTCAAAGATTTCGTAAGAGTGATAAGACTGCCTGTAAGATTGTCTGTTTGAAAGATTGACTGAAATATTGAATGCTTGAGTGTTTTATCTGTCCATTTTTCGCCCATCCTGCGCCATTGTTAAGTGCTCCTTTGCGAAAGAGTGCAAAGATAGCATGCATCACTAAAACAACACTCAGCAGAAAAAAGAGGGAAATAAAACAAAAACCTAAAAAATATTACACTAAGAAGCAAGTACACTAAAAGAAATAAAACAATTGCGATCCATTCACAAAATGGGATATGAATGCCATATTCACAAAACGAATTCAATCAAACGTGAAGTGTTTACCAAAATGTTCTTAGTTGTTATTTAAAAACGCAAGTGAATTGGAAGATTTCATATGGAATTGTCTAATTCCAAAACGAAATGGCGAAGGATTGAATCACACGTTTGCCGTAGTTAGTAGTGTGTATACATAAAAGTAGCAAATTAAGGCGCTAAGCAAAGTGCGTTGAATTCGGATACCGATAATGTAGCCATAACGTTGACGTAGAGGTAAAACGCGACGCTTATAGAACAATAGGGGAGAATATGCTTGTAGGTGGGAGAATGTAATAATGCGTAACACTTGTTGCTGCAGTGTTCTTAACTGTCGATGTGAGTATCATGGGTACCGGCCCAGGAATAAATGCAGTAACTTACGTGATTGTGGACAAAAACTTAATACAGGGTTAGGAGTGTTCGCGAGTTGAAGTACGGCTAACTCTAATTAAACTATGATGCCAAATCAAACTTTCTTTGATATGGAAAGTACGTGCTCATAAAATCTAAGGGGAGATTCCACCATCATGCCCTTCTTCTCACCCCCTTCCCCCAACCCTTAAAAAAAAGTACTGCGGCGACGTTCTGCCTCGTCACCTGGAAACTAAAGGGAGTGGATGGCTAAAGTTATTCTTGAGGGAACTGAAAAGCAAAAAGCAAGTTTTAGGTACGTTAAGATAATTTCTTAAGGAGATACAATCGTTGGAAGGAAAACAGGTCAGCCTGGAGCATTTGGATCAAAGCACAAATATTTTGATGACATTTAAAGACGGTGGTGCCTTCTACATGCAGTATGCATAGAGGAAGTAAAACAGATAGGAAGATCATTTGTGAAAATTAAAAAGAGCAATGGGTCCAAGATCGAGCCTTGTGGAACTCCTCTATTAACTGTGACAGGGTATGATGTTGCTGTAGAAATTAAAACGGTCTGTTGCCTGATTAGTAGGTGGCTTTGTACCGAAGTTATGACAGGACCTGTTATCCCATAACGCTCAAGCTAAATGAAAAGAACTTCATGGTCCCTGGTGTCCAATGCTGTCGAGGAATCTATGAAAACGGCAGCAGCAACGTCACCGCGGTCAATGAACGATTTAATTTTGTCTATTAGGCACACAGTCATAATGTTAGTAGATAGGACAGCTCGAAAAACAAACTGAGAAAGGGGGAGCAAGCGGAGTTTTTTAAGATGGCGGGAAAGAATGGTCTCAATGAGTTTTTTCAAAACCTTATCTGAGAAGAAAAGAATAGATTTGGGCCGATAATTATTTATAAACCCCGCGAGACCTTTCTTGAGTACAGAAATATTGTTCGCTACTTCCAATGCCTCTAGAAATAATACGTATTTAAAAATTAAACGCATATTTAGCCGTACCACCACCTTCAGCCGTAAAAAATAAAGACGCAAAACCCGCAAAAACTAAAACAAGTGCCGGAAAACAATGAAAATGTGGGAAAGACGCGTAAACATATATTCAGGCTCTTGCACGTAACGCACAGATGCTGAATGAAGCTGAATGAGCCGTAACGCACTTTTCGCCGTAGTGAGACCCTACGCCGTGTTGCAACATTCAGCCGTAACGCACTTTTCGCCGTATAGTGAGACTCTCCGCCGTGTTGCGACGCTCACACCCACAGTCAGCAGCCTTTAGAATGCTTCAGGCCGGTTCCTTCCCAACCAGGGGCCGGTTTAGCTTATTTCACCCGGACATTGACCCTCACTGTCCCCTCTGCGACGCAGCTTACTGTAACTTAGACCATATGCTATGGCAGTGCCCGGCGTTACAAGAGGACGCCGAACTCATCACAGAGGAAGAATGGACCATGGCGCTCCACAGCGAAGACTACTACACTCAACTCCGGGCTGTCCAGAAGGCCTGCGTTAGGGCGGAGCTCCTAAACCTCCCGCCACCCGCGCAGGTGCGGCCCGCGTCTACTCTGGACGGTCCTCTGGGCCGCTAGGTTAGACCTTCCGGACCTAATAAAGTTCAATGTCCGTCTGTCTGCGACGCTCAGCCGTAATGCACTCTTCGCCGCAATGCGACTGTCCGCGGTAGCGAGACAGAACCGACGCGTCTGCCCCTCAACATCGAACGCTCGGTGGAAGATGAACGCCAACGTTGGCGTTGATCATTGTCTGGCTGGTTTATGTTTCGAGCCCTTACTACTCACAATAAAGCGGCAGCACGAACTCCTAACGTTCTCTCGTGCTGAAAGATTGCCGTAAGGTAAAAATTGCGGGATGTAACGCGCTAACGCAGCTTGCGCGATGAAGGGCGTCGTAGTGCAAGGCTCTGGATTAATTCGGACCAATCGCATACAGCACGCAGGCGCCTTTGTGTTCCCACTGTATATAAAAAAAAGCCTGCAAAATTTCTGCGACTTGTCTGCAAATGCGTAAGAATTCTTTCGCTCTTCTTTAGTTCATAAGTTCTTAAGCATTCTTACGACGTATTTTTAGTTCATTTTCATTTTCGTGTATAGAGAATTACCCACAAGCGCAGGCCTTCGATTGATTATAGTAGGTGCCATGTCCCTAGTTGCTTCTTATGAACAGAACACTGAGATGCATGCTGGGCAAAGTTAAGCGGTATAATGTACGTAACGTTGAGTGAACGCGGAGCAAGCGGCGCATGCATGACCAACGAGAACAGCGGTACAGAAACCGCACACTGCCCAGAGGGCTTCACGGATGGTGATGATGATGCTTAGCGGCTTCCCCTTTGTAACCGGGTGGCGTTGCAGAGCGGCCTTAGTCGTAACGCCACTGTACAATCACCTAGCCAAAAAATACCAAAAAATACAAAAAATAAAATAAAAAGAACATAAGAAAATACAAAATACCTTTATGAAATTTTTGTGCTAGTCTGACTTCTTTGTTCGCATGTCTTGCCAGATTGTTCTCTGCTATAAACACTCTCACCTTTTACTAACCTCTATTGCTGCCCAATTCACTTTTCCGTTAACCTTAAAGGAGCTCCTGACACGAAAATTTTATGTTCCACTTTTATTGCTTTTATCGATGCTTAATGGTCTGGCGAACCCGAAACAGCACTTTAAATACTTCAGCGCGCGATAATTACATTGAATGACCTGAAAAGGCGCATACACGGAGCAAGATATAAAGGGCGCATATGACAGAATCCCGGCATGACACTGAGCCGCCGCCGGAGCTGAACGGCTGAGCTGCCTGAAGGTGCTAGGCCTATACCATTGCGGCGGAAATTCGTTGACCGCTTTTAATAAAAGTCCTGATGGCGACTTCTATTGCGATTCCGGGCTATATTATCGCTTCCTTTCCCGTGTGTGGAACTTTATTTTTGCCAACAGTGCCTTTCTGGGCAGCGGTTATGCCTGTAGCTCTGGCTACGTGCACCCGCTTGTGAATGCGCCGGCGCCCGCTCGCCGCTCGCGGGGTTGCGCGCGTGAAGTGGCGTCACGAGTTTCTGACCAGAGTTGTCACGTCACTTCTTTTGTCTGTCACGGGCTGATGTCACGCTGATGTCCATTTGCTGAGTGCCGCTCCGCGTGCTGCTCCGTCGGCGCGATAAGTGAGATCCAAGTGAAGTATGTTCTTCGCGTCGCAGGCCGTTCATATTTCAGCCAGGGTATTCTGTTGAGTAAAGGAAGCGAACTGTGCAATAATATTAACGCCGAAAATTGGTGTCAGTACTCCTTTAAAGCCAAGGGCTTCCGGACAGCTACACCCAGCGCCGCCTTCGGCAGATACGTGCAACACTGGGTCAGTCACCGCGCGCTAGCACGTTCATGACTGGGGCGCGCTCCTTTCTCGCAGCACCCTGTGAATCGTATTAGTAGCCCCTTTTATGAGTAAAATGAATTGCACTATTCCGGATTAATTCTGCCACAACTTTCTCATGATCTACGTGTTTTGGTTTATGGTTTTCGAGTCCCATAAAAAGATGTTTCGTCTTCAAATGCGATATCAGACGTTGCGCGATGTTTCCGCGCGTTAGCCGATCCGTGCATGTGAGGACGCTTGTCGAAATGCGTTGTTGACTGCAGAGATACTGACTGAACAACATGGGCGGCATGTCGTGTCTGATTTGAGTGGTACTTGGCATATTCAACAGCATAAAATTCACACTTGTTTCTGTGTACGAAAAGCGGTGACGTCAATGAATGGAACGCCCGACGTCTGGGGAGCTGAAAATCCAATGCTGATTTTGAATTAATGACTTCGATTACAATAATTGGAGTGTTACAAGGGTGTGTATCGGGCACACCGTGTCATCATCTCATCTTCATCTCTCTTTGTTCGCTTCTGCCGGAGCGCCGCGCACGGCCGACATCAGCCTCTGCAGCCTTACGGATAGAGAAAAATACACAACTTTGTGTCTACGTTGGCCCCTCCACCAATAAACTTTACAGGTTTCTTGGTGCAACCCAGCACGCCAGCTGTATAAAAACACGCCGCGAAAAAATACCGCGAGAAGGCTATCAAAGAACTTTCATTTGGATGAGGAGGTCGGGGGGGGGGGGGGATGGGGGAGGGGAGGGCAGGATACCCCATAAGCATATTAGAATTATTTTAGAATATTCATATTTGGCGACACATCTCGCTCTACACTAACGGCTCTGGCGTGAGAACTCTATTAGAAAGTAATTGTATCGCTTTTATTATCTTCAATTTGCAGCAAAGCTTTAATCTGAACAAAAATAGTTGGAACGCGAACATTGGTTCTGCATTTTGCATATTTCCAACTTTTATTGAAGCCGATGTTATCTGTATTTTTCTTACCCGTTCAGTTGATTAGAAAACAGTCTTGCATAGTTGTTTTTGTAAAATAAGTCAATGACAGTTACGATATTCAATAGCTGAAGAAGCATTTAGGAACTTCAACGCCTAAAGAGTGCACACCACATGTGGTTGTCTGTATTAAATACGGCGATAGTCACGTAAAATAATACACGTACCATAGAGTGGAACCGCTGGTTGATAAGCTATCCTGTGGTAACTGCGCTTGAGCGTCCTCGTTGTGAACAACTATATTGCGCACTTATGTGCATTTACAACCGGCTAACCAGCCTTATAACCACCTGCTCGTATTTCACAGCAGCACGTAATCCCCTCACTGTTTTAAAAATTCAGTAACCAATGCAGTAACTATGGCGGCGTACCCGCAAAAAACAGAGAAGATTAATCTGCGAGGAAATGCAAAGCTTTCAAAGCAACCTTCACAGTGTGCCGGCCTACGGCTCTGCAGGAAGGCAATACTCCATCGGCGCCGTCTTATTTGGAAGATTCTACCTACTACAACATTTTCTGCCGTCTTTGGATTATTTTGTAGGTATGCGCGGTCATAAAATTATGCTAGACGCCTTTGCGAGGGCACTTTCGAGGGCGTTGAAGGCGGCCGGCGCGGCCCGACCCGACCGACCCAGAGTTGTGCGCGCCGGCCGCGGCTGGCACTGCGGTCGCCCGGCAAACTGGAGTGTCCGGTGCCTATGGGACTAAGTAATTCATGATCTACGCTCTTAAAACGCATCGTGTACCGATACGAAAAGTTTTACAAATTCATGTAATTGTTCCCAACGGCCTAGTTTGCCTCTTTTAGAAATATGTCGCTTAACTGAAATGAAAAATACGCAAGAAACGCATTTTGGGTTCTCTAGTTTTCACTAAATAGCGCTAGCTTTCAAGCAAGCAAAAGTTTATTTTTTTTATTTCAGTACAGAAGTTACATATCTCTAAAACAAGCAAACTAGGCCGTAGTGAGCGTTGATATGCATCTGTAATGCTTTCCGTATTGGTGCATGATGTTTTTAGATACGTGGGTCATGAAGTAGGTCCCACAGGAAGGGTAACAGGGGGGTCCACCTTAAACCCCGACCGCGGGTGCGCACCCAGGTTCAAATGGAAGCTGTCCAAGACGTGCTTGTAGAGCACGTTGAGCTCGTTGAACTCCTGGCTGAGGCGTGCGCCGAGCTCCTTCAGGTCGTACGGCAGCAGCACCGCCTCCGACCACTGCCAGATGAGCGCCAGCAGAAGCTCGCGGCACCTCTTGTGCACCTGGTAGGTGGGGTCGATGAACTTGTCCGTTATCTCCACCGTGTCGTACGACGTGCCCATGGCCGGGAAGTAGATGCCCTCGGTGTCTTGGTTCTGCGAGACCCGACGCATGGAGGGAGAGCTGATAGTGAGCGATTTCGCACTCCACCGTCCTCACTGCACGAAGTTGGCTTCCAACTCGGGTGTGCTCTAAGGCTGGAGCCTGGGCATCTTCGACTACGAAGCACCGTTGCGATGTCCAGGTGATCAATGGACGGTCAAAAACATCTCCAATCATGCCTATGATACCATAAAGACTAACATGTTGGCTGATTCTGCAGGGACGCGAACACTTTTTTAGCTCCCGAGTTTTCGTCGTCTCGCCCACCTTGTTTGCTTTCTTACAGTGGGAAGACGTAGTAGAGGAGGTAGAAGAATATGCCACGTAATCCTTTGGAATATAATAGCAGAGGCAGTTTAATGCGAAAAAAAACCCCTCGGAATTACGGTACCTTCTCCGGCCAATAATAGAAACAAGTTTAGAAAATACCATCCGGTGAAACGAAAAATGAGTTCATTATGAATGCGGGTATATTGTGCAGTACGTTGAGGTACCGGACAAGACCTAGAGCAGGGATCACAGGGTGCTGACGGGCACAATTAGGCTGCATTTTGGAACTTCAAACTTGCAAAACAGTAAGCGACAAGGGGCCATATTTTACACGCATGCACGCCTTTGACAGGTAACGACAATCCATTGCGACAATCTGGAAATCGGAATGAGCTGTCCGTTTAGGATTAATTCGAAAGAGAGGCTAGATTCTTTCCGGAAGCGAGGACCCTCACTGAGAAACGCGAAAGTATACGAAAGCGGGAAGCTCATAAAACGGATTTAATTGATAAGGCGTGTAGGTTTGTGAACAGAAATAAAGTTAGCGTCATTTATACCTACAACATCCTAACTATTGGAGAAGCATTAAGGGGAGCAACGAAGGAGTTCGTTGTTGGCAGAGAGAACACCTGCGTACTGAAGGTAGAAAGTGGCAACAACGAACAAAATGGACGAATTAGTAAAATTAATGGACATATTTTATGCACAGTTGGACGCAAATGTTTTTTTTTTTTTTTGAGAGCACTAACTTGATAAGCGGAGTTTGAAATCGACTTAGAGATGGAAAATGCGCCGAAGGAGGTGAACAGGAAAGCTTCTATATACATAGGATGTCCTATACAAGTAGGTCCGAGCTTAAATATCGTTTCAGGGCAGGAAAGTGCCTTATAATCGAACTGCAACATCGCACACTATTAGTTGGAAACAATGCCGAGGCGCACATTGTGGCTTTACCTTAAATGCGACGTCCAAACTCGGAACTCCAGTCAGGTCCACGAATGGCAGGAAGCCCCCCTGTTTCCTCAGCATAGGCAATCTGCAACGGAAAAGGGCGTGAGGTAGTGGGAACGTAACGTGCCCGAGAAAACGGCGGGCGTACTAGTATACATACACAACTAGCGGTGCAGTAAATGTAGCAGGAACCTGGTTTCATGAATTTAGGCCACTTTCTCCGTCATATATGCGTGGTCAGCAGCCCTGAATTGAAAAACTGTCCGCACACCCACTATAAATTTTTACAGCGGAGAAACACCGCTCCCCTTCTTATTAAACTTGCGCCGTCGATCTCCAGACACTGAGCGAGAAAAGAACAGAGCACGACTGCAGGGTGCGTGCTGACGTCACGCAGAGCTGGCAGCAGAAGCGCTGCCCTCGCGCAGCTGCCGGGCACATTGCTCCCGGAGGCGGCCGCTCATCGCCGCCCGACTCTCCATCGCCCGGTGCCCTAGCGTAAGATGGGGTGTGGAGCGAGTGCAGGCCGAGTAGGCGCAGAGGAGGACGCGTGGAATACGGCAATGACATCGACGAAAAGCCTATACAGGAAAACAATGAAAGGAGCGACAGTACGCGGCCAACGCGGTTTGGTGAAGTGCGCAAGCATGACCACTGGGACGGTTAGAACGCAAAGCACGGTTGACACGGTGTGCGAGGGGCGTGCGAGATACGCCTTGTTGCGGGCTTCTGAAGCCGGACAAGGCGAGCACATCGCGCCGAGCCTCACGCTTACTCAACCATCCACCAATGCATCCCCCTTTTTCTCTTCCGCACTCAGGCCTTCCGACGCAGTGCACGCCTGCAAGTGTCATAACTGCTGCACTAATCCAGCGGCGTCTGGTTAGCGTCACTTATATGCGACGTTTAGGCGACCACTGTGCGCTCCTGCGCAGTCACCCGTTGTTTTGATCACATGAGGCGAATAGCAGAGTACTGTGGGGCCTTGAACCGGCACGAGGGGAAGGACGTGGCAAGACTTGGTAGCGCTACTTTTGGTGGCGATCCGCTCCTATATACTAGGCAATTCCGGACGTTCTGCAGAAACCCAGTACAACCGTACTATGGAGGGAACAGTTCGCATACAGCTAATTTTGAACTCGACTGCCACCGCTGCAAGAACACTTTGGAGATTTTAGATTATTCGGGGTCAAATGTTGCGGGAGATTCGTAGAATGGTCTTTTAAAGCAAAAGTTTTATTAGTGGGACCGATGGCGTCCTGTCAAAGAACTAATCAATTTCCCCATAGACCGGTTGGTGGACCGAAAACCTCCGAGAAGATCTCTGAGCACACGGCGCGTGCGTGAAGCCGGGCTTCCATTGTGTCAAAACGGTTACTTGAAAATCGTGAAAAAGGAACGGTTCAGGTAAGACGATGCACGCATCGACCATGAAGAAGGAGTACAATAGTACGCCTTTGTCTCAAACCACATATCGACATACATTTAGATCGTTCGTAGATGCGTTTATTTAGTGCGCGAAAAATCGTTGCATGGGATTGTTGTTTGTTGGCGATTAGCGTCTTTGAAGGTTTGACGATCGACTGGACGCACTTTCAGCGAAGGCGGGGCGCACTTTAAGTGAAGGTTTTGACGCACTTTCGACGCGGTTTTGATGTAAGAAAGCTTTCGCGCTTCTCTTGATTTTCTTTGAGAAGGCATGGTGTTTTTTTTCTAAACGTGTCAACGTTGATGCATGTGCAAGTTGGTTTTTATACTCTTGAATTCACGAGAGGGAGCACGAGACACGCATGCGCTGAATCTCAACAGCAGTTTATTGCTGTGATGTCTGGCATATAAATTGCGAAGATTAGGCAAAAAAGCAAGGAAACGCAAAGAACGAAACGACGAATCTACCATACACTCTTAGGCAAAAAGGACTAAAAGTTCGTCCTTTCGGGGACTAACGGCATCTGCCACAATCATTAGTCCCTTTGGGGACTAACTGCGAGGGGACGAACGGTTAGCCCCCCACCCGGATGGTCCGTTCCGATATCCCCAAGGACGAACTGCGTAGAGTGCAGAAAAAAAAAAAAAAAAAAAAAAAAAAACTCCTGCACCGGCAGCGATCGAACCCCTGACGCCTGGAATTACACATAAGGAACCCGACGCGGTATCCGCTAGACCACGCCGCCGGATGGTAGCCGCGGTAGATAATATTCAAGTGTACAGCCAACGCCGTTGGTACAGCGTGTAGTTCTGTGCCAACGCCGTCTGTGCATAACGCAACAGATCCATTGCAACTGGTGCCCGAATTTCTATCTGTGCAAGCGAACGTGACCGCGTTTTGCGCCTTGCACTTAGCGCTTTGCTAGGTTTAGGGACTATTGCTCAGTTCGATTCGAAGTAGAGCCTCACAACCATAGTTTTTCTCGTAAATAACAATCAACTCATCGTCGCCTGGTTGAGATAGGTAGCTGGGTGATCGGACGACTCATTTGTTTCCGCACAAATGAGCGCAAGCTAAGCGCTTTCTTAGTGTTCGATACATATGTTAAGTGCTATATGTAACGTATGTGAAAGGTGTCGTCTGTGTGAGTGTCAGAATAAGGAAACATGCCATATTTTCCGGCATCGGCGAAAGCGAATTCGGTGTTGCTTAGCCTGAATTCTTCAAATTCGCGTCGCTAGACGTTTGCGACTGGGAAATGCAAGCGGGTTTTACAGCAGTTGCACCATTGTCATAGCTTTGGTGCCCAAGGCAATTATGTACCGAGTGTAAAAGATAACTTCGAGACGCTTACCTGTAGCGAGCATTTTTGTTTTGCAGTTGTCATCAGCAACATGCGTTTTTTCTCGTCTGTTAAACATATACATATTCATTACGCTCAGGAATCTACTTTTGCTATTGTCACTAATTTTTGCGTTACTGTTAAGGCGCTTGAAAGCTTTCATTGGCCGTTATTACCTCGCACGCATCGTATGCAACACAGCGTATCAACATAGCCTCGCAGAGAAGCGTATGGCAATCGCGCTTCGCCGCTCCTTGCCATTACCCGCCGCTCCACTAACCCTAGGCGATTTTCTTATAAGTAACATCAATAGTTTCTCCCGTGGCACCATCTAAAGCACCCAGTGACTGCAATGGCTTGTGTTTTGGAAATATAAAACTGTTCGCAGACACATGCGCAAAAGGGCAACGACGACGCCATTAGGGGATTAACGACGCAGCAAAGAGACGAACTGCATGCGTTTCGTCTTCCCGTTACTCCTTATAGATCGGTGGGGACGAACAGTTAGTCCGCATTTATGCACACGGCACGTACTCTGCCGCAGATACTCCCCTTGAAGATGAACGGTCGTCCGCGAAGACTAACGGCTGTATTTTAGTCCCTATTTTAGTCCTTTTTGCCTAAGAGTGTAACACTTCCGCCATACGCTGTTACGATTCGGCGCGCCGGTACTCTGTGCGCGCGCGCTACAATTTTGGTGTCGCTTTGTGTGCTTGGCGGCAAAGCCCACCTTCCTCAAACAAGCTCCGCACGCAGGAGCTTTTGTGCTGCGCGGAACCCTGCTGGGGATGAATCACGCCCGCGGCAATTGCAAAACTGTTCCACCGGGGTGCGTGTTGAGACTTGAATCTGCGAGCACTCTCCGCTCGCCGAGATGTCCTCTCCCCCCTCTCTAGACTCAACGTGCGCCGGCTATCACGAGACCAGGAAAGAGTGTTCTTGTGAGTCTGTACTTTATTCGAGACGTGTGCAAAGCATTGGGGAGGCGGTGGAGCCGTTGACACTTCTGTGTAGTTCAGCGCTTTCAGTTACCGTTCTGAGACCGCATCGGGATTCCGTAAGGAGCGCTGCTCTGCCCGAGTCATGCTGTAAGCTCGCCCGCAAGGGTGCTGTTCCTGTTTCGTCGCTGCTAATCTCTCAACATGCAGTAAAGCAGTTAAGTTTTGCTCTCGGCTCTTTGTCGTCAACACCAAGGCAGCACTTCTCGTCGTTCGTCCACCACGCTACCACTACATGACGGAGGCGACGGAGTTCGGTACGGGGACGCCTTCGTCAATGCGACAACGCTTACAAACTGTCGGCATAGGTGATGTCTTGGGCCAATAGCGCGACAGAAGGGAAACTTCGACTTTTTTTGTCGTTATCTCTCTCACTCGTTTGTTAGTGCTTATATTTATTCAATATTAAGGTGAAATTTAAGATTGGTCTGCACCCACCGCCTGTGCATTGTATGCCCAGGTGGCCGCTGATGCAATTTTCACGTTTTTTAACTTATAATTAGGCATTTACCAGTTTGTCCCCTGTATTCTCTGCCGCATGATAAAGGGATTCCATAAACGACGTTTGCAACACATGTAACGAACTGTCGTCGGCGTTTCTTCGTACAAGCAGGAGCAAGGGAAGTTTCGCAATTAACCTGTCTACATATCCTTAGAAGCTTATCAGGAGCCTAAAAAACATTAATATTGCACATTTAGCAACCCTTTTAGATTATGCGACACTTCATGCATGTGTGATAGCACTGCAATCTCTTCTCTCCTTGTGCTGTGTTGGTCTTTTTTTTTCTTACTCTATTTTTAGAGCCGCCGCTCCTTGTGCAATTGACGTTAAAATATTTCCGCGGTATCCTGCTTAAATGATACGATTAGGCTGGTAGTTAAATCCAGCGCGGATCATGTGGGCTCATGATTTAACATGCGCATTTGGGAAAGATGCGCAAATTACTCATTTAACAAGTTTCGAGTTAGCCAAGCCGTACGCAAGGAGCGACTTTCCTTGAGATTCATATTTCAAAAAAAAAAAAAAAAAAGTCACGACTAAAAGAAAGGTAAAGTTAGAGAAAACTGACTAATCCTGCTCCGGGTAGTTCATTGTTCGTGACTTTGAGCCGTCATTAAAAATGGTTAGCAGTTGTCGCATAAAAATGTTGAAGCAGATGCAAAAATCTCATACAAAAATACACTATGCATTTGACGGCGACAATCAGAGATGCGCATGTGCACAGGCTTTAACACTTATCTTCCAACACTTTTCCGAAATGGCCATATGTAATAAAATAATAAATTTTATCAGTTAGAAAATTAGTTGTAACTTATTCTCCCGCGTTGTGCCTCCTGGGTGACTGCGCGCCTGTGATGGTTTCTATTCGAATAGAGTCAAAACGGTCGAATAGAGTCAAAAAGCCTGTCTTTGCGGGCTAGGAAAAGCTCTCAGTACAGGTGCGATGCATAAACCAATGCAGGTGCCATTCTTTTACAGATGCGTTACGCCAACCCGAATTGAAAAAGTCGACTTTGCCGTTTGTTGCCTTGATATCTGCTTATCTGGCATATCTGGCATATCTGTTGCCTTGATATGCCAGACGTCACAGCAACAAAGTTCAACCGAGAGCCAGAGCCTGTGTGCCTTCACCCTCCGTCTCGCCTTTGTTGCGTTGTCAATCCGAGATACTTTAAAAGGGGCCGTGAGCACAAAATACGAGTTTGCTTCGTTAAAAAGGCAGCTTTGTCCCGGAAACAATGATACCAATTTTGGCGCAAATTTCGGAGAAATAATCGAGATGTTTGACTCCCGAGTAAGCATTCTCTCTCCGACATCTCTTCGGCCGCCCGCCTGAGCCGCCGCGAAGAAACAGGACTGGGCGATTGTGGTGGTGTGTGGCCTCCAACCGGAAATTAACGCACTGACAACTATGTAGTGCTCGCCCATACTACGTAACCGTAACGCGAAACTTGGAGGCTTTTCTATATTTCTTCCATTTTTTATGGGGTGTGTGTAAAAAAAACGTATTTAGTGGGAGGATTAAAGCCGAGTGGGTTACCAAAGAAAGGCTAGTTCTTTCAGTCGAAACGAGGTTGCATTTTGTCTTCATGGCCCCTTCGTTGGTGGCGCTGCAGACAGCGTGCCCTCACTTCTACTACCGACTATGCCTTGATACTTTGCAGAACGAGTTAATAGCCTTCGAGTTATTACTAATTAGTCGTAGGAGCAATGCTATGTTCGTAAGTGCTGCACACGTTCCAAGGTTGAGGGGATGCAAACTGTGTCATAGAAAAGTCTCGATTTTCAATTACTGCCTGAACATATAAAATTAGAATTCATGGTTTATTGAAGCTCATCTGACCTTCCTTGGTCCGCTAAAGTGGTGTTGCAAGGAACCGAATTGGCAACAGCTAGCGATGAGAGGCCGTACTGTAACTGACGGCGACCTGCAGGGATGTCGATCAATGCGAAACATACCTGCGCACCACTATCTCTGCTTAGCGGGGACTCCCCGAAGGGTCTACGTGTATTTCGTCGCGCACCCGCCCGGCCTTGTCGGTCTTAAATGAAGCGCTCGCCACATTGACGAGACTCCCTCAACGCTTCAGCTGGGGCTGTGCCGCGTTTCGTCCGCCAAGACCGAGACGAAGCAGCGCACGGAGTGGGAAGAAGGACGCGGCTGTCGTCTCGAGCTGCGCACCCATGGAGTGCGGGCCACCTGTGTACTTGAGCGATCAGCTGCGCTGCAGCTGCTGCGACATAGCGTTTGTATGCATTCAGTCGTGCCTGGACAGTACAGCGTTTTGTGCCCTTCGGGAACAATGAGTGACGTCTTGTAAGGGGGGGTGACCAAAATGAAGCTCATAGATTTTTTCGTTTCGCACAAAAGATAGTCCGTTTTCGCATCTCATGTAAAAATACATACACTACGGCGACAATCAGAGATGCGCATGTGGGCAGGCTTTAGCACTTATCTTCCAACAATTTTCCGAATAGGCCATATGTAATAAAATAATACATTTAATCAATTAGAAAAGTAGTTGTAACTTATTCTCCCGCGTTGTGCCTCCTGGGTGACTGCGCGCCTGTGATGGTTTCTATTCGAATAGAGTCAAAACGGTGATTTTGATAACCCTTAAAAACCCTCTTCTGCTCTACAAAAATTCGCAGGCACGAACTGGCGAAGATGATGGCCACCAAGGCCTCCATTTCAAGGCTGACTATCCATTTCCCTTTTCATTATTAACTAGATTGCACAAGTGACAGTTTCTTGCGTATGCATACGGCGAAGCACATTCATTTTAGGCACCCCAAGTGCTTGCTTCATACCAAAGTTCAGGAATGATTTTCCTGACAAATCAGCGTCTGACTCGGACCTGGACTCTAGTCAGAAATTGCTCTTGCATTTCACTGAACAATTACCGGCTTAAGTAGGTTTCTTTTGTATGTGTGTAGCGCGTACAATGCGCCGCGAAACCATTCAAAAAAATTTTGCATGCTGGTTTTCCTTTGTGCTTCTTTTGTCTTCACCTATATGCTTTGTTCAGATTACGCGTGTTGCCGCTGTTAATGAAATCAGCTGCTAATTTTGATTAACCATCCTTTACAGTCTGTAAACCTCTGTGCTGTGAATTGCACTATCTGTCATGATGTCTGATGCGCTTTTATATAGTATTTTTTCTACGTTATCTACGATTATTATAGCACTTTTCATATGCACCTTTGCGCTTCATTGTTGTGTTGCACCAGGGGCGTAGCCAGGAATTTTTTTCGGGGGGGGGGGGGGGGCCGCGGTCGACCAAAAGATGGGATGGGGAAATATGTAGGCAAGGCTTCTTGTGCGTTGTTTTTCAATCAAACCTTGAAATAACCGACTTTAACATGTGATTTGTGTACGCTGAACGCTAGCAGTAAAGCCCACCTTAAGGAGCTTAGATAATGATGATGATGACTTAAATTCCCGTTCGCCGGTCTATGGGTAGGCTACGGGTGATTCGTTCGTCCGTACAGCAGGCGGTTATGCGGGCACGCACTCGTGAGCGGGATCATGAGTGTGCTCGTGAGTGGTGCGCGGTCGCCTAAGATCGTCAGGTGGAAGTGGAGGCCAACACTGGGTGTTTACTATCAAGATTCGCGTGTTTTAGATTTTCTGTTAGGAAAGGGACTAATAAGTTTTCTTATCAGCTATGAAGTACAGTCCAGCACGATTTGAAGGTCATCGCACCAGGATCGAGCGGCCACGCGTGCCACCGTCCTACGGTTTCGTTTCGGAACCATGAAAACCAAGATTTCGCACTCTTCTCTCCCTTGTTGGCTGTTCCATGCTACAACAATGGCCGCACGACTGACTTGCCACCCTTTTGGGTTTCAAGCTTTACATTCGTTGTTATCAAGCACAGGCTTGGTTGCCTTTATCTACGCCGACGATAACGAAACTGGCATGGAAGATTTGCTAAAGCTGGTGTTCTGTCAGCTTCATTTGAAAGAGTAGCTTTCCCGCGATAACCTTCGAATCGCAGTGGACTGTACGTGCGGCACATTAGTACATTATGGCGGCGAAGCTAGCAAACGTGCGTCTTCGTCCTGAAGTAATCGCCTTTTTGTTAATAGTAAACTTACGCTTAGCGGAACACCTTATTGCACTGCTGTTAAATGTTAAGCTTGATGCACGTTTCTTAAATTTCATTCTATTTCTATGCGTTAAATCGAACAGACATGGCTTCAGTTAAATTCCCGTTCAGCAAATACAGAATGCTGATTCTAACCAAGAGGGAGGTCAAGAAAACAATGGAATAGTGTCAAAAAGACAAAGCTCCGCAATAAAGAGAATTGTACAGTTTTGTTGATGTGGAGGAAATACAAGATGGGCACAGCAATGCTTTTCATGCAGCAGAAATGATGGAACTGCAATAGTCAATGAAATGCGATGTTGGTAGAAAAATAAACATATCAAAGATTGACAATTGACTGAACAAAATACAGTGACATGCTCTGTCATGTGATTATACTTTGTACCAGTGTAAAGACAAGGAATGATACGCTAAAGTCCAGACCACATGTATGCCTATATGAGGCTTTTCCTGCTGTTCCGCCATTTCCCGGCCGTGCTGTTCCGCCAGCGAACAGCGGGACTGCCTCGATCGGCTCGCGGCAGGTTCCCGGCACAGCTCGGTGTATCCGGCACGAAATGCAGCCGGTCTGTATATGTTGACATGCACAGCATATGGAGTGGGCACAGGGATCAGACGCTGACGCAGCCCTTATTTTCAGCTTTATACGAGCAAGAATGTCCTTAAAACTGCAGGTTCCGCGCCTGCAGGCGACTTCAGGCGGTTCTTCAGGCTACCTACACCGCACCCCAACCTGGCATGAAACATTTCGGGGGGGGGGGGGGGGGGGGGCACGGGCCCGGTGTGCCCCCCCCCCCCCTGGCTACGCCCCTGTGTTGCACACCAAAAATTGTATTTAGCTCTTCGTTATCCCCCCCCCCTCCCCCTCTCACTCACTGCCCTGCACAAAGACCTGTAAGGTATTTGCAAAAAAAAAAAAAAAAAAAAGGCCAGCATCTTCACTCCGAGGATGATGGCGAGGGCGCGGAGTACGGGGACTCGAAATGACATCCAAGTTGCGCCCCGAGTGACATCCGATTCGCGCCCCGACCGTCATTCGATTTGAGCCGTGAGTTGCACCTTGATTATTCCCTAAATGAAACTGCAACTCACGGCTCAAATCGAATTTCGCTTGGTTTTCGCTTGATGGTGGTGTGCGCACGAATGGACGCAGACAGACATTGGGAGGTCCTAAGGTGCTCCGCACGGTTACAGGCGAGGAAGTAAGTCGTTTGACTCTCGGGTACTAACTCACGATCTTAGCCCAATGGGTAAGACGCCTGACACTAATCCTGTCTGGTTTACGAGACACAGGCTCTAATCCTGCCTGTGCCCGTGTGATTTTTTGCGATTTTAAATGCTATGCGCACGCGCGCGGACGGACGTTGTGCGGTCCTAAGGTACTTCGCACATAATAAAGAATTCATCACCCATTCCACTCGTTGAGGGTGGTTGTCAAGCAAAGCTGCTTGCGTTGGAGGGTGCTACCCGGTGCTTTTCCGGCGAGTCTCACTTGCGTGTCTGCGGTAGCGTCGTTATCGAACCACAGTCTGTAGCACTCATTGCAGCTCGAGCCGGAATGACGACCAAGAAAGTCTAGCTCTTTGGAGCCTGGCGTGCGCACACTTGAACTCTTCCAAGTTGTCACCTTGGCGCCCAAGGCGCTTTGCGGCATTCTCTAACTGGCGACATGAGTCACCGGTTCTAGCTCATCGCTTACGGGCCTTCTCACGTGATCGTCGGACGCCGCATTAGTATCGGCACGCCGTTGACTATTACCATCGCATCTCGGTTATCAGGCCACGTTCGCATCGCATTTTTCTTTGTGAGTAGGCTTCACTGTGCAGCACGCAGTGCGGGAAAGCCAGCCCACAAAGACTAGGCTCAAAGTCAGCTGCACTTCTAAACAGAAACGCGTTGCTGGGAAGAAAATATTGCCGGGTGTAATATAAGTCGTCTTGTATCATAATATGAAGGGTCTAGGACCTTATTGGCGTAAGCTTGGTCTTTGTAAGCTGGTTTTCCCACATTTAGTGTTTTTTTTTTCCCGCGCAGATGCCATTAAATCCCATGAGGCTAGGAAGCCACAGACCGCTTCGCTGTAATAATATACCTTGAGAGGAATGCGCAAAAAAATTGCCGTAGATGACAAGCTGTGAACAAATGACAAGTTCAGATAAAACGTTTAAATAGTCATTTAGAAAAAAAAAGTCAATGTTTGCCACAATTAAACGCTAAAAATCTGTAGAAATTCAGAAATTGTCTACTAATGCGTAGCATTCTTACGCCGCTTCTATACTTTGTAAGATCTTTACAGCCATATTTGGCCGTCAATAGCCAAACACCCAGGGTTACGTTATTGTTTTTAAGTTATCTTTTGTTTCTTCTCTCCAATGATGTGTACTTACACTGTGATTAGGTGCCTTTACTTCGCTAACCACGTTTGTTCCCGCACACGCAAGGTGTAGTGCAGGGTTGGCCATTTTCACTATCTTTAAAGCGAAGCTTTCTACGCCTCAGTGATGGCGTACGTCGCGTCGAAAACACTGCAGGAAAGCCAACTTTCTCTGACGATGGTGGTCGTCAGGGAAAGTTCGAAACTTCAAAAGTTCAGAGAATCTAACTTGGATCCCTCGCGTAACGAAGCTAACGCCTATCCGACTGCGCCATTTTGATACTGTCGAAGCAGTTAGGATTTGGAGAGGGGTGCTTGGACGTGTAAGGTCAGACAAATTATGCACCGCTCCACCTAAGAACGACGACTGTGGAACGCGAAGCTTTCTTTATGCGAATTTAAATGGCGATGGGTCAAAGTCAAAGCCGCGTGCGAGCCAAAGTAAAAGCTGAACGAATCACGTACTGGCCACACCGTCTTCGAGTCAAAGTCCCAACTCAGCCGACAACGAAGGAATCCCTCACGAGAAAGGTTCGAGTGGTCGTCGTTGAAAGGAGGAGCGCATGCTTTTTTCTCTTTTTTTTTTCATTCATATTTCCAGCGTTCTTTTCCGGACGTTTCTAATGTAGTCTGTTTTTCGGAGGATATGTACAAGATGCAAATTTTTGATTTCGTCAGTTCCTGTTTATAAAACTGTTTTCTATTTTTTTATTTTCCGGTTTTTCACAATTCTGTGCGACCAATTATCTCCATTTACGCTATTACGGCGATTAAACGTGTTACTTCGGCAAATTGTGCATTTTTGCGGAAATAATGCAGGGCGTTACACGGTTTAATCGCTGTTTATATTGGAACGTTCTCTTCTAGGCGTTTTTTTTTTTGTCCGATTTTTTCGGAAGAGATGTACAGATGCATATTTTTGATTTCCTCATTTAATTTTTGTAAAATTTGATTTTGTCTACTCATATTTTTCGATTTCTCAAAAATTATGTCCGATCATTTATCTCCGCTTTGCGCCATTACAGCGATTAAAAGTGCTATTTCCACCAAATGTGCGTTTTTGTGCAAATGCAGGGCGTTACACGGTCCCGGCTGAGCGGGTACTTGGCAAAGAATGCTAAGCATTAAAAATGGCGCCGGTATCGAGTACGCCGCGAGGGGAGGCCCACGCATGTGCCAAGTTCTGACAGGTGAAAGAGAGAAATAACGTCTACGCGCACACTTACTCCGGCTGGCCGCTCTCTCCCGATCTTGCGCGCAGGTCGTTGTACCACGCGTTGAACAGGGTCACGTTTTTGGAGTGCCGCACCTGTCGGCAGGGTGGGAAAGCGCAGAGCGCCGCACATTATTCACCGGCAACACTCCGAGTAACGTGAATAAAGCAAACAAGCAAACGATCAGACAGGACAGGGCGGTGCCTCTCCCGTCTGTTCTTAGGAACGTCAACAAGAAACGAGAGGAAAAAACTGGAAGAATTTCAGCCTTCCTTCCATTTCGAAAACCTGAATTATACAAATTGAATAAAATTACTACAGCATGCATAGAAACGGTAAGCCCTAAATAAGAAAAAAAAATGTATACCTATTTCCTTTATGGGACAAATGTCCGAAGAGCAACATCATTGTGCAGAAGCAAACAATAAAAAAAAACTACCTGAGCTGAACAAAATATACCGGCAGTTAATGCAATGTTTCCTGGCATCTCTGAAATAAGTCTGCAATATTTCACTCAGTTACAGAAGGAGCTACATGCGGACGTCACGACAGCTGGTGTGGATTGGCACAGGAAGGTGAAACACAGCTATAATAGAACATGCGCTAACAAACAGTCCGATCTAGTGCACATAATTTGTAAAAGCGTAACGGAACTAGAACTTCGATTTTCGAAAGCGGTATTCTTCCTGAAATCGGCCACTTCACAGAAGTAAACAAAATAACGGTTTGGCTTTACAGGCGCTCAACGTTACTGCAAACGATACAGTACGGTAGATGTGGGCGGTCATTTGAAGTTGACATACACGAAGTGCTCAGGCTTCGAGGCTGATTTGAGAGCTGCGAGTAATAACTAAGGACAGCTGAAGTGTTCCTGTAGTTCTCTGATAAAAATAGAGGTAAAATAAACAATCGAAGAAGCCGTGAAACGAAGTCCGTGTGGGAAACAAACGACCACGAGTAATTTATTAGAACGTAATTGCCAAAATCCCTATGCTTGGAGAATAATGAACGAAAAGCAAGCCGAAGACTTGCGGTGGATTAAAATTGAGGTCTTACGCCCCGTAGCCACAACTTGTGCGCCTTAATGGGGGGAATATAATTTGCAGCCCCTGGAGAATGAAGTGCGGACACACGGGTGCTCCCGTCGAGACCGCCACCTCGGGCCCCGTAAAGCAACACCTACGCACCTGAGCCAGCACGAGCGGAAAGGTGCGCATCATGGCACGAATGCAGTTCTTGATCGTGGCACTAATAGGTGCCCCGAGGCTTTAGTCTCTTAGATTACCCGGTACTGTCACCACCCTGACACAACAAGGTATCGACGTCATACACACACGAGGTTTGTTTACCTATTCGGGGCCCTTGCGATAGCAGAAAAAATTCAAAATACTGTTACGTAACTGCAGTTTCTCTGGTGGGGATGAGGCGTGCTAAACAAGTTTCCAGGCGCCACGCCTGCAGTAAACGTAGAGCATTTACGCTGCCTATGTGGTCATTTATATTCCCTAATCATCAGATCGTTCCACTGCGTCGAAATAACTAACAGTTAAAATAAGCAGAGATACGCTGTGCAGAATAGGTAATCGAAATAAAACCCTGGGCGGTGACGCGTTATTTTAACATCCAGTTCACGAACACTTGTGCAATGGTAGAGGGACGAAAAATAGAAACGTTCTTACCCACTTGGTTGCTTCTTTGAAAGACTTTGAGAATACGGGCGACCCTGTTACCGCCATTTGCGGTCCTAGACGGCAGAGACCGAAGAGAGAAAAGGCAAAACGTTGTGTATGGAGCTGCTATACATATCCCTATACACATGGCTTTAGGCCTCTTCATTTCAGTGAGTTTCAATGCGTGCATATGACACCGATAAGGGAAATGTAACCATGAGACATGCCTACGTTGCCTATCGTGATAACCAGTTGAGTGCACCGTACAGGAGTCTGGAAAAAGCAGTTACTGCATTTATACACCCATGATGTGAGGATGCATTTTCAAAACCGACAAGTTCATTATATGCTTTCGTTCTTTGATAGGACGCAATGAATTTGTGTCGGTTTTATCACGCTCTAATCTTTGGAACTCTAAAGTACGTGGTGTCCTTTTAATTGGGACTGTCGTTTAGTGGTTGCATTTTTTAGTACATCTGGTGCAGTCTTTAGCGTAACAAAAGCAGCCTTGGTATTGTTTCCAAACTTCGAACAAGGGGAAAACCGGAGCTCTTCGACCCTACCCTCACAAGCTATGACGTCATCCAAGTCTGCTCAGTTTTAATTCTAGCTCATGGCATGGCTACCCCCGTTTTCATTCAGACACTTTTTATACGAAATTACAGTGAAAATAGACGTCCTCCCGGAGGTCTCGCTGGTGAGCCGCCAGGGCCGAAGTCACTGAACCGTGCAGCGAGGATAGCGAAGGAGAAACGGACCTGTCACGGCAAAATATCTACATCTATCGTTAGTACGGCCAGAGTCCTTCAGTGCTTTACTGGTTTAGCTAACACTATAGGTGAGAATCTGCTGTGCATGGACTCGGTCAGCCACAGACACTACGATCTTTATCCGCTCAACCAGGCACGTGTCAGTGCACTCTGTTGCCTTACCGGTGGTGCAGACGTCCGAGTTTAAATAGACCACCGTCCTGGATGCTATCTTGTGTCGAGTTCCCTGAAAGAAATGAGAAAAAAATTAGTTCACAGCAGTCCACGATATGGTGCGCTTAAAAGTAAACGCGAGATTGCATATCCATATGCGCTAATGGTGCAATTCAAGCTGTCAAAATGCAATTGGATGTAGATTGACGGCAACAAAGGGCACCTTGGCGCTGAGATCGGGCAAACGACCACTGCAATTAACAGTAAGCAGCAGGGTCGACACTGAGCCAGAAACAACTTGGGTGCAAGTGAAATGTTTGGTGCAGCCCTGCCGGCGGCAGGTTTCGGGAATTGTGTGGCCCCTATGAGAAAAGGTGGCATTTTAGGAATAAAAGCGATCGTTGACAGGCAGCATACCTCGAGGAACTCGGTGACGCCGACGTTCCCGAACTCGTGCGCGTCCCAGCCGGCGAACAGAATGGTCCTTCGAGGCCTCCACGCGTTATTCTTTCTCGTGCACTGCTTGTTAATGATGTAGCAGAGGCCCAAAGCCTGGGCCAGCGCGGATCCGGGAGCCACGGCCCCGCCTCCCCAAGAGTCCAGGGGCACACCGAACACCACGTAACGGTCTGCGCCAGTTCAATCGAAAAAGCAAAGTTTCCACTCATTTGCATCCCACAGTTTTAAGGCGAAGCTTCGTTTGCCTCTCCTCCAGACTTTACGGGGACGCCGCTGGGTTTCTTATACCCCCACCAGATGGCGCTCGTCTCCGCGCACCGCTAGAGTCAGCACCCCAGGGGTTTTGATTGATTGTAGGGTTTAACGCGCCGACGCAGGGCAGGCGATGAGGCGCGCCGTAGTGGAGGGCTCCGTATTAATTTTGACCACCTGGGGATCTTTAACGTGCGCCGAAATCTCGCACACACGGGCGTTTTTGCTTTTCGCCTCCATCGAAAAGCGGCCGCCGTGGCCGGGAATCGAACCCGCGTCCTCGTGCTCAGCAGCGCAACGCCTTAGCCACTGAGCCACCGCGGCGGGTACCCCAGGGGTGCGGATATCGGGACTTCCTACGCGCACCGGATACTCCGACCCCTCGCCGTTGCGCGTCGCGCAGTCGCTGCCAGCCAACAGAGGCCGAGCTCATTCTCGCTGACGGTGCGAGCGACGCGCGCGTATGTGCACGTCACTGTCGCCACCCTTTACACCAGTACGGCAGCAGCGCAAATTAATGACTTCCTAGCGTCGCGCGTCGTTCAGAACGCACCAGGGGTTGTGACTTCTGGTCGTGACAACAACCACGGCATGACGTCACCGTTGGTTTCCACCGGGAGAGTTTCTAAAACAGACAAATCGACGGTCACAGGCCTTCACAGAAGATGCCTACAGCGTACGTCTTAGGTTGTAACACTTCCCACTCATCACTGCCCACGTCGAGAACGGGTGGGTCGCCTGCATGCGTTCGCCTGCAGGAGGATTGAGACGTCGGAGGCTCCTCGTTACGTCTCGTATTCCTCGACGCAGTCGCCAGTGCTGCGCTTTACGTCGATTTCCACCCATGCGTGGGATCCGGCGATTTTTGCATACGTATAACTTTCGATCGATCTCACTGGAAGAGAATCAATGACGAGCTGCGAAACAGTAGTAAGAATTACAGAAGCCCAAGCTGGCAATAGGCACGCGTGAGGATCTTGTTTCTGTCAGATGCAATATTCCGCATTCTCAGCTTTTCAGAGCATTATTGAATGGGACATCTTGCGCTGTGCGCAGTTTCAGCTTCAGCATATTTTTCTGCTGGGTTGCACAGGCATGGATTGGAAGCCATCAGCTGGAACTCTGTGGGCAGTAACTTTTGGTATCGAATTTCAGAAGTTTATTGAGGTTTCCGCAAAGTAAATTCGCAGACTTCGTGTTCAAAACTTTTCCACAACGGTTCCACTAGGTTCCTCAAAGGCCTCCTTTGTGAGCAAGAAAGCTGGGAATAGACAAGGAATGAGCAGGCTTTGTTTCAAGCAGCTGCTCGTGTCCTTGAGAGAGCTGCCCCATGGAAGGTGCTGTTTCCTCGCATCGTCCTCCGCGCCGATTTGTTGACGTCGTCTACGATGACAGACTGGCAGCTGCACAAGGATTGCTAGCATTTCTAACCTGCACAACCTGTACGTTCACTCCCAAAACATCAACACAAACCATGAAGTGGGCGAAAACCAATTTAGTTGGCAGAAATGGCGTGCAAGACCAGTGTGAGCTTCCGCGAACGGTTGCGCATGAACTAACACTTCTGGTGAAGTGTGAAATAATGAATTACGCGGGCTATACTACACAATGTGGCGGCGAAGGATTCCTCGGAAACTTAAGTCTGCTTACGTGCTGTGAAGGCGAAAGCCTAGCGATTGCTGCTACATCATGTTCGCGCCTTTTTTCGCTTTCGTTTCTGCGACCTTGGACTGGCCGCAATTCATACGGCAGCCTCCCCAGAGTCAGATCTCCGCGTGCACCTGCTGTCACGGCGCACGCATGAGGCTCATCTTGTTCCATTCCGGCAGAACGCCAGGTTAGCGCTGTGGTTAGTGTAGCTGGCTGATGCTCTGGCGACCAGGGTTGAAATACAGCGGCGGCCATTTTGGTACAATTCGTGTTCACGCCGCCGCCGACGACGACGATTTCGCGTTTGATGAGACACCTAAGGCCTTAATGCTCCGACTCACTCACTCTAGTGCCCCTTTAACGTATCCTAGGGTTGAGAGGTGGTCGTTTATCGCCTGCAAGCAGCTGCAAGATCGTTTATCGCCTGCAAGACTTCAGCGAGTCGTTCTGTTACGAAGTTGCCATCCCACCGCTGGCAACCAGTTACCGACGGGAAGGCGACCCCGAACCAGGCTCCGTCGCCTCCGTCATGCGTGCGGTAGCGTGGTATTGAGCGGCCAGCAAAGGTCGCTGCCTTGGTGACGACAAGAAGCCGAAGGCAAGCTTAACTGGTTTACTGCATGGCGAGAGATGAGCCGAAGGAATCCAGGAACCATACCCTTTTGGGCGAGGTTACAGTACAGGACTCGAGCAGAGCGACAGCATGGATTCGCTGCTCCAAAACGAATAGACGTCTGCGCTCGGGACCCCGTAATTATGCCCAAAGCGCTAAGGGTAAAACTCTCCTGCTTTTGCACACGGCGCGAACATAGTACAGACACAACACTCTTTCCAGAATTCCTGAGGGGTCGGTATGCGCGCGCGCCGAGTCAGAGAGGGGACATCTCGGCTGCGGCGTCTTCCCGCTGAGACAAGCCGCTACACGAAGCATTTGCCGCCGGAATCGCGCCGACAGCAAAACGCCCGAGATCCGGCCTTTCCCAGGAACGTTGCTACTTGTCCGAGGCAGGCTTGCACTCGCAATTTGCAGGACGAACAAACATGGTAACGGCGCGCAGAATCTTAACAGGCCCAAGCTTTTCAGTTTGGGTCCGAACGCACGAACTTATCGTGCATTGTTCCATCTTTCTGTAACCGTCACCCGATTCGTAACATAACCAAATTAAGTGGTAACCATTAGCAACTCGAATTCGTACGAACATCCACTGTCCCGCGTACGTTGCCCCTTGGATTGCAGTTATGCTAGGTTTCGTTACATAGGTTAGCGCTGTTTTGTTCCAGGGTAAAGTCCGTATACTTCATCAAACTGCGTACGCCTGGGAAACAATTAGAACCAGGGCAAACTGGCTTTTAAGTATATATAGTCACGCCTTTTAGAAAATCAATAACTCAGTTTTATTACGAAAGTGACTTAATTTTCATCGACGTCCCCCCACCCCTCCCTCTCGGATTTTCCACTCGAGAAATCTGATGGTTGTGGACATCGCGTACCACATGACAATTTGGGTCTTACAATCTCGTGCACCATCTGAAACACACCAATCGAGGCCACTATCGTTTGCCGTGGACACAGCGACCGCTAATCGACACACAATCGGCACAGAAAAATGAAAGAAAGCTCTTGGACCTGGTTCCGCATCTCCAGGGAAGACAGCCAGGATGTTTTGGATGTTGCTCAGGTGGATTTCGTTGTGGATGTCCATTTTCACCCTACAGTGCGCAGAAGACAAAGAAAATACGTGTTACAAAATTCGTGGCAAAGTGAAGTAAAAGATGCCTTCTGCATTCTTTAACAAATTAATACGCGATTGTAAAACAGCGACGATTACGAACTCACAAAAGTACGTTATTGTTTTGTATAATATGACTCGAATTTCTAGAAACAAACGCGGGTAAATGGGCCCCATTGTCGAAATCAGCAGTCAGAATAAAGTGTTCGCGTGTATGCATGCGTCTTCGTTAGGGCTGACTGCCGTCAACACTCAAGAGACATGCAATGCGCTCATACCGTTGCCCCAAATTCTGTGTCACCTCCATGACATGCGCTAGAAAGCTTCGGGAATGGATCATGATTTTTAAAATTTACTTCCTTAATATGAACGCTTCGATTTTTGTTTATGCACTCGTCTTTTGCCAGCCGAAGGCACCTGTTTGTTAAGTAATGTCGACAAGTATGACCCGTGCTACCGCTGCACAGTTTGCAAAGGTTTCTCCTGCGCCTGTTTTGTCATCATGCTCGCTATTCGAAAGGTACACAGATGGCGTTAAAGGCCAACTGCACTCAAAATTTCGACTGAGCGAAATCACTGTTCCTGCATAGTATGACTAAAAAGACCGCGATGTACGAAGTATGACGCCTAAAATGTGCGTAATTACGCCGCATCATGCCTGACGGCGCGAGCTGTGCGGACCGGCCGACGAGGCCAGCTCGGCCAGCCAGGAGGAGAGTGTGAGCGCGCGCGTGCGGGGGTGTGGGAGGCGCGCGGAAAAGCGAGCGCTTGTCCCGCAAGCACGACACTATTCGTGCGCTCCGACAGCAGCACACCGCGTAGGCATCATGTCGCGACGGCACTCGAAAAGGAGAGAACCGTACGGTTAGCGAAGCCTCTTCGGAGCCATGAAAGCCAGGCGTACCGGCGCGAAATGCGAGTTTCCTGGATTCTCCCGCTGCGAGGCAGGCCGATCGGCCTGGACGGCTGGCATGTCACTTCCGCTAAATGGCTGTTTGCGCGACACGCCGGCAGGTGCTTTGTCGTCTGCAAGGGCGTTATTTTGAGTGCCTCAAACTGAATAACCACGCATTGCACAGAGCTACCGGTCGCGTCGCAGTAGTTCTCATGGTACCTACTACACATTTCGAAGGCATTTAGCCAGGGTGAAATTTGAGTGCAGTTGGCCTTTAGTGGTTTTTTGTGCCAGGAGAAAGCACGGGAGCACAAAAAGCGAAACAAATTGGACGTAGAAATCAGGATACTGGAGGGGGAATAGATTGCATATAGGTAGAGTTCACCTACAACACGACGTCCATGGGTTCGAATCCCGGTATTCGCTATTTGTTTCTTCTTTTTTACATACAAGCGTAACTCGCGTAAAATGTATTCTAGGGTGGTCTTGAGGTCAACTCAATTTCTAAAATTTTTGGTGTGAACAAAAACGAACTTTCTTCAAAGCAGCTCCTCAGGCGATGCGCGTCTTGCGTGAACCCTCGAAACTGCTTCGTTTGCGGCCACCAATTATCACTACACAATTAGTGGCCCAAGGTTAATCAAATCTTGCGGTGTGACTGAAGAAAGTGACTTGCTTTGCCGTCACAAAACAATGAGAAGGAATCAATGATAGTCTGTCTATCCGTCTGTCTGTCCCTCGATTCCGCCGCACGGGCAAAAGGTAAAAAACTATTGAACGAGACATTCATATAGGCAAATCATTTCCAAACTAGTAAATCTGGTGTCACTGTTCATACTTGTCAATATTGTTGAGCAAAAGGGAAACATTATGCATATTTGACTTAAAACATCAATACATAAGTGGCATGTGCATTCTTCCTTTGATTAAAAATACATGGGTGCTCCATTTTTGCGATAGCAACTAAAACAATACGCCTCAAAAAATGTTTTGCACTCAAATTACAAAAAGCGCTCATGGCGTCTTGTGGCAGTGGTTTAGGTTTAACAGTAGCCAAAGGTTTAGATGGCGCGAGCAGTAGAATGCGGCAAAATTGAATGGTGTTGAGCAAACCGCTACTGCGTTTATCTTGGGGGAAGCAAAACGAGAAGGGGTGAGCGTGAGAGGTGGGCGGGAAAGAGAAGGAAGGCTTTACGTGGCAGGGGGAGGCTATCGTCCTTCGACGAAATTTTTCAGGTAAGTGAGCACATCAAATACGGGGCCAAATTTTGCACTGCCTTTTCCAACACGATTTCTTTCCTGTACGCGTACATGAAGAAATGGCTTGCGCGTGCGCGTTGGTAACTATGTCGCTCTCGATTCTGGCCACTACGATCTCAGACGAGGCTCACGTTCGGCGCAGTATACTTGAATTCATAGAGCTTCTTGGTACTAGAGGGGAAACTGCGCCTGGGAATCCATAGCGGCGTGGGACGGTTATGGCCTTATGCGAAGACCACAGCTGCTGGCTTGGCATGACTATCTGATTCTTAAGCGTCTTCGTGGGTTTGCTTCACTATACAGTGCTATGTCTACGAGGTAGCCGCTCTGGCCGAAATGGCCGAAACTCGCTTCGCTTGGAAACTCGAAATTCGCTCCATCAATTCATGCTAAGACAGCTGTACTTCATTGTAAGCAAGTGGGAGGACTCGTGCCGGCGAGCGACCATCAGTGCATAATTACACAAGTACGAACCCACAATGTAAACACGATCGTTTTTGGTAAGGAGAATGCACCTCCCGGTTCTTTTTTGCAGCAGCACTGCATGTGTTAACAGCGCCCGGGCATCTTGACTGAGCGGGTAATTTGCCGCCGCGAAAGTTGTTGTAGATGGTCTGTTACAAAAAAACACAACGAAAACACCGCGAAGGCGATGTTTTCGTAGGTACACGCATAAAACCTTTCCGAGCTTTTCGAACAATGCATTATTTGAAATTTTTGAAAAATAAGAGGCTTTAATCAGTTTCTCCCAAAATTTTACGCTATTGTTAGCTACCAGCTTGGTCTGCAGAATATTAGGCATACCTGTTCGGGCAAACTTTCAGTAGAAAGTACACGCTTTTTTTTTTGCGCTTTTGCGACATTGTATTTAAATTTGCGGCCACTAAAACGTTTCAAATCCAAGCCAATGATGAGACTAAGGCGAGCGCACGGTACAATGGCGGCCCACGACGACACAGACAACCTTGATGTGAGCCGCATAGACGCTACGCCAGATTCCTCTTTAGTGTATATAGTAAGAAACTATGCTTGAAATGAAGCAGGATTTGCCTTTTGGCGCAGTTTGGCGAAAGTGGCGCAGCAATCACTTCATTGATATTTGAGGCAACAGCAACCGCAAAACAGGTTTCACCTATGCCAAATGGAAGTCTGTGTGGCATACATGCGAGAGGCGAGCATTTAACTTACAAGAGTGAGGTGGTCCCGGCGGACATCTTGCACTGGGCGCCTAATGGTACGGAAGGCCAACTGCTGGGACACTGAATTCCACCGGGTGCTTTGCTACAAAAGAAGCACATTGAAAGGTAACTGGCACGCGACACCCCGACCCCCAATAACGAGGCGATTTGACTAATATCACAGCACTGGTATGTAGAAACTTCAGACATGGAGCTCGTCGTTCTTAAAAGGGCCCTGAAAGAGGCTTTGTCGATACATGGCTGTTCGCGTTTTCAGGTAAATCAATGTCCTAGTGATCACCTCCTTCAAGAATTTTGGTTAAGCGATGAGTATTAGTGCTGTTAATGATAATCAAAACATCGCATTTTATCCCGCGCCGTGATTCTCCGTCGTTTCGTCCACCACCTCGCACTGCGCGAGCGTGACGCCCATGATGCTTCGCTTCTCAGTGACGTCTGCAAGAACACCCGGTTGTGGGCGCCGTCTGCTACTGCGATATTCTGCGCCGCAGCATCGCTCTTGGACTGGCCGTCCACCTTTCTGCGTTCCGTTGGGGCCGTTTCTTTATCATTTTGCTTATGAATCCTGCGCTCCGCTCACGGCTTGAAAAGCTGATGGAAGGAATGGGGCGGGACTTTTACGCTTTCACACCACGCCGAAAGATCACGCGAAAAGAGAACGACCCGGTCACCACGCGTTCGCGGCTACGACATGTCTTGGTACGTACGAGAGTCTGAATTATTGTTAGAGTGAGCACGTACATGTGTTACGAACTGACGTCGATTTATATATTGCCTAATTGGCCGCTCGTTCGCGCCAATGTCGAGTTTGGTCGTTTGTGCCGCCACGCACGCGCGCACACAGGCAGTTGTAATCCATTGTGCTATTCCAATCGGCTCTAAACATTTATAACCGCAAGAAAAAGCAGCGGTACCACGGTACGGCACAGGGACCTTAAGAGTGCGCCATGCATTCCATTTCCCCCTCCCTCCCTCCTTTTCTTTCCGGGAAACTTCTACGCGACCAAGTGTTGATATATAAGCTACCGGGCAAGTACACTTTAACAGATATTACGAATGGTCTCGGAAGAGTAGTGCGAGTTTTGGGGCCGTGCGCGCCTGCCTTTTTATTCGATCGTGCGTATGATTGCACAAAACATGGCCTGGAGCCCCTTTTCTCTCTATGAAGGCTGTTCGTTCATTTTTTACGTGCTCAGTGCCGCCAGTTGCGATACGTGGAGGGTTTCGTTGCGGGCCGCGGCCCCATAATCCTCCTCCCTCCTACCCCCTCCCCCACTAGCCACTTTGTCTTGTTTAAGTGGATGGGAAGAAGCTATGCTTACTCCATATAAAGACATACCAATTTTGCAAAATACACACATCGTCCTCATAATTGCCTTTTTTATATATACAAAGCACGAGTTTAAAACTGTACAAATCGTGCCTATGACCTAACCTGTGCATTGACGTTTGATATGGCAGTTCCACAGTTCAACCAAAAAATTTTGAATTCGCGAATACGTGTTCAAACCATGCCACTAAGAAGGCAGAAAAAAAAGCAACACCAGCGACTTTGATTGAGCTAGCGCGAAGCTCTAGTCCACTGTACCAAAAAACGATTGTAAATTGTACGGAAATAAGCCGTATGCCACATTGAGAGGTTTTTTTGAGACCCACCTTTTGTGTGAGATCAAGGTTTTCTACCTGATTTCAAGGATTCCTGGCGGGTTAATTGAACATTTCTTGAATAACAGTTGCGCAGTAAGGTTCCATAAAGCCACCTGCATAGCTGACCTCCAGCAACAGAACTGTTTCGGCTGCGAATGCGATTTCGCCCTGCGGGAATAGTGCTCCCCGTGATTTTGTATTACGCTTTACGCTAAAAATGTTCGTCAACAATGATTCCTTATTGCTTAATAAACCTTCCGTAACTCCTCTTATGCTCTTCACTGAGCTTATATTTTCTACAAGCGCTGCTGACCGCACACGAACATGCAGTTTGCAACTCCGGGAAACGAATTCTACATAGCCAAAGCGAACGGCCGAAGCGTCGTAAGCCGAAATACGAATCGCATGTATTGAGTTGTATAGACTTTGTCGGCCTTACTATGTTTATTACACTCCAGGAACTAACAGAACAGCCGCATTCGTTACGGCGTGAATTTTGTCGGGGCGCAGTTTTCGCTCCTCGATCGATTTCCGACGACCGTTCGACCGATCGGCATTGTCGGAATCTTCGTTCAGCGAGCCAATAGCACCACGGAAACGTTTCATAAGCCGACGTGTTCGTGCCGCCGTCGGCGTCGTGTGACAAGGCGGTCCGCATACTCCGAAGTCGTCGCCGTCATGTCATCGTCGTGTCGGCGCCTAGCCAACGCGCCTTAAGGAGAAGCGTGTTAATAGAATAAAAAAGATAAAGATGGACAAACACAATATCGTTGAGCGTGCTGCGGGAATTTCTAATCAACCAAAGGCGCCGCCACGACCCGTCGACGCTGCGCAGACGACGCTTTTCTTCGCAGAAATTGCGAGAACGAGCCATCCAATTGCAAGGCTTCTAGTTCGTGACGTACACGGGAGAATCGATGACGTGCATGCGGGAAGATTGCGGAGCCCGAAAACACACAGGAAAGGGTGGGAACGCAGCAACAAACTTTGCAACGAACGTGTGAGCTTTCCGTTGCACGTAGAAATGCTATACTTGGAACAGACGACATTGACCCCCCAACCTAACTATTGCGCTCGTTCATTTAGTGTGCTCAAAACGCCTTCGAGGGCCGCTTTAAAGGGACAATGAAGACCATACAACCTTGTTGAGTTTTGAAAGAAGTAGGCTTTAGCATTTCACTCAACTCCATTCCAATCACAAAAGACCTCTGAATAGCCAAAAAATGCAAACACTATTGAAGAACCTTCACATTTCGCGCTCCAGTGCACGGTGTAATATGGTCCGGAATGACGTAATATCGGCCAGCACTACAAACATAGGGCATCTTCCATTTTTCAGTCCTGAACGGCGTTCGGATCGGAAGTTCCATAGGAATACATGGGCCAATCATCGAACGCCGGATCGCAGTCCGCAGACGTTCAGTGTGTTCACTGCACCTTATCGTATACAATCAAATAAACTGTAGGCCCACTGCGATCGCCTAGCCATGTTTCTTGGCGCTGGCTTAGGTCGGCGGCGGCCCATCATGATTCTCTGACGTCACAGAGAAGTGGCTGAAAAGTCGCCACTGCTTTTCTTTATCATTTCGGTTATAAAATTGGCGTAATTTTTACAGGGACAAAGCAGTAACTCGTATTGTCTTAAGGCCCCTTTAAAGGGGCACGGGAGCGCATGGCTTGCAGTTTGCCAAACCCATGCTAATGATAACGACCGAGCGCACAGAAAGGATGCCGCGTTCGCTTGGCGTGGCGGGAGAAGGAAAAAAGGTTGCGTCCTTAGCGCAAATGTTTTTCTCAATGCATTAGCGCCTGCCATTGCTGAAGAGTGGCGGGAGAAAGCGGAAATTCATTTGGACGCATTTGTCGGCCATTCGGTCGTACCAACTTTTCCCCAGCCGCAGTGCTAGTCACCTGTGTATATGTTCTAAGAGAGCAAACATTACCAGAGAAAAGACTGCTCTTCTCTCCGGTGGCAATAATGCCTTTTTTTTTCTTCCATCGCGCCCAATGAGCGTGTCCACGGAACGGCGTGCCAGCATGCCCGCTTGCCGGACGGTCCTCCGCACAAGACAGAGGGTTCGCGGCGGTACACACTGGGGAAACGGCTTTAGGATGGGATACCCTCAATTCTACTCACGGATGCTCCACAGATAAGCGCATCCAACGGAACGACCCAAACTACCGTGATCGCTCGAGCAGGCTCGTGCCCGAATTAGCACAGTTTAATTGCCCAACAGAAAAGGGAAAGGGTCATACGCTAATTTGTCGAGCACGGCCGTAGCGTTCCTGTAGTTGATGGGCTGCACAGGTATCTTGGGCAGCATAGTGTCATCCAGTTGCTCCCTGTACAAGCTTGTGCTCGGATCTGCAACGGGAAGGCGCGCACATCTGCGGCTTTACAAGAATAGCCCGGGGGCAACGCGCATAGAGAAAAAATGGATTTTACTAGCTCCCCAATATACCGAACCATTATCGGTTCCCCTTTACGCGACGCTTTGGGTTCCCGAGTGACAAAATTTCCGAATATGTGAAATTCCCTTCGGCGTTTTGTAAATTTTAAGAAGCGAGAAGAAAAAAAAAAGGCCGCGTACGCAGTGCTTGCTTTGGTGCAAATGACATCAAAAGGTGATAGCGTTTTCGAAGCAAAGTTTTGTGATTGGCTATGGTAAACGCCAATCGAACGTATATTATTAAAGTAACGCAGGGACTCCCGGCTATGTGCGAACATTTTGCCTAAAATATGCCTGAGGAGGTCTCCTTTGTGCTGAATAATTTACACGTGTATAACCCACCCCAGCAGTCTTCATGGCCCCAGCAGGGGCCATGAAGACAAAATGCAAGTTTGGTTCTTTCGAAAGATTGTCTCGTTAGAATAACGCTGGCCACTTTTAACGCAAACGTCACTCAAACAAGTTGCATAATTAGGAAAACAGAATAGCCGAGCTACACCCTAGCCACTTTTCCGCACTAAATTTATGACGTGTTATGAGCAGCTCATTGTGATTAGTTGAGGACGACAAACTTCAACGCAAAATAACAGGAATTATAAGCTTGCAGCACGAACTATTCGCACTTAAACATAGTGCACATTCTTTTTATAGCAGTAACAATGGTGGCGTGAACGATGAAAGTTACGAATGAACAACTAAGCATTGAAGCATTAGTGCGTACTGCGCAGTGCGCGCACTATGCTGGTTATAGCTGCACAGCCTGAGTCTGGCGCTTTGGGGTTGCCTCACACTGCTCTGGCTAATTGGAATAAACGACTTGAGCCTGTTTGTCGAGCATACCCAATGTTTCCCAAACGATTACTATCAACCGTAACAAAAATAAGCCAGGATATAACTTAAGAAATCAACAAAAGACGTCTCGCCATAGTCTGCAGCCCTAGAAGACATAATATTCGTTTCAAATACCTGCCCTGGATACGTCATCGCTGACGTCACGAAAGACACTGTTTAGCAAAAACATTGAAATTTTGGCTTCAGTTTAATTTCGCAGTGAATAAAGCATCATTTGGCCGGACAAGAGCTGGGAGCACAATAAAGCAACTAATCTTTCTAATAAAACAAACTTGTATCTTGTTTTCCCGGCGACTTTTAACAATTAACGGACATGCCTATATATCTGCGTGTTCAAGCACTTTGGCCCGGCGGCTGAATCGAGTGACAGACAGACAGACAGACAGACAGACAGACAGACAGACAGACAGACAGACAGACAGACAGACAGACAGACAGACAGACAGACAGACAGACAGACAGACAGACAGACAGACAGACCAAGATTTTGGCATTTGCCCCCTACAAGAAAGGCTACCGCCTTTAAAATTTGCAGCCGTCTCTGCCACAAAGTGTCGATGCACAATGCATTACAAAGCGGTAGCCACGTTTGAACAACGAAGGGCTAGGGCAAAATACGCTCACCAATGGCTAATCGGGAGTTCGCAACACATACGCAGAAATGAAGAACATAGGACGCGTATCTCCTCACTTCGCTGCAAATGTCGTCGAGAGACGATAATCTTCTGCTGCCCCTGACACGTACCTATCAAGCTCTTCCCCTCTTGTTTCGCTCCTCCCACGATAGTCGCAGGGAAGGTGTTAAGTTAATAATTAAAACCGCCCGGCAACTATAGTTCATACCACGAGCCAGGTGCAGCACTGTGGAGGCTACATTGTTGCCAACAGTGCGCCCACTGAGGGCGCCTAACTCGACGTGAAGGGGGTCCTGAAAGGACGTTCCTTTCTCCCCTCTCGGCAAGTGGAACCGCAAGGGCCCGGCGCCTTTTGTCGCTTCCTTAGCGGTGAGTTAGGCGCCCTGAGGGGGTCAACAATGTAGCCTCCACAGTGCTGCACCTAGCTTGTGGAATGAACTATAGATATCTTCCGCTGCGGTTAGCTTGTTTACCTGTATTGTGTTTATTTCCTCGGAGGCCGAGCTGAGATAGGCGCGAGGGGCGAGGAGAAACCGCGGAGGCTTTTGTTATTCGCCGTGCTTTTGTGTCCACCGGGCGAGCGGGCCCGGAGACGACGTATACAAACGCGTCGGTCACTCCATAATAGCTGAAAGAGATGTAAGCTTTCGAAGAAGGATTTCCTTGCGAGAAGCCGCCGGAGGGGGACCGTTGACAATTTTAACGACCGCGATTACCGCCACGAGAATCCCCGAACCGGACAGGAGCTGGAAGTCAGTTAAGGGGTTAAACACAGGAAGAGGCCACCAGACGTTCTGTCGGGGAGAGTTGCACTGCTCAAAGTTACTGGGCGAAGTTGCCATTCGTCACATGTCTGAGCCTGGCGACTCGGCGGCTGGATTGCGTAAATAGGCAGGCGACCAGGCTTGGTTAGGCGCTCCACGTGTTAACGAAGGAAAGGAATTTTGGCGGCGTGGGGCACAGTTGTCGGCGCGCACGGTATGACAATACTTTAAGACGTGCGCCCGATAGCCGATTTCCGGAGTTCGGTCTACTTTTAGTTGACTGGTTTTCATTTCTGTTATATTTGCATTTTGCGGAATAACTTTGGGTTTCTGTACGAGAGTGACAGAGGTGGGTCACGTGACTGTTTTGAACCCACCTAGCTTTGTTTGTCACGGTGGCCAATCAGTGGCCTAGTGTGGGCTAATGAATGAGCCATCCTCACTCTCAAGTTGTGACGTCCCGTTTGTAGGCGGGGTTTTAGTGGTAATACCGAGGAGTTCGATGTTTTGTGAGGAATGGACAGAGGGCAGAGGCAGGGGGTGGAGGGGGAGCCCGAATCGGCGGGTCTTGCCAGACCTCTTTGCTGCGATCAGGAGCCATGAGAAGTGTAAATACTTAATGTAAATAAAGTGTACATATTGTCACGTGTACAAGAAGTTTAAAGAGGACGACGACGAAGGGAACGCCTCCAGCCACCTGTCTTCAGCGCGTGCCGACGAACTGTCGACGACGACGAGGAGGAGCAGAGTGTCTCGGGCAGTGGCGCGCGAGAGCACGTGGACCGAGCTGGACGATGGAGAACGGCAGTCTAGCGCGTGGTGGGCCGGAGGAAGCAACTTCTTCGCTGAGTGACTAGGAGGCACAAGTTCGCCTTATTAAATTACCATCACTCACCCGGACTATTTCGTCATTATTCTTGTTACGTGTCACTGGTGAAGGTGCGGGGCGAGCCCCTAATGTTCAAGACCCCTCCTGCTTCTCGTCTGTCCAGCCCCGAGCGGCCTACCTTCGTGGACACACCAGTTCATCGCTCCAGCCGGCGCCTGTTAGGCTTATCTCCCGAGTTCAGCGCCCTGTCTGGAACACGCTCTGCTCGTGGCCCCCAAGTGATGGCGTCAGCGAATGCAGCGCAGGTGACGTTCCAGCAGCCTCGTGAACCCAACTGCTTTCACGGGGAGGCCTTCGAGGATGTAGACGACTGGTTGGACCACTTCGAACGTGTCGCCAGATTCAACCAGTGGAACAACAACAACAAGCTGCATAACGTCTATTTCTCTCTTAAAGACGGCGCGGAGACCTGGTTTCTAAATAACGAGGCGAGTATGCGGACGTGGGAAGAATTCCGTGAAAAGCTTCTCGAGAAGTTTTCGAGCACAGACCGGTGTGACCACGCGATGCGTTTGCTCGACTCCCGCATCCAAAAACCGAACGAAAGTGTTGCCATGTTCGCCGAAGATATGGCACGCCTGTTCAAGCGGGCTGATCCTGAGATGGCCGAAGCTAAAAAGTTGCGCTACCTGATGCATGGGGTGAAAGAACAACTTTTCGCCGGACTGGTGCGAAATCCTCCTCAGACGGTGCAGGCGTTCATTAAGGAAGCCACTGCAATTGAACGCGCCCTTCAAGACCGGTCTCGCCAATACAACAGGCATACGAACCATGCATCGAGCAACGTTGCCATGCTGTCCACTGTCAACGAGAGGGACCTGCGTGACCTCGTTCGGACCATCGTCCAGGAAGAACTGCGGAAATTGAAAGTGAGTTCCCCAGAGCCGGTAATCGCTTCTGCCTCTTCGATCGCCGAAATCGTACGCGAGGAACTCCGACAAACACTTGTTACCCCGGAACACAGTGTAGAAGCGCCCCAAGTAACCTACGCAGGGGCCCTCCGTCGCCGCCAATTCGTCCCTGCAGTGCCACGTCAGGAGCCGCTAGCCGATTTCATGCCTCCCCCACAGCCTACCTTTCGTCCTCAGGTCCGCAAGACCGACGTGTGGCGCACCGTGGACAACCGCCCCCTGTGTTACCATTGTGGAGAACCAGGTCATGTCATCCGTCGATGCCCGTACCGCGAGATAGGGCTTCCGGAATTCTCACCTACCGCTCGCCGTCCACGCATCGGGGAACGACCAGCAGCAATCGAAGATTACCTGGCTAATAGGCCCGCCAACGCGCCGAGCCATTTTGGGCCCCGCTCTCCGTCGCCGGCTCGTCCCAGTTCCCCCTGTCGCAGCAGTGAGACACGAGGAACAAGGTCGGCAAGCCCCCTTCGGGGAAACTAGAAGCAGCAACCTCAGGAGGGAAGGTTGCCGACGGCCGAATTACTAATGTCCCTCCATCAGCGCCGCGATGCGATCCACAGAAGAATTCCCACGAAGAGGTGAGCGCGGACCTCTCCGTATGTGTCGACGGGCACCCCATAGTTGCTTTAGTGGATACCGGTGCTGATTACTCAATTCTAAGCAAAAAACTGGCAGATCGCCTGCGGAAAGTAAAGACCCCATGGAGTGGACCCCAGATCCGTTCCGCAGGAGGTCATCTAATGACGCCCATTGGAAAGTGCACCGCGAGGATTGCCATCGGTAACTGTGATTTCGTTGCCACCTTCCTCGTGCTCCCACAGTGCTGCAGAGACATGATCTTGGGAATGGACTTCCTGCGGGAGCACGGCGCCGTCATAAACATTCGTGAGCGTTCAGTCATTTTTTCGCCAAACGGTACGTCCACAGAAAGTGAAAGAGAGCGAATTCGCCTACCCCTGCGCATAGGTGGCAGCGACGTACTAATGCCTCCTAGGTCATGCGCGCTTGTTTCAGTCGTCTGTGACAATCCGCACAGTGGTGATGGCATAGCCGAGCAGATAAGCGGCCTTTTGCTCAACCAAGGAATTGCCATTGCCCGGGGTCTGGTGCACCTTACCGAAGGCTGCGCGCAGGTGTTGCTCACGAATTTCACTAACGAACGTCAGCGCATCGCGAAGGGAACTGCAGTGGCCTGCTTTGAAGAAATCGACGACGGGCAAGCCTGCTTTGCACTACAGAGCGATACGTCTAGCGATTGTACATCTCCTGCCGCCGTTGACGTGAATCCTGACTTGCCACCTGATAAGCAACAAGTTCTCTACGAGCTGCTGAACCAGTTTGCCGACTGCTTCTCCACGACATCAGGCGTCCGTCAAACTGCACTAGTGAAACACCGCATCATAACAGACGAAGCTGAGAGACCTATTCACCAGAATCCATACCGTGTATCCCCAAGAGAACGCGAGGCGATACGGGACCAAATCGAACAAATGCTTAAGGACGACGTCATCCAACCGTCAAGGAGCCCATGGGCGTCACCTGTCGTGTTAGTCAGGAAGAAAGACGGCAGCCTCCGTTTTTGCGTGGACTATCGCAAGCTGAACCACGTAACGAAGAAGGACGTATACCCTTTGCCAAGGATCGATGACTCCCTCGACAGGTTGCGGCATGCGCGCTATTTCTCATCCATGGACCTAAAAAGTGGATATTGGCAAATAGAAGTGGATGAGCGTGATCGCGAAAAAACAGCCTTTATCACGCCAGACGGTTTGTACGAATTTAAGGTGCTTCCTTTCGGACTATGCTCTGCACCAGCAACATTCCAAAGGATGATGGATACTGTTTTGTCCGGGCTAAAATGGCAAACATGTCTGGTGTATCTGGATGACGTGATTGTATTCTCGCCGACGTTTGACGAGCATGTCAAGCGGTTGTCCGCAGTGCTACAGGCTATACGGTCCGCCGGACTCACACTGAAGCGAGAAAAATGCCACTTTGGATTCAAGGAACTACGCTTTCTAGGTCACGTCGTCAGCCGTGATGGAGTTCGTCCAGATCCTGATAAAATTGCAGCTGTTTCCAAGTTTCCCACGCCGGTTGATAAAAGGGCTGTTCGACGGTTTTTAGGACTCTGCTCCTACTACAGGCGCTTTATCGCAAACTTTTCCCGAATAGCGGCCCCACTTACTCACCTTACCCGGGATGACGTTGTGTTCCAGTGGACCGACAAGGAGCAAGTCGCTTTCGACGAACTTCGACATCGCCTACAGACACCACCCGTCCTAGCCCACTTTGACGAAGAGGCTCCTACGATCATCCACACCGATGCAAGCAACGTCGGACTTGGAGCCGTTCTTATACAGCTACAGGATGGAGTCGAAAGAGTGGTTGCTTACGCAAGTAGGTCTCTGTCCCGTGCGGAGATGAACTATTCAACAACCGAGAAAGAATGTCTAGCGGTTGTTTGGGCCACAAGCAAATTCCGTCCATACATATACGGCCGGCCATTCAGTGTTGTGAGCGATCACCACTCGCTCTGCTGGCTAGCAAATTTGAAAAACCCTTGTGGACGTCTCGCACGCTGGAGTCTGAGGCTGCAGGAATTTGACATGGTTATCCAATACAAATCTGGAAAGCAGCATAGCGATGCTGACTGTCTCTCACGAGCCCCCGTTGAGCCTGCAGGTGGAGAAGACGACGTTTCATTTGTGTGTGCGGTGCAGGCGACAACCATTGCAAAGCAACAGCGGAAAGACCAGGAACTGCGGCCGCTAATTGATTTCTTGGAGGGACACACTTCGACTGCACCTAGGCTATTTTCCAGAAGGCTTTCCTCCTTTTGCTTGATTAATAACGTACTCTACAAGAAAAACTTTACCCCCAACGGCCGAAGCATCTTGCTTGTAGTTCCAACTCCCCTGCGAGAAGACGTTTTGCAAGCCTGCCACGACGAACCCTCGGCCGGTCACTTGGGCTACACTCGAACATTAGCAAGGATCCAACAAAGCTATTATACTGGCCTAGGCTGTCCAGCGTTGTCAGGGAGTACGTCCGTACCTGCAGGGATTGCCAGCGACGCAAAATGCCCCCGAACCGACCTGCCGGCTTGCTCCAGCCAATTCAAATACCTGCGAGGCCATTCGAACAAGTTGGAATGGATCTGCTTGGCCCCTTCCCAACATCTTCGCAAGGTAACAAATGGATTATCGTGGCTACAGATTACCTGACCCGGTATGCGGAAACAAAGGCTGTCTCGCGGGGCACTGCAGAAGAAGTAGCCCAATTTTTCGTTGAAAACATCGTGCTTCGACACGGTGCTCCTGCTTGCGTTATCACGGACAGAGGCACAGCCTTTACAGCCAAGCTGGTGAGCGCCATCATGACGCTGAGTGGCACATCCCACCGACGAACGACCGCCTACCATCCTCAAACCAACGGGCTTACGGAGCGCATGAATAAAACAATTGCCGACATGTTAAGCATGTACGTGGATGCCGAGCACAAGACCTGGGACGTCGTTCTACCTTACATCACGTTCGCCTATAATACGGCACAACAGGAAACGACGCGGATGACACCTTTCCAGATTCTTTACGGTCGAGAGGTTTCTACCATGCTGGACGCCATGCTCCCTCACGATTCAAGGGACGACGCTGCACCTTCCTTCGACTTCACCCAGCGCGCCGAAGACGCACGGCAGATTGCGTGTCAGAGGATACGGCAACAACAGAACTTTGACGCTGCGCGTTACAATCTCAGGCATAGACACGTGCAGTTTGTAGAAGGCGACCAAGTCTGGATATGGACGCCGGTTCGTCGACGGGGCTTATCGGAAAAGCTGCTCCGGCGATTTTTCGGGCCCTATACAGTGCAAAGGAAGTTAAGCGACGTGACTTATGAAGTTGTTCCGTCCTGCCCTTCTCCTCGAGCACGCCGCCGGCCACAACCTGAAGTAGTCCACGTGGTACGCATGAAGCCTTATTTCTCCCGATGACGACTTTTGTGACCTCAGCGCTACGTGACCCCGCCATTTACGCAGCATACCATACGGTGACTTTACGCATCGGGACGATGCTCTCTTGGGAGGGGGGCAAATGTCACGTGTACAAGAAGTTTAAAGAGGACGACGACGAAGGGAACGCCTCCAGCCACCTGTCTTCAGCGCGTGCCGACGAACTGTCGACGACGACGAGGAGGAGCAGAGTGTCTCGGGCAGTGGCGCGCGAGAGCACGTGGACCGAGCTGGACGATCGAGAACGGCAGTCTAGCGCGTGGTGGGCCGGAGGAAGCAACTTCTTCGCTGAGTGACTAGGAGGCACAAGTTCGCCTTATTAAATTACCATCACTCACCCGGACTATTTCGTCATTATTCTTGTTACGTGTCACTTTTGTACATTTGTACATTTGAGTTTGCTTAGAGTAGACCGTCGTCGGCTACGTGCCGTCAGCCAACGAGCCAGCCATTCGCCGCTTCACCAGATCAGCGATCATCGACTTCGGCGACCGATACACAACCTTCTGAAGTTTAACTGAAGGTTTCCTCAAGTCAATTCAATTTTGCCGCGTTCCACTGCTCGCGCCATCTATTGGAACTTTTTGTTACTTTTGAACTTTAAGCACTGCCCCGTAAGCCCTTTTTGTATTTCTAGATCAGAACATTTTAATGCGTATTTTTTTATTTGCTATCGCAAATATCGAGCAGCCATGTGTTTTTAATTAAGAGAACAGTGAAAATATCACTGATTTACTGATGTCTTGCATCAAATATACCTCCAAAATTTTCGCGTTTAAGTAGCCCACGAAAGACTGGTCTTTAGCAAAAAAAACTCTTGGCTAACTATGTATTTACAAGGTGAGAGAGAGAGATAAAAACTTATTCGCACCACCGGCCTTGGGGATCGCCACCACCGCTTGTGCTCGGGCGACCAGTGGGCGCTGGGAGTCTTCGTCCGAGCGGCCCACGGCCTCCGTCCAGTGGTCAGGTGAGGTTATGGTGGGGTGGGGGTCAGAGGGGCAGGCCCACATGTGGTGTTGCAGTGTGTATTTAGCGCCACAGTGTGGGCAGAGGGGAGAGGGGTAGGCGGCTGGATGTGATGGAGGAGGGCCCCATTTGGAAGTGATTCAGTTTGGAGGAGGCACCCGCCGCGGTGGCTCAGTGGCTAAGGCGTTGCGCTACTGAGCACGAGGTCGCGGGTTCGATTTCCGGCCGCGGCGGCCGCTTTTCTGATGGAGGCGAAAAGCAAAAACGCCCGTGTGTACGAGATTTCGGCGCACGTTAAAAATCCCCAGGTGGTTAAAATTAATCCGGAGCCCTCCAACTGCGCGCCTCGTCGCCTGCGTTGCGTCGGCGCGTTAAACCCTACAATCAATCAAATCAGTTTGACGGAGGTGCCAGAGCCGTTCCTCGGAGGGGGTTAGGGATGGGTGATCCGGGAGTAGCGTGCCGCGAGAGAGGAGGTAGTAGTCAGTAACCTCCAGATAAGTGGTGCGGGAGTCCCTGGCAGAGTAACCTTGACGGGGTCTCGTCGGGCGCACAGGTGACGGCTGCTCGTGCTGCCTAATGAGCCCACTCCGCGCAATCTAGTCCCGTGTGTGCCGTTAACCAGAGGAGGTCGGTAGGATGCTGGAGGATGGACTATGAAGAAGAATTTTGCAGGCTAGCTTGGGGATAGTGCCGCGAGCAAAATTTTTGATGGCTGTTTTTGAATCGGATAACATTTGATCAGGGGAAGGCCAATGTGCGATCGCCAGGGCTATGGCCAACTCTTCCGCAACATGTGGGGTTCTGGTGGGAATTGAGGGACGTGAGAGGAGTAGTAGTCGGCGAGGAGACGACAGCGGCAGTGAAAGCCGGTTTGTGCCTGCGTGCTTCAGCGCCTACGTAGATGATGTTTGACGAGGGGGTGAAAGTGGAGGCGAGGGCACGCCCTCGAGCAGCTCATCTGGCAGTATGGTAAATAGGGTTCATATTGCGGACGGGTGGGCGGATTGTTATGCACTCTCTGTAATCTGGTGGAATGCGAGCAGTGCGGATTAATGTAAGAGGAATATGTATCTGTGCCTCATTAAGTATGAGTTGGCAGGTGTGTGTTTAGCTAGGCGATGTATCTGACTCCTCCGGTGCGCTTCAAATAGTTCGACCACGTAGTTGTGGGTGCCGGTGGCCCATAGTTAGGAGAAGAACGGAAAGTTGGGCTAGTTGGTATGTGTTCATCTTGGTGGAATACAGAAGCGCTCAAAAAAACAAGGAGACAGCACGGCGCTTACTCGCAACTACTCGTTTATTGAAAAACATACAAATATATACCATCCAGAGTACACGTGGTCGGATGTAATGGTGTGTATAATGGGGGAGGGAATCCGACCACGTGTACTCTGGATGGTATATATTTGTATGTTTTTCAATAAACGAGTAGTTGCGAGTAAGCGCCGTGCTGTCTCTTCTTCCTTCTTCCTTGTTTTTTTGAGCGCTTCTGTATTCCACCAAGATGAACCATAGTTAGGATACGTGAGGAGGCAAGCCGAGGGCAGCCCTGTAGGACTTACGGGTGAGTCCGTCTACTTTGGTGACCTCCGTGGTAGAGAGGGACAGATATGGGAGGGAGTAGGTAATGCGGCTCAGTAGAAATGTTTGGATGAACCGGCAGAGGTTCTTTTTCGGGCCGGGGCCTCTAGCAGTTACGCGCCTCAAGAGGCCTATGATCTGCGTTACATGAAAAAAAAAAAAAGGGGGGGGAGTGTAGGACCGATGTGTTTTCGGCGATTGGATTGGATGACTGGACCGAGTATTTTTATGCGATCCACAGTTAGTATAGGAGCATTGTCCAGAAATATGATGCACGTTGGGTGCTGTTCTAGGGGTGGTGCCGTGGGTTGATTGCATGAGCAGTTAGGATTTTGATGGCGAGAATGTTAAACCAGCTTCCTGGGCTGCCTGTTGTACCGCTGAGACTCCTGCATGATGAGTTGCTTTTAGATCCGCCTCACTACTCCCAGTTACCCAAAGGGTTATATCATCAGCGTACCTACTACAGCATAGCCGAGGGATATATACTGTACATGATGGGGGAAGGTGGGAGACGGCGAGATTAAAGAGGGGGAGAGGACTGGAGAGGTAGAGGAGAGTACGGCGAGGGGGAGAAGACCAGGCCTTGTGGAGTGCCGATGGATGGGAGTTGGTAGGTGGGGGATTGGAGATCGCTGAATTCGTAGCGTGCAGTGCGATTTGAGATGAATGCTTTTACGTAATTGTATGTTCGTTCGCCAGGAGCCATGCGGGCAAGGCCTCGAAGTATGTCTTGAGTTACCTGATCAAATGCTTTTTGTAAGTCTAGGGCCAAGATGACCGAATAGTCGTGTTGAGGGGATTGCTGGGGGAGGTGTATGTACAGACGCAGGTGTGCGTCATTAACCTCAAGGCCTGCACGGAATCCATTCATGTGTGGGGAAAGTAACTGTCCTCAATATAGTTATTGAGCCGGGCAAGTACTATTCGCTCCACCAGTTTCCCTAAGCAGGACGTTAGCGATATAGGCCGAAGGCTGGTGTGGGAGGTGTTTCTTTGGTTTAGGAATGGGAGTGACCTCGGCGTGAGTAAATTCGGAGAAGGGGGGAGGGTGCCTGCTTCCCAGTAAGCGTACAGATCGGCAGGATATTTTATTGAAGGATCGTCTAAATTACGGAGCATTGTATTAGTAATGCGGTCATCACCGGGAGCTGACTGGAATCGCAGGTTATGTAAGACTGCCCCTACTTCCGATTCAAGGATTGGTAGGTGAAGGGGTTCGTTAGGGGGGCCGGTGTATTGAGGCAGTGGCTCAGATGAGCCTACTGGGTTCGTGCATGGGGCCAAATGTGATAGCATTCGGTTAAGGGGGGGGGGGGCTACTTGGGTGATACGAGTAGTTTGGATACAACTGACCCCAGACAGGATCAGGAACGGTTGGACGAACGCTGCAGAATGCGCCCCTGACCCCACACATGCACACCATGATAAGCACCCGAATAAGCACACCAATAATGATCAGGTTTAAACAATCCTTACAGAAAGGAAGGAGGCGAACTTCTTTGAATAGGAGCGCTATTCCGCCCTTTTCTCTCCTCTTGTGAGCGGGACTCCGCCCATCATTCCGCACCTTTCTCCGCACCAAAAGCTCCTCCTCAAGAAGGCTTATCATCATCACCATTGTGATAGCACGAGGTAATGAAAACGCAGAGCCACAGAACAACACATTTAGAACAGAAGGCAGCAGCTGATGCGTCAGCGCGGCAGCTATGCCTGGTCGAACTGTCGAGTTCCTAGGAGCACTGACCGCTCGCGCCAGCGCCACATGCGCAGTGAGCATTCTTCGGCAATGATGCTACAGGAGGCCCCACTCTAGTGGCACAGCCGTGGAGTAAGCCGGAAGGATACTTTTGAAGGCCGTCTTGTGGGTGTTGGTGGCTGTTGCGACTGGGGCGGCTGCGGAGGGTGAACCGCATATTGGGTATTCGTCTGGTTGTACAGAGAGCGGCTCCTCAATGATGGCTGGTTTGAGGCGATCAACAGAAATAGTGTCCTGTCTGCCATCCAAATCCACGGTGAAGTGGTGAAGTGCTTATCAGCACGATGAATGACGCGGCAGGGTTCGTCGTAAGAGCGCTGAAGTGGTTTCTGCACCGCGTCACGGCGTACGAAAACCTAGTGGGGCGTCGCCAGCTCGATGGGCACATGGGGATCCGCACGCTGCTGGCTTCGTGGTGCGGGCTCACGAAGTGACAGAAACAAATCTCGCAGTTTGGTCCCGTAGTCGGTGGGATCATGGCACGGTGGTGATTCCGAAGCAGCGAAAAACTCTGCTGGCAGGCGTAGCAGCGCACCAAAGACCATCTCTGCGGGCGCCCAATGCAGATCCAGTTCGAAGTAGCCCGAATACTCAGCAGAACCAACGGAGGGGATGTGGAACAATGGGTGGCGTCCGGCTGTGCCCTGAGTGCGGCCTTCAGGGAGCAGTGAAAACGCTCAACGAGCCCGTTGGCAATGGGGTGGTGCGCTGTGCTGCGGATGCTGGAAGTGCCAAGACTGGTCAGCAGGTTATTGAAGAGTGCCGACTCAAACTGGCGACCTCGGTCGGTGGTGATAGTTGATGGGACACCATAGCGGGAAACCCAGCCCGCAACGAATGCGCTGGCGATGGTTTCACTACGGATGTCGGGAAGAGGAACCGCCTCGGGCCAACACGTGAAACGATCGACGCAAGTTAGTAGGTATGTGTTCCCGTTTGATGGAGGCCAGGGCCTCAAAATGTCTACGTGTACCTTGTCGAAACGTTCATTTGGTGGCGTGAACGACCCTAAAGGGGCCTTGGTGTGTCAGTGAACCTTTGACTGCTGGCATACCAGGCATCCACTCGCGCACGTCCTTGATGCCCGGCCAAACAAAACGCTGCGTCAGCAGGTGTGCGGCTCGTATTCCAGGGTGCGATAGTCTAGTGGACGCGGGGTGGACGCGGAAACAGAGCAAAACAACGGGACAGCACACAATAGAATGGTTACTTCACAAAGGTGCAGCGCGCCGGGATTTTCGGGAAGCGCTATTATTTCGGCGTCATCTTGCTGCGCTGAGGCGAGGGTGGTGAAGTCAATGTCAGACGACTTTCGGGAACTGGAGATTGAAGCGGCGACACGTGAGAGCGCAACCGCGGCAGCGTTGTCCTGCCCTTGCACGTGCCGTATGTCCGTTGTGAATTGCGCGACGAAAGTCAGATGACGGGTTTCAGGAGGTGAAAATTTGGTGGAGTTCGACCGGATGGCGAAGGTCAGAGGTTTGTAGTCCGTCTGGATATGAAACTTTCGACCCTCCAAGAAGTGCCGGAAGCGACGTAGTTCTCTTCCGAAAGTGCTGTAGCGTGATTCCTCGGGTGGCATCTTGCTGGAAAAGAAAGCAAGGGGTTGCCAGGCATTGTCCACAAACTGTTGCAGGTCAGCTCCGACTGCAGCCTCAGTTGCATGAGTCATTAGGCAAACCGGAACTGCCGGTCAGGGATGGACGAGAAGGGTTGCCTAAGCGAGGAATTACTTTGCGTTCTGTGGAATAGAGTTTGGAACGTCCAACACACATGTGCTTAGCACGGACAAGTACCGTCATCCCGCGGAGCTCGAGGAAACGAGTGATGGCGCACTCACATAGTTGCCTGCATGCGTGCCTCGCCAGTGAATACAACATATAAGTGTTACACCTAGCATTCTTTCCGTGGCCCATTGGACCGATCTAAGTTTTCTTTCAAAGAGCTTAGTGAGAGCCCACAGAAACTCATTTACTTATACCAAACTATACTCATAACAACATTGTGCAGCAGTACAACGCGTGAACAGCTTCCAGTGTCTTCTGGCCAACAGCTCCAACACGCGGAACGTGCAGCAGGCGGGTTACGGTTGGCATAGTGAGACTACGCGGCGGCGCGCTTGTACGTACAATCACCAACAATAGTTTGCCCCGGAAGTGGCAATTTCATGTAATTTCTCCTTCGCAAGCCATCCTGACAGCTACAGCGTGCGTGCTTTTAAAGCGAAGCTGTGTATGTCTAACACGCCCCCTTCCCAGTTCTCATTCCGGTGAAGCCGATTTACGCGGCACCGCTTTCCTCTCCTCCTCACCACCGACGACGTCTTTTCCCCCAAGTTTTATACCCCTCGCCACGACCAATGCCTCTTTCACAAGTGTCGCAATCGGCTGATAAGGGGGCGTAGCGGCGTTATCAGCAATTGTACATCTTTAACTCGCTATGGAACGGACGCGTGTCGTCGCTCGAAGGAAGAAGAGCGGGGATTACGGAGAATTGACGCACACAGAAGCGCGAAGGGGCGCGAAAACAAGGGAAAGCCGCTGTCGCAGAACCTTCAGTCGCCGCCGTTGCTGCCTTAAGTTCCACCACGTCGAGTAGCTTCGAATCCCTAAAGATGAAGAGCAACTTGCCCGCTTGGAAGGTGGACGCGAGCCAATAATTCTTGTTGAGCTTGTAGGGCTTTCGGAGCGATATTTTCGCTGTGCCTTTCACGTCTCAGCCAAGGCTCAGCACACGCACATTACCGGTTGCTGGTTTATGCATGCATGGAGGGAGGACGGCGTGTACGCGCAGCTCGCTACCGATGACATGCCCGTTGTACACAATATTAAGATGCCTACAACGCGGGAGGGAAACATACAGCCCCATGTTCTGCTAGAATAAAGCTCAAGTCCTTGCAAATTTCACTGAGCTAATTAGCTAGGAAGTATACGCACAATAGCAAATTACAGACAAAAGTGTTTTGTTTCGCAAACTCCTTGAACTGAAAGGTCACTGAAATATTTTTACGATAATTCAGGAGTTAAACAATTACGCACATATACAGAAGACTTTCTGGGGGACAGCGGCGATCACCGGAAGTCGGTTCTCTAGTGCGCTCGGCTGTACGGACAATTTTTTCAATGCAGCTGGGTCAAAATCACATTGTATGGTTAAAAAAGTGGCGAGTACCCATTCCTTTTCGGAAGGTGACAGGAAACATGTCTCTTTCGTACAGTTCGAAGCTATCAGAACGTGTCCACTCAAATAGCACACGAGGCGCCATTCTATGTAAAAACGTTCCATTCAGTATTAGTGGGTAGCCTGTCCCAGTGCGGTCACTGTTTTATCACAGAATAGGATACGACCCGAAGCACAGTGTCCGTTCGCACAGCAGCATCACGAGGAGTATAATGACGGATGCAGCAAAAGAGCGCAGCTGATGAGTGTAGCAAGGAGCAGCATCACTTCTCGTTGAATAGGTGTGTGTTGACGTCGCTGTCGACTGGGATTGATGAATCGGCCCTGGGCATCTCGCGGCTGCCGCCGATCCCCCCGAGTGGGCATGTGAGGCCTGTGGGTTGGTATTTTTGAATTTACCGTGACCATCTCGAGGGATCTGTCATCGTCATTGGCTGATACCCTTGAGTGGGTATGTGGGAATTGGGGGTTTGCTGGGTTGACGTCACAGCCAAATGGAAATAGGTGAAATTACCGTCGGCTTCTGAAGGCTGCTGTCATAATTCAGCTGAGAGGGTACGTTGTTAGGCCCATATGGAGCCTTAAGGGGACACTGAAGACAAAACCTAAGTTGGTCTAAATAGGTAGCTTGGCATCCGCTGAAAATGAATATACCAGCCTCCGGGGCAGTACCTTGAAAATAATCGCGTAAATAGTCAAAAAATGAAGCTATCAGTCACCCAGCAGAGATGTCGTCAACAGCGACAGAGCGGATGTGCCAAGAGTCACGTGACGAGCAACAGAACGAGAACCGCGTACACAAGCTCGCAAAGAAACACATAAAATCTTTCTTTGCACGTTCACTTTCGTAAGCCATAAACAATTATAAATGTACAGGTATAATTTAAGCGGTGCCGACATTTGAAAGCTGCCAAGTCGCGGTGCCGGTGGCGGTTGCGATGCGTGGTTATTGCAGGTTCGGCGTAGTAGCATGCCTGTTATCTCCTTGCTTACATCATGGCGGCAAGTAGCGCGTCATCCCTCCACGGTTCCAATCTTCTGTGGACAGTAATTTGCGTCTTAGTGAACTAGTTTTGTGCTCCCTCACGTAGCACTGTATGTCCGAACGAAGTTTTGCACCCAGGCCGGCGGCCGAAGCTCTGTCTGTCTGTCTGTCTGTCTGTGTGTCTGTGTGTGTGTGTCTGTGTGTGTCTGTGTGTGTGTGTGTGTTGTGTTGTGTTGTGTTGTGTTAACGTGTTGTGTTGTGTTGTGTTGTGTTGTGTTGTGTTGTGTTGTGTTGTGTTGTATTGTGTGGTCGCGTTCGCTTCGCGATGAAACTCGACGGAGTGCTCCTGAGAATGGACTCTGCTTATTATGTTGGAATTATCACTAGTGACGATTCAACCCAGCACCGCGGGTATGTAGAGTGTGCGCGATTTTTTTAACCTTCTAGGCTTGTGCCGGACTGAAGTGACTTAATTGTTCACCCCCGTAAATCGCAACAAGCGAGTGCTACCCTTACGACGAACAGGAGACAATCGGTCACCTGTTAATTTCGCGCTTCGGCCCCAAAGCGCATGCCGTGATGTGTTTATTCGAAACCAGGTATTTTGATTAAGGGCTTTGTGTGCTGCTATGCTTCCACTACAGTGCGTAAAACGATATTTGTGTCATGTTATCCAAGTTTTAAAGCAAAGCTTTCTACCTCTGCCAGTCAATGGTTCCTTCGCGGCGTGCGGGACGAGAAACTCCCATCGCGGCTGCGGAGGACGGGCGGTTTTCGCTCACGGAGCACAGTGTAGATGGCGCGGCGAATGGTTACCCAGCGTTCCCTTCGCGCAGGTGCCTGCTTGCTCACACCGGCGGCCGCGTCGGCGGGACGGCTTTGTTGTCTGCTTTAGCGACGGCTGCTTTGGGCCTGTTTTGAGCAGTTTCCCGTCCATTGCGCCTTTCCTTCGAACGACTTGAGTAACTTGTTCGACAGCAACTCCTGGGTAATCCGGACCTGACGGAATTAAGTGGTCGTATGGAAAAGATACGTTAACGATTGGTTTTCAGGGCGGGAAAACGAAACAGAGACCTCAAGCAGACATCTGGCCGCTAGAGAAACGCTACCATTTGCGGCCTGCTTGCCACGAATGAGACTCCGTTTTCTAAATAGCTGAATACCGATTCGGTTGTGTTTTAAGAGGTATTACAAAAGGCGAAAGGAGCAACTGGTTCTGATAAATAGCGGTTATAAAAGTTCCTTCAGCTTTCTCGCAATAATCAAACTTACTAAACTAACTAGTTGAAATCGGTATAAATGGGGATCACTAAACTCACATGCCGAATTGTTTCGGTGTCTGCGCTTGTGTCGCGCGGTGCTCGAGCTAGCACGTTGGGATGACTAGGTTCCGCTGTCTCACCCTTCAAAAGACGCTCCTCTCCGTTTCTTTCCGCAGACGCACGGCCGGGCTACAGCGACATGGTTAATTGGAAACAGTGCGTTAAAAAGGGATCACGAAGAAAAGAACCGGACAGGACGTGATGCCGTTTTAACGCGCTGTTTCCAACCAACCATGTCGCTTTACCAACTCGTCCAACTCTCCATCCTACTGCGGGCTACAGCGGCAGCGTCCACCGCTCTAGCCCTTGCCGTGGCCGACGCTGCTGCGTTTGGGACGCCGCCCCCGTGAATTCCAGGTAACGGCCGGCAGAATCTCTGGTTTCACTCTTTGTAGAGCCACGTAAGTGAATTCAAGTGACGTCGCAAGGGAAATTGCTATGGGTGTCGTTTAAAGCTCTGCTTTCCAACCCCCTTCACAGCGTGGATTGGAGCCATTTTTTTTTCGTTCTGTTCATTTCTTTTCTATGAACGCAGTTATTAGCGCTTGTTTTTAATATGCTACCGGAAACACCAATTCCACGTGTGTTTTTAACAAGAACAATGGTGCTACTCTCAGTTATGTACGCACGCTTTGCCTGAAATATGCCTGTTTTTTTTTTCCTGAACAATGTTTACGTGTACGACGCTTGCCACCATCTTTAGTATGTGGAAAATTCTTGCCTATATACACTTATTGATCAAGCATTCTTTCATTTTCAGCTTGGCTGAACAGACAGACAGACAGACAGACAGACAGACAGACAGACAGACAGACAGACAGACAGACAGACAGACAGACAGACAGACAGACAGACAGACAGACAGACAGACAGACGAATTTTTTTGCATTTAGGTTGTCCAAGAAATACTACCGTTTAGAGGGATAATGGGTAAGCATTCTTTAGGGCCGTTCATCTTCGCCCATACATCTGATAGTATCCAACCTGCTGGATTTTTGTTGTTTTGGTGGCCGTCGTGGAACCTTACACAAAGTTAATGTGGGAAAGCCGACTTTACAGAGACTGAGTCACTGTATAGTAGGCTTGACTGCTATACACCAAGCAACAAGTTTGTTTAAAGTCGGTTTCACTAATACAGACGAATAACAAAGTCACACGGGGGTGATAAATCATTCGCTATAGCCTACATCCGTTAAAGAAGTAACAAGGTTGCACTGGAAGCGAGAATTCATTCGCTATGACCGACATTCATTGAAAAGCACCTAAACAGCTTGATATAGAACGGCAGGTGACACAAGCACGCAGCAGGCACTTACCGTCCTTAATGGAATGGAACTATAGAGAAAGACCAGTGCTACTCAATAAATATATGCCGTATTTTTGTGCCCATAACCAACCCCTGCAAATCGCTCATACTTCTAGGCTGCGCCCACGAAGAAGGACAAAAAAATATTCCCATATATTTTCTGCGCAATCGACTAGTTTTCGGAGAAGCTTTGGCTCTGCATGCTAGCTAGAGCGCTATTTTTAGACATGTAGTGATTAAAATTCATTCGTTCTAACCTTTACCGTTTCCTTATAACAGCCGAAGTGTCATGTAAATTCATCGTGGCCAACAAAATTTCCAATTTCATACGTCACATTTGGTAATCGCTATATCAGTGTTCATTAAAATAAGTTTCGACTGCACACACAAGAAAACATTTTTCCAATGTCACATAAGCCGCCTTAATTTAAAACATGAAGGACGTAGCGCCATTAAGCGCTACCGTAAGACCCGATGCAATCAATCAACTCCCGTAGCCCCTTCAATGCTGGCCTCACCAATACACAAGCGCATTGCTGGGAAGGAGTTTTTCGAGAGGAAATTGCATATAGACGGTCTTACACCAAAATATGAAGGCCCTTAGGCAGCTCCCTGTGACCCCGTGTAAACTTACGGACAGCGCCATGTTGCACCTTGCACAGTGACTGGCTTGGTTTGAAACGCCCGCGCATGAAGGGCACCACCATTGGTGGCCCCATCGGACCCCGCGCTGGTACCGGGGGCTTGCAACTACGAATGCACGGTTATATATATACACTAGAAAATGCTTGTTGGATAACAGGGACTTGAAAACATGCATTAATTTGAACATTTTACCCACAGTATACGTATTATACAAAGAAATTAAGAATATTCCTCGATGCGACGTCTTCCTGCAGGCTTCGCCGCACTTTTTACGGAGCAAGAGATTCTATTTACTTTTGGCAAAAGCAACGTTAGCTGCACGTTTTGCGACATAACATAACGAAAGGCTGCACGCAACTACTTTGCACAAGGCAAGAGAGGCGAATTATATGAAGCTGAGGAAATTTGTGTTTAATACTGAAATTCACGCAGGATTTTTCTGCATGGTATCGTCTTAGCTTTTCTTTTTCTGACCCTGCGTGCCACCGGGGGAACACACGGCTGCCCCAGTCCCCATCGGATTAGGTTGCGCAGATGCACGAAGTCGCAAGAAGCGTAATGTATGTGGATGAACGGTCTTTCTTAAGGCGACAACACCTGAGCACGTGAAGTGACGGTTGGAACATTCCCCATTACAACTGTTTTTTTTTTTTTTCCTGTGCGCGAGAACTATTCACAGATTTCTCCAGTGACACACTAAGCGATTGTGGGGCCGAAGAAGAGTATACAGTGGCGTGGAATAATTCGGTGATACAATATGCGCATAGAACGGCATACCAGCCCAAAATGCAGTGCGTGCTCGGACACGTCAAGTACTTCGAAGTTAGGAGGAGTGATGCGAGTAGCAACGCATAAGCGAAGGAAGCACCCCAAGACGATTTCTCCGCCCCGCATGGATGCGCACCCGTGCAGATTCCAGGGGTGAGCACGGTCGAGGTAAGGGGCGAGTTATCTGACTGCACGTCGAGGGATCAGGGTGAACTCACAGCGGGAGGCGTAGCCGGGCGTGGTCGGGTCTCCTGTGTCTTCATTACGGCGGACGTGTGCGCGGCGGATGGCCTCGTCGGACATCCACCAGCTCCGCGGGTAAACGTTTAGCTTATCGGCGGTGGCTATGTCTTGAGGGTGAGCGAACAGGAGCACACCGGCGGCTTGGTATTTCTGGGCCGTGGCGACGGCGAAGCCGGGGCCCTCTGTCTGGACGTAGTGGCAGAGTAGCACGGCGCTGTTGATTCCCGCCGGTATGGTCAGGGCGTCCAGGTCCTCAGGAAAGCACCGGTTGGCGTAGAATACTTGCCCCTGCGGTAGCACCAGGCCGCTCAAGCTGTCTTCTAACCGAGAGCTCAGACACGGGAAAAAATATCCCTGCTAATGTTCCGAAGCTTTACTGCGATCCACTAAATTGAACTTCCCGTCCTCCGATCACTCGAACGCCTCCCGTGTACAGAAACTAATACGCAATTTATATAGTGACTGTCGGCACGGACAAGGATCTTCAGCCACCACCACCGACACAGTAATCGGTTTCAGGCATAGAGCTCGGCTGTAGCCTGCCGGCCAGCCTTGGTCTCATGCGATTGCCTAGATCTCCCTTTCACCTTCTTTCACTTTCCCCCGGACTGGGTTGTATGCAGGGCGATAAGTTCCATAATATTCCCTCTCCATTTCTTTCCCTTACCTCGAATCACCACTAGTATCACCACTCGAATCACCACTAGCATGCATACGTTTCACTCTTACTTGACCTAGCTTGCGTAATTGGGTCTTTGCCCCATGGCGCTAGAATCGACGAGGGTTTACTGCTTCGTCTTGTATGAAGCTTTTAAAATATCCGTGACAAATCTTAAATACTATGATTTTGCGTTGATAACACAACCAACAGTATTCAAACCATAATAAAGTGTGTCCCCCCCCCCCTTTTTTTTTTTTGAGCCAGAGACCTTTGAGCATGAGCCATGTCAAGTAAATGTGGAACCCGACTCCGCGGTACGTGGCGGCAAGCGTAGGTGCTAGCTCCAGATTTCCGTTTTCGGGGCATCTTCGACAATAAATAGGGCGCCTCAATAAAAACGGTGTAATGGTTGATTCCGATCAACATAATTTACCACGGGAAAATTTCCAAAGTTGAATTGTGACTGAAGGTGGGGCAATACAGCTTTGGCCTGGTGACTTTCGCTTCACTTGGAACTCAACCTCATCGTATGGGGTGAGGTTTGCGTGGATCAAGACGTGAGGCGGAGCGTTCGATCTAGGCCACGGCAGTCGAGGTGCTCTCGACCGGGTCGCTACGCTTCTGATAGGACAATTTCAGCGATCTCGGGAAATGTTGGGTGTTTTGCGAATGCAGCGAAATTTCCACTGGCAGACCGACAAGCACCTTTACAAACTTGCCGATAACGTTTGCCGTGTTCAAAACCGGCCGCAATTGCGTGATAAAAAATAGGCAGTCGCTATTGAAAATCTCGAAGGTAAAATTCGTAGCCATATTTCAGTGCTATATTTTTTCCGCTGTTAATGTATCGGGGAGCATGCGGTACGGAGAGACGGGGAGGGGTTGGAAGAACGTCGAATCTCATTAATTCGAACTCGCTTGGTTCGAACTTTCGGTTTATTCCAACTGACGCTGCGGTCCCGGCAAAATTATGCGTATTTAAAGCTTTCGTTATTTCGAATTTCTTTCAATTCGAATAAATTTTCGGGCTTAGTAAATTAGAATAAATTAACGAGATTTGACGTAGGCAACTGTCACGCTTTTGCTGCACAGGAACCGTTGTGGTTGTAATTTTTAAGTCCAGTGGTCGGCGCCCTTGTGTTTGTTTCCGTGTGTAGTGTTATTTTCGGTGGTTTGTTATATTTTAGAAAACACATACCGACCGATCGACCTAGCTGTTCTCAGAAGAATTTGTCTCCACAGTGGCTACAAAGTATATCCGCTTTCTCTACCCCAATATGACGCACAACAGCTCTGTGCCGTACTTCGGGGAAACGGAACGGCGGGACTTAGAAGCGAGCTCGCTCAGTCGCGCCGTGAAAATAAGCAGCGAGCAGCAGGTTTCTTTCCTCGGATGCGTTTAGGGCACAACTCGACACCAACCGGTGCGGGCGAGCAGAAACAGGAGATCGCCGAACAAATCTAGCAAAGCCGAGCAGAAAGTCTCAGCAGAGTAGCCGTGGGTTTCGATCATACCTCAGACGTTGAAACGGGCTAGAACTGGATAGCTGAATCTAACCTAAGTGCACCTGCAGCTTCGGTTCCAAATGCGCTCGCGATGTCACGAAGGCCCCTCGGCGATGACGGAGTGTTAGCCTTTGAGTCATTCCTGCACGCCTTTGCCCTGTAGCCGCTTTGCTGATTACCTCACCGCCGAAAATTAAAATTAACTTAAATTTCAGCCCCGCCGAGTAACTTGTCATCCGGCGAGGCGATTTTATTTTGCAGTTGCTTCAGCCACCATCAGTCAGTCGTCGAATTAGTCCTACGACGTCACAAGCCATGCGCCGGAAAGTCGTCGCTGCCCTTTCCGCTCATTACATAGGCTATCTGACTGAAGTTTGCATTGAATTTGGTATACGAGCTTTCTGAAGAGGCAACGTTCCGGACGGAGCGAAGTTTACATCCTCTTCATGGTGTGCATGTGTAATTCACACGCTTCCGCAGTGCTTTGAACCTGGAGGTAGGTGAAAATGAAACGAATGTCACTCTGTTCCGCGCATTCATCATGGCACCATCGCTGAAAGCAGAGAGCAGGCTCCCTTGGAATTGCGCTCACCGTAGTAGATCCGGCCCTCCCGTAAGCGCTGTACGCCGGATAAATCTGCACGTCATTTCCGAGGTGCGGCGGTTCGTCGAGTTCGAACTTCATCAGCACGTTATAGTTGGCATCCGTCAGCACCACCTGGAGACGGGACGTGAAGAAAGCGTCGGCGACGTGCCCAGAAAAAAAAAAATTCTCAGATGACTGAGAGGATGACCTTAGCCATGCTGAAGTGCATGCATGCTTGGTGCTTTCTGTCTACCACCATGTTTAATTTTAACATTTTTGAAGTAGAACGCGGAAAAAAATGAGCGTGCTGATAAAATATTGACGTTGTTATTAAACATATGTTTCTCAGCAAACAGCGACGATCATCCACATTGTATGGCGAGGTGGAAAGAGGTCCAGAAACAAACACCATTTAACACACAAACTCGCGAAATAGCGAGGGTGCGGGCTGGAGGATGTCTGATCCGAATTACGCTACAAAGCTTTGCGGCTCACTCCAGCGGTTATTTCGAATGCCTGCCATGTTTGGTCGCTATCATTTCACATCACCGCGCTTACGCGGCACGAAGCAGAGATTGGCCAGATTTTCTAGTGCACTTCCTGTGTCCTTGCATCCTCTGCTCTCCGTCGTGTTCGTCGATCCTCTTTCTTTGGGGAATCTTATGCACTGCAAGAGCACGCGCGAACCTTGGGGAACGGAATTGTGTATACGCAGCTGAGGGCAGTCAGCTTCTTTGAAGGTCCCATTGGGGCGCGTCCAAAGATTTCATCGGGAAGTGCGTCTACTGAAGCGTTTGGTGCAGCCGAACTCCCCTTGCTTTGTAATTGCGCTTCCCCTTGAGCGCACGCAAATTTACAAGAAGCACACACGATCTGCTTGCCATGGGCGGCCGCGTTCTTTTAATTATGAAGCTGTCCTAGCGCTGGGCTAGACGACAGTCTGTCGTGGTAGTGTGTCACGCTCCCTCCGAAACAGGCCCCCCCCCCCCCCCCCCCTAAAAAAATCGCTTCCCAATATACAAATAAAAGCTCCTAGGGATTTATTATTTTGATATATGACGACTTATATTGCCCCTGATAAAAATTCCAGCAGTAAATGAACTTCAGAGCTGAAGCCGAATATAAAGGTGTTGTGCCACCAAATTTGTTGCTTGTGCATTCTTTGTTGCAAACGTTTTATATTTCGTTAGAAAGCATGATACATGCTCTCACATGCACATATTCTGAGTAAAAAAATTTATTATCGCACGATTCATGTGAACAGGATTCGGTTTCGGTTTCTGGGCGCGATTCAAACAGTGACGTCACAGTGTTGCGAGGACGCTCTGCCACGTGTGTCTACCATGCAGCGCTGCGGTACGCTGCGACTTTACTGCGGCGTCTGCTCCCGCACCCACGGAAGTAAACACGCCGACTCGTCATGTCAAGCCGCGACAGCTCCGACAAGGACTCTTTGTCTGCATCCTCGGATGCAGACAAATGAAAACCATGGATATGTTAACCATGGAAATGCAATTGGATATGCAAACCATGCCCCTTAAAAAAAACGCTCAAAAAAAAAAAAAGCTGCTTCTGTTGCGAGTTGCACCCGCAACGTTGACCGAGCGGGCGCGACGCGCGAGACCACTGCGCCACCGCACAACTGATTTCACACTGCGAAATAGCCGGTGTACTAGATGGAGGCCCATCAATCGAGTCGTACGTCGGTGTTTACTAGCTAGTTTACAGAATTCCTGCCTTGTAAACTCAAATTTCTTAAATAGCGCTTGCGCAGCAAGGTTCCGCGAAGCCCCCGCAACAGCTTATCGCCATCAACTCTGCTCCTTCGCGAAAGCGCTCGCAAAAATAAGTGTGCCCGGCTGCGACTACGATTTTGCACTGTAGGGATAGTGCTTGCCGTACTTTGGTTTTACGTTTTACGTTAAACACCTTTCCCGAGACTGATCTCTTATTACCCAAATTACCCTACGTAACTCTTCTTCTGCACGAAACTGAGCTTATATTTTCGACAGGCGAGCCGATCGCACACGCATGCCGGGGTAGCGGCGTCGCCGAAGAGCACGGCCGAAGCGTCGAGCGCCAAAATACGGATCGCATTAGCGCTAGTGTTGAGTTGTATGGGCTTCATGGACCTTACTGAGTATTACACTCCAGAAACTAACAAAATAGAGCCGCGTTCATTGCGGAACGAATGTTGTCGGGGCGCAGTTTTCGCTTCTCGGTCGATTCCCGACGACGCGTCGGGCGTCCAGTCAGGCGACCGGTTTTGTTGGCGTCTTCAGTCGGCGAGTGAGTCACACTACGGCGACTTTCCATCGGCCGACGTGTTTGTGTCGCCGTCGGCGTACTGTGACAACGCGGTCTGGCAATTCGGCAGTTAGCCGATGTTTTGGCGGCTCGTCGTCGTCGCCGTCGTGTCGGCCTAGTGTGTCTGATACGACCAAGCGACCAAACAAACTGTGGTAACTGGAGTTCACGTTGACGTCGCTCGAGTCGCTAACGTGGTATGACGTCACAAACTTTTGTTATGCTGGCAATTCACTGACGTCATGGTTAGTGGCGCTAGCGATGGGTCCCGATCTCCAGAAGAGCGTTTAGGTACTTTTTAGAAGCGAATTAAAATATATATTAAGCGCTTGCTGTACCCAGCACTTCGTGTTGATGGTCCTTGCATACATAGAAAGCCTACAGCAGTCTTTTTACAGCGTGGTCTTGGTAAGCTGGCTTCCCCCCCCCCCCTCTCTGTCACGCAGTGAAGCATGACCATCTACGGAGGGAGTATGGTTACAGAAAACGGTTCTAACTCTAGTGTTATCGAAACTATGACGAAACAAATTATGTGACAATTAGTCGCTAAGACGACTCTACCATTTGGCTGAGTTTCATTACCTTGATATTAGTTCACAGTGAAGTTGTAAACGTTACAGAAAGCGGCTGTAACTTCTTTTACCGGAAATATATGGAAACAAATTACTATATGACAATTAGTCGCTTCGACGACTAACACTACGCACAAGCTAAACGGCATCTTTGTAAAAACAATCCACAGCTCCGCTGTGTCAGCAGGTTCCACGCTGGCCGAACTGGTTACTTTTTTTTACCCTGCATGTGGAAACAGATTACAGAAACTGGAACCGCGGGCGCCCCCGAGGAATGCATCGATTTCCACAGGCTATCAAATGGAACCAAAGCGAAGCTCAGGTCACCCCGCGAAGTCCGCTTTGGTTCCATTTGATAGCCTGTGGGTTTACGTTAACAATTTCTGCCGGAAATGTTCATGCGTAAGGCCGCGATGAGCGCGACTCCAGAACGCTGGCCTCGGCAATTCTGGAACATTGTTGCACGCACAGCGCTCGGCCACCCCGAAGAAACGTCCTTGAAACTATTGCGCGCAATATGTGATCAGTCGCCATCTGCAGACAGCGCGCCACAAATTCCACGGCGTGATTACTGATCACATAGCAGAATTCTAGCGCGAGGACATTATTTGCACTGTTCTTTGCGGTACTGTATACGTTCTCTACTCAGTAAGTGAGGGGGGGGGGTGATTTAGGACCCCTTCAATGTGGTATATCTAGTGATGGCCATATACATGTCTGCGGTGCTAACCTTAGGTTCGGAAAAGCACGACTGTGACGTACCGAGTTAGGATCCCGTTGAATTGGGTGAGACAGGGTGACGACGTAGGTAGCTATCTTTGTGCGGTTGATCTTGTTGTCAATCATGAACATGTTGACGTATTCTGTGACTGCGGATTTTGTCTCAGTGCCGGCGATGTACCTCTTCTCGGATATCGTCCTGCGTTCGATAAAAATACAAAGATATGTACAGATTCCCCAACAACGGGTAGTTCGTTGGGCGCACCGATGGGAGGTTGGCGTAACCATGCATCTGAAAATCGTTACCAGGCTTCGGAAAGTTCCATCGTATATTTTTTGCGTGAAAAATGACGCGACTGTAATATGGGATGCGTACTAAATGCAATCGTTTTAATAGCGAACTCCTAGCGGTTTGCAAAATACGGTGGGTTTCGAGCCGTTGCTGACCGTCGAAATGTAGCTGGAGCTTCGCCACTAGGCCCCGCCCTGTCGCAAGGCCCCGCATATCCCTATATACCATAAATACATATACTTGGTGTATTTTTCTTTGAACCAAAGATTTGCAGAACGGCAGAGTTTAAATACATGCAAATTTTGCGACTGTTTGTGTCTGGGCAGCCACCACAAAGTGCTGTGACTATCACAATAACTACTAAAATTAACAAAAAGCGTTAAATAACCTTCAAATTGCTGGTTTCGGGAACACGTCTATTTTAGGAAATCAGAGCCTAATAATAAATGCCTGCCCACCTCACCGAAAATAGCGAGTCTGGCTCGAGGACCAAAACACGCGTCTCCACGATTGGCCCCAAAATACGCTGACGTTATAACTCATATCGTGTGCTTTAAGGGTTACGTGCACGATATGAACGAGGGGCCTAATTTATCTTTACCCCCTGCCGTCCCATAGGAGCTACAGCAGGAGTGGTCAATTACTGTTGTGAGCAAACATGTCTTTGGAACCCCCTACTTGGCCTTCAAGCGCTCGTTTCCGCTTTTATAAAACTGACGTGATGACGCGGGCACGACCGACGCGACGCGCACGGGCAAACGGCAGTTCTATGCGGGCCGACTACCGACCGGCCCCGCTGAGCAGTATAGGTATGGTGGCTATTCGCCGCGAGATCGACATTTAGGTGGCGACAGCGTCGCGCTGCTAGTGTGGATGCTCCGCTGAGCGGCCCGGGAGAATGCACACTGTGGGCGCTCTTCGTGCCTTTCTCGCGCCGTATTTGCTCTAAAAAGGCGCAGAAAAGCGTGGTATGCTGTAGTTCGGTTCCTCAACGTTCAATGTATAGCATGAAGCGGCAATAAGTTTTCATTACTACGCCAAAAAAGCGGCGACCCATCGGGAATCTCAGAACGGCCGCAATAATGACAATGAACTTGAACGCTGTGGCTCGTAGCAAGCTCGATCTTTCCCTTTTCCGACTATGGCTTTGAGCCTTCAATAAAAGCATAAATAGAAACAAATCATGAAGCCTCGATCTCGGGAATTCAGTTTACAACCGCAGTTTCAATCGCTTTCATTGGTAGCATGACACACTCTGGCATTTGTGGGATGCCCTAAAATGGTAACACCACTTAACTGCCCCCACATTTTTTCTAAGAGCTGAAGATATTTTTTGTGTGTTCGAAAGGCAACATAAAATTACTGAATTTTAACCAGCGCAGATATATAAATGCAACCGTTCTTTTAACCGGTGCCGTTCTTAAGTTGTCACCGAGTATAGGAGTGGTTCGCCCCGCCACCGCCAGGGGACGACTGTGTTCGATCTCGGGGCGAATAGTATACGCCTCGAGCTTCGCGATCGCTGCGCCGCCTGCCGCCGCTTATAGGCGGCGTTGACGGGATTTGCGCTGCGTGGCTGATAGTGGTTCGTGCAGTGTTTTGGTTCTGTTTCGCTTCTTTTCGCCTTTCCGCCCCCTAAAAAAAGTTGTGGTGACGTCTAGAGGCAAAGAGTACGTTTAGGTCACTTAAAAAGCAGCTGCGTCTTCGTAGAGTACGCAATCGCCTGCAAGAGCTACCCGGGGACGCGGTTCTGCGCGCTTCGTCGCCGCTCTTCCGGGCGTCGGCGACGGCAGCAGCATATCACCCATGTCACCTCCAAAACATCAGGCACAAAATGAATTCTGCTGTCGCCTCGTTTAGACCTGATACTGGCACAATGAGAGGTTGACTTCATTTTGCAGCGTGGATAACGAACGCAGCTTCATTTCGAATATATACGTCGCAGAAAAATGTGTTTCGGGGATGGGATTAGCTAATCCCGGACAATAACTAATGGCTGTTATAAGAATATAAACCAAGCGAAAATGTTAAGTGAATTCCAAGCCTGTGCGTCGTTAAATATGTGCCCGCACACGACATATAGCAAGAACCAAGGCAAGTTAATGAAACCACGGGAAAAAAATGCTGTGCAAGTGCGGAATTAAGAAACATAATAGCTCTAACAGAAATGAAAAAAAAAAAAAACAGTGCAGCTTCTGACATGCTAAAGACGTTCGTCGAAACTTCAGCCAGGTAGGGTTCACTAGACCAACTATACGAGAAATGCACTGCTTTTTCGCGAGACATCGGCGGGGGGGAGGGGAGGGGGACGCTGTGTACAAATGCGGAGCGGAATCAAACAATGAACGGTTTAGTAATCCCACACACAAATCTCGCGTTCACTTTCCTTTTGTTTTTCTACTTCAACGAAGAGCTGATCGTACGGCGGACGCATTTTTGGAAGTATACAGGGTAGGCTTTTCAACAATTAAGCGATGAAAGGTGTCGTTGGAAGAGTGTGGTATGTGATAAGGCCCTCTGATTTCAGTTTCTGCTTTATTCTGCAGGCTCCCTGTGCCATATGACGATATTTCGAAAACGCATTTAGTCGCGTACGCGGATTGTATTCTAAGCCCGTCTCCGCGCTGCTCGCAGGGGATATATGTAGCAGATGAATGTTTGCGGGCGCTCACCTCACGACAAGACGACTCTGTCGGGTGCTGATCCCCGAGTATAATCATGCATTGTCCATCGTACTTTTGTTGAATATTCCCGAAATTAACACAGACTGGCTTGTAAATGGTGGTGATAAATATCTGAGGTATAATATTGGCAAATGTAACTGGCGTGCTGTCAGGTATGAGTACTCCGCTGATTATGTAAGCGCACAAAACCGATTTAAATCGCAGTGTATAGCCGTAGCATGAACATCTGAGGAACCGGTGGTTACGGAGACACGGCTTGTAAATTCAGGTCAGTGTAACTACAATCGGCTCCATCATACGCCGGTTCCGCGACCCTGGCCTGTGGCACACACCTGGCGCTTATACAGACCGAATATACCACATTAAGATCGCGTCAGAAACATTTACACTCTCGTAAACACACCCCATTTGCGAACAGAGTGACTGCTCCACATAAAGATGGATTTCAAACGCCCGCAAACGGCAAATCTCAGTCGTGAACGTGCCGCAAAAGCAGCGGCGGCACTGAGGAGCGAGGCGCGGACTCCCGCGGCTGCTTTCGAAACGGGCCGCTAGGGGGATTTCAGTGGCGCCCCTACAGGCCGCGCTCGAGGCGTTATCGGCTAGGGGGATTTCAGTGGCGCCCCTACAGGCCGCGCTCGAGGCGTATAGGCCTCGAGCGCTGCCTGTAGGGGCGCCACTGACATCCCCTTAGCGGCCCGTTTCGAAAGCAGTCGCGGGAGTTGCCGGCCCACTCACCACTGTCGCCGTTGCTTTTGAGGCACGTTCGCGACTGATATGTTCCGTTTGTATGCGTTCGAAATACATATTTATGTGGAGCGGTCACTCTGTTCGCAAACGTGGTGCATTTACGAGAGTGTAAATGCTTCTGACGCGATCTTACTGTGGTACATTCGGTCCGCATAAGCGCCAGGTGTGTGTCACAAGCTGGCGTCACGAAACCGGCATATATGCATGGATCTGATTGTAATTACACTGCCCTGAAATTTACTAACACTAACTCCGTAAGCAGCGTTCGTTCAGATGCTCATTCTACGGCTTTACACTGCGATGTAAATCGGTTTCGTGTGGTTTCATAATCTAGCAGAGCACTCATACCTGACAGCCCGCCAGTTACGCTTCATATCTCGGATATTTATCACTACCCTGAACAAGCCAATGTGGCATAAATATCACGGTCATTCCACGCAATAAGTACGATGAATAATGCAAAATTACATGTTGGAGTCAGCACCAAGAATTTACGGATGGGTCGTCTTGTCGCGAGGTGAGCTTCCCCAAACAGTCATCGGTTACATAATCCTCCGCTTATATCCGCGACCGTGACTAAACGCTTTTTCGAAACATCATCATATGAAACAAGGAGCCTGCCGAATTTAGCACAAAAGTGAAATCAGGGGACCCCACTCAATCCAACGACACCTTTTATCGCTTGTGAACTTCCTTACTGTACTTCAAAAAATGTGTCCGCCGAGTGATCCGCTGTTCGTTAAAGTCGAAAAACAAAATAAAGGTGAACGCGCAGCTTGTGTGTGATTTTGTAAAACGATCTTTCCTTGATTTCGCTCCGCATTTGTACACAACGATAGTTAAGCGCCCCTCCTCATCCTCCCCCTGTCTTGGAAAACATCAGTACATTCCGCATCTAGTTGGTCTAGTGAGTGCAACCATATAAACTAAGACGAACGTCTCTAGGATTTGAGAAGCTGCACTGTTTTTTTTTTTCGTTCTCGCACGAGCTATTACATTGCTTCCGGACTTGGCAGACCATTTATTTTTCTGTGGTTTCATTAACTCCCCTTGGTCCGTTCTATCAGGCGGGAGTGGGCACATATTTAGCGCCCCATAGACTAGGAATATACTTAACATGTTCGCGTGGCCTCTATTTTTATAAAACGCATAAGTTATTGTCAGGTATATTAGGTAATCACCTCACCGAATGATATTTTTGGATGACGTATACATTCAAAACAAGGCCGAATTCGTTGTCCGCGCTGCAAAACAAAACCTACCTCTCACTGTGTCAATATCAGGTCTAAACGAGGCGTCAATAGAGTTCACTTGCGCCTGAGATATTCGGAGGTGACAGTGGTGATATGCCGCTGCCGTCGCCGATGCCCGTAAGAGCGGCGAAGAATTGCGCAGTACCGCGTCCCCTGTTAGCTCTTGTCGGCGTTCAAGCTCTCTAACCACTCTAATCAGGACGCAGCTGTTTTTTAAAGTGCCCTAAACGCACTATTTGCGTACAGACATTAGAATAACATGATGTTTAGGGCGCGGAAAGGCAAAAAGAAGTGAAAGACAACCAAAACACTGCATGGGCCGCTATCAGCTAGCTGCGCTGCGGACATCCCGTAAGCGCCGCGGAGAAGCGGCGGCAGGCGGCGCAGCGATCGCGAAGCTCGAGGCGTATAGGGATCCTGCGCTGGAGCTTTGACTGACAGGTCGCGCCGCCATAGTGGGAGCGCCATTTTATTTTTGGTAGTACCTGCAGCAGACGCTCAAAACTAAAGTGGCTGCGAACGCTAGCGGTGGCGGCGGTTGTCGCGACGTTCCCCGCAGAAAGCCATGTACAGTAAGGTATTCCTGTGTCTACCAGTGCCACAATCAGGAAGGATTCGATGCGAATATTACGTTCTACTCCTATCCGTCGAAACCGCACGAGGTCGAGCGGCGATAGCGCTGGATTCAGGTGGTCCGACGGGCGAGGCAAGCAATCAGACTTCTCGTTGCAGCGAAACTTGACGTTGCGAACTTTTGCGCGGCTAAGCGCGGAGAACAACGAGTTTACCAATATTTATCAAATCCGCAGCCCAAACTGCCCCCGTGGCAGCCCACATTGAAATGCAGTGCGCTTTCGGAGGACAACGCGAGGGGTAAAGGGGTGACCGCATGCGGCGGCGAGTGACGTAAAAACCCTAACTCATCGAGTACAGCTAGCAGATAGTGTGCGCGAAAGCGACAGGCTAAAAAACTATCCACGGGCCCCCGGGGTCGACGACAGCGGCAGGCGACGGGCCGTCGCTGTCGCTCGTTTTTTGCCGGTCAGCGGCGGCCCACGAGCGAAGCGGCAGTGACGAGGGCTGACGACGGAGAGCATTGGCGGCAGTGTATTAACTTTTTTTCGCTTGTCACTTTCACCCACGCTGTCTGTTTGTTGTAGTACACATTGAGTTACGCACGTTTTTCACGTCGCTTGTCACCGCAGCTGCATGTGGTTACTCGTCAAAAACATGCATCGTCCGGAATACGTTCCATTGTTTTCCTCATCGGCGTACCACTGTGTAAAGCCTGATGCTTGATCGTCGCTGGAGCGATTCGAGAGGTCAGCCCTTAGTGCGCTAAACGAAGTCGTTGTGTTAGTAATCTGCACGCCCTTTTTAGTGTACCACTGCTGTGCGAAACCCCCTCCTCTTTTTTTTCGGATCCCCCCGTCGTGACTACAAAGTGTGAGTGGCCAAACGATGGCGCTATTTTCGCGGAAGAATCAGAACAGGCCACGGCAGCTGCCTGTCACCGATCGCCTCAAAACGCAGTTATTGTGAAAATAAAGCTCCACATGCGGGAAAGGGGATAATAGTGTAGTAAAAAGTTGTGTTAGGGTTTGTCATTCGCAAGTGTACAGATAGCGGCGATCGAATATCCGCCACAATGCTAAGCCTAAAGTTCCCAACACCCGAGCCGACCCGAGCAACGCAGGCTGGTTGCGGGTTGTTGGGGAAGCCCCTCTAAAACTCGCCGCGCGCAAGTCAGTTGCGTTTGGGTTTTTTGCATTTGAAGGAGCTTCTTTCTGTCTACTTGCAGAGGTGGGCAACACGAACTCGGAGCTGCGGAAGCCCAGCGGAACTCCACGCTGTACACGGCTTCCGCCCTTCATCCGTCAAGCGTTCTCGTAGAAAGTCTTGGTAACAATTCGCAGATCCATACCGCGAAACGACCGGCGGCATTCTCCCCTGGCAAACACGGCACAAAATATGTTAAAACAGCTCATGCGCAACCCGCGCGCAGGCCGATACACGCACGGTAACGGGCGGATCGTCTGCTTCCGTACTATACTAAAAGTTTCTGCGCCGCTCCCCTAAGCGGCGCTCAGTGCACGGTGTTCGTAGAGTTACTGTATATAGCTCCCGGAACTCTAGGTGTTCGGAGCGCCTCCTACTCAGCGAAGGTGGCCGTCGTCTGATAAAGAAAAAAAGCGTGACGTGCGCCGAGCGGAGCCAATGGCTTCGCGCATCTCGAACCAGTCCTGTTTCTCTAGGTGGTCTTGCGCCTGGTCGGTGACGTCACAGCTTCCACAGTGCTTTGGAGGCGTTGTGAGAGGGTAAATGATCCATGCCTTATTGCGGGCCCTTTAATGAACGATAACTCGGCTAATACTCAACGCTTTAAACCGTCCCTTGTATAGTAAGTACTCCAGCGATTGCGCACGTAAAATCGCGACCTTTGGAAACCTGTTTAGGGCCCGTTTAAGGTCTCAATGAGGCACTTGTGGACGCCAGCGGGATATCTAACGAAGGTATTTTTAGCGACATATTAATTGTTCGCTACTTTTTTCTCACTGATAAAGAAACCCCGCGAAAAAATGGCGCAGCTTGCAGTAGAAGCGCAAGCTGCGCCTCTCCATGACTGGCAGGCCCGGATCGTTTTGTCCGCAGGCCTTCACATCTCTCCCAAGTGGACCACGTTAACACGCGCTAGAACCCGCGGCAAGCGGCTTCGCGAACTCGGCGTCTGTAGCGCGAACTCAGTGTCTGTTACCCACTTCGGCGCGAACACGCGTGAAGTGGCGAGAAGGACAGCAGGCAAGAGATCACGCCACGAAGGCAATCGCATAGAAGCCGGTTTCATAGCGCCAGGGACCCAATAGTTAGGTTCCCACCCCGGGAAGCGTTTTTTTCCCCTCGTTCGTCTCTTCGTTTCATGCGGCGGCGTTCGTTTAATTTCTCTCTGTTGTGCTTAGCTTGCGGGGTCAGGTTATCCCTTTTTTGTTCTTTAATAGTTTATTTCTAACCTCCCAAACCCATGCGCGCATTTGCCTTCCCGTCTCGTAATGAGGCGGCCTGGGAATTGCTAGATGGAATGGTTTTTGCACGCTGTAGGCTCCTAAATTCGTTGTTGGACTTACTTTTTTCGCTTCAAAATGAACCCATTTGGCTCTAATATTTGTGAAAATTCCTATCTGGCCTTTTTTTTTTTAGTAGGTGTTGCGCACAACCGTTTTTTTTTCTTTCCAGTTGGCTGCACATGTCCCGCCGCTGCTAAGCCCGTACTTCTCGTGCCTTTGGGAGTGGCCCAGTGGTTACGTTGCCGACGTAAAGGTCCTGTGTTCGATTCCCGGGACCTCCCTAAACCACATTTTCTTCTTGAGTTGCGCACTCCCAACACCTGCTCACCCGCCGCGGTGGCTCAGTGGCTAAGGCGTTGCGCTCCTGAGCACGAGGTCGCGGCGGCCGTTTTTCTGGTGGAGGCGAAAAGCAAAAACGCTCGTGTGCACGAGATTTTGGCGCCCGTTAAAGATCCCCAGACGGTCGAAATTAATCCGGAGCCCTCCACTACGGCGCGCCTCATCGCCTACGTTGCGTCGGCGCGTTAAACCAATCCCAACACCTGCTCGTGGGCTCTTTGCCGCCTCAACACTTGTCCTCACGCTTCTTGGCCTGGCATTTTCACTCTCTCCATTTCGCCGATGGTGATAGTTCATGGTGAAAACAGCGCATCCAAGACGAAGACAGAGAAGGGAAAACACCAACACGGCGCTTGCTTCCCTTCTCTGTCTTCGTCTTGGATGCGCTGTTTTCACCATGAGCATTCACCAACCTGCAGTTCGCCGCACTCGTAGAGGGTGATAGTTTTCTGGAAACGCCCCGCGGCGGAACTAAAAGCTTAAACAGCTCCGCCGTTAATATATATATATATAAAAAAACACCACATGACGGCGCTCCCGCCCGCATAATAAATCAGTTACTTCAAATAAGCTGACTGAACGCAACTGCTTTGCCTGTCACACACCCGAAGGGATACCTTGGCAAGGCATGAGAGGAGCAGCAAGAGCAAGTTTCGTGGTTTAGCAGGCGTTCCTTTTCTTTCCTTCGCTTCATTCTGGCTAGCCTATTAGAGGGCACTGCTTATGCTGCAAGCGGGAGCGCCGTCACGTGGTATTTCTCATATTTCGAGGGCAGTCGGAATAAACGAGGGCGCAATTAGTTCGTCGCTAAAAATACGGCAGTTAGATGACTCTCCTGGGTACCTACAAGCGCCTCATTGACATTTTAATGATTGGAACAGTAGTTCCGCGGAGTCGGATAATTACAATTAAATTTCATTACTAAAAATTATTGGCCGCTACTCCACTATTCTTGAAACATTATGTACCATGCTTTCTTCGAGTGACGCCATTGCTTTTTAGAAATCTTGCTGCATGATAATTGTGACGCTATGTAAGTGTATACCTTTATATCAAGGGGAGGGGGGGTTTCGATGTGAGAACACCTGTCGAAATTTTATAAGTTGCACATTCCCCCCCTTTTCGCATTTTCCTGCCATGCTTTTTGCACACTTCATCTATAAATTTAAATCTAAACATGAAAATAAGATAAGAAAACGAAAATAAGGTATCGTTTGGGCGCAGACTATCTTTCGTAATTGCCCGCCGCGGTGGCTCAGTGGCTAAGGCGTTCTGCTGCTGAGCCCAAGGTCGCGGGTTCGATTGCCGGCCGCGGTGGCCACTTTTCTTATGGAGGCGAAAAGCAAGAACGCCCGTGTGTACGAGATTTCGGCCCACGTTAAAGATCCCCAGGTGGTCAAAATTAATCCGGAGCCCTCCACTACGGCGCGCCTCATCGCATCGTTGCGTCGGCGCGTTAAACACTACAATCAATCAGTCAGATGTAGTCTTGTCCCATCTGATTTGCCTTCTTGTGTCATTTTTCACTACTATTCTCTATTACAGCTGAGGTTTATGAGAGCAAGATGGTGGAGCACCGAAACGAAATTAACCCCATTTCCCACTGGCAAACAGCGGAAGCATTTGCGTTGCTCTCGGCCACAATGCTAGCTGAGGTGCCGGCCTCATCGCTCGCATCTGTTGATGCGGCGACAGTGCGCAGAAAAGTTTCGTGGCCTGCAAAGAGCGCCAGAAGGGAGACCCTCACCGAAACCAGCTGGAGCAGCGCGTGCGCACTGCCAAAACCCTGGCGGTGAGCGGTAGATGCCGGCGGAGGACAAGTTCGGGAGGCTATTTTAAGCGATACACGACGAACTTTCTTACCCAACTTTGTTTGGGTAATAACCCTTCCACGTTTGTTTTTCCTGTAGGTAGGATGATATACTGTAAGGGGTATTATAAGGAAGTCAATTTCCATATGACTTCCTTTGGTACCCCTCGTGGATATTAACGTTTGGCTAGCCTGTTTCCATAGCGTGGTTGTGTATATCACCGATAAGTAGCCTGGAGCATTAAAAAAATGTCGCGTAGCACGGCTGGTATGAAGCGCATTTCTCTACTGCCGCCCGGTCCAGTGGAGGCCTTTCGGAGCGGCTTACTTGAGCAGGGTTCGCAGGTGAACCTCGGTGGGCAGGTCGATCTTGTGGAGCTCTTGGAAGAGGCCGCTCTCGAAGCGCGGCGCCTGGCTGAGCTTCTGGAGCAGGTAGATGTGCTCCTGCATCTTCTTGTCCAGGCGCGTCTGCCACGAGGCGTAGAAGACGAGGATGGCCAGGAGCACCACGGCCAGAGTGACCACGAAGACCCAGGTCATGATCCACTCGAGCAGGTTGTGCCGCTCGCGGCGGTACTGGCGCGCCGCTATCACCTGCCTGTCCGTCATGAAGGGCCACGAGGGTGAGCGCGATCCCGATCGCGGCGTCATTGGGGTCAGGCGGCCGGAAGATGAGGGCCGCACCAGAGGCGGGCCGCCGTACAGGAACTGGCGCGACGGCGACCGCGGAGATATGGGAGACATGAGCCGCGGCCGCGAGCCGGCCGGTGACACGGCGCCCATGGGCAGCCGGGCGAATGAGCCGGCCGGCGACATGCCCCCGAGGCGCGCGCGCGATCCGCCCGGAGACGCAACGCCGAAGGGCGGGCGCAGGAACTGAGCGGGAGGCGGTGGCGGCGAGGCCGCCGCAATCGGCGACATGGCCGGTGGAGGAGTCATGGCCGCCGGCCTCTGTTCAACGGGGCGCTTCCAGCGCGGCTCCTCCTCGCGTTCCAGCCGCTCCAGCCGTTCCATGCGCTCCACGCGCTCGCGCTCCGATCGCTCCACACCGAGTGGTTCCTGCGTAGTTTTGAGTGCGGCGACTTTCGGGACAGGCTGCGTTAAACGCGACAGCGGTGAATATGCGCTAGCAATGCACATCAGTGAGATATTTCCAATTAGGCGTTATAACCAAGGTTTGCCGCGCATGCAAACGCAGCGACATAAATGTTTGCTCAGCTTCTGCAGCGTAATTAGCTTATGAAATCTCTCCGCGGGAACCCCACTGATTCGCGAGTTGCATCGGCAGGAAAGCTATTCGCACTTTCCAGCAACGGCGGTGCATGCCGCCGCGCGCCTTTTTTCCGAAGCTGTTTGTAGATGATCGGCGTCCCGGGCGAAGGCAGCCGGAGCGTTCGGAAACGTGGGGATTGAGACCGCAAAACCAAAAAGCAATCGAATGTGCTGTGCACCGCAGTATAGAAATCGCTCAGTGCCGGGAAAAGCCAGCGTTCATGCCTTTCCTAGAGATGAAAAAGCCTGAAAGGTTTGGATAACTATGCTCCGCATTAGGTGTCAGCAACACAATGGGGTCTGCAGTAGTCACTTCACGAAAGCTGACTTCTTCTGGAGCAATATCCGTAAGTTTAGTTCGCTCTCTCGATATTGATGATGTCTTTCTCGTGCAAGTTGAGTCTGTCATTTATTAATAGATTTTCTGCAGCCACTGAAACCGCGGTTGAAAAAAGGCGCCGTGCCGCCACATAACATTCCTATGCGCACGCACGAGAAGAAAGTGAAGCCAAGAACCAACAGGAGAACGTGATTGTTCTTTCATTAACGTGCTGGTTTCTTTTAATAAATGCTGCATTCCAGTTGCATTTTGTGCTTTGTTGGGTTGTTCGCGCTTCGTTCTCTTTTTAGCATTATGTGTGATTACTGTTTTGAATTTGCTGCTTTTTTTGTTTATCAAACCCCCCACAGGAGTGGACGATGTAGGTATTTGTAATAAATAAATAAACTTGTTACTGCGGCATCGTAGTTTCCGACAGCGCGCTGAAAACACAGCAGTGCTGATGTAACAGGCCCTGCCGTAGAGGCGTCAGCGTTTGATATTTAGTTTCGGTATTGTTATTATTACCTGTAACCTGCATAAACGCCGTTGGATCTTTCCTTGTAAAAACAGCCAACAAAATTATAATTTACTCGCATTATTCGCACTTAACCCGACACAATTGCGCAAGTGGCAATAACAAAAGCTGAATCCTCGGTTGCGTCTACCGAGCTCTGCTTGGCGCCTAATAAATATTCGTAAGGTGTGCTTGAACAATTTTGCGAGCATGGATGGAAGTGTAGCATCCTTTATAGAACCTGCAGTGCCAACAAACGTTCACGCAGTGCGGTTGGCTGGTCATGCCATTCGATTGCAGGCACAATCCCTCGATGCTCAGCATGACATCGGTGGCCTCCCTGATGCCGCGAAACACCGAGTGACTGCCGTTAGAGACTGCTTCGCCTTCGGCAAAGCACCTTCGTGTCTCATCGGCAAGGGAAAAGATGGTGTGAAGAGACACTAATGGGCCCGGATCGGCTTTTTCCTCCGGACGCGCGCGCTTACGCGGCGTCCCGATCATCGTCCCGTCCTCCATTTTGGATACCCCGTCGCGCCACCTATATTCGCTGGAAAGTGCGATATTCGCACTTTCCAGCGAATTGCCGCACGCGACGTCTTGAGAAGATTTCCAGCCGATCTTATGTATCGCCTATTCCGCGCAGTAAAGTTCCCGGGCAATTTATTTGGCCACTCGACCATAGCTCAGTTCTACTCCTTGTTTTACAGCTCAATTCTGTTTAACTCGGCGCAAATCATAATCGACAAACCGAAGCCGTTTAAGGCTGGAGAGGATAGCGAAGCAACTCGTGTTAGGCAACAAGAGGACGTAGCCCTTTGGGAACGGTCGCGCGGAAGCAAAGCGTCTCAGGCTTTCAATTGGACATTGATGCGTTCGCATTTAGAAGACACGGGAGCACTTGTCTGTCCTCGGACTGCGGGTCGGTTGCGACGACATATGTGGTCGTAGTCGGCGATTTCAGCGTGGGCATGTCGGGCTCGCGACACTTGCGGCTTGCGATGCCACCCGATCCGGCCCGACCGACCACTATGATTTCACATTGTCCAAGAATGAGTCTGGGGTTGCAAGTATGCTGATCAGTGTACATCAGAGCCGGAACAAGGTAATTGCGGCCGTCGTTACCAAGTGTCAATGACCTCAAAGGTCCGCTAGTCATCCAAATTTGCAGGGTGGAAGTCAGTATAGATGGAGCAAGCGCGTATCCATCACGGCCACTCACCTTCCCTCCGAAGTATGGATGCCAATATTTCAGGCAGGAAAGTTAATAGAAGTCCGCTTCTGTTAATCCATTTTGACCACTCTGGTGGGGCGGAAGGCGGAGGTGAGAGCAAAACTGCAGCCGAAAACTCGCCGGCAGCGGCATACGCGCTGTCACCTGTCTCAACGCACGACCGGTTCAACCGCATCCTTTCTGGACTGTTGAGCGAACGAGCAGACGACTTCTTCAGTCCCTTTCATCGCACTTTTGTGGCGCAAAAACTGAACAAAACCAGAAAACGGCTTGTACCGCTAATCTGACCTTCAAGAGCTCGGGCAAGGTCAAGCCAGCGCCTCGTGCGGTTGTGCAGTGAACGCGTCTAATCGCTCGTTCGTTCCAAGGGGAGGGAGGAAAAGGCGCGTGGCATCAGAAAACGATTCAAGGAGAGCTGGCTGCATCCAAGGTCACTGCTCGCTCGCGCCTGCAGCGCCAAACAGTGCCCGTGTTTTGTATTGCGGTGACGTTTACGCGGCGCTATGGCTCGGCAAACTTGGTTTAACCACGTTCAACCACGGCAAACTAATACCTAAATTCTGTGTAACCTCTACACCGTGTGCCAAAAAGCTTCCCTGGTCATCCACCCCCACAGAAGGCTTGTGATTTTTTTTACCGAGTTAACTTTTTAAGAAGTTATCTTAGCTAATTCGATAGCTAACCAAAATGCAAAAATAGGTTTAATGGTCCACGGCACCACGAATTATTATTTTGTTGCTAGAAAATTCAACATTTTGGTAATCTTGATCGTTTTTCGAAGCCAAATAAGGCGCCATCACGTCCTTGCATGAGCGAAAAAGCAATTTAATCGGCCTTGGTACGGCTGATAAAGCCATCAAAAACTTCGGCAACTGCTAGAGCGGAGCTTTCTATGCCTCACAGGTGGTCCCGTCACCAAAACGCACTGCAGGAAAGCGAAATTTACGCGGTAATTCTTGGAAACCACCTTTTAATCTGTTTTGCGTATAGTCAAGCGATAGCTTTCAGAAGTGGTATATATAAATTCCTTGCGCTACACTACATGCAATTAATCGCCGAAGACCCAGAGAGTTTCGGCCTCATTAGTTGCAATTGGCGATGCCTCGCACAGCTGGGGTCGGTATGCTGACCTGGGAAAATTTCGACCTCGCCTTGGTTCCTGCGCTGTCGTACGCGAGAGATTGAACTGGAGGGATTTACGTTGCAAACGTTTGGTGCAAGACATGTTTGGTGAAGGTTGGCATAACGCTGGTGCTTTAAAAACACGAACGAGACATGAGGGAGCCCCAGTCTCCCTCAGATGAAAATTGGTGGGTCGTCCTCCCCCCTAGCAATCCTTCCAATTTGTGATACAAAAAATTGCCGCAGCTCACGCTAGTGGTGCGAGGCTGGAGAGACAGCTGATCTGGCAGCCACTATCCCTTCGCCGCCGGAGACTCGGCTGTTGCCCCTCACAAAGATTTCCGAACTTGCCGCTGAAGACTGGCAGGCCCGGATTGTTTTGTGCGCAGGCTTTGGATCTCTCCCAAAGTGGACCGCATTAGCACGCGCTAGAACCCGCGGCAACCGGCTTCGCGAACTCTGCGTCTGCGGGCAGATCACGCCACAAACGCTGGGCAAGGTGTTTCTCGAAGGTTGAGCTGGCCGGCGCCGGGCGCTCCTCACGAGAGGCACGCTCACGTGCGCTCGGCTGGGCTGAGTTTTATAGAGACGCTCCACGGCGGAACCAAAAGCTTAAAACAGCTCTGCTGTTAAAAGCAGTGTAAACAGCCGCAGTCACCTAACGTAGACGTTTATCGTAAAAAAAGTACGTGACATAGGCTTTGGGCCAAGTTCCAAAAGAATAACAAAGCAAGCGGCGCGGTAGTACCCTGACAACTCAACGCTTTCCCTTCAGCCATCGGCATTCGCCGTATCTTTAAAATTCATTCGTGAACCTAAATTCAGCTTTCGAACGCCTGGTCTCTCAGCTGGGAATTGATAGCCTGGGAACGCATAGGCCGAGAGTGCCGGTAATCGGCTGCGGGAACCTGGAAGCGCGTCTGCAGCTGAACCCTAACCCTTGCCACCGAAGGCGAGCCCCGCGGTGAGCGGGCGTACAGCAGCGCGGGAAGAAGGCGTACCGAGTAGCGCGCCTGCGGCGGCCGGTTGTCATCGTCGAGCACCTCGACGTTGACCAGCATGACGGGCGCCTCCGCGGCCATCACCGGGTCGTATCCGAGTTGGCTGGGCGCCGCTGTAGCCGAGCGCGAGGCGTACGCGCGTCGGTCATCCTCCGAGTAGGCGCCCGCCAGGCTCAACCGCTCGGCGCTCTGGCTGCCTAGCACCTGCGACTGCACCCGCACCAGACGCCGTCTGCCCCAGGGCAACATGGCTGCCGACAGACCCCGGTCTCTCGCTGGAACGCCTCGCTGTTCTCTGCCGCTGCTGCCGCCGCGACGCGTTCCAGCTGCTTCAGCCTCTTCCTCTTTTGGGGCCACGCGACCGCCACCCGGCACCCGCCGCCTCGTGCCCTCCACTGCCCTCGGGCGGCCCCTGGCTCGTGCACGCCAGTGCAAACAGCGCCAAGCAAAAACAACTGAAGTAAACACATTCGAGGGCCGGTTGCGCTCCTACGCAGTGATGCGCTTAGGTGGACGATGAAACCAGATTGTGTTCAGGTTGGACAATATTTTATTAAAATACATTAATAACGACTTTTAGGTTGGTACAACAACCTTGTTCTTTTTTTGCCAGGGAATGCCCTGAGGCCTGAAATGCCATTCTTCAGAATTGGTGGTTGTGCTGAAGTTGGCTGTACAAGTACGGTACAGATGTGCAGGTGGTCTAAATTGATCCGTACTGTGGTGGGCCGAATAGCTAATGTGTCGCTTCTGCGTGTAGAACAATTATAGGTTTTAAAGGCTAGTGCACGTTCAGTTTTCATTATAGTGGTAGACCACTTCATTGAAGTTACTTTCCTAAACAAAAATGAATTTGCCACTTTCTATATCTGGTGCCTCAAGGCCACCCCGTAGACTAACTCTGTCGGCGTGAAAGCCCACGGTCATACCAAGCGTATGTCTCGAACATCTAGCTTCCTCCAGCCAGTGTGAACTGCCATCTGGGTTGCCGCTACCAGAAAAAGGCCCCTGGAAACCTTTGTCGTTTTTTACAGACTTACGGACAGACGGATGGATGGACAGGTTGTGGGGGCAAGTAGCCTAAGAATGCTTACGGATTAAAACCCTCTTGTGGCGCCTGTGGTTGGTGCTGGCGTTTTCAAACGCCCACTCGTTCCTCGTGGGATGGCAAACAGTGTCTTGGGTGAAGGGAAGCGACTGTGCCCCAGGTAAACTTCCCAACTGCAGCATCTATTAGACGACGTGGGAAGACTGGACGATCGCCCGTCCTCAGACACCGATCATGGCCGTCGTTATCGCGAAGGGCTCGTACAACCGACCCTCCTTCAGTTCTTAAAGGGGTCCTGAAATACCTTCCGCCGATGCGTGGATGTACATGTAACCAAATAAAGCAATGTATTAGCAATCTCCTCCCGCAAAAATTTTGTTGAAGCGATGAGTATTAGCTGAGAAATCGTAAATCAAAAACCGCGTATTATCGTCGCGCCGCGTTTCCTCCTCCTTTCAACTTACTCTCCGCTGTTGACGGCGATCGAGCCTTCCCTCCCATGATGCTGCGCTCCTCGGCGGTGACGTACTTCCGCTATTGCGCTGCTCACACAGCCGTCTGCTACGGGCAAGCTTTGTTGACACCATGAATCCCGCTCTCCGCTCAAGGCTGGAAAAGCGAACGAAAAATCTGGCCGCATGTGTGCGGCGGCCTGGCCTTGCCCTTTCGCGGTGTACGTTGCTGCAGAACTTTGCTATCGGCGGCACGCGACTCTTTATCGGCGGCGAACTCGCAGCCGCACGGGGAGGATCCTGCGCTCGCTCCCTTGGATGCACAGCGCACTGTTTATCCAAAAAGCGCCGTATCAGATGTGGCCCCGCTGGTGCCGGGTCTTATTTTGTGGCGGTGGTAATTCCTGGCGGCGGCATGTGAAAAAGACATTTTAAACCGATACAGAACCCGTGCACAAAACGCCAGTTCAGCTTGGGGCGACGCGTGGTGGAGAGCGGCAACGGTGGCAAAACATGCTCCGGCGCGGCTCTGAGCTTTCTAGCGCTGGAGCGAGCGCCATTTCTTTGACAATCTCAAACATCGGTTGCCTTGGCAACAAGGCACAAACCACTCTAGAAGTCAGTTACGGTTCCGTGATCCCGGTTCAGCTTGGGGCCCCACCTCGCGGCATATGGGCACTGCAGGCATACTACTCACTCCCATTTGGAAGTGCAAGGTGCGTTTGGCATTACAGGAGGCGATGGCGTGTGTATGTTGTGGACGCCTTTGTTTCGCGATGAAATGCGACGTTGTGCTTCTGCGGGTGGACAGTGCTTCCCATGGTCTGGATTATCTTTCTCAAGCGGCGTATACGACTCAACCTCGCATGGCGTATGTGCAGTGTGCGTGGCTAAAAGCCATCTCGGCTTGTGCGCCAGAGTTAAGTGACTTGCTGTTCGTCCCCGCAAACCGCGCGTGAGGTGAGTGCCGAATTTACGAGGGGCAGGAGGAGGCAACCCATCGTCTGTCAATCGCGGTTCGGACTTGCAACGCATGTTGTGACGTTGTGTTCGTTCGAAACGCATCTCTGGATTGTTTTGAAGTTGAATAAAATGTATGCGTCAAACCCAGGCATTCGGCTCAGGGCGTTCTCTGCGATTGCAAGAAAGAAGTGCCACGGGGGTTCAACGCTTTCTTTATGGAACGTACTCAAGTAAGAGAATATTCATGTCGTGTTATGGCCCTGTTGCATTCAATACAAACGGTTAAGCGTTTGTTTACATTTGTTTCGTTTGTCGTAAAATGTCCAAGCACTCCGGCACTCCGCTGGCAGATCAGCCGGCGAGCCGACGCTGAGCAGACGACTCATCTCTTTGCCGGAAGTGCGTGAAAAAGCCGCCCGATAGCAGGATGTCTAGCTCATGACGAACATCTGGGAATCGATGATGTAGACATGTGAAGATGGCGGCGTCCAAAAACACGAAGGAAAGGGTGAGAAAAAAGCGACAAACTTTGCAACAAAAGTGTGAGCTTTCCGCTGCGCGTAAAAGAGTAATACTTGGCACAGATGATGTTGACGACCCAATCTAACGATTGCGCTAGTCAATTTAGTGTGCTCAAAACGCCTTTCAGGGCCCCTTTGAGACGTATGACAGCCTTTAGAAGCACTTAAAAAAACTGAATGCAGGCCTTTATGCGTTTTCACCGCTAGTCTATTAACGCGAGTGCCTCCGAAAAGCCGGTTTGACGCGGCATAACGCGCGACGCTAAAAGCTGTGACGCGAAAATGCTGATTTTGGGGAGCGGAAAGCTTCCATTCGTCGCGGAGCCCGCTGAGCGGGGCTGCGATCCTGACGTGATCGTTCGTCTGCAGAGAATGCACCAGCGCGGCGGCTAGGCTGGTGGTAAGTGCAATGAATGAATGAATGAATGAATGAACTGTTGTAATAATGTCCTTGAACTGTTGGTACGTACCCACAGGGGGAATTGGCATCCCCCGTTGAAGTGGTGTTGGTGGTGGTGGCCCCAGTCATGTTCCGTGCGGGGAATGTTTCCTTTTCCGGGGAATTTTTTGCTGTAATTCTGGCCAAAAGCGAAAAAGGGAATCTTTAATAGATGCAGGGAATATTAGGAGACGTAGAGTAAGCAGGAAAAATAGTGTCAGTTAACCGGACCTCGCATCATTTTTTACTGTTTTCTTTTGAGCTTTTCCCTGAACACTTCGTCGCATTTACGTTGAAATATCCGCAGTCATGTTCCCACAAGCCACAAGCATCCAATAGCTTGCAATCCAGTTCATAAAACAGAAGACAGCATAGAGGAAAGAATACTCCAAGAGTACGATCAAGCCTGAAGCGGCAGCGGCTAAAGGACTTTAGCCTGTTTGCGTGTATCCCTGCGGAATATACAATGAAGTACTATGGGTGCGCCTTAGTCCGCCTCCTGTCAACATGACATGGCGCCAGCAGTCTCTGCGCTGAGCTAAAATTACCGCGATTACCCAACGATGCTTTGTTCTCTTGCATACGGGCAGTTTTAACTTAGAACATTAGCATGTAAAGTAAGCATGCTGTTTGGTCCAAAACGGGAAATGACTAGTCAAATGCTGCTGAGTGAAAGAAACTATGATTCTCTTAAAGGTGTACTGAATCCAAATTTTGACGCCTAAAAAATGATATAATTAGCTTCAGTAGTTTGTACAAATGCCTCACAGAAATTTTTGCAGCGATCCGAGGCCGGAATCACATCGAAAATCGATTTTGATTGTCCCGGCCGCGAGCTTCCACAAATCGGCAGCACTAGCGAAATCGCTATCGGCGTGACGACATATTGGCCGGCGTGTCTGGCCGGTTCAGGGTGACTTCATATAGTCAATATAGTCGTTTTCGGAACCGGAAACAATAGCTTGCGCTGCTTTCGCCGGTGGTCTTCCTTTGGGCAGGAGACGTGGGTGTACCTCTGTGAGCAATGCTTTGCGTGTTCGACGTCTTTGCTCTTCAGTTCGGGGCCGGCACATGATGTTCCCGTGCACTGGTGCCGAAAACTGCGCGGTGTCTTATCTGAGCGGCCTGTGCGCGTTGCCGAGCTCGCTAAAGTTGTGCTATGGCAAGCTCGCCGAATGCGAAGTACTGCCCAGTAGAAGCCTGTCCGAGCAAATTGACGACGACGCCAAGATGCATTATTTTCCACGCGACGACATGCAGCGTGAAACGTGGACCGAGTTTGTGCGCGGCGGCGGCCGCAAGAACCCGCCTCTTTCGTAATTCATTGCGGTGTGCTGCCACCTATAGCGTGCCTAGCGGAAGTTAAAGCGGCAGGGTTCGCCGGCGTTTCCTTCGGCTGCGTTCTCGTTGTATGCACGGCAATACCACATTACGGCGAGGAGCAGCCGAAGTTTTTCTTCTGTGTTGGTGTTATAACGCCTTAAGATGACAGCCCCTGGTCATCACATAACACCAGGCGGCTTTTTATCACTGAATGAGGGCTGGCAGAGAAATCTCGGACAGATCCGTGTGCCGCCCGAGCAGCAGAGCGAGCAGTACTTGGAGTCGTCGGGCATGAACTGCGATCGCCAGCTCAACAAAGGCCGGCAGTTCGCACACGGCCTTTAAGCGCTGGACACATGTACGATTGGTACACGCGATTCGCATGAGACTGATCGTTACGACTGTCGCCACGACTAGTCGTACGCGTGAATTTGAGACACATGGCCCGATGCGCGCATGAGATGCGTCGTCGGCGTCGCTTCGCCCACTGTTTTTGCTCCATGGTCAACTAAGATGATCGCTGAGCTGAATTTTTAGATTCTGCGCGTTCGTTCGCAAGAAATGGATAAAGCAAGCAATCGCGAAGCGTTTTCTGCCTTCGGAAACAGTCCGCGCACACGCCAGCCGCGTCTGCCCAGCTCGGCACACTCAGCGGCTCGAACCGGGGCAGACCACGGTAGCAACCGCGCTTGTCGCTGCTCTTCTGAATCAATCTGATCGCTAAAAATAAGTTCCACGTGCGAGAAAGTAGGTGTTAGTATGGTGAAAAATTGTGCTAGGGATTGTTGTCAGGGCTTATTTTAAAAGCGGCAATCAGATATCTGCCGCGATGCAAGCCTACGCTGACCGGTCGCCGCGGCGCGCGGTGCGCGGTGCGCCGAGCGGCCGAGAGATGGCGACACCTGCGCGGACGCATCGAATCAGGCTATGCAGATGTCTCGGTCACCGATCGCTCAAACGGCAGTTATAGCTTAAATAAAGTTCCACATGCGAGAAAGGGGATGATAGTGTGGTGAAAAGTTGTGTTACGGATTGTCATTCGTAGTTGTACAGATAGCGGCGATCAAATATCCGCCAGGATGCTAAGCCTAAAGTTCCCATCACCCGAGCCGACCTGAGCAACGCAAGCCGCCGTAGCCGATCGCGTGCGGCCGACGGGAAGCGATAGAAGCCGACACCGTTCCCTTTTCGGCACTCCGAGGTACAGCGGAACGCAGCACAAGTTGTGGGCATTGTTCCGCGCACAACGAGCACACGCACAAAATCAAACGATGTAAATACAACCACGACCCCTTCCCGCTTGTGCGGGAGCTGTGGGAAATGTCGTCTGCTGCCACTGCCGGACTGCTTAGGAACTTGGCCGCTAGGGGATTGCGCATACGCAGTGGCGTTGTACCCATAAAACCCAACACCCAACACCCAAGCTGCCCAAACTTTAGGCTTAGTATCGTGGCGAATATTTGATCGCCGCTATCTGTACAACTGCGAATGACCATCCCTTACACAACTTTTCACCACACTATCATCCCATTTTTCGCATGTGGAACTTTATTTTGGCGATAATTGCAGTTTGAGCGATCGGTGACCAAGACATCTGCCGTGGACTGTTTTGATTCTACCGCGCAGGTGGCGCCATCTTTCGGCCGCTCGCCGCACCGCGGTGCCGGCAGTGCTGGGTCGGAGCACCGAACCTCCGCTTCCGGTCAGCGTAGGCTTACCATCGCGGCAAATATCTGATCGCCGCTTTTAAATTCAACGCTGATAACAACCCCTAGCACAATTTTTCACCACACTAACATCTACTTTCCCTGAAACTTCTTTTCCGCGATCAGATTGATTGGAAGAGTGGCGACATGCTGTTGCTATTACGGTCTGCGCCGGTTCGAGCCGCAGCGATATTAAAAAACAGACGACGGCGAAGACGCCGCCGGCCTAATCGCCTGGCCAAATAAAGTTGTTCTGTCTGTCTGTCTGTCTGTCTGTCTGTCTGTCTGTCTGTCTGTCTGTCTGTCTGTCTGTCGGGTGGCAGCGACTCATCCGAGTCTGACGACTCAGACGACATGTCGACTGCGCGGACAAGAGCGGACCATGTGCAATCGTAGCAGACGATGCGGCAAACGTCCCTGACGTCACGGAAACCGTGACGTCACATTCTTCGTCCTGCATTTGAACGGCCGTTGGCACGCGACGACCGAATTTGAAACTGATTGGAATAAATGCGTTATAATTAATTCTACCCTGGTGGCTGACCACTTTTGGTTCGATTTTTGTAATTACTGGACCACTAGGTATTCTTTACAGCATAAAAACCGAAAGCGAGAAATTTAGTGTCAGTACTCCTTTAACGACGTCCGGAAGGCTACGTAAAGTAGACATAGGTGGCGCTGGCTGACGCCCAAAACCGAACAGGAATCCAAGTAAAGATATATCAGCTGCAGAAAGAAAACACGTGGAATTTTGCAGGGAATTCTTGAGAAATCTGCGGGGGGAAAATGCTGGAAAAAAGGGAATTTCTGAACCTGGAAATGAGAATTTTTCTTCCCAGTACGGAACATCACTGGGTGACCCATAAAATTGGCATACCCACTCAGGGGGATTGGCCAAGAAAGTTCTTTTTTTTTTCGTGGTAATCAATCAGATAGTTCAAAACAGTGGAGCAGAAGAAAGCATTTAGTATAAGTTCAAGAGAAAGAGAGAAGGGAGTAGGAAGTCGTGCCGTCTTCCTTCTTCTTCTTCGTGCTCATCTGCATGTGTCGTCGACTTCTGTGAGTGCGGGTGGCGTCTTTACGACGGCTCCTGGTCGGTATTGCATTACACTCTTGAAATTTTTTCTTCCCTATTTCTCTTTTTCTCACCTTGCTTATGTATCCAAAGCCAACCAGACAGTTTCATTTTATTTCATTGTTAAAGGCCCGAGGGCGTTACATGAAGGAGGGCAAGTGGCGAGGTGCAGCACAATTTTCAACACAACACACACAAAAAAGCAAAAAAATACAGTCGTCGTAGTCGTTAACCTTCCCGTTTTTTTTATTTTGCTTCTCCCTCACTCACACTGCGCTCGCGTGGTCTACGGGAAAATGTGCTCTACGACTATTCTTTGTCGTCTCCTTGCCATCGGGCACTGTAACACGCGCGTCAATGGCACCCAGTTTTTTCTTGATATCGATACCCGCCGCTTTTCGGTTTCTCTGAAATACCTTGATTTGATCTTGGTAATCTTGCCGGCTGGGACGTATTCAAATATGAACCAAAGCCGTTCACGAGCCGGTTGTATCAGTCGCACCAATCCGCTCGGCATGTTACCAAACGCGTAGAGCCACCTTTTTAGGCAGTCTACCCATTTCCGGTGTTTCCATAGCTTTCCACCACCTGCGGCATTGGCTCTGTATCGAGCATCAGCTTTCGTCCACCTATACATGTCTTGGTGTACCAGCATCCAACAGTCACGGTCACACTTTCCAGGCTATCTCTCATGCTTATATTATGGCGTTAGAATAACAATAAGAACCATGTTTATTGTGTGTTCATAAACGGAATGGCATGCATAGGTGAATATACAAAAGGAGGCCCCATAGCACGAGGCTGTAAGGGGACCTCCTGTAAGTAAGCACTACACAAATTAATAAAATAAATAAAATCAGGCTAGCTAGTTTGACAAAAACAAAACACAAGTAGAACAGTGCACAAACGAACATAAAAAGGGGAATTACAAAATAAACAGAGTAGTCAAACGTGCTTATACAATGTTAAGCGTCATGAAGAAAGGAAGAAAGCGCCGTATTTGATGAACTTATAAATGATCGCGTTTTACTTCCACTAGGAAGACTATTCCAGATTGAAATTGCTGCAAAATAAGATGTGCGTTTGCCGTAAATAGTGTTCACTTTCGGCAGTAAAAAGTCGTTTTTGAGGTAAACCGGGCACAATTGTTATTAATTAGCTTCTCGGGGCGGAATATGATCGTAGGTATCAGTTTATTAACTGATTGACACATAAGGATACTGAGGCTGTATTTGAAAAGATTGCGTATTGTTAGTAATCTGTTAGCCTTGAGTAGCTGAGTGGCGCTGCTATTGTCGGGACTATATGTCATTATTCGTATCGCCTGATTTCGAATGTGCTTAATTGGAGGGGTATGGGTATGCTAGGTATTACCCTATGATGCAATACAGTAAGTGAGGTGAGTGTGAATGAAGACATAATAAAGTGGTGTGAAGGTTGATAAACTAAAGCATGCTCGAGCTTTATGCGGATACCGTAAGGCAGTTTCGGAGTCCACTTGCAGTTACGTCGGCCGAAATTGCATGACATTTTGCCCATTGCATCGGGCTTTGCCATGGTGCTCCAGCACATATCATAACCGAGAGAAGCACAGCGTTCACCACAGAACTTGCCGAAGATGTAATGAAACTAAGTCAGGTCGACCATCTCAAAACGACGGCGTGTCACCCTCAGGGGAATCGGCTCCCATGGAGCGGCTGGATAGGACCACCGCAGGCACGATTTCAATGTATGTTGACGTTGACCACAAGAACTGGGATGACATACTGCCATGCTTGACGGGTGTGTACAATGCGGCAGTCAAAGGAAACACAGAGGTTGACTCCTTTCCGGTTTGTTCACGGCCGTGAAGCACAGCCATGTAGGACGCTACAGAATGAACTCGCGCACGCCGAATGGGCCCGAGAGCTTGCGCCACACTTTATCCAGCACCAAAAAACATTCGACGCTTGCCGATATAACCAACACAATAAAGATATCACCAACGGAGATTATGATGAGATTGATTTAATGGGCGTCAGACAACATTGCACGAGGACGGCTAGGCGTCACCCTGTGCATCAGCTTCTCCGTAGATATGGGAATGGTGATGTTTGTCACTGTCAACATATTCCGCTTCATGTGCAAGTATTCGTGAATGACCGCACTAAACTGAGCAATCACATTAGTGGAATGGAATCACCCTATCGGCATAGGTGTTATATACATAGCGCTCAGCGGTGTTTTGTAGCAGCGTCTAGCAATGTGTCAGGCCGGGTTGAGACTGTTGCCGCAGCTGTAGTAATAACTTTAAAGAATGACGTCATTTTAGTCTCAGCCAACCGAACTGCATGACCCGACGTTTTAGATGCAAAGTACCTCTTGCTCTCGGCTCCGTCGTCCGTTGTCCGTCGTCCATCCATCCGCCGGCCCAAGAAGACGCCGGCAACACTGTCGCTCCAGCATCTCATGGTCGGGGCTATGTCCCTCCCTTGTTGTGTCGCCGTCCACATCCCCACTGCGCATGCTCGGCTCATCTCGGGCCGGCCCAGGAAGACACCGGTAACACTGTCGCTCCAGGAGTCATTAAAGGGTAAGACACCACCGGGCGTTCAGCAAGCTGAGCATGCGCAGTGGGGGTGTGGACGGCGCAACAACGACAAGGGAGGGACATAGCCCCGTCGCATCTAATAAAATTACACCATCTTCCCGTGGGAACTCTGAGTAGTATGCGAAACAGCCATGGGCTCAACGCAATTTCGCATTTCGTAGTTCCGGTAGGCGAAAAGTGTGGCAGTTACCATGGAAACCAAACTGTAATGATAACGGTAGCTACGTACCTCAACCTAACGGAAACGACGAACTGAAAACTAATGGGCACTTGAATCGACCCCGTGGCTGCTTTGCATACTACTCAGGGTTCCCCTACGGGAAGATGGTGTAATTTTTTTATGAGCTTCTTCCTCCGCCTTCTTTGAGGCCCTGTCGACGAACTGAAAACTAATGGGCACTTGAATCGACCCCATGGCTGCTTTGCATACTACTCAGGGTTCCCCTACGGGAAGATGGTGTAATTTTTATGAGCTTCTACCTCCGCCTTCTTTAACGCCCTGACTAATTCAATCACTTTTAATTAGTCGCATCACATATACCACCCCATACATCGGCCTCAAACCCAAAGAACGGGAGAAAGTCGACATACTAATTCGAAAAGCTTTCAAAATTGGACTTGGCCTCCCAGCTCAAACCTCTACCCGTCGTTTCTTCCAACTCGGAATCCACAACACCCTCGAAGAACTCCTGGAAGCTCAACGCAACAGCCAACTCACCAGACTCCTCCTTACCACTACCGGCCGACACGTCCTTCAGGTCCTCGGATACCCGACCCCACCTGCTTCATAAGCCCTTCAGCGCATTCCATCTTCAATCCGGTCCCACATTACTGTATCCAAAATTCCTAACAATATGCACCCATAATTCAACCAAGGTAGAAGGCTCTCCCGGGTTAAGCATCTTCGATCACAATTCCACTTTCACCCCGATACTCGCTACACCCACGCTGCCCTCTACCCCACACTCCAGGCTCATGCTGTGGTGGTTGTGAACTCAGAAGGCACACTTCTCACCTCCCTCACTACTCTCTCGACATCAACCACCACTGCCGAAGAAATTGCCATAGCCATCGCCGCTACAACTGGTTCCGAATACCTTACAATAATAACAGAACCTGCCGTAACATTCAACGTGGACGCATCTCACTTCCCTCATTACGCATACTCGCATCGATCAATCCCCTCCCCGAGCTGTACATCGTCTGGACCCCTGGCCACTCGTCCCTCGAGGGAAATGAGGCGGCTTACGCCGCTGCCCGCGCCCTTCCACACCGGGCATTTCCCTCAGGAACAGAACCCACGGTCCAGCCTCCTCCCCCTCCCGCTGTTCTATCACGGTATACCACGACATCCTGCACCATTATCGCAACCTTCGCCTCACTTTGCCTCAACCTCACCCTCAACTAACCAAGGAGAAAGCAGTCATCTGGCGTCGATTACAAGCAAACACCTATTACAACGCACCCGGTTGATTGATTGTGGGGTTTAACGCGCCGACGCAACGCAGGCGATGAGGCGTGCCGTAGTGGAGGGCTCCGGATTAATTTTGACCACCTGGGGATCTTTAACGTGCGCCGAAATCTCGTACACACGGGCGTTTTTGCTTTTCGCCTCCATCAGAAAAGCGGCCGCCGCGGCCGGGAATCGAACCCGCGACCTTGTGTTCAGCAGCGCAACGCCTTAGCCACTGAGCCACCGCGGCGGGTATTACAACGCACCCATCCTCCACGCTATCTCCCCTACCCAATACACCCTCACCTGTCAATTCTGCCCCTCTCTTAATACTACCTACCACATGGTGTGGGCCTGTCAAAACACCCCATCGCTTACCCCCAATCCCAGACCTTCCACAGAGCAGTGGGAGGGCCCGCTAACCAGCTCCCGTCATGCTGACCAGATCTTTCTGGTCACCCGTGCCAGGGCTCCACCCAAGGCGCAAGGGTACCTGTACTGAAGCGAACCCACCCCACCGAGTGACGGCTCAACCACCACCGTTTGCTCTATCAAATGTTTCTTCTCTCTCTCTCTCTCTCCCTCCGCGGATATTTTTAAACTTTTTCTTCCAGTTTGTTTTGGATGATGGCTTGAATTTGTAAGAGAGAGACAGAGAGAGAGCGTTTTCTGGAGGCAAGGCGGGCTCTATGTCTATTTGGGGGGGTAGCGGGTTAAAGGATGGGGTGATATGAAGTGGGCTCTAGAATTGAGAGCATCTTGGCCTAGTAGTGAGTCTTCTGGAGAGAGGTGGGTATCATTATAGGAAGATGGGAGCAGACTCGTTCTATACTGCTCGAGCACGACCACGTGATAGTCTGAACAGAGCAATTAGGGAAAGAGTGGGAGTGTCCACGGAATGAGGATTTGTGGGTATCGTGGTACCACTGTTGGAGGGAAAGAAATTTCAATAAGGTGTAATTTGGGGCAAAAACAAGTAAGATGGCGCAAATCAGCTTTGATAGGGCCGTGCAACTGCTGACAGCGTGGCTACAACAGTTACATAAGCGTTTATACTGGGAAAAAATATCACTAACACCCACTTGCCTGTTTAAAAAAATTACGATCTGTAACAACAAGCTTGGGCATGGAGTTCAAGGTACCACAATGTAGCTTCGGAAGTTGGGCTGAACTGCAATTGTATAGCTCATGTTATACGAATATAAATTTGAGATAGGCGGAGGCCTTTTTATTACAGACCCTCCTGCCGTAAGCGCATGCATTAAATTTTGCAAGTAAAAGAAGAAGAAGAAATGGCCGCCTCTACGGGAGGCACCATCCTAACTGCGGAAGAGGATGAAAGCATCGCCTACAACAATGATTCAGACGAGGAGGATCGTAGCCGATTGTCAGGTAAGCGCGAACAAACGTTGCCGCTTCCGTCTCTGCGAATAAAGGGCAATTGCTAGGGACACGGATCGGGATTACCCCTCAAGCTGTCTACGCCGCCTCACGACTTAGTGCGCAAGTTTCAAAGTTGCAACACCGTCTTGCTGAAACAGTAGTGTACGAAATGTGCAGTCTTTGCCAAAAGCAGCCATGCCGCTAGTACATATATTGGCAAAGGTCCATCCTCGAGATTCATGCTAAATGCCAAGACCGCACACTAGGATGATGTAAGAAGTATCAGCAGCAATTACATTTTAAATAAGTTGCTTGTATTCATAGCTTTAGCTGGCGAACCCAGTTCAGTCGTTGCGATATGGTCTAGCAACATTTTACTGGTTGCTATGGCAAAGCCAAAAGCGGTGGTCACACCATGATGAGGAGCAGAACGAGACTGGATCTGAATAGGGAAAGGACGAAACTAAAAATGCGAGCTAAGAAGAGAACTAAACATGCGGTCAGTCGGAGACGGAATGCAGCAGTTTTGAATCACGCTTCAGAGCAAATTCCCAGTCTTAACCATTGATAGGGACATATTTATTGCCGACGTAACCACGGTAATCACAGAGTCTGGTGTAGGTGTATGAGGAAGAGAACGTAGAAAAATAAGTTCCAGTACACGTAAAGCCTTCTTATGGGTTGTGAATGCGTGAATATCCACTTGAACGCCTGAGATGCCTTGCGTCGCACCGCGTTCTTAAAGGGCTTCGTCCGCTTGCCGCTTGATGCGATCTGCTTCGCGATTCGCTTCCGGCTTACGCTTTCGGATGGCTCCGATCTTTCTCCTACGCATTGCGCCTCTTCTCCTTTTTGCGTGCCACCTTGTACTGGAAGAGTTGTCCTAAATGGTGAATTTAGTTGTTTGTCTGTTCACTCGTTCGGTTGCTTTCTTTCTCTCCCTTCATCTGCGGTGCACCGGGATGTTCAGCCACCTCTCGCTCTCCAGAACGCCTGGTTGTATGGAACGCTCCCAACGTACTCAAGCATGAAGCATAATGACTAATTGTGCGGCCATGTGTTAGCCAAAGTGGGACTCGGCACGCAAGACCCCTATTGCATTCAGAAAGGGATAAAAAGATCAACTTTTAATTATCGCCTCTCCTACATTGCAACGTCCAGCTGGAGTAAAGGACTGCGTTCCTAGGCACAGAGCCCAGAGCTCGTCAGTAATAATAAATATACCATTAACTTTTGCTATTACCTCGAAGTGTACAGGCATTCGGGGAAAGCTCAGATCACGTGTGCTGACAGACAGAGAAATATTTTTATTAGGGATGGTTCGATGTAGCCGGGTTGAGGGAGGGGGTTAACAATGTCAGGTCATGGCTGCCTCACAAACAAAGTGCCACAACGCGGCCAACGTATATTGGTGCCGACCACGTGGCCTGATCCAGACCTCATAGGAGAGGACGCAAGCCTAATCGAACCCAGGGCTCGCTAGGCCTAGCCAGCCATACTTCTGCTACGACAACATGGAAGGTTCCGCCACCTTTCCCGCCAGCCTGTCCCCTTCCTTCCTCCCCTCTTCACTCTCCCGAACTGTGGGTGAACCACGACTAGCGCTCACTTCTTTTGCTTCTGGCGTCTTGAGCAGCGACCGCCAAGTCGCTATTTGCTTCCTGACTAAGAAACCACATCGTCCTTTCTCCTCAACTATGTTCGTTACTGCCAATACTACTGGACGAAACCGACATAAAGCTTGTGTACTCCAAAGAGCAAGGTACAGACCTATAGTTTCATACTGCACTCCGTGGTTTGACTGACGCGACTTCTACAGTAGCCAGCGGAATAAAGCCTTGTGTGGCTACAGAGTAATCATAGCGGGCACAAACATCATGCAATTGGTTTCAGTGCATTTTCATTAGAAGTAACGTCACTGTCGTTAACCGCGACCATATGCTCCTCACAAACGTGCGAATCCCGCTTTGATAAAGCGACCATGAAAAACATTCGGTTAGTTCTCCAAATAGTATATTTCGTCTATAAGAAACAAGGGGGGGGGGGCAATCGTATCCTCCCTAGAGATCTCAAAGCAGCTCTAAAAGCGACGATAGCCTGAAGAGCAAAGGTCTGCTCTTGTCATGGTTTGACAAGGGATGATGAAGCGCCGCGGGTTACATTTTGAAATTAGATCTCTACGAAACATGTCAAAAAGAAGCAAAAGGCTGGAGCTACAATGATTGTAACGTTTCTTACGGAGCACGTTAGTGAGGCTCTGAACTCGTAGGCTCCTTCGAGCGACCACACACTGTACCGCAGGGAAGACCTGGGGGGAGGACGAGCCGAAGCGGCGGGCAGTACGGCCGCGCTACTCGCGCACGCCCTCGGAGCGGATGCTGCTCTATTGGGTGCTGCGCCTGATCGCGTTCTTGGCCTTCACCACGGTCGCCATGATGTTCGCACTCATGAAGGTCAGCCGGCTGCCCGTCCTCGGGTCCCAGGAGCGCCACCTGGTGGACCTGTACGAGCGCCTAACGGGGACCGCGGACGACACCTGGGATGAGCTCAACAACGCCCTCCTGCAGAGGATCACCCACGAGGAAATCGACGGCCTGGTGGCGTGAGTTGCCCCAACAAGAGGGGACGCTTTGCACATGTCCTGCGTAATTTAGCCGGATACGGAGTCTATGGGCCGTATACTGAGCCCCTCCTCCACTCCATTTGTCACCTCCACTCTGCTGAGGGGAGGATTCCGCAATGGGTATACACGGAGAAATCGATTTCAAGCATCTCCTCGGCTGGAGGCTCGAGTGGAGGAAGGACTCGGAATATCAGGGTATATTTACAAACGCAGGGTTCTGCTTAGAATCCACTGACACCTGACATCACTAGAGGGGGGTATATCACTCACACGGCGTCAGTAACGCAACGAGCTAATTATACTGGCTGCGTTTGATTTGAATTGAACATTAAAGAGCAAGATACCTAGGAGACGACACTTCAGGGTGTGCTGTGGTTAGAAGTAGCAGGTGCTTCGTTAGAAGATGCGTTTTAGGAGGACTAATTTTGGTAGATGCACTCAGAAGACGTGCTGTGGGGAATTTACCTTCAGTATAGCGCAGTTTAAGGAGAACCGCTTACCAGATAGAAATGGGCTGCACAAAGTGTACATTTAACATCTTTTTGCCGATTCCCTGCGAGTGCATGCTTCATCACAGTGTTCGTTTTACGAATGGCAAAAGGTCCCAGTCAAAGGTGACGCAGCAATGCGAGAGGATGTCATAGCGCGCAATCAGTACGAATTCGACAAAAAGGGGTAAATTCAGCTGCTCGGCTAACACTATGTGATGATGCCGATTTTTAAAGAATGGTTGACGGTCTCGCCGAAAAGGGACTCATTTTGATCCTCCCCTTATTTCTCTTTGCGAACAAAACAACACAGAAAGATGGCTCCGTAACATGACAGGGATAGATAACGTCGCAAGGTTCTGACCAGAAAGGTCACATTTCGCGAATTTTCGTCGAATCCCTTGTCAACAAAGACGACAGTGATTACGATTTTTCCTGCTTACATTCGCGTCAAACTGCACCAGAAAGGTTTGCTTAAGTTACGTCTGCTGCTTCTATGTGTTTTCAGTGCACAAAGCGAGAGAGACACCGGGAAGCAGAAATGTGTCGGACCAAACTAGTCGCAACGTAGATGCTTACGTTGAGCTCCAATTTTAATTGAAAGTCAACTCCTATGAGGCAGTTTAGCGCATCCTTTGGGGCTGCGGCTTGGTTCTTTTTTTTTCGCGATGGCTTGCAGGAATTTTAAAAATTCTGAAAACCCCGTCGACGTGGCCACGACTGTGCACAACTACTGGAAGGGTCTCGATATGGACGTTGTCAAGATCAGAGAATACCAAGTTCTTGTCAGCACGCCAGATCTGGTAAAAAGGAACAAGGTAAGCCCGCTCGGACCAGAAAAAAGTACCCACTTGCTTTTCGCAATTACTTGGAGGTGATTTCTTTTCTTCAGGCAATATGCTTTCTAAATGTGGACGCAATGGTTTACTGGACATTCCTTTATTTCTTGTCTTTTGGGTTCAATGCGGTTAATGGGGTTTAACGCCTTTGACTGCGAAAACACAGATATATTTTAAATAAATTATATAAAAAAGAGTACACAAAACAAAAAGACTGTTCGAATTATGACACATCATGGAGAAAGCAATAAAGGGGGACACTGAAGTGAACTCTTGTTCGCAGTTGGGTTGTGCAGAATAATTCAGTATTTATTTGTCGGTATACCCTGGCGTCTTAGTTCATCTGTTCTGAGCGTCAGAAGAAGAAACACCATTCGCTGCGCCATTCATGGCCACCGCACCAACTATAGCGTATAATTACGGCCCGCAGGTGCATCGCGATGTGTATGTAACCTGTATACATGGTGCGAATTTCCCCTGCGAATTCGCAGCTGCGACGCCGCTCGTGCGGCAAAACGATCCATTCTCGTTGCTGTGGCAAACTGCCAAATGTTTGGAACAGCCAACGCGGCTTGGCATTTGGAAATTTGTCGCAGCAATGTAAAATCGGAAAATAATCGTCTAGGGCTCCGCAGCTGCGAATTCGCAGGTGAGATTCGCTCCTCGTACAACGGGTGTACGCCATGCTGTCGCAGCCTTTAAAATTTTGATTTTCTTCCTGCTGATGGTTCACACCGACATTTGGTTTGTTTGCGCACAGGTTGTATAAGTTTACCAGGCTACTAATTCGCCAAGTTTACCCCTGCGTGCTTGAAAGAGAGAATCAACTTTAATCGAGCCCATCAAGTGGTTAGTGCACGCAGGCACCACATGGGGTGGAACCTTCTTCGCGAGTTCCATATGCATCCAGCAGCTCCTGGCCCCTGACTGCCAGGGCGAGTTGCGTCGTCAGGTCGGGGCTGGACAACAAGGTCTCCCATCGCTATCGGGGATTGGGGAAGTTGGGGGGAAGGGGTGGTGGGGGGTTCTTGAGGTGAGTGCACTCGGCTATGACGTGTGCCAGGGTGCCTTCCTTGCTCTTGCAGAACGGGCACTTGATATCATGCTCCTCCGGGTACATTCTGTGTAAGAGGACGGGATGCGCCAGCGACCCCGCCTGTACTCTACGTACGATCGTCTGTTAGTTCCTGTTGAGGTGCCAGTGAGGTCCGGGAAACCTACACCTGCCTTCTCTGTAATGTCTCTGTAGTTCGTTACGGGGCGCCGTAGTCCCGGCTCGTCCTCGGCCCGGTTGGTCAGTTCTCGGGCGTAGTGGTCGGCGAGTTCGTTGCCTTCCACCTGCGAGTGAGCCGGCACCCTCACGAGCTCTATGGCTCGTCCCGGTGGCCTGCGTCTGGACAGAAGCGCTAGTGCGGCAGGAGAGACCCTTCCCTTGCGGTAGCTTGAGTAGGCCATCTTGGAGTCCGTGACCGCGGTCTTCGCTCCCGGCTGTGCGAGGGCGAGGGCCACGGCCAGTTCTTCGGCTTCGGACGGGTTCGTCGTTCTGATCGACGCGCTGGTGACTAGTCTGTCGATGGTGGTGACGACCGCTGTCGCTCTGGTTCCATGTTTGGGGAGCGAGGCGTCCGCGTATAGAATTTTCGGGTCCTCTTCCAGTTGCCGGGCTAGTGTTGTGGCCCTCGCGGAGCGTTTCTCGTCGTTTCTCTCCGGCTGCATGTTCCTGGGGAGCGGTTTAGTCTTTATTTCATCCCTTCATTCCTGGGGTAGCGTTTCCGACGTCGGTTGCGGTTGGATCTTTCATCCTACCTTGCGCAGAACGGCCCGGCCGTGCTCGTTTCGGCTCAGCCGTATTCTTTGGTTGGAAAGGTGGGCTTCCACCAGTTCTTCCACCGTGTTGTGCTTGCCCATGCCCAGCAACTACGGCGTGGACGAGTGGACGGGCAAGCCCATGGCGAGCTTTACCGCTTATCTGATCGTCGTGTTCAGCGTTTCTCGGTCCGCCTTCGTTAGCTTGAGGTACGGGGCGGAGTACGTGATGCGCGACACGACGAACGCCTGGACCAGACGCAGGGCGTCGTCGTCTTTTATGCCTCGGTTCTTGTTGGTGACCCTGCGGATCATGCTCAGGATTTGCTCGGACATTGTCTTGATCTTGTTGACAGCCGCGTACGCCTTTCCGTCGTCCCTCAGCAGGAGTCCTAGGATCCGGATCTGCTGCGTGGGCTTGATTCCTGTTCCTTCGATGGTGACTACCACGTTCGGCGGCGGCTCTTCGGTCTGCCGGGTTGCACCATGAGTAGCTCCGACTTCTGCGGGGCGCAGCTCAGGCCACATGTTTTTGCGTACTCGTGGATGGTCGTTGCCGCTCTTTGCAAGGCTTCCTCCACCCAGGCATCGGACCCCGCGTGGTTCGTCCACACCGTTATGTCCTCTGCGTAGAACGCGTGGTCGGCGCCTTCGATTTCGTTTAGTAGCTGGGGCAGGGGCAGGAGGGCCAGATTGAAGAGCAGAGGCGACAAGACCGATCCCTGAGGGGTGCCCCTATCTCCGAGCTCTATTGGCTCCTACTGTTCCTGTCCTATCCGGATGGGCGCCATTCTCTTTGTCAGAAAGTCTTTGACGTAACCGTACGTTCTGCAGCCGCAGCCCGTCTTGCGCAAATTCTCAAGCACGCTGGAGTGTGGCACGTTGTCGAAGGCCCCCTCAAGGTCCAGTGCCAATACACCGCGTGGTGCGTGTCTAGATGCCTTCTTGATCACCAGTTCGTGCAGCTGGACGAGGACGTCTTGCGTGTTCAGGTTCTGACGGAACCCGTACATGGTCGCCGGCATCTGGCCCGTCTCGTCCAGGAATCCTTCGAGTCTTCTGAGGACCATGCGCTCCATGACCTTGCCCACGCAGGACGTTAGCGAGATCGGTCGCATGTTCTCGATCGTCAGAGGCTTGCCCGGTTTAGGTATGAACCTCACCTCGGCTTCTTTCCACTCTGCGGGCAGGTTCTGTTGATGTGCCTTAGGAGCTCGTGAGCTGCTGCATCGCTCATGTTGTTCAGTAATTTGTAGGTTAAGGCGTCCGTGCCGGGCGCACTGTTCTTGTTTTTCGTCAATTGCCGTTAGCAGCTCCGTGATGATGAAGGGCTCGTCCATATTCGCATTTTCCGGTCCCCCGTACTCCTCAGGTATCGGGAACTGTCCCTTTTCCGTCTTCAGATACTTTGCTTTGAGGTCCGCGATGAGTCTCTGACCGTCTCCTCCGTAGACGTTCAACACCTTGGTGAGGTTGCGATTGGTTGCAGACTTGCTGCTTAGCGCGTCGATCAGGTGTCTGAGCAGGCACCAGGTCCTTCGCGCCGACAGCTTGCCCTGCAGTCCGTCGCAGGTGCTCATCCAATTTTCGCGGCACAGCTTGGCGGCGTATTCGGAGATTTGCTTGTTGAGCAGCACTAGGGGGGCGCGTGCTACGCCAACGTGCGTTCGAGCTTCGCATCGGCTCCGTCAATGAAGATCATTATCTGCGGACAAGTCGGCCTCAGCTTTCCAAAAACGTTACAGGCAGTTCCAGCTTGACGTCCGGAACACGGCAATACCAAATTTTGGTGAATCCGGTCGATTTTTACGGACTTTTGACAATTTAAGTGCCCGTCAACGTGGCGAGCCAGCTAGGCCTAACCGGCCCGCTAGGCTTAGCGTCGACATCGGCCACGCCGGACCGCGGCGGCGGCTCGGCCTCGGGTGGAATGTCGTCGACAGACCTTCCCGACATGGACACTACGCCGGCTCAAGACCCGCAGCCCGTTTTGGACCGCAGCTCGGCCGGATGGCAATTTCCGTCCCCGGAACCTCGTTCGACGAGACTTCAGAGAGCGTCGCCGGCTGGGTGGTGGCTACCCAGCGCGGCAAGAAGCGTACGACCATCGCCGGCGCTCCGCAGCAAGCGCCGACGACCAAGCCCGGTAAGAAGGCAACCCAGCCAACTCGGGCACAAGTGATTAAGAAAGTTAACGCACAGTTTGCTCGGGCAGCGCGCATGCCGAGCGTGCCACGTGGCGAATGCACCGTTGTGGTTAGACCTCGCGGGGGTCCGATCGTGGGCAAAACGATGATGCCGGTAATGGCACAGGCGATCGCAAATGCGGCGGGAATCGGTCCCGAGGTGATGCACGAGGACACGATTTGCCCTAACGTGGCCCAGAATATTATCGTGATCAGCACCCCGAGCGGGGATCGGGTGAGTCGCTACGCGGCCATCCGCAGTCTCCGAATCGGAGATCAGGACTACGAAGTGTTCGCGTACGCCGCGGCACCCGAAAATACTGTGAAAGGAGTGATCGGCGGCATTCCGCTGAGCGAATCGCCGGAGATGATCCGGACGAAAATCGTCAACATATACAACGGCACGGCGCTCGAAGCGCACCGAATTGGGAATTCATTCTCGGTGATCGTACTGTTCAAGGGGGACAAAGTCCCGCCTTACGTGAAGTATTGCGGTGCAATGATCAAGTGCAGGATTTACCGCCAGCACAAAGAGGTCTGTAAAACGTGCGGTCAGTTGGGGCACCGGAAAGACGTATGCCCGAGACCGTACGTGGCGGTATGCTTTGCGTGCGGCAAGGCGAACCCGGATGCAGAGCACGAGCAGGAGTGCAAACCCCGATGCAAACTGTGCGGAGGCCCGCATCCCACGGGCACGGGAAACTACCCCAACAAATTCAAGACCCCCTACCAAGTCAGGAAGAAGGAGCACGAGCGCAAGATGGCGGCGAGGAAGCCGGCGGCGAACGAGGGTAAAGTCAGGTTCTCCAGGAAAGACGAACTCCCGGAACTACCGACGCGAAAACAATTCCCCGAAGAGAAGGAAAGGGGGCGTTCCGCGAGTCGCGGCCGCTCCTCTTCGAGGGAAGAGCGTTCCGCCAGTCGCGGGCGCTCGGGAAGCCGGAAGGGGCGGCGCGAAGGTGCGCGCAGCTCATCACGTGACAACAAAGTGGCCTGGTCCGAGGTTGCCAAGGGGCGGAAACGCTCGGCGACGCCGGCCAGGAAAGCGAGCAAGACGCCCGCGGAAACGAGAATGGAGCTGCTGGAGAGCACGATAAGGCAGCTGCAAGCAACGATCGAACAACAGCAGAAGCTGATCGCAAGACTCAGCACGCAGCAGAGGCCGGAGGAATGGCGACTTGGATCGACGCCAAGACCGGCCACGCTGACGCCAGCGGCGGTGGCTGCGACGAGCGCGACCCAAGGAGAGGAGGACGCGAGCCGCCAGAAGAAGGCGAGGAAAATCTCCGAGGTGGAACCCGAGAATGGAGAAGAGGAGACCATGAACGAAGGAGGCGAGGAGGAAACGGCATCGGTGGTGTCGGTTACCGCACCGGCCTCGCAAGGTGAACTGAACTGCGGTGCGAGATTCCGCAAGATCGAGAAGCGACTAAACAAGCAAGATCAGAGAATAGAGGAGCTGTCCAACCGGGTCGATAGGCTGGGCGCCACAACCAAGGCCCGCATCGGCAGGCTGGAGCAGGAGATGAAAGAGGAATTTGCGAGATTCGAAGAGCGCATGGAAACGCGATTCGAGGAAATGAAGGATTTCATTGTCCAGTTCCTGAGAGAGGAACTAAGGGCTTTCAGCCAAGGCAACCGCAGATCAACGAGATCTATGGTCAACGATCATGGACAAGAATAACACCAAGTTGAAGATCTGGCACTGGAACGCCAACGGTTTCCGGTGTCGGAAAGCGGTACTGCAACAACACATCCGTTCAATGGCAACGCCACCGGACATTATCATGATTCAGGAAACGCATATGGAACAAACTCCGAAGTTGCAGGGCTACAACGTGCAAGCCGTGCCACCCAGCGCCCGGAGCAGCACCAAGGGAGCGGCTCAGGGGGTGTGCACCTTCGTTCGCAGGGGCATAACCCTCGTCGAGCTGGACAAGTTCCTGGACTGCGACACGGCGCTGGAGCTGTGTGCGACCGAAGTGGTGATCGGCAGGAGGAAACAAGAATCCATCTTCCTGGTGAACGCTTACAGCAACCCACAACACCGAAACCAGAGGTTCCGAAGCCTCTTTCAAAAGACGCGTAAGAAGATCGGAAGCAAGCTGGCGCTGGTCGCGGGCGACTTCAATTTGGCACACAAGGAGCTGGGCTACCCCCGCACGACAGCCAAGGGACGGAACCTGCTCGAAGAGGCAGAGGCGGCGGAATTCGAGCTGATCTCGGACCCGCAGCAGCCGTCGCGAATCGGCACCTCTACGGCCAGGGACACCACGCCGGACCTCGCCTTCGTCTATCTCCCGGAGGCGAGGGACGTCCGCTGGAGAAACACGGGGTTGAACCTGGGAAGCGACCACCAGATCATAGAAGTGGAGATCCCCCTGCGGGTCAACGCGGGTGAAGAACCGAAGCGAAAGCACAAGATCACCGACTGGGAGGCTTTCCGGTGGCAGGAAACTCCGGCGGTCATCGATGACATAGGAAAGTGGACCGAAGGGCTAGCGAGCGCGGTCGAGCGTGTGAGCACCGAGATCGAGATCGACGAGTCGATACCCAACATGGACTCCCGACTCGCGCATCTGATGGAGGCGAGGCAATCTCTGCAGCGCAGGTGGAAACAGAGAAGGCACAGCAGGGCGCTACGAAAGAAAATCGCGCAGCTGGGCAGGGAAATCGAGCGCCACAGCCGGAAGCTTTGCGAGCAGCAGTGGCACGCCGTGTGTAACGAAGCGGACGGCCAGCTGCACGCGGGCAAGACGTGGAAACTGCTTCGGCGCCTGCGGGACGAAACGGCGAGCAAGTCTTACCAGCAGCACAGACTCGCGCAGATCCTGCACGTGGCCATCAAGAATCACGGGGAGGATGAGGTAAAGAAACGCCTCAACGACCAATACCTACCCGAAGGCGAGCAAGCACGGCACTCCGAGTACGGCGGACCCGACAACCCCGCGCTCGACGCCGACATAGAAGAGTGGGAAGTACGCCGAGCGGTACAGGAGCTGAACTGCAGGTCGGCCGCCGGCCCCGACGGGATCGGCAACAAAGCCCTGAGAAACTTGAGTGACGGAGCCATCACGGCCCTGACCGGCTACTATAACGAGTGCTGGCGGAGAGGCGAGCTACCCAAACAATGGAAGCACGCCAAAACGATACTTATACCCAAGCCCAACAAAGCTCCGGGACTCGAGAACCTACGCCCGATCTCCCTAACGTCGTGCGTGGGGAAAGTACTGGAGCACGTGTTGAACAACAGATGGCAACCGCGCATGGAGAGAAGCGGCGCGTACCCACCGTCCATGCTGGGCTTCCGGGCCCGGCTGAGCACGCAAGACGCGATGCTGCTCCTCCAACACGATCTACTCGAGACCCCCCACAAGACCGATGCGAGGGCGGTCCTGGGCTTGGATCTAAAGAGTGCCTTCGACAATGTGAAGCACTCGGCGATACTGCAACAGATCGAGAAACTCGGGCTGGGAAAGCGCTCGTACGATTACATCAGAGCCTTTCTGTCGGGCCGGACGGCTAACCTGCAGATCGGGCACCTGACCCTAGACGAACGCAAGCTGGGCAGCGTCGGAACCCAGCAAGGAGCGGTAATCTCCCCGTTCCTGTTCAACGCAGTGATGATCCCCGTGGCGGAGAGACTGTCGCAAATGCAGCAGATCCGTCACACGATATATGCGGACGACATCACGATATGGACGACGGGGGGAACCGTCGGGCACATGGAGGACTCGTTACAAGAGGCAATCGCCACGGTCGAAGACTGCCTCCGGGGCACGGGACTGCGCTGCTCGCCACAAAAGTCCGAGCTCCTGATCCTGCCACCGACCGGATACTGGAGAAAATCCGTCGGAGGGGAGGCCGAGAAAATCGTGCTTCGAACAACAGACGGTACAGAAGTCCCGCACGTTAAGGGCCTCAGAGTCTTGGGTATGCACCTAGACTCTGGGGGCGACAATCACACGGCCCTGGAACGGCTCCTGACGAAGATTGGGGTGGCCACCCGTCTCGTCAAACAGGTATCCACGAAGCACAGCGGCATGCGGGAGGCAAACCTCCTACGCCTCCTGCAGTCGTTTGTGCTGAGCCACGTCGCGTACGTAGGAGCCTTCCACGCGTGGCGGAGACACGAAAGAGACAAGATCAATGCGGCGATCAGGAGCTCCTACAAGGCGGCGCTGGGACTGCTGCAATGTACCAGTAACGCGGCCCTGGCAAAGTTGGGCATACATAACTCCCTGGAGGAAATCGGGGAGGCCCAACGGGCGGCGCAGATTGCCCGCCTCGGAACGACCGCGACGGGAAGAATGATACTGCAGAGCGTCGGGGCGAGTCCAACGACGACCGGGGAAGATCGCGAGGACCTGCCCGCAGAGCTAGCAAGATCACTGAGGGTGCCGCCGCTCCCGCGGAACGTGCATCCGGAACGAAACGAAGAGAGAAGACTCGCGAGGGCGAGAGCCCTGGCGGAGGCGCACAAGGAAGACCAGCGGGCGGCCTACGTCGACGCGGCGGCGTACGGCGGTAAGCCGGGACGCTACGCAATCGTGGCGGTCAGGGCGTCCGACGGGGAGATGGTGGCAGCCGGCAGCGTCCGGGCGGCCACGAGCGAACAGGAAGAAGAGGCAGCCATAGCGCTGGCGCTAAGAAACTGCCCAGAGATGACTACAATACTCAGCGACTCCCGAGCCGCCGTGGCAGGCTACAGCCGCGGTCGCGTCGGAAGACCGGCTGCGAGAATCCTCCCGAGAGGAAAGGAGACCGTAACAACGCTGAGGTGGTTCCCGGCCCACGTCGGAGCCCTCCCCGGCGGTACGCCCAACCGCAACGAGGGCGCGGACGCCGTCGCGCGAGAAATCGTGCACCGCGCGACGCCCCCCCGTGCCCAAGCCCTGCGGACGGAAGACAACATGGAGCCCCTAGCCGGCTACAGTGAGATACTGGCGTGGTACAAGGAGGGACGCCGCGAGCTTCCCGGCCCTCATCGGGGGCTGGGGAGGCACGAGGGCGTGCTCTTCAGACAGCTACAAGTCGGGACAGTGTTGACGCCGGCACTGGCCCGGCACATGTGCTCGGACATTCCCGGCGACGGTGTGTGCTGTGTGTGCGGGGTGGAACTGGCCACCCTGGCCCACATACTTTGGAACTGTGACGAACCTGTGCGGGGTGTGCGGGGCCCCGGCCCGCTACCACCGGACATCGAGAAGTGCATCCGCTCGACGGATGAGGGCGACCAACTATACGCGATCCAGCGGCTCGAGGAAGCCCTGGGCCGGCAGAAGCGAACGGGAGACCCTCCTGCTGGGGGAGCGCTCCCTAGTAGCCGAAGCCAAGGCCTGGGTACCCCTTGAGGCCCAGGGTAGGCGGGGGCGGTGAAGCCCTGCGTGGTGAATCCCGCCCCCCTCGCAGGATTTATTAATAAAGGTCATTTTCTCTCTCTCTCTGAGCAGCACTATGCGTTTGACCAGCTTCTTTTTGCGTCTCTGGCGTTTCCACCTCCGCGTGAGGGAGTGTCGCGCCGCCCACATGTGGGCGAACTTGGCATCGACGAACGGTGTCTGTGCCGTTGTGGTCACTTCCTGCGTGAACTTATCGAGCGCAGTTTTTTGCTCTTTCGCCCACTCCGTGTACGTCCTTTGGCTGGTGTCCTCCGCTTCTTCCTCGGGAGTCTCCTCCGCTTTTTCCGTCTACTTGCGCATGCGCTAGCAGTCGGTGATTCTGGCCTTGCCGAGGGCCGCCCGGATACGGGGTCCCGTGATTGTTACGCTCACGATGTTGTGATCCGATCCGAGGTCGACCTCCTCATTGCGCCAGGTAGCGTCTAAGGATCCCGCCAGCCATGACAGATCCGGTACGGTGTCGCGGCTCGCGCTGTTACCCCTTCGGGTCGCAACGCCCGGCTCGTTGAGGAGTGCCATCTCCCGGTCTTCCATCGCCTTCGCGAGGGCCTTTCCGCATTTGGACTGAAATTTGTCGCCCCATGTGGTGTGCGGGGCGTTGAAGTCGCCGAGGATCAGGAGCGGCCTGTTCCCCGCCAACTGCTTCGCCTGGCTCACCATCTTGTCAAAGTCGTACTTCCTGCGTGACGGTCGGCAGTACGCGCTCATCACGAACAGGTTTCCGCTGCTTCCGATGTTTCTCGTCTGGATCTCGACCAGGGTGTGCTCGCAGCCCTCTTGCGCCGTGAGGTGCTGGGTTGCTGCAACGTTGTTGCGCACCAGGATCGCCGTGCCCCCTTCCGTTGGGTCGGTGTAGGACACGTATCCCGGTAGTCTGGGTCTGCCGTGCGTCTCCTGTAACAAAATCCCGTCCGGCTTCTGGTCAAGGCCGTCAATGTGTAGTTGAAGTTCGGCAGCCTTGTTGCGGATTCCCCAGCAGTTCCATTGGTAAAGTAACGTTCTCTCTCCCCCGCAGGATCTTTTCTTACGGTTTGGGCTCAGCTTCGTCCGAAGTCGTTACGCGGCCGCGTCTGCTCGCAACCGTATCCTTGATTCTACTGGTGCGACCCTTTTTCAAGGCCGCAAATCGGCTATTTGCGGTCATTGCCGCCATCTTGGCGGCTTGCCGCTCTTGCTTGATTGACATGCCCTTTACCTGGGTTTCCATAGCTTGCAGTTCGGCTCGAATGACGCCGTACTGCTCCGTAATTTGATTGATGGCCGCTAGGATCGCTGCCATGTCGCCCCCTTGCGGCGGTTGCTGGTTCTGACTAGACTGTGGCGTCGCCGTCTCCTCGCGCCTCGAGGTTTCGGCGTCCATCTCCTCTTGGTTCGGCTGTGCCGACGTGGACGGGCTCGCCTCTCCGCGCGCCATGCTAGGCGAGGGTGGGTCCCTTCGTGGCACTTTGCGCTTTGCGTTAGCATCCCCGGACGCTTCGTTTGGTTTGACTGCCCGAGCCGCGGCCTTACCGCTAGCTAGCGCATCCGTTTTCTCCATCAGTGCCCTGATTTGCATGTTCTGCAATTGGATCTGAGTGTTTTGCTTTTCTATGAGCTTTTTGAGTTCTGCGCACTCGCAGTACTCTTTCCGAGTCTCGGTGTTTTGATTCATGGTGTCGGGGGGAGGGGAGGGAGGGGGCTTGAGAGGAGGAAACTCCTTCTCGTTAGCGAGAGTGACGGGAGACTTGTCGGTCCAGCCCACCTTTTTCTCTGCGTTCCTCCGTCGACTTGACCCGCCCCGGGCTCTCGATCTGAACCTGGATCTCGAACGCTCCTGCTCCGGCTGCCGCCTCTCGCCACCGTCTCCCAGCGGCGGCCCCGGGGGCCGGCCGATGGCGTCCGGCCAGCCCCCTTTGGGGCGTCCCGGGACCGGGACCGTTGGCGGCTCTGGTGTTCGCCCTTGCGAGTTGGTGTTCTCGAGCGGCTCCGCGAAGAGCTGCTACGTCGGGGTCGCCATGTAGGACCTCTGTTTCTTGGGTTCTCTTCGTTTTCCGCCCGGCGGCGCTCCCAGCGCCGGCGTCGTACCACGTACGGTGTCTTGAATCGTGCCTTGCAGGCTCGGTCGGCGGTGAGGTGCTTGCCGCCGCACAGGCCGCACGTGGGGACGCAGGTGTGCTCTGCATCCGGGTTGGCGATGCCGCATCCCCGGCAGATGCGGTTTTGGGGACTGGGGTACACGTCCATGCGATGACCGACGCGGCCGCACTGGTAGCAGACTTGAACATGCCAACGGGGAGGGGGCGGTGGAAAAATTAGCCTTTTAACACACTTTTATCCTTTAAAAATGTGCGTAAACCGGCTAGAAGCATCAAACAAGGCCTACGCATTCTGTAATGTATCAGGCAGGTAAAGTAAGTAGACGGCGTCTGCCATTTTCCACAGTGTCCCTTCGGAGTAGCAGTATTTTAGCCACTTATCTCGTGCTCCACAAAAGCTCTGTAAAGGTACTTGTTAACCAATAATTGGTCTTTACATCGAAAAGAGGCAGGTATACTGCACATTAAAAATGCGAGGGAAGGAAAGGCATTGTGCCGGCGCATTCGGACTGTAATTATTGTTCTCTAATATCTTTCTGGCCGCCTCGGACGTCCTGTTCTGGCCGTTAGTTTTATTGTCTTTCTTGAACCTTCTATTATCTTTCTGTCCGCCCCTCAAGAGAGTGACATTCCAACTGCGTTTTGAGGACGTTGTCCAGCGTGCGATACAGCCTCGAGGGGCGGGATTCACTGCGTCGTACTTACTGTTCAGTTGTTCATGACCGAGACTTGCAATTTAAGACTCTTCAAGCTTCCGTGTCGATAAGTGACTGAGGTGTGAGCTACCAGCGGCTCTGACGCAGGTGAAGCTCTACCGCGGCGAAGAACTCGTTCTGGAAGCGAGAGATACAGACTACCCATCCAACGAGCGGAACGCCAAAGCGGCTCCATCGGCATACTTGGCGTACTCTCCTGCTGGCGACGTGAAAGTGAGTTCGCAGTTAGTTTGATGAGGGCGGGACTGCAAGTACCCTGATGCTGCTCGCGATACCGAATCAGTACTTAAGCACCTTCATTTGGGAAATTTGTCACTAAATCAGCTGTAATCATTTTAACGTCTTTAATTAATTGTAATTATGGTGTTTTACGCACCGAAGCTACACCTGAACTATGAGGTGCGCCATGGTGGAGGGCTCCGGATTAACTTTGACCACCTGGGGATCGTTAACGGGCGGCGAAATCTTGACGCACGGGCGTTTTCGCTTTTGTTCTCCACCTGAAAAGTGGCCGCGGTACAGTGAACCCGCGTCCTTGGGATCAGCAGCACAACGCCGCGGTAGCTAAGTGGATAACTGAGCTACCGGGGTTGGTTTTAACGTATTCTCCCTAATGAACAAACGCAGCTATCTCTTCGCACAATCGGCGAAGAGAAAACATCATAGGACGACCGCTGTACCAACCACTGCAGCCACTGATTGGCAATTTGTTTAATGCTATATCGCCTCCTTCAAAATATCGATTTCTGTCCATTTCGTGGTTAGTATCGAATTTTTTTTTGTCATTCGGTCACCCACAGCTTGTGCAAGCAAAACATGCTACCAATAGGGTAGATTAACCGTTGTTTTCTTGTTTTCTTGTCCGTCTCTCGTCACAGCCAGCGCAAGCAAATCTGCGGGACGATTGTGCGAGGAACGCGCACTTTCGGGCGCACTTTTCTTGATAAAAAATGCTTGTAATTGGCCGGGAAAATTACCAGCATGGCCTCCACATCCTATACTTTAGTCCGGTGGTTAGACATTGTTTAAAACTCGCTTTAGTGTCCCTCGAAAGGCTACTTTCAATCATGTACTTCTTAAACACTACAATTCTTGAATGCTTTTTTGTACCCAGTGTGAATTCGCGGTGCTATTCTGCGGTGCTCAGCTAAACTCAAAACATATATAACCGTGTATGCAAGTAGAAGAGAGACTTGTTTCTTGCTGTAGATGTTGGCTTCAACGGACCCCACCACTTTCAATGAAAAGCAAAGTGCTATCCCAAACTTTGGGATTTTTCCGTGAGTTCGCATATCGAAGGCATTCTTTGACCCTCTTTCAGTTTCGTAAAGCGCTTCCAGCTGACGAACTGGTTATGTCAGAGTCTTCGCAAATCGTGCGCTTCATGACGTGTATAAACGCGCGAGTTCTATGGTGAAACGTTTTTTTTTTTTCTTTTTTACTTCCCATTGCGTCAAATTCATGGCTGACGTTGAAAAAGTATATACGAAGGCGATTTTTTTTTGTTATTGGCCTGAAATTCGGGACATATATTGAAACTTTTGCTAAAAGGGGACGTCACACATCAGCAACGTTTGTCTACGGGAAGTTAACGGGGTTTTACCTAGGAGAAATCTATGTTTCTTTGCAATTACCCAAAGTTTGGAAAGCCTTCAGCGTCTTAAGTTCACCTGAAATTGGCCACAGCCGCCGTTTTGCACGAGTTGCCGTTTAATTTTTTTGACTGGTGAAATTAATTATAATATAATCTGCGCCACTTGTAACTGAAATAAAGTGTAAAAGGGAGGAACGTGTAATGTTTGTTTTGACGGGCGACAATAAAATAATAGTTGTCGGTTTGGTGCAGCTGCATTACGGGCGCAGTACATGCATGCCTTTCACTTGCAAAGAAGCCGACGCGTTGCATTCTGAAAGGCTCTTCGCGTTAGAATTGTGTGTCTCGATAGGAAACGCTGTAAAAATAAAAGAGGCGAAATACCTGTTTTTTTTAATACTATCTATCACACTGATGGAATTCAAGCTTGAGGAGTGTGCAATTGGTGATACCAGGCTTTTCTATGTCGGCGACAGTTTTTGTGGGAGTACGCATCTCATAACCAACAGTCACATCATGTACTACGACTTTCACCTGCAAACAGACAACAGCGTGGCCACCATAATGACCATGAAAGTGATCGGGCGAATATAATTTACCAGTTAGCATTGAAATGGACTGCTTAATTGTGCAATCAAAAGACGAAGAAATTTTTTAAATGCCAAGAAAGATTTTTAGGAGCCTAGCCCTATTCTTAACTTTACTTGAGCGTCTCCGCATTCCCGACAGCCTCCCGAGGGCAGAAGGAGAAGAAACGCCTTTATTTGTGAGCACAGTCAGTTGACGATGGTGGCCGCCGTTTTGGCAGCGACCGCGGCCGATCGTGCGACCAGAGAAGCTAGCTCCTGGTATGGGCAGCGCAGCGCCTCCTCCCACTGCTCACATGTGGTTATTTTAAGTGCGAATGCACTTTATAAGCGACCCCAAACCATCCACCGCCGGCGGCGGCGTCCGCAGTGCTCCTCTATATTTAAAAAAGAAACAGCATCCGGCGCCAGATTTCGATCCGAGGATATTGCGGCCGCAGCGCGACGCTCTACCGACCAAGCCACGGACGCGACGGTGATATCAGTGTTAGTGACGCGCCTTATATCTTTAACGCATTCAAACTACGTCGTCAGCGGCGTGCGTTGGCGACTCAGCGGCGTTATAGCGGCTTGATAACTGCGTGGTGTACACGTGATACTACAAACCCGATGGAAGAGATGGAAGAGAAGGCGGCGAGGCGGTGGGCTGCGGGGGCCGAGCGCAAGCGCCGCAAGCGGGCCGACAACCGTGCATTCGCACTTTCACATTCTCCCCCTCGGGGAAATGCGGGGGAATTTTTTGGATAGAGATCTCTCGGGCGTCCCCACATAAGGTGCTGAGGGGTGCCGAGGGAGTGGCAGTTAGGTGAAGGGTGTACGTCTGGGTGAATTAGGTGCAATTCAGCGGGATTGGGAAATGTGTGCGTTTGTAAAAGACGCCATGTGCGTTCTTGAGGGATGGTGAGCTGTGTGTATGTGCCGGTGGGTAGACACAGCGAGAGTAGTGGGTGGTAATTTCGTCGCACGCGATCATCCTGTCGCTAACGGATATGGCGCCGTGGTAGGGGAACGAGCTGGCCCCTGCTCGGATGGTGAGTTCGAGCCATACCAGTGGCGGTCCCAAGGGGGGGGCGAAGGGGGCGGTCGCCCCCCCCAAAGAGGTCCTCAGTTTCTTATTTTTAGTTTTTTTAAGCATTCCACTTGCGCGAAGTTAAATCCCAGCGGGTTGCACCGCATACGCGCACACGCCTCCATGGTTATCACCACCTCCGCAGAATTGGCGCAAGGAGGGGAGCGATTCTTAATTCGCCTGCCCCCCCCCCCCCCCCCCCCCAAAAAAAAACCGCCCCCCCCAAAACCGATCTCTGGGACCGCTACTGAGCCATACTGGGGGCAACCTCGTTCCCCTCCAGGCCAGCGTGCGCCGGAGACCGGGTGATTTCTACGGGGGACTTTGCGGGTGCTTGTTGGAGAATTTTGAGTGCGTTAGGCGAAATAAAGCCGGAGGCGAAATTTTCAACTGCCGTTTGAGCAACAATGATGACCGGAGAGGGGGTCGGCTTTTGCGTTAGCGCTAATGCTACTGCCGGCAGTAGGCGGGCCTCTTCCGCCATGGCTGGGTTAGTGGTGCGGTCGGTCAGGAAGTTGCGCTGTACCGGAGGGGATTGAGAAGGCACCGTGCCGCCGATATTCCGGTGCGTCAGCGTAGTGAACGTCAGGTTTGTCCGTTTGTCGCGGTATTGTTTATGTAATGCTTGTGCGCGTTGCGAACGCCTTTTGATGTGAAATTGTGGGAGCACGTTTTTCGGTACAGGCTTGAAATTAGGTTAGCACTGATGTCGGGGAGGAGTGAGTGCTGAAAGCCAACCAAGCAAACCAGAAAGTGTCTTTCTGGTGCCATTTTCGTGTGACGGACGTTCAGGCTAAGTTAGGTACACGGCCTCTGCACTTCTCCTTTTGGCCGCCTCACTATATGAACTTGGGCTATTAACGCGACATTTAGGAACGAAGTGTATTTATTTTCTAGTGTTAACTTTCACATTTATTTTTGGAATACGTGGTAGCTATGTAGTAGCTTTCCGTAGTAATACTAATACGTAGTAACAAAGCTAATACGTAGTAGCTTTGATGCAACTTTCAATTGCATCAAAGTTCTCACGTTTGAAAGCAGGTAAAGCCCCTCCCCCATACTTCTCTCCTCCGCCATCCAGGCCGTGGACGCACAGAACAAGGCGGAGGGAGACGTTTAGGGGGGTCTTTAAGAGCAGGCGTCTATCTCTGTTTTCCAAAGTTCCTCTATATAGCTCCCGCCCGACTTGATCCTACTGAGAAATTTCGTGCTCCATTGCGCAATCCTTCTATTGATTGATTTCGCTGATAAGCTTTGAAGTGCACAAATAGGAACTTAAAATGAAATGATTCTCTTATCTTCTTTCTTTTGCGTAAGAGGCGAATTCAACGTACATGCACTAAACAGAGTTTTCCTTCATAACCAGTCTAATATAGCTCTTTTGTTCTACTCTGCAGACCAAAGTATTCAAATTTGATGTTACAACTTCCGTTGCAACATCGAATTTGAAACCACCCATGCCACGAAGAAGCAACTTCCTGTGATAATAACATAGCCCCTTCTCCCCTCTCTACTTTCATCTTTTGCAATGAACAGGGTTGCGTCGTTTACGTGAACCATGCGGAGGATGCAGACTTCGAATTTCCGAAGGCGAACAATGTCACCCTCAAGGGATGCATTCATCTGGTACGAATTGGAGTTATCTCCAAGAACGAGCAGGCAAGTGGTTTATTAAATGTGCGAACTTTCCTTTCAGCAAAAAAAAAAAAAAAAAGAAATCAGGGCCCCTTTAATGTAACGAGAAAGGCGGTTGAAACGCGAAGCTTTCTATGCGCAAAATTAGGTAAGTGGTATTTCAGATGGATTTTCTTGAATTTGGTTTATTAGGAAATTCGAGTACCTTAGAGTATGAGTAGATGCTTACACTTTACACGTCAACTGGTTCGACCGTGTCGGAATGGGGCAGTCGGATAGACGTCGGCTTCATAACGCGAGGGATCTCGGGAAGCGTTTCTTTCTTGGGGGGAGGGGGGGGGCGCTTCGTGTTTCAGCATCATCATCTACATGCACCCTTTTCGGAAACGCATTGTGTAAAGCTGGCTTTCCTGCAGCGCGTTTTGGTGCTACGATCTACGTCGCAAGTGAGGCATAGAAATCATCGCTTGAATGAACGCCTGCTGCGGATAAAGCTTGCATTTTTAAACCTGTGTAGGAATTCCTAGTTTTATCACGCGAACACTGGTAAACTCAACAACGTGCTTTAGGCGCAACGGTTAATGGAAGATCCATACAGGAACCCTAACAACGCGCGAGAATTTCACCCCTCTCCCTGTAGAATCTGAATCTCGTCCCGAAGCGCCCTCATTGATCCGGCTCTAGAAGCCCGCAACACGGCGTTTCTCGCAGGCACATCATGCCAGCATGCTTTGCGTTTTGCTCGTTTGCTCGCTTCACGTTCGCTCGCTGTCGCGGCGGCATTGGCCGGCTGTCTTTTCTATCGTCGTCCACCAGTATCAGCATTCCGTCGGCCTCATTCCCACCCCTTCCTCTCTTGCACTGGCTGCACACTCCATCTTACAACGCAGTACAAGCGGTGGCGGAACGCGTCGGAATGCCGGAGGACGGCAGCGCTGGTTATAGAGAGGCGGCAAGCCGCCACCGCATCGACTTGACGTCCCCTTGCAACTATAACTACAGCGGCGCGAGCGCAGCGCCACCGCAAGCAGAGCCGCCGCTGGCTCGGGACTCAGCTTGAAGTCCCCTCTCTTCGCATGCGCTCTGCCTTTCTCTGTCCTTCTGTCACCCTCTGTCCGGGAAGCGTATGGGCGTTTCTTAGAGAGCAGCCGTCATCTGAGCTAGCTATGGGGGATATGTATATCACACCAGAAACGTTCCTAATGCACTGAAGACCACCCGAAATGAAATGAATTAGAGCAAGAGAAAGCTAAAACTGACCAAACAACCTCAATTGTAAAAAAAAAAAATAACGGACATATATGCTTACCTTAGCCAACCCTTGCTGACATATTTGGAGATTCCCAATCAACCCAAAGGGTACAAAACCACCCAAATTTAAAAAAAAAGAACTCAACCAAAACCAGCGCAGCAGGGAAACAACCACGCTGTAAGCAAATATTCAACAAAAGTAGCCGAAACTGACACAAAGGACACAAAACCACAAAAACGTACAAAAAATTTACCATGCCGTCTAAAGAAAGTTGGGCGAAGCGCGAAAGCTAAATGTGCGTCCAACCTGCACTGAAGTGCGTCCAATCGATCGTAAACCTTCAAAGACCCCAATTGCAAACGAAAAACGAACCCATGCGACGATTTCACGCTATGTAAACGCATCTACGAACGATCTAAACGTATACCGACACGTGGTTTATGAGATGAAGGTATGCGATTGTACTCCTCGTTCGTGATCGATGCGGCTATTGTCGTACCTGAACCTTTCCTTTTTTGCGATTTTCAAGTAACCGTTTTGACACAATGGAAGGCCGGTTTCACGCACGCTCCGTGTATCCAGTGATCGTGCCAGAGCTTTTCGGTCGACCAACCGGTCTATGGGGACATGCGTTAGTTTTCTGACAGAACGCTATCGGTCCCACTAGGAAAGCTCTCGCATTAAAACCAGTAGCCCAGTCTAACCTAAAGAAAACAACACGGCCCGATATCCTCTAATGAACTACAAAGGTGTCACAAATAGATTCCTCGTGGGATAAAAAGTATTATCCTATAGGTGTAGCGAACAATAAAAGAAAAAATAAACAGCGCTCAATGGATTCTAACTCGGCTTTTAAAGCTTTTAGCTTGTTATCGAGAATGGGGATAACTACCCCACGAGACTTCTTTTCCTTTACTTAAAATTGAGTGTCATGTACAAAGAAGGGCCTTATCCATCAGAGGCAATTGACATAACAGTACACTATACTCAGTCAAATTAAACAGACTACATCACGAGACCGCATACGGTCCAGTTCGGTTAAACAGAGCACACATCAGACACACGTGGATACATGTTCAAACGTGCCCCTAAATGGCGCCGTGTGTCGCTTTGCTGCGCTCGCTAGTAAACGCCTATACGAGTCCGGTAATCGACGGCGCAAATTTTCGCGGACACGGACCATCTATTGCCCGCACAGTAATTCATACCGCGGGCAAGAAGAGGACGCCAGAGTTCCCCGAGCAGATGACGCGCGAGGCGGACTGCCTCTGCGTTTAAATGATGAGCGGCAGAGCTTCCAGTTCTTGCCACCAGATAGCGCAGCGCGGACCACTGGTCACGTGCTCCCTTGCGTGTTCCTAATACCCATGTCACACGGCAAATCTAAAGTCATTCAAACTGAATGACATTAGCTATTAATCACATTCGGCTCGGCCGTGCGAGTCTACACGGCGAAACAAATGCCATTTGATTGTGATAGCGGTGACGATTAGCGAGCTCGCAAAACCGCAAAATTACATTTTAAGTGCATATAGAATGCTTTCACACGTATTATTTTTTAGGAAATATAACAAAAGATTATTTTTTTAAATAAAAACAAGAAAGCCACCGATTTAGGTGGCATCAGTAGACATCACAAGCCGAGACAAGTCTGCAAAAAATTCGGATTAGGGCAGCGCGCGCACTGGGGAAGAGTTTTTTTTTTTTGTTAGTACTTGTTTGTCTTTCTTTATTTGAACAAGAACACAAAGAAGAAAATATAAGTGTACTGACAGTTTTTAGAAACAGCATTCTTTGGTTAATTACTGAATTTTCCTGTCTAGGGACGCGCTACTGCTGTCGAGGCTACTCATTTGGCCACTAACTGAGGTCCGGGACCTCAGTTAACCGCTAAACGTCATTCGCCTCAAATGTCATTTGGTATTCTTGTGTAGCGCCGAATGAATGACATTTAGAGCGAATGACATTTGCTCTAAATGCCATTAGATCTGCCATGTGACAGGGGTATTACAAGATTGAAACATGCAGTAATGTGCCATGTGATAGGGGTATTACAAGATTGAAACATGCAGTACAAATGGGGGATTTCACTGGTTGTCTCCGAGCAGGTTTTTCGCTCCGAAAAGAAAGACGTTATATTTACCTTTTCAGAAAAAAAAAAAATGTGCTCTACGGTGACCAGTGGAATTTGCCACAAGATGTATTGTTGAGCTGCCAAAGCGCAGACTGCATGTATGATATGCTTTGTTTTTTTTCTTCCGCCATGCAGCCCACCGTTACTACTTGGCTCTAGAAACAGACTTTTTTTAAGGGTGTTAGTGCACCCTCCTTCCCTGAGGCGATTAATCCTTCGGGGTGGCAGGATGCCGAGCCGATTTTAGCAATGGCCAGTCGCTGTTCTTTCGAGCATATACTAGTTTCTTACAAAAATATACTATGGGTGAAACTGGTGTTTGAATCTTGTAGCAACTTGGAATGCCTGGAAAAGATTTGCGTTAACTTCGTAATTTACTCGCAGTATAGTTATTTAATGGCTGTGAAAATATGCCAACTGCAACAAAGAACACCGAGGAAAATGTTTTCGTTTTTTATATCCGCATAAAACAGAAAGGCGCTATAAAATGGGAAAATGCAATATTGCTTGCATTCTTTTCATTGCTGAAAGAAGTTTTGATACCTGAGAAACTCTGGCAGGATTTTTATTTATCTCTCACACGTTTGTTTTTTTCACCTGCATACGGCCGTGTCGAGACACATTCACAAGCCCTTACGAAATTGGGGGTGATATAGGGGGTAGTCGCACTGCGAGGCGGAGTCTCTCAACTGGTACACCTCTGAGGTTCAACGGCAACGTCTTTCGTCCACTATTTTTTTCGGGCGAAACCATCCGCTACTGAGAACTTGAACTTTCCCAAAACCCCGCGAAAACCCATTTTTAACCGTTGCACCATTGTTTCAAAAATACTAAATGATCGTAACATTGCTTTTGACGTAATGTGGCCGCGAGCAAACGTCTGCACTGCGGTTAACCCAATAACCGAAGCACAGTTCGCCTGCCGTTATGAACTGCGCATTGGCTATTTCGCGTGCATATCATATAAAACTTTTACAGTTTATTCTGTTAGTTCAGTCTTTAAAGTAACAGTGAAATGGTCAAAAATATTTTTTCATGGGGTTTTGCGAAAGGCAAAGTTCGCACTGACGCTGGGCTTCGCCTGAAATAATTGAGGGCGAATGGCATGCGAACAATCATGATCCATGCGGTTTTTTTGGAGAGAGGGAAAAAAGAGGATAAAAGACATCATATTCTTATGTTATTGCTACAGTGCGCGTCTAGTTCCTACCAATGTAACACTTTTATAACACGTTTTTTTTTTCACTGCATTTAACGTGGGGTCATATCCCCCAAATGTTCTAAGCCAATTGGATTACGAAGGTGATGCAAATTTTACTCGTTCCATAATTTTCGTGATGGCATGGAGGGCCTCTAGCGAGAGAGAGAGAGAGAGAGAGAGAGAGAGAGAGAGAGAGAGAGAGAGAGAGAGAGAGAGAGAGAGAGAGAGAGAGAGAGAGAGAGAGAGAGAGAGAGAGAGAGAGAGAGAGAGAGAAACTGTTATTTCACAACTCTAGCGACTCACGTATACATGCTAGCATGGTATTGATTTTCAGTATGTCAGAAACTCTGCTCCATCCGGGCCGCACCTTACCTGCGGGCGGCGATTTGAAGCCCCCCTGGTGAAGACGAACCGCAACTGAACCAATGTTGCGAAAGCTGAAGCCCGACTGAATCGAAGAACGTTTTTCTTCCATGAGCATTAAAAGGTGCATGTCGTCAAATGGGGTGACGTCAAGCTGAGTTTCGAGCCCGCGGTGGCATTCTCGGCGACGGCGCTGCGTTCGCACCGCTGCCGAGCCAGTAGCTATAGGGCGACGTCAAGTCGAAGCGTTGGCAGCTCGCTCCCTTCCCCTGCCAGGCGCTGCCGTCTTCCGGCTTCCCGACGCGTCCCGACACCGCTTTATACGCGTTGAAAAAAGGAGTGTACAGCCAATTCAAAAGAGAAACGATTGGGAATATGATCGTGGTGGAATGTCGATACTGGAGGACAGCAGAAAGAGCGACCGGCAGACAACGCTGCCGCTAACAGCGAGCACCACTGAGACTGTAAGAACGCCAAGCACGGTTGGTGCGGTCTGCGACCGCAGTGCGAGAAGCGCCGTGTTGAGGGCTTCTAAAGCCGGAGCTAGGCGTGCCGATGGGGCCGGGCCTCGTGTTCGCTAGTGAGAGCGGTGAGATTTTCAGGCATTCCTAAACGTCGACCAGTGAATGTTCCGTTTCCCGGCTAGACGCTACAGTTAACAGTGTTGTACCACCAGAACTATTCATGTTCGAATAAGTGGATCAGCTACATAAAGGTAAGCCAATATGGGGCCTTGGTGGTTGCGCAGGTGAGGAACGCGCAAGCGCATGGTGCCGTCGGAGTTGTCTTCTTCCTGCCCGAAGACGACCTGCGAAACTTCCCGTTTCCTGAGCCGGTTTGGATTGGCGACAAGGTCATTCAGCCTGGGTCCCTGGCCAGCACTTTTGGGGATCCCCTGACACCTGGCTATCAGTCTGACGGTGAGGAGGCGGGCCCGTTCAGCAGAGAGTTCGGCGCGGTGAAATGCAAAACTGAGGCAGCACACAGCATGACGCTAAGCTCAGGAATAGCTAGGTTACTCCCGACATAGCAATGAGTTGCATGTTCTTCGTATGACTCATTTCTCGTCTGTTCAAGACGAAAGAGCGCTGTTTGTAACTATATATGTGGCACCGTACTGGAGGCTTACGTTTTTCGAGAATGGAGCCACACGAAAAGAACGTAATGACGAGCCAGAAGCTAACAGGGCGCGTACTTTAAAGCATGCTTCCGGGTATGCGCATTTTTGTCTGAGCCTCCCATCTTTGCGAGGCCTGCGCGTTGAGGTGATACGGGGGAGAGTAACGGTGGTTCGCGTTGCGGCAAAGCTGCTGTTTTTACGCACAGCACACGCCCTCGTTCCTCTGTGATTGTTTTTGTGGCCGCCCGTCTGCCTGCCTACGTGTCCCACCCAAGACACAGTCGTTAAAAAGCGTTCGCTGCATTGACCACCCATCTGCGGCCTCTAGTGTGCGGCACGCGGCCTGTTTACAGCGGTAGTAGAGTGGCCAGAATGTAAACAATTCTAGCGGTGGCTCGTTCGGGGTGGTGGCGGATGGCTGTAGCGCGGTGCGTGCTATGCCGAGAAAATTTGGCGGCGAGTCTCAGATAGGCGAGCCGGAGTTCCTCCCTTTAGCATGCTCGTTCCTCGCAAGTATTTGCCAGGGACAGCGGATGAGCTGTGCACCTGCAGGTGCGTTCGGCTGTCAAACGCTACTACTTTCGATCGTTGTACGTATAGGGAAGCTGGCGAAGGAGCAGAAAATTTTTTATTAGTGCAGCAACCATCTTAAAACGCCACTGTACCCGCCGTGTGCCGTCGGCAGGCCCAAGAGGATTGACCTCATGCTCGCATGGCCCTTGCTGCCCTGTGCAAGCGTCGGGTCTGCACAAATAGGAGTATGATGGAAGCGTTCCTGAGGCCCGGGCAGAACTAAGAAGGGGACCGACCGGAATAGATAGCGGGGGCAAGGAGGGGGAGTGGTGCACACAATGACACTCAGGGCGAGCCTAACAAAATGCCGTGCCTTTGCCCGACAGGTATGATGGATCGAATCACTGGGATGGAAGCCGGCCTGCCTTTTATCCCAGCGCAGGCGATCAACGAGGATGACGCAGCTGTTATCTTTACGTAAGGCTTATTCCGACTCTGCTACTCTGACGGCAGAGTGCGCTAGAGTTGCTGCCAGTACCGATCGAGATGCTGACTAAAGCCGAAATCGATTCCATGCAGGGAAATGACAAAAGTGGAATGCCCCAGTGACTGGACTGTTCATCTCAAATTGGTGCCAAAAGCTGTTCCGTGCAAGATTGCTTCGAATAGCCGCGTTACGTAAGCATTTCTGTGAAGTTTTGGGCAATGCGTCGTAAGTAAGACGCTAGGCCAAGGAAGCTGCCAAGGGCCTTTTTGCTGCTCGGGTCGTGGCAAGTTGGCCACAGCAGCAGTACGTCTTGCGTGGGCATTGCTCTCGAATGCACGCGTTACGTTAGTATTTCTGTTCTGCGTGACGGCTGCCTATATTCGCAAGAACCTGTGACTGCAAGAGCTGTGGTCAATCTCCAATCCCGCAAGTTCATCCTGCATGTCATGAGCGCGCTGACCGCGGAGGCGTGAGTTGCTGACGGAAACAAACAAAAGGTTGGAAGCCTTCTCGCGGCATGTATTGCACGTTCAAACCGTGGAACCGTTTACAACTCCCCCTGTGCCTGTCCATGGTACACTCTTAGGCAAAAAGGACTAAAAGTTCGTCCTTTGGGGGACTAACCGCCCTTGCCACAATCATTAGTCCCTTTGGGGACTAAATGTGAGGGGACGAACGGTTAGTCCGCCACTCGGTTGGTCCGTTCCGATACTCCCCACGAACTGCCGAGAGTCGCAGAAAAAAAATTCTCGTTCACCAGCAGGGATCGAACCACCGACGCCCGCAATTGTATACGCAAGAACCCGGCGCGCAGCCACCACAACACGCCGGCGGACTTTTTTTTTTCTTTACAAACACAATTTTTTATTTACAAGGATATACATATATACATAATGCACTGGCACGCTCGATGCGGTGACCAATGCTGGTACGCGTACATACTTTCGCCACAGGGACTTCAATCACCTTTAGGCGTGCCTTCACTTGAGCCGCAGAGTAAGCAACGTAGTGGGACTGCGGTGGCAACAACGAACAAACAAGCAGGAAAATATGACATCCTGGGACAGTGTAATATCAGAGTACATGAACTGGGAATCGTGTGAAGGTAAAATGCTCACATATGAGTGTAAACTCTGGACAAGGATGTACAACGCCTGTTCAGAGGGGAGAAACGTCTCTACAAAGTACTAGTGAGGCAACATCACAGCCGTTGCCAGCGATGCATCTCTTTTTATTTAAAGCGCTGCAGTGCTTGGCATCCTTTTTGCAGCGAGTCGCGGAGCTCCGTGTCAGAATCTGATGCCCCCAACACGCTCACTGTCCATTCAGCCTTTGCCGTGAAGTGCCGCCAGGTAGGCCTGGGGTTCCTGGCGCACTCCACTGCATCCACTCGAGCCCTCCACAGCTAGTGGAGCCCCAGGACAAGCACGCAGTCCCGAAGCGCCTTGTTCTCTGTGGGCGCACTCAGGTGCCGGAGGCCTGACCACGACAGGTCCCATCGCTCGGTGTACGCGGTCTGTAGCTCGTCCCAGAAGACGGCCGCGGCGTTACGATCTGTGAGGACATGTTCTGCCGTTTCGCGTTTTCCACAGAGGAGACAACCCGCGCCGCCATGGAGAAAGAAACCCTTATCCTCCAGACGTGCCTTTGCGGGCAGCACCCCCATGTGGAGGTGGAAGAAAAAGTCCTTTGAGGTGGTGGGCACAGGGAGTCGTCTTACTCGCTTCAAGACATTGTTGGGTATTGGGGGTTGTCGGTAGAGAGGGGGCGGCAGGACCTTCTCCACAAGGTCCCAGCACAGTTTTCTGGGTTTTGTTTTGAGCAGATAATCCCAAGAGAAATGCTGCTCGAGCAGGGCTAAGGCTAGCGCGATTTCTTTGTAGAACCTCGTTCCGCGCGTGTCAAAGCAAAGTGATGCTGTCGTGGCAAGCCACGGGGCCAAATGTCTGGTGCCCAGGCACTGCGTGGCTGCCACTAGGAACGGATCGCGTAGACCCAGAAAGTACAAGAATCGTTGGATAGTGAGTTTGAGCTCCGCGTTGACGAGCCCCAACCCACCCTTTTCTAGGCTCCAGAAGAGGTTTGAGCGACGCATGGGTTCGAATGTGGACCGCCAGAGAAACACCGCCCAGGACCGGTGCAGCCTATTCAGGGTGTCTGCGTCGATGGAAGTTATGCGGGCCCCGTACAGCACTGCAGGGTATGCAATCGCATTGCACACATGAGCCCTCGTGAACAGAGCGATGTTTCTATTTCGCCATGGTTGCAGCTTTCTTTCCGCAGCTGACAGCTTAGGTTTCCACCGATTTTTGACTGCGACGCTTTGGTTGAGGTTGACGGCCAAGTAATTAGACATCTCCTCTTCCCAGGCCATTCCAAATAGGCAACTTGGTTTGGAGGCCCAATCACCTAACCAGGCTCCCCTCGACTTAAGTAAGTTAGCTCTGCTCCCGAAAAGCGGCAAAACTGGTTTGCTAGTTTAATTACCTCGCCCACGTGTGATCCACGAGTGCAAATGAAGGCCACGTCGTCCGCATAGGCGAGAACACGGAGCTCCTCGTCTCCCATATTCAGGCTATTGATGACCTCGGATGCAAGGGCCATACGGCAAAGTGGCTCAAGATAGAGGGTGAATAGAATGGGTGACATGGGGCAGCCCTGGCGCACCGACCTGTGGATGTCTATGGGCGTTCCCACAGACCTATTTGTTACTACGCAGGTAGATATGTCCTCGTAGCAAGTTTTGATCCAATCGATCATTGTGTCACCGATTCCGCAGTGTTGGAGAAGATCGAGTAGAAAATTGTGGTCCACCTGATCAAAAGCTTTCCTCAGGTCCAGTTGAACAATGGCCAAAGGTAGCAGACCTGATTCAGCCGCCTCGACGGCTACCCTCATGCGATGTAGGTTGGAATTGATGGACCGCCCCTTGAAACCGCATGTCTGGTGAGGACCAACTACAGCGTTCAGTGCACTCTCCAGCCGTCCGGCGAGAACTCGGGCCAGGATCTTGTAGTCTGTTGAGAGGAGGCTGATCGGACGGTAATCGGCGACGTCGGAGATAGAATCGGTGAGTACTTTTTTGGGGATTAAGGCCAGGTGGCTTGTCCGCATGGAGGATGGCAGGCGCTTCTGTTTTCTTATTTCTTCGAAGACCATGGCTAGGATGGGGCTCAGTTCCTTTCTAAAGGCCATATAGAACTCTGAGATGATACCATCCGGTCCAGGAGATTTGTTCCGCGGTAGGCTCTTGATGATACGCTCTATTTCCGCTTCTGTTATGGGGGTGTTGATCAACTCTTTGGTTTCTTCAGGTATTTTGGGAATTTGATTTAGCACTTCAGCTGGGATTGCATCTAGGACTGACCGTCGAGAGAATAGTTCTGCATAATATTCAGCGAAAGTTCTTGCGACTTCCTCATTGCTTCTTGCCACGCCTGCGGGATGTTTGACCTCCGTGATGTTTTTCTGTGCCGAGTTCTCCCTTTCGAAGGCTGCAAAAAGCTTCGATGGCCTTGCTTCGAACTCTACCTTTTGCTCCCTGCTCCGCACCAGGGCTCCCCAAAAACTATTCTCAAGCTCTCCCCGGAGCTCTTCTTTAATTAACCGGATATCGTCTTTAAACTCCCCTGGTTTTTCTTCATCAGCCTCAATGAGCGCGCAGAGAGTCTCCGGATCATCAGGCAGATACTTTTCAAGTGTAGAGCGTGTAGCGCTGTGCCAGGTGATGGTTGCTTGCACGGAATTCCTATCCGTGCAAGCGACCGTGACCGCTATTTGCGCTTTGCGCTTAGCGCTTTGCTAACTTGAGGGACCATTGCTCATTTCAATTCTAAGTACAGCCTCACAATCAATTTTTTTTTCTCGTAAAGAGCAATCAACTCGTCGCCTGTTGCGATAGATGGCTGGGTGATCAGACGACTGATTTGTTTCCGCACAAATTAGCGCAAACTAAGTGTATTCTTAGTGCTCGATACATGCGTTAAGTGCTCTAGGTATCGTGTGTGAAAGCGGTCGTCTGTGTGAGTGTCACAATAAGGAAAGAGTCCATAATTTCCTGCATCGGCGAAATCAAATTTGTTGTTGCTTTGCCTGAATTCTTCAAGTTAGCGTCGCTAGACTATCGAGACTGGGAGATGCAACTGGGTTTTACAGCAGATGCAGCATTGTCATAGCTTTGGTGCACAAGGCAAGTATGTACCGAGTGTAAAAGATAACTTCAAGACGCTTACCTGTAGCGATCAATTTTATTTTGCAGTTGTCATCAGCAACTAATGCGTTTTTTCTCGTCTGTGAAACATCCATATTCATTACGCTTGGGGATCAACGTTTGCTATTGTCACTAATAATTGTGTTATTGTTGACGGCCTTGAAATCTTTCATTAGCCGTTATTACCTCGTGTATCAACATAACATCGCCGAGAAGCATCTGTCGATAACGCATCGCCGCTCCTTGTAATTACCCGCCGCTCTATTAACCCTAGTCGCTTTTCTTGTAATTAACGTCGATGTTTTTTCCAGTGGCACCATGTAAAGGACCCACTGACTGCAATGACTTGTGTTTTGGAAATCTGAAACTGTCCACAGACATATACGCGAAATGGCAACGACGACGCCATTAGGGGATTAACGACGCAGCCAAGAGACTAAATGCATGCGTTTCGTCTTCCCGTTACTCCTTATAGATCGGCGGGGACGAACAGTTAGTCCGTATTTGTGCACACGGCACACACTCTGCTACAGATACTCCTATTGAAGATGAACTGTTGCCCGCGAAGACTAACAGCTGTATTTTAGTCCCTGTTTTAGTCCTTTTTGCCTAAGAGTGCATATATATAGAGCCGGTCGCGCTCTGACCGCAAGAACCGTTTCAGGCAAGGTACTTCCCGCAGCTCCGCAGCTGTGGTTCGTGAATGTGGTACAGGATGGGCTACCGTTAAACCTACTCATCGGAGTGAACCTTAGAGGGGCCATGCAGACAAAACACAAGGTTGGTTCATTCGTAAGATTGCCTCTTGAAGATCATACTGATACCACTTTTAACGCACACTTCACTCAAATAAGCTATATAATTAGTAAAAAAAGGGAATGGACATGCGACCCACTAACTCATTTCCCGCAACAGAACATATATGAAGTCATGCCCAGCTGTGCGATTCGCTGAGGCAGGCAAAAGCAAACGCAAACTAGGCAGGGCTTATAAGCTTGCCGAAGGAGGCATTTGCGCCTAAATGTAATGCACATTTATCTTACAGCAGTAAGAATGGTAGGGTAAACAGTGAAAACTATGAAAATACACGCATACATAGAAGTACCGACGCGCACTACTGTTGGTACTGGGCGCACGAAGCTTTTAGGTACGGAGTACCTTCGGACCACACATTGTCCGTCCGTGTCCGCGCGCATACTGCCGCATAGCATTTACAATCGCAAAATATCACACATGCACCGGTAGGATTCGAGCCTGTGTCTGGTAGACCAGACAGAGTTAGTGTCAGTCGTCTTACCCATTGGGCTACGACCGCGAGTTAGTATACCGAGAGTCAAACGGCTTACTCCCTCGCCCGTAACGTAGCGGAGTACCTTAGTACCTCCCAACGCCCATCCGCGTCCATCCGTGCGCACACCACCATCAAGCGAAAATCAAGCGGAATTCGATTTGAGCCGTGAGTTGCAGTTTCATTTAGGGAATAATCAAGGTGCAACTCACGGCTCAAACGAATGACGGTCGGGGCGCAAATCGGATGTGACTCGGGGCGCAACTTGGATGTCATTTCGAGTCCCCGTACTCCGCACCCTCGCCATCATCCACGGAGTGGAGATGCTGCCATTTTTAGCTACACAGCAGGCCGCTGCTTTGAAGTTATTTTACACGACACTGACCGGTTGGCGTAAGGGACGTTGTCTTACGTGAGCCTGTTTGTCAAGCATACCACATGTTACACGAAACGATTACTTTCTACCGTAGCAAAAACAAGCCAGGAGCAAACACGGTCAAAAACAAAGCAACGGCTCCGCGGCTCGGCTTTAGCTCGGCTTAGAGTTCGCGTAGCGCAAGAGTTGCGCGTCTGATTGCCACATGGCGCGGGTTCCAGTTCGACAGGAAATCCAGCTTTCAGTGCTGCGCACAAGCCACCGTATTCAGTCCGTTCAGCATCGGCGGTTGCTGAAGCGGCGGAAGCGGCGGCCGCTAAGCTGATAAGCAGCCGAGAATCGTGCTCGTTTGAATACCCGCCCTCATGACATTAGGGCAGACGTCACGAAAACACATGGTTTGGCGGGAGAATAAAAAGTTTAACCTAGATTGATGTATTTCTTAGTGAATACGGCATCGTTTGCTGCCGGACAAGCGCTGCGGGCTCTCTGAAACACGAAATCTTTCAAATAAAACAAACGTATTTTGTCGGCATGACCCCTTGAAACATTTAGTGGCACCCAAAAGTTTAACTACTGCGCGCTTGAACAGAGCAAAAAATTTTGGAGCCTACAAGGAGAGAAGTGATGTATACGCTCTCTAACAAAAATGGACCCCGCAATGCACAAAAAGCAAGACATTTCATTGCATTTTCCCACACCATGCATATGCTACAAGTTTCGCTGAAGTTGACAGCGTCACTTACGGCTGGCTCGCACACTTGTTCCCTTTTTCGTGCTACTAAAGGGTTCCCCATCCCCCCGCGTCAGCCTGTCTGTACATTACGACACGTGTACTCTCGAAGAGCAAGGGTGTATCTGCAGCAACGGAAGTGGGATGCAAGGCGAGAATTAACTTTAACCTGGATGCCAATTCACTTTTAGACGGTCATTTTTAATCACCAAATCATTTACGCGGGACTGGAATCGGTGCTCGCCGATATTTGTGTACGGCCGTCGGCGTGGTATGGTGGTATAGTATAGTGGTATGTAGTGGAATATGGTATAAGCGTCAGAATACGTGGTTCTCACCCAGGAGGCCCGGGCCCTGTTCCTGGCGTCAGAATGTTCGGTCTTAGGTTTGAAGAGCAGCCTGTTCCGGTAAAAAAAAAAATTAGCAGAAAAAACAGAACAGGTAAAAAACAGGCAAAAGAACAAAAAAATGCACAACGGCAAAAAGAACTCTGCGGAGTATGTTATGTTAAGCTGAAATAAACTGTGTTCATTTCCTGTTAACTGAACAGAGGTGGCCGTTTTTTTTTGTTATTTCAAGAAAAAAAAAATTACCATCCCTTCCTAACGAAAGTTGGGCGAAGCGCGAAAGCTAAAAGTTCCTCCAACCTCCGCTGAAAGTGCGTCCGATCGATCGTCAAACCTACAAAAACCCAAGTCGCAAACGGAGAACGGACTCGTGCCACGATTTTTCGCGCACTATAAGTAAACGCATCTGCGTTTACTTACTTAAAGGTATACCGACACGGGGTTTATGAGCTAAAGGTATACTATGGCGCTCCTTCTTCGTGTTCGACGCGTGTGCTGTCTCATCTAGAACCTTTCTTTTTCCGAGCTTTTCAAGTAACCGTTTTGACAGAATGGAAGCCCGGTTTCACGCACGCGCCGTGTGTCCAGGGATCTTGTCAGATATTTTCGGTCGACCAACCGCTCTATGGGGAAATGCACGTAGTTTTTTTTTGTTTGTTTTTTGACAGAAGGCCATCGGTCCCACTAAAAATGTTCTCGCTTGAAAAACACTTACTGCACGATTAAATGGGGACCGCGGGACAAGAAGATAACAGGACGAGCGTTTTCTTGTTCTTGATGGCAGGCTGCATCTGACGACACACAACAACATGAGCATGGCAAGGATCCGAAATGTCCTCGGCATGTGGAAGGGAGACACCGAACCAGGTAGGCATTCAAGCAAATGACGGATGCTGTTGGATTTTTCTTGTGTTAGCTCTGTGACCTAAAGCAGTTGATATTAAAGAGCGCCGTGCAGCCTGAAGCAGTATATACAGAGGCACGCACACATCCGCACATGACCCAATTACAGTTCTTGCTGCACATTATTGTTTAAAATCATTGCGGCTCAGTGACCGTTCCATATATTGCCGTTTTTAACAATATTTTTGGACGGATGTAACACACATTTTTTTTTTGATTGGAGTGACGAAATTGCTGCATTTTTTTTTTGCGTTCCGATATATTTTTTGTTCGCTCGTTTTCTCGTGGCATGTTCTAATAATGGACAACCAACTGGCTTTGCAAGTCAAATTTTGCTCCTTTATTTATACATTTCCCTTCATCTGCCCAAGCGTAAGAGACCATCCAATGCCGGTACGACTCTCGGCATACGACAATCGTCAGACAAACCTCTGGTGTAGAGTTCACGAACTTAGTCGCATCTACCGGGGCAAAGGAACAATAACCAAAGATTTAGCGACAGATAGCGCCGGCAATACCACCCGATTATCCGTGATAACTAAACCAGGACACCTGCTACGTAGCACTACGCACCTATCTTAGCCGCGAACGAGAGATATTTAAGCAAAATGGAGAGGCGAGCTAGTTGGTTCGCAATTTCCATGAGTGAAACTTTAGCGCAAAAATTTTTCACAGGGACGAGAAAGGGAACGACACAGGCGCTTACTATCAACTGAAAGTTTTAATGAAAACGAACACACATTTATACCATCCCCAGACCGAACAACCCAGCACGTGTGCCCTTCGCACATGCGAACGGCCGTGCAAGAGAACCGCCCCATTCCCTTCTCGTTTCTCTTCTCCTTTCCCTCGTCCTCTACCCCCTCTCCTTGAGAAGTTGCACTTCTTTATCTAAAATACTCAGCGACGGGTGACTTATACAATCGGGACCCTTAATCCGGATATGGAAGGCTTCTGCAAGTTCCCTGGTGGCACGGTCTCTGTGCTTAAAAACTACTACCGTGTCCGTGAAGTGTGGCTGACAACGTGGCTGATAACCGCATTTAGAACAGGTGTGTGTAGGGCTTTCCTTTGAAAGAGGAATGATGCTCCCTCAAGCGTACATTAAGACAGCGGCCGGTCCGGCCGACGTACACCCGGCCACAGGACATGGGAATGCAGTACACAACATTAGTCATGCAATTTTTGCGCTTAAGTTTCACTCATCCTGTAGGAACCGCATCGCAAGCTCAAGCCACTTTTTGAGGCCCTCATGTTTATGCCCGCAGCAGTCATCGGGGAGAAGTTGCTTATAACAATTTTTTTTCTACGGCTCCCACACTATCACAGCCACAATTATACATTAAATCCGCACTGACCATCCCGATGCCGAATTCTACTCACTGTTCACTACACAAGAACTCTGCACGGCTGTCAGGCTGGGCCGACCCCGATCTGCCCCGTACATGTCAACACTAACTGGGGGCGCCTCTGCACTATGCCTCCCGACACGCTGACCCACCTATTCACACTACTATTTTATGGGAACAAGCACTCGTCTCGATCCTCCAGGGCTTATGTCTGCCTTGAGCTCACGCAAGACTTGAGAACTAGCAGCAGGCCAAATAACTTGAACAATGATACGGCATCTGCACACAGTTAACCTTGAAGCTATATACTGCACTTATTTAATAGAATATGAAGTGCCGGCGGTTTTCCCCGGGCGTGGAAGGAGGCACTTACTTTCTGCGATACATAAATATCTTGAATGATTGTCGGGCAGGCTTTCACCCCGGCCGATACGCGAGTGTCCACTGAAATCCTACTTGAAGGGTGCATTCGTCCATTAACAACCTCGCGGGTCCAATTTCTGTTACTTAGATAAGGCATGAGACCACTGGTTGGTGTGGTATCTTGCGGGACCTCGAACTTTTTAGTGGATTTGGAAACAGGCTCAGCATGCTTGAAACCTACTTTTCAGAGAGAACATTCCGGGCGAGGTTCGGGCAGTGCTATTCAGAACACACGTAGCAGAAAATAGTGCACCTATGGGCAAACCCACAATTTCTTGTTCCGCCTAAAGACGATGTGGGTATCACTTTTAGATCTCGATCTGCCCATCTGCGAAAGTCAGATACAACTTGGGCTAACAAGCTTGTAAAGCAAGCTGATAAAAATGTTTGTTAAGGTTAACTGCGAAAAGAGTACCCGAATCCTGGTGGAGCACAACTTAATGGAAAAAAGAACACAAGTTCTTAGGTGTTCTACTGGATAAAACGCTAACATTTGTCTGACACGTAAAACAACTTCAAGTGAAATGCACAGAAACAACGAACATACTGAACGCCGTCTTCTCCAAGTCTTACGGTGTGTATATGGCGTGCCTGCTGGTGCTTTTTTTCACTGTAATGTTGTCGTGTTTGGACTATGGAAGTGTCGTGTATGATCAGTACCAAAAACAGCCTTACAAAATTAGGAGCTATTTCACTCTGGGCCGGTGGATGACCAGCGAAGCTTGTTAGCTCTCGACATAGAAGTGGCACAATTTACGTGAAAGGTATGCGAGCATCGGCGGCGCTAATCCCCCAAAAAGCGTTTTGCGTCTCGAGCACGATACATAAATGCAACCGTAGCCAGAAATTTTCCCCCTGTTGAGCGCGCTTAGGCCAATTTTGTCGTGTTTTTCCGGATAGAGTGCGCAGCGAGCGTGCACACAATTGCACCGCAAAGCTATACACAGGTGTTGCTCGGCATCGTGACGCTGTAGGGGCGAACGCGCTATAGGAGCCAGCGCTTTCTTGCATCAGCGGCACGCGCCATTACGCTTTCCTTCTACCACCCTATTCGCAACCTTCCCCTTGGAAGGAAACAGCGATTAGACGCTTTGTCTGCAGAAGCCGTCGCCGCCGCGTATTGGTTCGGCCGGCGGCCGAAGAGTGGTCGGTGGCGCACTAGGTGCCTGCTTGCAGGTCAGAAGAACGGAACCAGGCGTTTTCCAGCTTCGTCTAAATATTGGACGCTACACGTGGGGTTCCGGCTTGCGTCAAGCGCCTGCCGGATGGCAAAGTTTACACGTAAAGTGGAATGAGGGGAGCTTAGAACAACGACGAACGTATAAAGCTGTAATGTGTGCTCGCATGCAAGATGCCATCAATCACAAATCACCCCGTTAGTGTTGTTTTAGAGGGAAGCTCTACTACGCTGCATCTTCCAAGGTCATTCATCGCATCGCAATGAGTCAGTGACCTTCAGCCGCCGGCGTGTAAGCTGCGCCTTTTAGATGCGACTGCATCTCATTTACTCGCCCTGTCCCTGCATCCGGCGTCGTCGGCGTTGTCCTCGGCGTCCGCCCTCCCCCATTCTCCTCGCCGCGTGAGCTGTGCTCTCCGCCGCTCACCCCCTCTCCTCTCCGATACCCCTCTCTCACGAGGGGCATTGGATTGGATTCGAATGGATTGGCTTGGCTTGGCTTGGCTTGAATGGGATTGGATTGGATTGGATTTGGATTGGATTGGATTAAAGTTGATTGTGTTGGATTGTGTTGCGTCATAGCCGCGGTAGACGCACTGGCGCCGGCGCGTCCCCTCACCGTTATGCGCGCTATAAAACGCGTTGCCTGCGCCGCTCCTCTCCATCGTTCCAGCGCCGTTCCTCCGCTGTCCAACGCTGCAACGTGAACCCCCTATGCGTCGCATCTACACAGGGGTTCCCGCGAGGGGAGGTGGGAGTTTTTTTTCCAATCGCTTCGCTCGTTCCTATAGTTTCTTTGCTTCGGTATCACAGGACTAGGCGAACATGAAACGACCGCTTTGCCTTCGCCGTATCGACCAGCGGTGGCTGGGCTGTCGGTGCATGCGGTTCAGCTCAAGGTAATCACGTGACTAGACGAGATTTGACGGCTGATGTATAAAGACACTGTGTTGACTGAGTTTACAAGAACGAAGTACGGAGAAACACACGATGCCCACACACGAAAGCACTGCTTTGCTGGCTGCTTCTCCGGCGCTTGGTCCCTCAGTCCCGCCATCGAAGGCGCGCTGTCTCGGCTGCCTGTGCGTGCCCTTCAATGCAAGCCAAAGGGTGAATCCCATCATCCAGTGTAGATACAGCTAAACGGCAGGCTGCCGATTCTCAAGCAAGTGCAAACTTACATGAAACACTGTGTGCATATTCTTTGCTTTCGCTCGGGATTACTAGGCTAAGCAGTGTTAAACCTGAGCGATTTTTTTCTTGGCATGTTCGCTAGAGACTCATTTTTAAACCGACCCTAAATTTTTGAACCGTCCGTAAATTAAGATGTCCGACATTTGATGTGCGAGGCAGAGAAACTCAGCTACACGCGCTGCACGCTTATAGGTTGTTACTATTTTATGGTGGGAGACTCAAAACTGGCAGCATTGGCGACCGAAATGCAAAACCCGCGTCGGTGTAAAACGGACTCTACCGGTTTTGAGGCTAGCATTTAGTGACGTTGATTACAGACAAGTAGTTTATGTGTGCCATCTGGTACTGCGGCAAAGGATTGCATTTCGCGGATTGCTACCTATTTGCAATCGCCATTAAGAAAAATACCGTGTTTCACGTTTCTTTATGAAACGACATTACGCAGCAAAGGCTCCAACCATCGAATTAATGGTTGAGAGAACAAAGCACGCGCTTCTTCTCTACGTGGCATGCATTGGCTAATTAAAGCGCGAAAAAGTGAGTTTCTTTTTAGCTTGACCAATCATTACGGATTGTACGTCAAGATCATCACGCAGTGCCTGCTTAGTATTGGCGATCTGGGCAGTGCTCGAGCTGCCTTTCCACTTGTATAGCTAATGTTTGGAGTGCGAGCAGCAGCGACTGCTGGTTTTTGACACCCATTCCTCAGCTTCTTGGTGCGCGCGCACTGCTTGGGCTTGCAGACAGACTGGTGATGCTGGGCAGCCGCATGGCTAGAGTGGAGAGCAGCCGTAATCCCACGGTCCAGTGGCGCTCCCTGGGCCAGCTTCTGGAGCAGAGCGTCGCGTTCCGGAAGCTCATTCGCCAACACGGCTGGCGGCCCCGTCGCAGCCTCGCCTTCGCCTTCTGGGAGGCGGACGAGCACAACGCGGTCGGCGCTTCCGAATGGGTGGAACAGCACGCCGCTCTGCTGGGCAACGAGGCCGTCCTCTACGTGCACAATGGCCACGTAGACGGTGCGTGAGCCCTTAGCCTCCGGCAATAACACCGGCGCTCTTGGGACGCGCTTTCGGTGCTCGGAGATGGATAAAATCAAACCCGCCCCGTTTACCTGCGAGACCCATTTATCGTATCAAAGTGCTTAAATAGCTGGCTCGTGGATTTGAGTGGCCAAGATCAGGAGATGCAATGCGAACTCTCCTTTCCAAACTTGTCGATGCTTTCTCTTACCTGCCTTGCCGATTGTTTTGCTACACAGGTAATGTGATCTGCTAATCAGACGGCGGGATCATTCTTACACAAAGCTTGAATCCGCATGATTCCCGCCGCAATGCCGCTCCGAACAAACATTATTTTTAAAGAACAAGTGTTATACCAAGATATATATTTTGATTAATATTCCTAGTGCATTTATTGAATAATGCAGAGAATATCGCTGTAATTATATATGCCTTAGTTTAATAAAGGGGGCTCTATTCACTGTACAATTTACATCGAGTTATGCTTTGCAATTGCAACAAATAATTGTTGTTGTGAAATTCAAAATGGTGAATGCATTCGACAAGTCGGTAAATTATTTAAATTATGAGTTTGGTTTCACTGTTCAACAATGTTTCACAGTGCAACGGGCAGCAATAGAAAATGTAATGTATAGCGCTGTTAGCTCTCCAGACGTACGAAGCGGACTCACATGCACAGTTCCTAATATTTTCGGACGGATCTTTTTTCGTCTCTCCCCCGGTGTTTGTGGGTGATCGTCGTTTCTTCGCCTAGTAGGTTACACGATTTCAGCTCACGTAGGCTTTTCCGCTGCAAAGGGAATTTTTTGCCATAATCGTGAGTATGAACATTGAGTATAACTGGGCCAGCATTAAAAAAAGCCGAAGCGCTCTAGCGATGTAGGACCAACTGTATACTATTATCCTTGATGTTTAGTTATGACGAGCATTTTTAAGGCGATAGCCTTCGAAAATCCGGTGTCGGCGTAGTTGGCGCGTCTACAATGCTACCAATAATCCCTTTGGCTGAGAGGTCAGCCTATGCCGTATTTGCACGATTTCAACGCGCACCTGTTTTTGATAAAAGTAGCCTTCAAATTTGTGAAAACAAAATTGGCTTCAAAGCAGTCAGCAGCATTACCATAGGCACGAAATCATCTCAAAATGTAACTGAATCCAGTCCAAAACAATCCATAAATATTTCGGGGGTAAATTTCGGTCTTCCCATTCCTCAATAGGCATATATACCTTAGCCAGCTCTTACACGTATTTCTGTTGCTGAAATTGGTACCTCGTTTGAGCCTTCATGGCCCTGCCCTGAAGGTCCATAACTGACCGAGCAGCATGCACACTGGGCCTTCCAGGAAATGAGTGCGGAATTGACGAAAACAAAGCGGAGCCAGGTTTTTATGCAAGGCTTCACCGGCTCTGAGCACGGACGTTTCTGAGAATTTCAAGACTCTCAGGTGGACTTTCTTTAGCAGCTGATGAACCAACTGCCCGTCACGTCTGAAATTATGGAAGCCAAGGCACCTGACAATGCAAACGCTTTCAATGTTCCTCCAGTTTTAACGCCAGCAGGAGCTGTATAAGCAGGTTTATAAAGCACAAGAGATTTTTTGCTGCTACATTTGCGTGCCCCGCATAAAATGTCTTCTGCCAAGTACGCGGTGTCATGTATTTTATATCTGCGCGGAAGAATCGACGTCAAATTATTTTTCGGATTGTTCGACTTGAAATTACCTGCGCGTTACAATCGGTGGCGTGTTAGACTAGTGCAGATACGATACCCACCACAATTCTTATTCAATCGCTGCGAACGCGAGCATGCGCTGGCCTACGGTCCCCATTGGCAGCGACGGGTGAGGTGGTCGAGAACGCGGGTTTACAAGATACAAACCAACAATTCTCACATACCCACTGTATGTAATTGGCTAGTAAAGTTATCGCCTGTAACACACGTAAGGAGTCTTAAGTTACTTCCTGGACTGTTTTATCACTATAAATGATTGTTCAGTATTTTCAATTAGTCAATTGATTGATTGTAGGATTTAACGCGCTGACGCAACGCGGGCGATGAGGCGCGCCGTAGTGGAGGGCTCCGAATTAATTTTGACCACCTGGGGATCTTTAACATGCGCCGAAATCTCGTACACACGGGGGTTTTTGCTTTTGGCCTCCATCAGAAAAGCGGCCGCCGCGGCCGGGAATCGAACCCGTGACCTAGTGCTCAGCAGCTAAACGCCTTAGCCACTGAGCCACCGCGGCAGGTTTTTTAATTACCGTAATTACCCGATTCTAACGCGCACCTTTTTTCCGGAAAAATAGGTCGAAAAATCGCATGCGCGTTAGAATCGGATACAAAACCGAAACTGCCGAAACAACGGAAATTTCGACTCGCCCATCGCCATCTCAAGATGGAGCCGAAGCTTTTAACAACAATTTTTCGGACGCAGAAAGCATAGGCGCCCAGGCTTTTCTATCGGAGTTCACACAAATCGTCAAATCGTTCCACTTGTGCACTTCATAACAGCAATGGCAGCAGCGGCGCTCGCTCGTTCAAAACGAGTTGTCGGCTGAAGCGTGCGCCTTTGGAGAAGTTCGCAGGATGGGCGTGCGAAGCGTGGGTCACGATCCCATTGATCAGGGTTGAACGTTCGTTATGAAGTGTGGCATCGCGAACGCGCTTGACGGCACTAAGGACGAGATGTTGTGGTCAGCGGAGAGCGACGAGGAGGGAGATGGGTGAGATTACTTCGAGAAATAAATAGCCTGTTTATCTGGCATTCGTTTTTTTTTTTTGCCCACAAAGTGCCGTGCGCGTTACAATCGGAAGTGCAAGTTTTTTTGTTTTTTTTGCAGGAAAATAGGGTGCGCGTTAGAATCGGGGGCGCGTTAGAATCGGGTAATTACGGTAGTCAACTTTTTCATTGGTGGCTTATTGAGTACGGTGTCAATTAGAAAGTTTCAGGTGGCTTGGAAGATCCCCCGAGCATGGCATTTCTTTCGCGACATGCCTTTTCTTCGCGCCAGTAAAAAGCCCGGCGAAATACGCGAAATACAGTAATACCTCGTTAACTCGAAGTAGTAAAAACCACGAAAAATTTCGAGATAAGCGGATTTTCGAGATAAGAAAATTTGCGCGAATTCCATGGAATATCGAGTTCTTTGGAAAAATTGCCCTACTGCTTACCAGCTCTTCAACAGCAGCGTCCAATCTTGCTTTTTCAGAAAGGTTTGACACAGAAAAAAAAAACATACAAGAGACGTTCACCGACTGGGCTTTGTGGCACTGAAATTTTACTTAGCAGAAAAGAACTGCGTAAGGCTAGTCTGCTTTGCGGTCTCATTCGGGCTTAAGGAGTCCTCTATCTGCTTGACGCATTGCACGAGCCGATCTTCACCGCCGCTGCATTCAACCTTATTTCGCCTGCGCTCCACCCAATTTTTTTCATCGCAAAAGGGACCCGCGCTCTCCATTGGGTTTTTCCCCGCACGACACATCTCTGTCTTCTAGTGCACTGTACCTCTCGCATGTCTCTACCGTCACAAAACGTGCCATAGGGTTGCTTGAATATGTTGATATGCCTCTAGGCTCAGACTTCAAGTTCGGGGAAAACATCGGCTTTGTAGAAGGCGCGGCTAAACGAGAAAAAAATTCAGGGACTTCGGCGCGGCAGCACCACGCAAATCTTGGGAAACGGTGCGCGGCGGCGAAATTTTCGTTCTACTCTCAGTCAAGATTTCGAGATATCCGCAGTTTGGCCCAAACATACTTCGAAATGAAGGGCAACAAATACATGGGGCGTATAGGAAATGGTTCGGTGCCGCGGAAAATTTCGACTTAGCCGATTTTTCGAGATATGCGAGTTCGAGTTAACGAGGTATTACTGTATGTAATGGGCACGTGCTCACGCACCGCTACTAAATCGCTCCCAAGAGAGCATTGACAAATGCATTGCTGCATTCCTCCATCAGTATTCTGTACTGGCCCTTGTGCTTTTTTGCTGGTTGTCGCTCTCGCCATTGACGCAGTGATAAGCGTGGCACGGTCGGGGAGGGTGTGCCGTAAAAGGCGGGGACCTATATCCCTGCAAGGTTAGCCTTCCCGGGGCGTATTTCAGATTAGAATAAGAAGCGTGGATTCTGCGAGAACTAAGACGACAAGTGTCCCGGCGTCGACGCCTCGTCCCCAGCGCCTGCTGAGAGACACCGAGGCACACGTACGCACCGTGGTTTTTGGCAAAATTGAAACCAATTAACTCACTGCGTTCAGTTGTCTGACTGCTGAAATTCTCTTTGCAGGAACCGATTTCGAGCCGCATGCCTCTCCACTGGTCAGCACGTCGCTAAAAGAAGTAGCGAGCATGGTGAGTTCGTAAGTGACCGTACCATGCAATCGTCACGTGAGTGCACTTTATTCCCCGAAGATGCGCCGCTATATAACTCTGCGTCGGGCTGCTCACTACAGAACTGGGGCGTAGCCAGAAATTTGGGTGTCGGGGGGGAGGGGGGGCTGAGATTGCACCTCACCTCCTCCATATGATTTTTCAAGGAATTAAAAATATGAATAATACATACATAAATATTAACTGATATTATGCATACCTATTAACTGAGACCATTAGCTGAATTTTATAACTATTAACTGAAAATACACACCTATTACTTGTCAAGAACAAGAAAAATAAAATATTTCATTAAAAAATTCGCACGAATTTCGAGAATTGTGGCAGAATTGCTATCACTGCTTGCAATTTTCTGTTTTGTCTACATTAAGAATTAGCAGTTAAAGAGATATGAAAATCTAGAACAAATATAACCACATATGCTCAAAAACATGGAAACAAAAAATACGGAAGTGAAGAACTAATTCATCTAAAACTAACAAAGCAACGGGGTGCACATTAAAAACGGGAAAAGCGCGAAACAAGCAACTTGTGGGTGGATGTTTTATTTCATTGTCGATTTGTCATCCAACTTTTTTTTTCCTTTTTGCACACATTCGACGTTAAGGGACAAATCTTAACAACTCTATTTTGTACACCAATATTTTGCGTAGGAGCAGCTTGTACTGCGGATAATTGCACGAAAATTATTCACACAAAATGGTAGAGTTGTGGTGAAAAAAAGTGAGATGATTATATTTTGATCAGGGCAACAAAAGTGTCACTGGAGACAAAGTGTACATTTATACAGAAAGCCCGTTCTATACATGGTGCGAATTTACCTGCGAATTCGCTGCTGCAGCGCCGCTCGTGCGGCAAAACGACCAATTTTTGTATGTGGCAATAGATCGTTTTGCCGCACGAACGACGTTGCAGCAGGGATTTCCCAGGTAAATGCGGAACACGTAGAGGGGGGAAAGACGAAGTCTGAAGTCATTAGCGCACTGGTTTCGGGCAGCGGCCCTAGTTGCATGGAGGTACTGAAGGAGCCAGGACAGCGGTTTCGTCCGCGAATCTCCCCTGGTGGGTTCTGAGCAGCAACTCTACGTCGCGCCACACAGCGCGAGCTCTCAGAGCACCACCCCTGTGGATAAAAGCCCTGCTTAACAGGCATGCCAGTAAGTAAACGGGCAACCAAGGGAGAGTAGGTGCGCTTTCTGGACAGGATTCCTGGGGTTCTAGACAATATCCTAGGATGGTTTCCGGGGTGTCTGGTTGCATTGGTCGTCGTGCATGACAGCGCCACAAACTTTCGGGGGGTGGGGGGAGGCTGAAGCCCCATTAGCCCCCCCCCCCCCCCCCCCCTTCCCTCCATACGCCCATGCTACAGAATCGTGGCTCCTGTTTCGCATAGGGGTCCTTCTTTCCCTGACTGAGGCGAACAATATCCGTGTTATCCATACTACGGTGCACGCTGAAGAACCGCGGATAGTGGAAATTTTAAAGTCCGCTCTTTTCCCGACAGGTGTGAAAAGCGAGCAGTTTATCTTTTTCTTCCCTGCCGCTTTACACTAGAATAGGACGCGTTGAACCTGGTTCCATTTGTTTAATAATGCTTCAATTGGCTCTTGTGTGTCTTCATCCAAGCTATAAGGGAGAAATGCGGTTGATGTAGGCGGAGTGATCAGATTAATGTTATTTCGGAAGGCTTTTACTGCAGTCAAAAATATCCAAGAACTAATCGATTCTTCAGTTAGAACCTTTTCCCAGCTTCCGACAAAGAGGGCAAAATTACATCAAACCGATCAAGAATGGGTGGGCAAGCGGTGGGCGTTTGAAAGTTCCCAGGCATTACCAGCTGGTGTGAGCGATCCTCGGCACAAAGTCTAGTGCAAGCTACCTCCGACTTTAAGGACAGGATTGAGAGAAAGGTGGGACTTTTTTTCCCAGGTGAACCTCGAGGGCACCAGTACTACGTTGAAATCTGCCTGGGACAAACGAAACTCGACTCCGAAACACCATCTACGAACGTGGTAAGCACTCGCGCCTCTATAAAAATGTAAAACAAAAATCAGCATCGCTAGAAATTTAGAGAGTCACATGTTTACAGTGTGCTCACTGCAGGAACAGAAAGCATACGCGCGCACATGCATGCTTTTAGCGTAACTACGTCTGGTTGGTGTAAACACAATCCCTCCAACTACTTTTCCGCGCGTTATCCTCTTCCATTTTTCTCGACAGAGAAAGAGAGAGAGAGAGAGAGAGAGAGAGAGAGAGAGAGAGAGAGAGAGAGAGAGAGAGAGAGAGAGAGAGAGAGAGAGAGAGATTTTTAATTTTATTGCGTCACAGCCAGTAATCCTAGACGTCGGCCAAGAGCCTTTGGGCTCTATCAACATCTTCGGCCAGCTGAATAGCACGGATTTGATCCACTGGGTCGGAGCTGAGCAATAAGGTCTGCTATTGCTCTACACTAGTGATTTTGCGACCTGACCCTGTCGCCTGTGGACAGGCCCACAGCATGTGTGCTAGGTCGGCCCTGTCATCACGTGTCGGAATGTTGGCCGGGGTAGCAGTGACCGTACTCAACCGGGTTGGTGTACGGGTTCGTTTGCAGGTGTCGCCAACCCACGGATTTCCATTTACTGAGGGTCGGATGAGCTGGGGGGAAAGCGGTCGAAGAGAAAAATTTTCCTCGGGATCATTCCGGGGCCAATGCATTAACGCGTACTTGCGTTGCACGTGAAATTTTCACACTCATCTAAACAAGAGAGAGAGAAGAGGCTGGAAACTCACGGCCTGATAAACGACGCAACGTGGAGGAATTGTCCGCACAGCCTCTTGGCTGTTTAAGGGCTTGCGACAAACGCGTATACCGCCAACTGAGAGCCAGGACAGCAGGCTTATTAGGGTAAGGAAAGTTCGTATTCCAAGGTGATATCATAAGTGCACCTGGCGTGTCTGTGCGCAGGCCGCTGAACGTCATCGGCCAATCTGACGACGGCCCGTTCGCCTTCACCGCGGCTGTTCCAACCGTCACCGTGTCCTTCGGAGTGAGTTCAGTGCAACTCCCGCACAGCGGCGTAATGGGCTCACTTCTTTGCTGTGATACAATGTATAACTGTTGGAGATATCTACGAACGCTCATAACTGCTGGGTATATATGTCCGCCTGTATACAGCGTATGTTACGGGGTGCTCACTGTGCGCACTTTACTATGGGAACGAACCAGCATTATGCGTATAAGTGCTGCATGGGCAAGGGACTGATAAGAAAATGGGAATGTCTAAATTGCACAGGTGGCGTTTTTAATGTTGAACTTAGGAAAACATAATCAACTCGGCACCTTTTAAACACTTCGCTTTTTTACGGACAACGTTTGAAACTCTGTCCAGCCTTTTTCCGTAGCTGCGTCTCATATATTTGTTGCACCAATCCGCGATGTTGCCTTGCAGTCACAATGGTTGCTAAATTTTACCTTCACGTATTGCTCCCCCTTTTACAAATACTGACTTGCTCTGGTTAAAGCTTGCCCCTTCCGCCGCACATCTATTGGAAAGCTTGATGCTTTATTGCCGGTTTTGTTAGCAGGACAACGTCGGCAGCGTGCAGCAGACCGGGTATGCGTGTGGTGTCCGTTCAAATTTGATTTACGCACGTAAGGACGAAACCCAGCCCCCTTGAGCCGCCTGAGCTCCTGGCGCTTCATTGCTCCTCTGAAGGACAGCCAGGCGTGTACTCTCGAGTAAGCTGATCCACTCCCCTGGAAATGCAACGTTTCTCAGGAGTCACGACCTACTCTACTTCATTGGGAGCTTGAGGGTGTGCGTAGTGATGAAAGAATAGTCTCCCAGGCGGTGACCCGGCCTGAAGTCGTTCTGGAGATGATCCAGCTCTCTTGTCTCTCAGCCCATCTGCATAGCTAGCTGCGGGGAGGCTCCGTGGACAAACAACCTGTGCACGACAGCTCACAGCCATCGGGCCATAATTCAGCCGTCCAGCAGGTAACGGCTCTTGAACGGCAGCACCGGAGGGAAAGCTGCTGGCCGACGCCCTCCGTTCGGGGACAAGGGTGTCCACCCCCGCAGTGAGTAGCGAAAGTGTTGCTTAGTAGTATGCCACCAGGATCGACGAGTGGCTACGTCCGGGCGTAGTGGAGACATTGCGCCTGTTGCCGGCGATCATTAAAGCCTCTTTCACTTCCCTTCCGCTACAGGTTCCTGTCTTGCTTGCAAACCATCTGTAACTTTATACATTGCCAATCTCTGGTACGTACCCTTACATCAAACCGTGCTCTGTGCTTCACAAAGTACCTCTTTAGTCTTATTCGCGCCGCATACTACACCAAGAAAATAAACCGCGATGCCGACGGCCGCCACGTATTCACAGGTACGGCATATTTCAATTTAACTTCGGTACAATCGCCTTCATCACTTCAGGGTGTACTCACTACTTCATCACTCGACGCTGCACCTCCCCAGAAGAATGCGAACTTCTCGCCATCGCTTTTGCCGCTGCTGTCAGCACATCCCCCGTCCGCACGACCAATATCTACACCGCTTCCTAGTCAGCATGCTACCACCTGGCCCAGGGTCTCGCCCTCCCCTTCACACTGTGCGTCCTCAACAACGTTAAATGGCCTTTTCATGTGCACTGGATCGCTGGTCACGCAGGCGTTGCAAGGAACGAACGCGCTCATCAGCTTGCCCGCGACAGAAATCCTCATCCTCCTCCCCCGCTCCCCATCTTAGCAGACCTTCTAAGCACGCATCGCATGTTCTTTCCCCTCCACCCCGGGCTTACCCGTCGCGAGCAAGTAGTCAGTCATTCGGCAGGCGCAAACATATATACTGCACACACCCACTCGGCTGCATGTATTCCAACGCACGCCAGACACCCCTCTCCCACTCTGTCACCACTGCCTTGTTCCTCCTACCACGAACCACATTCTGTGGGAGTGCCCTTACAACCCTACCCAACCACACAATTACACCGGGGAGTGGCTGGCTGTTACGGCGAGTTTCCAAGAGCAACGGGAACTGGCGGCCCACATCATCAGGGCCCTCAGCGACTGCCTGGACCGAGACGGCTGACTCATCCCCCCCCCCATCCCGTGACTAATGAAGTCCCTATATATATATATTTATTTTCGGGTAATATGTTATCAAGCAGTTGTATTTAGATGCTATAAAACCCTTCAGCTGACCGTGTTTAATGGATGTTCCTACTAGCTGTTTGGTGATTGTATCCCTAGCCAGGGTAACTGGCGAGGTGTCTGCATCCTGCTGATTCGGCGTTGTCTGTTTTGCTATTTCTTGCTACATGTACGTCTTCACGCCGTCGAGGCAGTGCTGACGCTCATTAGCTGCGCCTGCGGTTGGGGCTCACAAACAGGTCCTTGTTCGGATCAGCTAAGCCTGCTTGGTTGGGATAGGCAGCCAGAACAATGACTGCCGTATTTTGTTCCCCGTCTCTGTAGCTGTCCTGTAGACTGGCCACCTGTTCCGCTGATGCTGGGCGAACTGCCTAGCACTTGCCGGAAAGTACAAGCACCGTCTCTAAAGAGACTTCCCCCTCCTCCCCGACTTCTTTGGCAACCCACCCTGCCACGGGTGAACAGGTTGCCAGAGCAGGTGTGGGCGGCGACAGGCTGTAGTGATGTAGGGTGCTTCGATGCGCACGATCTCGCTAAGGAGATGGTGGCCTCTGAGAGTGAGTGCGGCCTCGACGGCCGGTGACTTTTGCTCGGCGGCTCGTACCTCTAAGCTGCGACCGCACCTTTTTCCGGTATGCGCTTTATTAGAGAGTTTTAGCAGTCCGGCCGTTCCGTAGCGTGCGTAGCTAGCGTGTTGACCGGGACCCGTCTGGGCACTTGAGCATTCGTCACGGTAGGGGGATTAGTTCCACGGGCCTGCCTTCGCCATGTCCGTGCCTCCTCGCCCTTCCGCGCGCGCAGGCGCAGACCGGTCCCGGACAACCCGGTAGCAACGTAACGAACGGAACGGACGGACTGCTAAAACTCTCTATTCTCTCCTGGTACTAACCGGGTGGCGGCTGTTTGCCACAGTTCACTAGCCATTCAAAAACTTGAAGCAGAATATTCCGCTTCCCTGTATAATCTCAGAGTAGGTTGCTATGAACGGCAAGAACCAAGAGCGACAAGTGAAACCTAACAAGCACATCAGGCATTTCAAGCGAGAGTACAACTCATTGCTCTCTTATCTTCACATGTCGCAGAATTCGATCGTCCATTCAGAGGCAGTTGATTTCTTTCGCATTTAATCCCGATGCGCACATGTTTAACGCACATATATACACTAAGTTTGCAGAGTATTCTTGGGCAGGGAATGTGCAGGAAATGCTTATCACGTAAATTCGCCTAACGAAAATGTGTAACCGCGTCCAAGGCTGCCCCCGATAACTTTGCCAGTGTTTTACCGATAGCGAACCATTAACACGCAGTCATTAACAAAAACTGAGAACAGTACTTAATTCGAACGGCGTCCTGTAAAAAAAAAACAAGTTCGCTTTAACGATTATTCAGGCATTTGGTAGCATGCAACTGACGCGGCTAGACGATTACTGGTTAGGAAAAAAAAAAACACGACATAGCCTCCATGCTTTTTTGCGGTGGTGTATGCGCGTGTGGGACCGACTGACACCAAGCGAGTTGAAAAAATGAAAGCCGCTTTCTTAAAGGCCAACTGCACTCAAATTTCACCTCGACCAAATTTATTTTTAATGTGTAGTAAATAGCACCAAATCAGCTGAGACATGAGTGGTAGCCCTGTGAAATGCCCGTTAATCGGTCCGAAGCGCTTAAAAAGGCTCCGCCGCAGACCACGCTGCACCTGCCGGCGGATCGCGTAAACAGCCATGACGCGCCTGTGACACTCCGGCCGGCCGGGGCTGCTGTCTCTGGCCAGCTAGCTGGAAAACCAGTCGAGCGAGAGAGAGAGAGAAACACTTTTATTGGGTCAGGGCTTAAAGGAGCCATGAAGAGAAAGCACAAGTTTGGTTCATTCGAAAGGTTGCCTCGTTAGAACCATACTGACACCACTTTTAACACAAACTTTGCTCAAATAAGCTACATAATTAGGAAAAAAGGGAATGACCATGCGACCCACCAGCTCATTTCCCGCAACAGGACCTATGATGTCACACGAGAATGCTCTGCGATTGGCGGAGGCCGGCAAAAGCAAACGCAAGTTAGGCAGGGCTTACCAGTTTGCATAGTGAGCTATATGCCCGTTAAACATACTGCACATTCCTTTTATGACACTAAGAACGGTGGAGTAAACGGTTGAAGTTCCGAATAAACACGCAAGCGTGTACGTCAATGCGTACGAAACTACCGCCAGCCGAACTCGACATCTCGCCGTCGCCCCCGTCGCGCAGACAAATTTTCGGGTTCGAGGCTCTTCGGGGCCAACGAACCGTCCCAGCACGCACAGCCGCGACCTTGCTTGGTATCGTAATCCCTTCGCAGGAGGTTGGCCGTCATATCGCCAACCAGCAAAGGTAAAAATAGAAACGAGGGAAGTTAGGAACAGCAAGCAGCGACGAGATAGTGACAGTCGTCGCAGTTTCGGAATGGCGTTGGTTTGCTGCTATTGTTAGGAGCTCGTTTCCAGTTTACAACCACTGAAAACTTCAGTTTGTTCGAGTACTTTACAATGAAATTTCGTTGCTACGTTTTGAAATGCCCATGTAGTACGGGCAAATCGTCGAGGGAGTGCGACATCCCCGCCGGTGAGGAGATCTCCTTTTATGTGCTGCCCAACGACGAACCTCGGCGAAGCAAGTGGCTACGTTTTGTGAACTTTGCAAACGGAGGAGAAAGAGAGCTAAAGGAAGTACGAGTGTGCTCGCTTCATTTCCGAGGAAGTGATTACGGCAGGGACCCTTACGTTAGCTCACTCCTGGAACATGCTGGCGCTCGTTGCCGACTTCGTCAGATCGCCGTCAAAGCGCTCTGACCTTGGAGGAAAAATGCCGTACACACCGCGCATTGACGCTCGTATCTCTCTGGTCGAAGCAGAGAGCTCGCGCGAAGGGCTTTCCATACACAACACCGGCCAACTGGGATAAGCGATACTGCTACTGCAATTGAACTATTATTAACCGTAATAAAAATACGGCACATACGTACCAGTCTGTATTCGTCCGTCGCGACCGGGCTGACGAGGCAGCGGTGCCGACGGCTGGGCGTTCGTCTGTTGTGGCTATCGCGGAATGGTCGCTTTCCGGTCCATCCGCATATCCCACAACTCCTGCCGCTCGTGCACTTAGAAGCATTGAGCGTTCAAGTGATGTGAGGTTGATAAAGGCAAGCCCGAGCTCCTCGGCGAGAGTTTTGTTCTCCGGATCAGGCGATTCCATGACTAGGGCTGCGGGTGCACTAGGTTTTACTAGTATTTTTAAAATGGCCGCCTTCTCGGTTTGATTCCCGCATGTGGGTGCTATATGGAGTCGACATACTAAGTATCTGTTTCATGGGCCGGCTCGTATGACGCCATTGTTCACGTCACGAAGTGTGCAATTTAGCGGGAGATTTAAAAATTTGGCTTAAATTGCCTTATTTCTCACTGAATAAAGCATCATTTGCTTCCGGGAAAGCGCTTAGGGTACTATGAAACACCTAATCTTTCTAATAAAACAAACTTTTGTTTTCTCTTCATGGCTCCTTTAAGGCACGTTCCCACTGGCGATTCGTCTCGTCGCGCGACGTCGCCGTCGCTTTTCGTCGCTTTGCGACGGCGGAGCAGATCGCTCTCGGACCCCGTCGCGCGACGGTCCAGCAAAACAGAATAGCCAATCATGGCCGCTTAGTACTCTGACATAGCCGGGAACGAACCGTTTGCTTTGTGGGCATAATGGGTCTAGCTACGGGACAACAAACGACCCCGGCTAGCCTCGTTAGAGACGTTGAGCGACGATGTCAGCTCGACGGTCCCTTGTGGGCCTAAGTGGGGTTCAGGGTGTTCCCCCTTCGCCCGGAAATGACCCATCCAAAATGCCCCAGAGAGGTACGCGGCGTCCACAAGGGAGACGCCGCGACGGGTTCGACTCACCGACACAGGCGACGACAGGCTCCAAGGGGCCGGGACAAACCAGGGGGTTTATTGGCCCAGTTGTACAGTGCATAATAACGCCAAGGCCGGGTTAAGAACAACACTGTACCGACGCGCGTCCGATCAGGGCCAAACAGCGCCCGACCGGCCGGCGCGGCGGGGAGGAGACGAGCCAGCCGGGGGCAAGGAGCGCCCCGGTATCCGACTCTCATCTCCTGGACGTGGGCGGCGAGGGTGCGATACGATCCGCGACCCCTCGCGTTCCCTACCGTTGTCAGATGGTGGAGGGTTTGGCACATGAGTATCCTCCATCTCCTTTCTGAGTCCCTGGAGCTAGAATGACATCCAGAGAGCTAGCGAGAGAGCCGACCGAGACCCGAGAGAGAGGCCTCCGAAACAGGCGCGTCCGGTTTTAAGGCGCTGAGGAGAGGAGGCAGGTTCCCGGGCGAGGAGGAGCGACAGCGGCGGCGGGACAGTCGGTGCCCGCCGGCGCGTCGGCCCGCGAGGTTGACGTCACGTGCGCGGGAAAGCGCGCTCGTTCGAACATCGCGCTCGCGGGAGGAGGAAAGGGGATCAAGCGGATCCCCACAGCTTACATCCGGCAATGCAAACGGCGGCGGGCCGCCGCCGCTGGGCTTGCTCGGCCCGCGTGGCCCGCTACCGCTGGGCCCGTCGGGTCGGGCCGGCAAGCAACTTCCCGTGCGCTTCGGTTCTTTGGTCAGTGGCTTCAGCGCACGCGTGTACTAATCAACGAACAAAATAGAACTCATCAGTGAGGAGAAACGTGTATGAATTGTAAAGGCAAGTAATCATCGTAGTATATAGCTAGGTGGATAGCGGGACGGTAGGTCGACTTGCAGCCTTTTCGTACTTCTATCCTCGAGTGGTAAACACGCGTAAAGTTCGGAGGCGTCAGAACTTTGCGCCTGTGAAAAGAAAGGATATTTAATAATAATAATAATAATAATAATAATAATAATAATAATAATAATAATAATAATAATATATGTTTATTGCAATATACAAGGTACATTTGCGGGCCTGCCGAAGCCGCAGAAGGCTTGAAGGGCAGTGCCCGGCAGTTGGCGGCACCGAGGCCAATCGCTTCGCCGGTCATCATCATCATCATCATCATCATCATCATCATCCTATCTACGCCCACAGTAGGGCAAAGGCCTCTCCCATTATTCTCCATTACCTCGGTCCTGTGCCAACTGTGACCAATTTATCCCCGCAAACTTCTTGATCTCATCTGCCCATCTAACTTTCTGCCGCCCCCTGCAACGCTTACCTTCTCTAGGGATCCACTCTTTTACCCTTAATGACCAGCGGTTATCTTGCCTTCGCATTACATGCCCTGCCCACGTCCATTTCTTCTTAATTTCTACTAACATGTCTTTAACACCAGTTTGCTCCCTGACCCACTCCGCTCTCTTCTTGTCTCTTAATGTTACAGCTATCATTTTCCGCTCCATTGCCCGCTGAGTCGTTCTCAATTTAAGTTGAACCCTCTTAGTGAGCCTCCAAGTTTCTGCACCGTAGGTGAGTACCGGTAAGATGCAGCTGTCATACACTTTCTTCTTCAGCGACAATGGTAGGCTGCTATTCATTATCTGAGAATGTCTGCCATATGCACCCCACCCCATTCTGATCCTTCTAATTATCTCTGCCTCATGGTTGGGATCTGGGGTCACAACTTGGCCTAAGTAGATATATTCTCTTACCAATTCCACTGCCTTGCCACCTATCTCAAACTGCTGTGCTGTCCCGAGGTTATTGATAATTACTTTAGTTTTATACATATTAATTTTCAGGCCCATGGTTCTACTCTGTTCGCCCAGTGCGGAAAGCATGCTTTGCAATTCGTCCCCCGAGTTACTTAGCAATTCAACGTCATCAGCAAATCTGAGGTTACTGAGGTATTCTCCATTAACCCTTACTCCCACCTGTTCCCAATCCAACGTTCTAAATACTTCTTGTAAGCATGCTGTGAATAACACTGGAGAGATTGTGTCTCCTTGTCTGACACCCTTCCTTATAGGTATTTTACTTCTCTCCCTATGGAGGATGATGGTAGCTGTAGACCCATTGTAGATATCATCTAGTATTCTTACATAATGCTCATCTATCCCCTGGTTCCGTAATGCCTGAATGACTGCTAGGGTTTCGACCGAGTCAAATGCTTTCTCATAATCTATGAAGTCTATATATAGGGGTTCAGTATACTCAGCGCACTTCTCTATCACCTGATTGATCGTGTGAATATGGTCCATTGTTGAATAACCTTTACGGAACCCTGCTTGTTCTTTAGGTTGACTGGAATCTAAGGTTGCAGAGATTCGGTTAGCGATTACCTTGGTAAATACCTTGTAGACGACTGACAGTAAGCTGATCGGCCTGTAATTTTTCAAGTCCTTCATGTCGCCTTTCTTATGGATTAGGATGATGTTCGCGTTCTTCCAAGATTCCGGTACCATTGCGGTCATTAGGCATTGCGTATACCGGTTTGCCAGTTTTTCAAGTACAATTTCTCCGCCATCCTTCAAGAGGTCTGCTGTTATCTGATCCTCACCAGGTGCTTTGCCCCCTTTCATTTCTTTCAAAGCCTTCCTTACTTCTTCGGTCGTTGCTGGTGGGATGTCTATCTCCTCTGAACTACTGTCTCGTTCGGCATTATCCTGGATGTCCCGGCTACTGTACAGATCCCTATAGAACTCATCGGCCTCTGTGACTATTTTATCCCTATTTGTGATGACATTGCCTTGCTTATCCTTAAGTGCATACATCTGATTTTTCCTCACGCCAAGACGTCTCTTCACTGCTTTCAGGCTACCTCCGTTCTTTGCAGCGTATTCGATCCTCTCCATATTATATTTCCGTATGTCAGCTGTCTTACGCTTATTGATTAACTTCGCCGGTACGGACACACAAAAAAGAGAAAAAAAAATTAAAAAATGTGGTGAGTAATGAGCAAATAGTTAATAGAAAAGTTCAAACAGACATTTCTTAAATAATTTTCGGCTACTGAGGGAAAAAACATCATTTGGTAACTGATTCATTGTATGCGGGACATAAAAAGCGCGAATACGTTTCCCATTCGTGTCCTAGGCAAAACGAAACGATTGCGTTGACGAAGGTCCCTCACAGGAATGTACGGAACACAGTACTCTTTCGTCCAAACATATTTCAAAACTACTGTTTGTGTATACAGAACTAAGAATTTTGGCATCTGAGACCATGAGAAAATACAGACATTGCCATCAATATTTGTACCATACAACATCGATTTCAATACCAGTTTTAATAAACTGTCAACTTTGTTGCACCAAAAGGCCGAGCAAAAATAAAAGCAACAAATACTATAGCGTAGTACGCTGTGACCAAGAGCGTGCACGATCTGTTTATGGAGTGAAACCGGACATATTGAGCGCATTGAAAATAACAAACAGGCAATTTTACGAAGATGGGAACAAATGTAGACCAACTGGCTGCTCCATAACATGTCAGAATCGAAAAATATTCCCAAGTACTTAACAGTCGAGACATAATGAACCGGAGAACAACTGCAATTATTACAAGACGACTTGTGTAGGAAGATTGGTATTTCTTGGGAGGTAGGTTTGAGAGGATTGTGAAAACATACAAGTTGTGTTTTAGTTTTGTTAATCCCTATCACGTTGTTTTCAAACCATTCTATTAGTTGTTCACAATCGTATTGTAAATTCTTCACAGCTGTTGCATATTCAATGTGTCTAGAAATCAAAAGTGTATCATCTGCGTACTGAACAACGCGACAGTAAAGTATGGAATCACTCAGATCGTTAACATATAAATTGAACAGAACAGGTGTAAGAATAGACCCTTGTGGCATTCCACTACACAAAGGAATTTGTGCACTTCTAACTTTTCCAATGACAACCGTCTAAGATCTGTCAGCAAGATAATTGGAAAGTAAAGATAGAAATGGACCACGAATTCCATAATTATACAGTTTGTCACACAACATCCCATGATGACCACAATAAAATGCCTTGGTGGCATCTAAAAAGAGAGAACAAGCGAATCCATTTTGATCAATGGCCTCATTCAGGAAATCAGAAACTTCTTCTAAGGCTTTTTGTGTGCCTCGACCACTTACAGAACCGAACTGGTTAGGTGAAAAGACATCACGAGATTGAAGGAAACTAAGTAATACTGAACAAACATGCTTTTCCAGTATCAAAGCTATGGTTGGTAGGATTGAAACACCCCTATAATTTTTGACATTGTTTTTTTCCCCACTTTTGAACATTGGTCTAACTAAGGCTTGTTTCAGACCCATTGGTACAATTTGCGTAGAGATTATGTTATTTAAAATAGCAAGCAATACGCGTTTGAGTTGCTCAAAATGCTTACATAGAACATCAACAGATACGCCATCCAAACCGGGACATTTTTGCCGATTAAAGTTAAACAGAATATACCGAATATCTTCCTCAGTACAAAGCGGCAAAAAGGCAGAATCAAGGACAGACATGGTCCCATCTGCCATACTTGCAGTGGAACGCCCAGCCGTCACCCCCATTGCAAAACAGGAATTAAAGTGATCAGCCAGCTTAGCAGATATTCCTCCGAAGTTTTTGGTGATAGTGTCGACCGTGTTTTTGGAGGCTCGGCCGCGCAATTCATTGACAAGAGTCCATGTTTTCGATGGGTTAGTCCTCAATTCGTGAAAGCGGTAGTTGAAATGTTTGCGCTTTTCTGTCCGAAGCAACGCATGCGCTCTATTACGTGCAGTTTTATAAAGTGCTGTCAGCTGAGCATTTTTAGGTGAACGGCGACTTTTTGTCCATGCGCATTCCCTTTCGGCAATAGCAGAAAGAACATTTTGATTAATCCAAGGACAACTGGGCCGTCTTTGCTTTTGTAATCATTTTCTTGGATGCATTGACCATCTGCGTGAAAATATTGACGAACTGGTCGTAAACGTCGCACTCAAGTACATCGTCTAAAAAGGACACCCAGTTATACTCTGAAAGATTTCGGCCCAGCCTCGAGTGGTCCGTAATTTGAATCTGATTAGAAGGCCCCTTATTTCTTGTTTGGTGTGCAAGTTGCGATAAAATACGGCAACCAACGAAGAAGTGATCAGACATTTTCTGTTCGATCATACAAGAAAGGATGTCGTTTTGCTCTGGCCGGACATTCATGTGATCCAGGCAGGAAGATGCCAACTTGTCGCCCAGAATCTCAACACGTGTTGGAATACTAACTGTTGCCACGATGCCCGCTCCCGCAAGCACGTTTAAATATTCGACAACTACGTTATTTCTGCCTTTCAGAAGATCAATGTTCACATCCCCAATAATGAATACATACCCTGGCGGAAGAGTTTGAGAAGAATGCACATAAGAGTTTGGACTTGGGCTAGTTGGTAGCAGTAATCCATGACTTCATGTAGTGCAAAAAAAAACGACAGAAGACACAAGGAGGCGACGGGCACAAGCGCTAGTGCCCGTCGCCTCCCAGTATCATCTCGTTTTTTTGCGCTACACGAAGTCACGGTAATGCACGACGAGGTCGTGATAGGTGATTAGTCGGTCCCTCGCGGATCGCGCACCTTGGTAGGGGGTGAGGCTAACCCCGGCCCGGATAGTAAGCCCTCGTGCCACATTACGGGCTACCTCGTTCCCTCCCAGACCAGTGTGCGCCGGGGTCGGATTTTTGAAGATGATTTGGGTGCCACAAGGGAAATTGACCCACGGGGGAAATTTTGAATGGCCGTTTTCGAATCTGTGATTATAATTGTTGGAGTAGGCCGGGTTGTTAACGCAAGTGCTATTGCAGCCTCTTCCGCCGCCGTTGGGAAGGTGGTGCGCACGGTGAGAGAGGTAACAGGGGGGCTATCCGGGCTGTTGCCAGCCGCGAGGGCATTGCCATCGTGATGGCGGAACCGGTCGAGCTCTGCTGTGAACGCTTCACCCGTGTGCTTCCCCGTGCGCGCGTAGAGCTTGCGCGTTATACCCTGCAATCAATCATCAATCATATTGGTGTCTTTCAGAAAATATCTCCCCTGGCGTTGCGCCAAGCGAGCGCGATCAAAATGATGATATCCCTGAAGTCTGCATACTTAACCGCAGGCTCGCTTTGGGAACACCACCTTTGCACTTAACTGCGTCTACGGATGGGAGGAGTTGGCGTCAAATGCAGTGCCAACACTCTATATCGAGGAGCTGTCATGCTTACACTTGCTCGTTGCCTATCTTCCGAACTGTTTCGCGATGTCACTAATATATTCTCGGTAGTACCATTAGTTCCTCTCCTTGCTACTGAAAGCGCTGTCGTCATTCTGGGCAAAAGCGCGAAAAAAGACGTGGACGAAGGGAACGGACAGGACGAGGCAGCGCTCGTCCTGTCACTTCCCTTCGTCCACGTCTTTTTTCGCGCTGTTGCCCAGAATGACGCCATACCAAGTTGCCCAGCTCACCACTCTGTTACTGAAGTTGCTGTATATAGAAATTTTGGTGGATATAAAGGGGGCTCGAAGCGGTGGGGTTGAGGAGCGACGCCGTGCGATGAAAAATAACGCCGGAGATATAAGTGACATCATCGTGATGTGTGGGGGCCTGGTGCGTGTGGCCTGTCCATTGAGACAGGGGAGCCATGTGACCATTCGCACTGTGTATATTTTGGGGCCTGAAGTGTTTTTTGTCCATTGTCCTGACAATGGTGTTCTCAAGACGGAGTGTTCATTGATTGATTGTGGGGTTTAACACGCCGAAGCTACAGCTGGGATATATGAGGCACGCCGTAGTGGATTAATTTTTTTCACCGTGGCATCTCTAACATGCGCCGAAATCTCGACGCACGAGAGTTTCCGCTTTTCGCCTCCATCTGAAAAGCAGCCCCCGTGGCGGGTTGAGACAGGGTGGGACATCGTCGTGAGGTGTGGCGCTATCGATTCAGGTGGTAAGTGTAGATTGTTTCTGGGGACAATGGCGCTCCCAAAACAGGGGAGGTGTGACGTCATCGTGATGTGTGGGGGCCTGGTGCGTGTGGCCTTTCTATTGGGCCGGGGCTATCATGTGACCGTTCGGACTGTGTATAATTTGGGGCCGACCAACAAGCGAGGCCGCTACTGCTCGCCAGCGACCGTTTCCCGACGTGCACTGTCCATGCCAGCATGGCATTCTACGCAGCACGTGAACAAGCCACGCCGTGCGCAGGAGGCGAGTCGTCCGTACGGTGAATGGCCTGCACACCGACCGGACCCGTGGCACACGGAGCGGCCGAACACCGACCCGATCCAGACGGCGGCGCAGGTGGCGGCTCTGATGGCCCGCGTGTGGGCCGACAGCCTGGTGCTGCCCTACGACCCGGTGGCCCTGTCCGAGTGGATAATGAAGGCGCTCAAAACGTTCGAGGCCCGCCACGTCTTCGTCCTCGGTCGGAGCACCCTCTCAATAGGTGCGCAGCACAACCGTATGGCCCGAAACTAATTTAATCATCGTTTTAGCCAAATTATCGAAGTCTCATCTCTCGATGAAACGATATATGGTGTGACTTTTTTTCGCTTGTCTTCGGCATTCGTATCCTTTTAATGCGCACGCATTAAATGCGTATTGAGCGGAAAGCGGGAGTAGGGATATGTAGCAGCGAAACGGCACCTGAATTCTCTTCGGATGCGAGCGGAGTTATGCAGCGGCCTCACGTCCTAGTTGGCTTACGAGGCGTCATGTGGGGCCGCAGCAACGGCGTCGTCGTTGCTCAGGAGCCAGCCAGCAGAACTGCTGGCGTAGCAGCGGGAGGGTGACTCGAGATTATGCGCCGGCGTGGAGCTATGCCTAACATAATGCCGTCACCGTTGCTAAGAAGCCAGCCCAGCTGCTGGCTGTAGGGGCGATTCGGGTTAGCGCTGGCCTTACCACGGCGCAGCAGCCACCAGTGAGCCAAGGCACTCTGCGCCATGGCAGCGACTAAAATATAGGCATCTATGTTCGGCTCCACGTCGGCTCCAGAGCGTTCCACTGGACAATAATTGTTTCGCATTCACAACTGGTTAGAACATCCTTAGGTGCTCCAAGATATTTTAAGTGCGGAGCACCTTAGGGGGCCCGGCTTATCGTTGTAAGCTCGTCCTGGGTCACGGTATCTAGCCGCCGCAGTCGCGCGGTGTCACGCACCCAGAGGCTGAGAAAACATCAATCACCGCTTCCTTTGGTCGGGATTGAACATGGGTCGCTCGGGTTGCGAAGCCGATGTCAGTCCCATTGCGCCACACAGAAAAACGGTGCTTTAGATGAAAATTGTTGGGGGTGACCTTTGCGCTGCGCCGTTGCCACGGAGGCTTCCCTTGATAGACGATAATACTAGTACACAATAAAATAAAACAAGGAAAAATCATGAATTCACGCATTACCCCGAATTGATGAAAACTCAAAGCAGCGTCTTTTTAGTCATTTTCAGAGGTTGCGGCGCACCCTCTTGATTACTGTCGGTATCAAAGCCAGTCCTTTACTGATACTAGTCGAGAGATGGCGTTGCAGCTCCTTTGGCGAATCATTGCTCTGCAATTGACAGCTTTCACGTTCAATGGAACTGCTTTAATTTTTTTCTGAGAGCGCCGATTTAACGCTTGTCTTTGTTCTTTACTATAAAATCTGGTGGCTATAATAGTTGGTATGGTACTTTACAGATCTGATTATTTTACCAGAACAGGATCTCACGGCCATGATGTGGTATTCGGCCTTAACATGTAGAACGCTGTTCGCTTTGGTATTGGTTTGAGTGGCAGTGGCATTGTTTGGAGTGTCTCCTCATCATTCTTTGTGGGAGAGAAATACACCTAACTGTATACAGAGCCTTCGAGTGTTGACGGTCTGTGGCTCAAGACACTCGATCATGAAGAAGAAGATGATGATGATACTACTAAAATTATATGATGACGATAATGATTTTGAGGATCTAGAAATCAGAATGCGTTTTTTGCGTCTGAAATGGATAGTTTATCACACAGGATGGCACTGGCTTTTTAAACTGAATATTGAATCAAACCCCATTTATTTTAAGTAATAGCTCTTTGTTAAGTTAAAAGATCTTGCAAAAACGTAATAATTAACGTTATTATTTGTTTGGTTAGGGAAGAGCAATTGTACCCTCTGTGCGGCACTCGAACTGCGCTTGCAATCACCTTTACGCGTGATACAATCGATATCGTGAATAAAATTATGGTAAGTGAATCATTTACTCCTCCGTCCCGGCACAGAAAACTTCTAGGGATAGTAACGGGTAAGAAACAGAAAAAGTTACAAGAAAAGAAAGGCGGTGAATTGGGAATTACGTAAAGATTACGCTTGTCTCGTGCCAAACTGACTCGTGCGAAATAACTCGGCCAACTGACTCAGGCGTATTGAGTTTCGCGCTTGGGACCACGGCGTCGTTTTTTCTCGTTTTTTTTTTAATTTTTTATGGGAAAACTCTCAAAGAAAATATAACAAAGCATTTTATAGCACACGATGGAGAAACCAGAAAATAAAAAGCAAAAAAGAAAGAAATGTTGGAAATACAACGAACGAAAACAACCCCGACATCAACTAAAGTAAATGAATGGATATGTAGGAAGTAAACAAGCAAACAAAAGACAAGAACACAAAATTTGAGAGCCATAACTCGTCCAATTGTGCTAAGACCAGGATGGGAGGGGGGGGGGGGTTGTAGAGCCCCTTCTTTTTGACAACAGGGATTCCCCGCCGCGGCGGCCGCTTTTCTGATGGAGGCGAAAAGCAGAGGAACGCCCATGTGTACTACATTTTGGCGCACGTTAAAAATCCCCACGTGGTCAAAATTAATCCGGAGCCCTCCACTATGGCGCGCATCATCGCCTGCATTGCGTCTGCGCGTTAAACCCTGCAATCAACCAATTAATTTTGACTACATTGGGGCTCGAACCCCCTGGCTCCCCTTCCGGAGCCGTTGCATAACAATGCCATATATTAAGACAGCCAGGTTAATAATGCTCGCCTTTGGCGTTCGTATAGGATTTGTTTCGGGAAGGGCGCCCGGCCTTGCAATTGCATATGTAATTGCGCCTTACCTATACCCCAAATATGAAGTACTACTTGGTCGGCGAGGAATCACAGCAACAGATACCAGTAAGGCTAAACTGGATCGGTGCAGCCATACCAGGAATGCGCCCTGGGACGAGAAATAATAATGGGGGATTATTTGATGGATCTTTAGGAGTGCGTACGCATCTTATACCTCTCCCTCTCAAACTACATGCTCGGCCTGACGCGCACGCCTTGCTCCCGCTTTAAAACCGCGCAGCACGGCGCTTCTCGCACACCCCTCGCACATCATGCCAACAATTTTAGTTCTCAGCACTTCAGCGTCCATTACTGTGGTTTCACAGCGTCGCCGTGCCTCGTAACCGAGCGAACGAAGGGGTCACCGAAGACAGAAGGAAAACGGAGGAGGATAGTGAGGCGAAAGTGTGAGGGGGAGGACGGTATGCCGAGGCGGTGCGAGACGCTGCTCGGCGGCGGCGCGCTAAGAGATAACCGACAGAACGAAGAGGCCACCGAAGATGAGCCCTGTTGCGACCGAGTGGGGGCACCCGATCCGAGCTCCGTGGCCTCCGACATACGAGTGGTAGCGTGTATGATGCGAGCGGCCAGCTGCTGTTGCAGCCGTGAAGAAGTCCAGAAGCCGTAGGCTAACGTAACTGTTTACTTCATAGAGAGAGGTGAGCCGAAGCCAAAGAACAATGCCCCGACGGGCGAGGTTACAATACAGGACTCGAGCAGAGTGAGAGCATGGATTCGCTGCTCAAACAGGAATGGATTACAGCACTTCGGCGGCTTCTATTTATACCCAAAAGCCGTAACGGTCAAAACGCCAACAAGCGGCAACACGCCACGAACGTCACAGACACACACAACGCTCTTTCCAGAGTTCGTGAGTCGTCGGTAGCCTCGGCGCACGTTGAGTCCGAGAGAGGGGAGAGAGGAGGACTCCGCTGAGATCGCGAGGCCTCTATGTCCTTGAACAAGTCTCGACGTGCCGCTGGCAACCGCCGGAGTTTGAAGCGCGTTGAAAGCCAGGCGTCTGGCCCGGCTTGTCGAAACTTGAATGATGAGTCACCGACATGGTGGCGCCTGACGGCTGAAAGGCGCACGCAGTGGCTTCGCCGCACAGCCGAGGAGTGATGCGGGGAAGTACGGCGGCGCTGGCCGATTCGTAACAGCCCGCAGAAAAGCGGAGGATGAAAGTATGGCAAAATTGCGAGGGGGAGAGCAGTATGCCGAGGCCGCGTCACAGATGCTTAGCACGCGCTACGTGCTGCATGTACATGGGTCCTTCGCCGTCCTCGATCGTTGTGTGGCTCATCCGAACGACGTGACATTTGCGCGGGAGGTTCAAACACAATCTAGAACAGCATGCTCGACGGCAGCGACACAGTACCGGATAACAACAGAGTAGCACGCGCCGCCTTGCGTTCGCTGATCACGCGATCACTTCCCGAGACGCAGAAGCTTTGGGCCGTGAGATTAGACTGCTGTTCTCGTTGCGCACAAATTTCTCATTAGGCAGCACCGTAATCGTCTGACAATTTTTTTTTTTTTTGCCTTCTAACCGTCTCAGTGGTGACGTTTTCTCGATTCGGTAGCGGCATTGGCTGCTTGTCGCCCCTTTTGTTGTTCGCCGGTATTGGCATTCCGTTGCCATTATTCCCTCTCCATCCTCTTCTGCCCCTACCCGGCACTGCACTCGCTTTACACGCTATTTTACCCTGGGATTCTGGGCGACAAGCGTGCCAGGCGGCGAAGAGCCACCGCTTCCGGATACACATGCCTCAAAGACCTCACTTCACAAGGGCATGGCCTTACTCTGTTCTCTGCCCACGGATCGATGGCGCAATTTTCAGCCTACATGAGCCATCTAATGCTCACGCTATAAAACTACAACCCCCAACCACCAGGGGATGTGGCCACACTGGTGTGGTGTTCGGCTGAAACCTCCCAACTGTCCGGAGGGGCCTTCGTCCTGCAGGGGATGAAAATAGGCGAATGAGTGAAGCATCCGTCGGGAACATTTTGTAGTAAAGAAATAACGAAAAATATACTCCAGAAAAATTAGTCCTGTGCCGTATAGGCACGAATCGAATGCGCAGTATTTACATGACGCGATTGGTACTCTGGCATCTATCGGCGGCGTCAACTGGAAGGGACTAGAACCACCTCGTGCGCTACCGCGGCGTGCAGGTGATCGAGTGGTGCTGAAGTTATTGCTGGCGTGTGGACAAAATTTAGACGAAGCAGAAGGTATATCGCATAATGTAATATACAGTTAGGATCATCACGTACAAATGTGACAAAGCAACTGACGGGTCAAGCGAAAGCTGTCGATGAGCGCCTGTTTAAAAACATTTATGCAATGTTGGAGAACAGTGGCCGCTTGGTTACAGATTAAACTTCGTTGCTTGTCCTTTCGCCGTGCCAGTCCCAGCTGCGAGCTGCACTTTTCGCAAACTAATGGCGGCAAGCAGGACGCACTGATTTCATGGAAGCACTCCTGAGATAAGCAGCTTACGCTGCAAACCTTCACATTAAATTTATCCAGTGTATTGAGTCTGTCCTGATTAAGAAACGGCGACCGGGCAGTTCATAATAGCTCTTCGCTGAAAATGTCGCCGAAAGACGATAGTCTTCTGGCGCCCTTGCCACGTTAATGCCTCTCTCCCCCGCCACCTCACACGCTCTTCCCCTCTGGCCTCGCTCCTCAGACGACCAACGCGGTGGAGGTTTGCTCAAGTCAACGAATTTTCCCCTTTTCCGGGGGGCCTTACCTTTTCCAATGCTCGCGCGCCATCTATTGGAACCTGTCATTATTGTTGGACTTGAAGTGCGGTCACGAGGTCTAGCTCTTTTTGTATTTGTGGGTCAAAATATTGTTTTCAACGCGTATTTTTTACTTGATATATCAGGCACACTTTTATTTTCAATAAAAGAACACTGCGAGTACCAGCTGTGCAATGATGTTTTGCCTCAAATATGCCTAACGTTTTCTTTTTGCTCAACATATATGTTGATACGTATGAAGCGTGTCTCCAGATTTAGTGGCTCGGAAAGGTTTCGGCTACATGAACTTGTCGTTCAAGAATTCTTTAACATTTGGCCAGATGGCTGAATCGAATGACACACATACGTACACACATACATACACAGACACATACATACATACATATATACATACACTCATACATACATACATACATACATACATACATACATACATACATACATACATACATGCATACATACATACATACATGCATGCATGCATACATACGTACGTACGTACATACATACATGCATGCATGCATACATTCATACATGCATAGATACATACATACATATATGCATACATGCATACATATATACAAACATACATACATTCAAACATACATACTCGTATTTTCTCGCGTAATGATCGCACTTTTTTTCCAAAAAATTGATGGAAATTTAGGGGTGCGTTTATTACACGGGGTAAATTTTTCGCGAAAACATTTGACCACAGAAAACGCAAGCAAGTTGCGGGTCAAAATTTTTACGATAGGTCTCATGAACATAATAAATTAAAACATAATAAAAACTCCGCACACCGTCACCAGCCGTTTTGCAAAAGGACTCAAAATGCAGTGTTTTCTGAATTACGGAACGTGCCGAAATGAGTTTGCTGCGAGGTGACAGGGCGACCAATAAGTTGCTCCTGCTGTCACAGTGCGGGACGTCAAAAGAGACACAGGGGTCGACGCAGCAAACTGAGCGCATTTTTTCTTTGTCTTGTGAGTTCATTATGTGCATTTAGTGAGAGTTTCTTCGTCATGAATATTGAACGCATGCTTGCCGATGTCGCTAATATCGGCAAGTCTGCGGCAATAACGTAGCTATGTCCGCTTTGAAAGGGAAGGAAAGAGAGGTAAGGACGATCATCGTCAGCTATATTTGACACACATACGACATACTAGATGCATTTTTTTTGCCTGAACTGGCTGCACTGGTGCAAGCAGTGCAGCATATGTTCATTTTTTTTACTAATTGATATCCCCAGTAGCACTCTGCACTGGTCTGCACGACACTGCACTAATCTGCACCAGTTCAGGTAAAAAAAATGCCCCTACTGCTGCGGCAAGTTCAGGGTGCGATCATTCTGCGAGTAAATACGGTACATACATACGCATACATACATACATACATACATACATGCATACCTACATACATACATACATACATACATACATGCATGCATACATACAAACATGCATGCATACCTACATACATACATACATACATACATACATACATACATACATACATACATACATACATGTACGCACATACATATATACACACATACAGAACCGATATTCAGCTCTTACCGAGGAAGCAGAGTTTACGATACAGGAAGCCAGCGACAATCTTACACGCATTACCACGGAGTGTGCAGTAGAAGTCGGGGGCACGATGTCTAGACAGAATACTGGCAAACTTTCCCGGGAGACGAAAGATCTAATTAGGAAACGGCAAAGCATGACAATCTCCACCCCAGCTGACAGAATAGAACTAGCGCAGCTTTCGAAGTTAAAGGGACAGACAACCGATTTTTGTCGCGTATATGTTCCCTAGCTCATATGAAAGCCAGCGTTTTATATAGCCCGATAACCACAAGCAATTTCTAAACAAACTGGCGGAAATAATTTTAATTTGGCAGCAAACTTCCTGAAATCGGAAGGGTGGCGGTTCATAGTGTCGAAACTTGACACTACAATATGTGTCCCTGTCACGTGACCTGCAAACCTAGCAGCTACTGTAACTGCTGAAACGTTTATTTACGTACTGAAAACCTTTTAACACAAGTATTTGTACAGGGGGGATTAAAAGAAATACGAACAACGGAGCACACAGCCTCCGAAGCATGCCGCACCGCCTGGCTGCACTGTCAGTAAACTGCGCGCATGCGTAGTTCTTTCGGAGCGTTTGAGACTGTGGCTTACTGTTTGGGGAAACGCTTGATCAAGAAGGGACGCGGGTCATTTATTTTGAGGCATCTTTTTATGATCTGTCGCCACTGGGCATACTGTTATCTACTACATTCTCTAGCCAAGCCCGCAGCAAGCTGTTGCAGATAGCACATGCCATTAAACGATCATCCTGCTCAGTGGCGACACAGCGGGAAAAGGCCCCTCAAAATATATGACCGGCGTCACTTTTTGATCAAGTATTCCCCATAAATGTAGGCCACACTCTCAAACGCTCCGAAACAACTACGCATGCTAGAGGATATTTACAGTAGCACTAGAGGATATTTACAGTGGATCCACAGCTACCATCGTCGTCCATAAGGAGAGCAGTAAAATACCTATAAGGAAGGGCGTCAGGCAACGAGACACGATCTCTCCGATGTTAATCACAGCATGTTTACAAGAAGTATTAAGAACTTTGGATTGGGAACAGGTGGGAATAAGGGTTAATGGAGAATAACTCAGTAACCTCAGATTTGCTGATGACGTTTCCTTATTAAGTAACTCGGGGGAGGGATTGCAAAGCATGCTTATCGCACTGGACAAACAGAGTAGAACCGTGGGCCTGAAAACTAATATGCAGAAAACTAAAGTAATGATCAATAACCTCGATCTGGACAGCACAGCGGTTTGAGATAGGTGGCGAGGCCGTGGAAGTGGTAAGCGAATATATCTACTTAGGGCAAGTTGTAACCCCGGAACCCAACCATGAGGCAGTGATAATTCGAAGGATAAGAATGGGGTGGAGTGCATTCGGCAGGCATTCTCAGATAATGAATGGCAGCCTACCATTGTCCCTGAAGAAGAAACTGTATGACAGCTGCATCTTACCGGTACTCACCTACGGGGCAGAAACTTGGAGGCTCACTAAGAGGGTTCAACTTAAATTGAGAACGACTCAGCGGGCAATTGAGCGGAGCGGAAAATGATAGGTGTAACATTAAGGGACAAGAAGAGAGCAGAGTGGGCCAGAGAACAAACGCGTGTTAAGGACATATTAGTAGAAATTAAGAACAAATGGACGTGGGCAGTTCATGTAATGCGAAGGAAAGATAACCGTGGATCCCTAGAGAAGGCAAGCGTGGCAGGGGGCGGCAGAACGTTAGATGGACAGATGAGATCAAGAAGTTTGCGGGGATAAATTGGCCGCAGTTAGCGTAGGAGCGGGGTAATTGGAGATTAATGGGAGAGGCCTTTGCCCCGCAGTGGGCGTAGATAGGCTGGTGATGATGATGGCACACATACATACATACATACATACATACATACATACATACATACATACATACATACATACATACATACATACACACATACATACATACATACATACATACATACATACATAATACATGCATACATACATACATACATACATACATACATACATACATACATACATACATACATACATACATACATACATACATACATACATACATACATACATACATACATACATACATACATACATACATACATACATACATACATACATACATGCGTAAGAGATCAAACTTCTTGGGTTTAAGTAGCCCAAAACAACTATTGTCTTTAAAAAGTTCTTTGCTCTGAAGCTACATATGCTTGCGCGTTGGTCTGCGAACTCGTTTCTTTTCAGATTCGGCAAGCAAAGCCGCAGAGGAATTTTACCATGCCACCGTGAGCTTCGTGGAATATGTCAACAAGGTGCCACGTGAGAAGTAAGTATTACGCGCGCAACCACGCCTCATTAGAGATTGACGAACGAGAGAAGAATATATGCCCGATCCAGCGCTACGCTCTTGAAAGCGCTGTTACAAATGCTTGAAAGCGCTGTTACAAATGCTTTGTTGTATTACAATTACTTTTCTTTCTGCGCGCCCACACTCGCACCCCCCCACCCAGCCACATACCCTCAGCCGCCCATACGCACACGCACGCGCATGCCACACACAAACTGGCGGGAGCACACACGCACGAACATACAGACACAGAAAGTGTGTGTGCGACTAGAAGTCATACACGGTGAATAAACTTTTGAGAGAGCGTTGTGACTTCAGCTTTCCTTCGTGCAAATATGTACGTTTATTACGCTTCTATGTTCATGGCTTTGTATCCCATAGTACGTCACAACGGGCGCAGCTGTGTCTTTACCTAATTACCCCTCGTGACCTACCCAATGAGAGGCCAAATCGGTTAGCCAGAACAAAACATGGGGAGTCGATCTTCACGCAGTTTTTTTTTGTTTTGTTTTAATGCATTGAACGCAACCACGTAGGAATGTCAGTGACGGTTTACTTTTTTCTGTACGCAGCCCACTCGTCACGCGCATGATCAACGACATCATGAGAAGTCTGGAAAAAGTGTTCACCATTCCAGGGGGCGTACCAACCAGACACGTGGCTCACAGGTATTGGAGCAAACACTTGACAGTAGAGTGCTCAACGAAATGTAAATTAACACAGAAAGTATGAATGGAAAGTGGCTGAACTAGAATCCTACCATTTGCCTGTTCCGACTTCTGAGGCTGTTTTGCTTTGCTGGTATTGCTCGGTCTTAAGTGCTGTGTTCGCATTACTTTCGGAAACACACCTCCAATGAGAAATCTCACAGCGCGGCTTCCGATGTACAAAGGCACCGAGATAGGCCTTCAAGGCTGCCCAAGTGCCTATAGTGGCGCCACATTTGCAAAAAGTGCTGCACTAAGCAGCTAAAGGCAGTGCCCTGTTAGACAGGTTCTTTGTTATGCCCAACAAAGAATGTTGCTCAGGCGACCAACACGTTTATTTGGTTTATCCTCTTACAGGAGTATTCTCTACTCGCCCGAAGGTTTGCCTTTTCCTGGCCTCGAGGACTTGGTGAGAGGGGCACCCATACGCAAGGATGCTTTCAACAAGCATTTGACCTTGATCACGGAAGCCATCATTCAAGCTACAGAACTGTTGATTGCAACCCCTTTCTAAGTCTAGCGCCTCCTTTCCCCTGTATAAACACGCTTGCTCCTCCTTTTTTTCCCCTTGGTGTTCTTTCTCAGTGCGACAAAATATCAGTGAACTTAGAGAACAGCTTACGGAAAGTCTGGCAGAAGGCACACCGCCACACAGCGTAAGGACCGTATCGGCCCCCATGCTCCGTTTTTGTGCACAGTTGGGCGTAGACAGACTGCTGGGGGCTGTCAAGTGCTTTCTAGCTTCCTTGGTGCCTACTCGTGGTACATCATTTCCGGCTTCCCGCGTGACGAGCGAACAAGAAACAAACAAAGAAATAATGAAACAAACACGGACCCCCCCGCACACGCACGCACGCGCGCGCACACGCCCACACACACGAAACCTCGCGCTCTACAACGCCTTGCGCTTCACAGATACTTGGATAAAGTTGGCTTTGCCTCAAGGCGTTTTTTTAGGATGCAGAACGAAAGTGACAGAAACCCTAGCTCTAAAAATCTTCGCCGTAAAAAGTGCCAACGTTCACCTTTATTATACTTGGTGCTGGTGCCATGAAAAATACAAGAGGGAAGCCGTCAAGCGGCGCTGAATGACATCCCTTCGACGATGAACATTTCGCCGAAATGCGGTCTGCTCAAGACCACTTGGCAAGGAAGGGTATGTAAATTAAAGAGGAATTCGGCAATTGGCGAGGCCCCGAAAAATTGTGCAGCTTGCACTAGTGGTGCAAGGCTGGAGAAACAGCAGAGCTGGCGGCCCCTCTCCCTTCGTTGGCTGTTGTACTTCACATGTTTCACATGGATTTCCGAACTTGCTGCTGAAAGCTCCCCATGAATGTCAAGCCCGGATCGTTTTGTCCGCAGCCTTTCACATCTCTCCCAAAGTGGACCGCGTTAGCACGCGCTATAACCCGAGGGAACCGGCTTCGCAAACTCGGCGTCTGTTCGCCCCGCTTAAAGTGCGAACGCACGGGAACTGGCGAGGAGAACAGCGCGCGAGAGATCACACCACGAACACTGGGCAGAGTGCTCTGGAAGGTCGAGATGGCCGACGCCGGTCGCTCCTCGCGAGCCGCACGCTCACGTGCGCTCGGTTGGGCTGAGTTTTGTGGTCCCACTCGACGGCGGAACTAAAAGCTTAAACAGCTCAGCTGTTAAAAGTAACAAGCGACTGCGTGCGGTCTGAGAAAGAACTTCACAACGAACGTGATATATTCAAACCCGGTAGCACTTCTGCATAATTCTGTGGATCATGGATGACTCGCAGACACTGATCGCTCTGCAGGCGTGGGTGCCGTGATTGCTCTTCACTTGGCTTGTCTTGGACTACACTGTCCTGAGGAATGGTGTGCTGGCTTTGAGGGCGGGCCAAAAGCAGGTTATTCATATAAGAAACCTTCGTTCTAGAGGAACATCTCCCAGAAGGACAGAACAATAAATCGGTGGAATGGAAGTTAATGTATCGTCCACTAGACTACGACTGAGCTCCCCCAGCAAGCGCTTTGCAGCATCTGTCGAATGGTTCATTCTTGGCGACAACCACCTGGGACTTCGCCGACTGCTCCAGCGACTCATCTACTCAAGTGACGGGCTCCGAGAGCGACTTTACTGTTCTCATTGGGCGCCGTCTCAAAGGAAAATTTCATTGGACGCCCTCGCCAGCTGTACTTTTGAATCATGCCCAGGAAATGTTTACTTTTCCTTATCTGTTCGGAGGTTGAAAATCGCACTGGGGTCAACGGGACAACTTTATCACAGTTTTTTGAAAGCCTGGCACCTAAATAGGAAAAGAAGACTCTCATTAAATCCTGAAGAAGCGACATGACCATCGAGGTGAGTACTATGACGATAATTGACACGCTGCTGGCTGTTACAGTGTAGGGCTTCGATCCTTCCTGGTTCACGGGAAAGAAAGCGCTGCTGGAGTTATGGGTGTTATGATGGCACATATGTAATGATATCCTGGCCCACGCAGTTTAATAACATCCCCAGCCCGGATAATGAATATTTATCGTACTGGAAAATCACGCTGCATCAAACTTGTCTTTGGGAGTCATTTCCAGTCTCAGTGAAAGTCGATTGCGTGTGTCGCCATGTGCGGCCGTATACGTACCGAGGAGGCCTTATTAATGAGGCACTCACTTGAGGGTCAAAGGAAAATTAAAGCGGAAAGTTAGACGAGTAGGTTACCAACTACTAGTAGTAGTAGTAGAAAACTTTATTATAAGGTCAGATTAATTAGCTCTAATTTATCTGGTTACCACGTAAGGAATTATCGTAGTGCTAGCGAACGTGACACTGGAAAGAAAAGAACCGCAATTTCTGGTACGTAATTAGAATGCGGTCGTTGACTTTTCCGGAGCTGCAAGCGACAGGGGTCGTCTTTTTGATTTTTTTCATTGGCACGGAAGACCTTTTCTACTCTATTCCAAAAACGGAATAATGTGCGCTGTGCAGGAACGCATTGACGAAAAGGGGGTTGTGTCGTTCCAGAATACCGCTGGGATGTCTACTGACAACTTTATGACATTGATGGACTTCAATTTATCTACTTTGGTAAGGTCCCAGCATAGACTAGTTATGCAAAAAAGGCGTTGCATAGTCACTTGCATTGCGGCTGTTCCGGGCGACCTATTTTTGGCAAAATGACCGACAGATCTCTTGTCGCCTTGAAGGTTGTGTTGTCAAGGTCTGCCGATATATGGATTATTTTCTTGTTGTCATGGGACAGCTTCGGCCCGATGACTGACTTAATATGGTTGCGTACGGGATACGCATTTGCACTGTGTGTGCAGACGATCTCAAATCCACACCAGAGTTGCCGGAATTGGGTGCTTTGCAGTATCTAGACGTGCACCTGCTCCTTGGGGTTGGTCAGAGGTGTTGGGAACATGCACCTCGAAGCAATAAGGGCATCCTACCCCATCAGGCGGCCCATTCCAAGCTCGTGAAGCAGGGCATAGCGAAGAATGCTGTGAGGGTGGCGCTAACTGTACGTCCTGCCCCCATGTTGAGCTTGGAGACCTGGGATAGGATCGCCGAGTGCTTCACCTTATCAAAGGCGCTCTGCAGGTCGAGACCCAGTATCGCTTTGTTGTCGCTGTCGCCGTCGGTGATTTGGTGCGTCTTGGTGCCTAAGCGCTGTCTGAAGCCGATGATTGTCGCCGAGTAGAGGTCCTCCCGTTTCAGGTAGTCTTGCCACCTGTTGAGCAGGACGTGCTCCAGTACCCTGCCCTCGCAAGACGGGAGCGAGATGGGCCGGAGGTTGTCCGTGTCGGGTGGCTTTCCCGGCTTGGGAATCAGTATGGTTCTGGCTTTCTTCCGCTGCTTCGGCAGCGTGCCTACTCTCCAGCATTTGTTGAAGTTGTAGGAAGCAGACTCGGTAGGGTGCGGTGGCCTCCTACATTTTATTGGAGAGAGCGTAGGCCCGGCCAGGAGTGGGTGCGGTGCAGACATGCGGCCGCCCAGGCGCTCCGTCGTGTTCGATCTGTGTGTCGCGTGGCACTGCTGACGCCACCCAGCAAGCACCGCTGATGATTATGATAGGCTCATGATGAGGATAGTGGCGCTGCAAGCAGATGATGATGATGCGCCACTACAAAGTAATTCGCCAGGATTTCAATCGACTTGTCGTCGAGGTTCTTGAGCGTCTTGTTCGTGACAAGATCCAGGCCCGCCGCCGACCTGCTGTAGAGGTCTTTCAGAGCTGTGCGGACCTCCTCTACGTCGGTGTCCATGTCGAGTCTTCCGTTGGGTATTCCGCCGTACGGTCCGTGTTGTTCCGTGGGTGTAGTTGACAGGTATTTGTCGCTGATGCGTTTTATTACATTGTCGGTTCCGTGCCTCGAGACTTCCTGGTGGATGAGTTTGGCCAGTTTATCTCGCTGGTACGCTAGCCGCAGAAGTGAACACCTACACCAAGAATATTCAGACAAGCATCGAAACGCCAGCAATTGACAACCATCTCGCACTCTTATGGGAGGCGAGAAATAGCTTAATGCGGAGGTGGAAACGCCAACGTCATAACAAAAAGCTCAGACGACGTATCGCGCAAATCAACACTGATGCAGCAACATATGCAGCAAAGTTATGCCACCAAAACTGGGCCCACATGTGCGATGGCCTCAGTGGCAGACTTAGTACCTCCAAAACGTGGAACCTCTTTCGCTACCTCATAGATCCTGCCCGAAGTAAAACTGAAACTTGCAAGACAATGCAAACGATAATGCATAAATTTCAAGGAAGTGAGCAGTCACTCATCACTGCGCTTGGGGACAGATACCTCCCTGAAGTACAACAGGATCAGCTCCCTGATTACACAGGATCCCCGAAGTTGGAATTAGACAAGCCCATCACCACGGCAGAGGTACGCGCAGCACTTCTCAAACTCCGTAGAGACACCACTCCCGGCAAAGACAACATCACCAATAAAACACTGATCAACCTCGACGACACTTCTATAGAGCTCCTCACTAACTATATGAACGAGTGTTGGACCGGCAGCAAGCTTCCCAAAGAATGGAAAGAGGCAGAAGTGAGGCTCTTGCCAAAACCGGGGAAAACACCATGTATAGAGAACCTACGTCCAATTTCTTTAACATCTTGCGTGGGGAAACTCATGGAGCACGTCGTTCTACAGAGACTTCAGAACTACCTCGAGGACACCGATCGCATTCCACACACAATGTTTGGATTCCGGCCAAAGCTATCGACGCAGGACATACTACCATTAAAAAAAGAAATTTTTGAGACCGCAAGCAAAAATGCACCCAAGGCAATTCTCACACTTGACCTAAAGGGAGCATTTGATAATGTAGCCCACACAGCCATACTCAGAAATCTCTCCTCCTTAGACTGCGGAGAACGTACATACGGCTACGTTAGAGATTTTTTAACAGCCAGACAGGCGATCCTGAAAGTAGGCGACCTGCAGTCCGACCCCCACAAATATGGAAGCAGAGGCACGCCGCTAGGCGCTGTATTATCTCCGATGCTGTTCAACATCGTAATGATAAACCTGCCCCAAAAACTTCGAAGCATTCCAGACATAAAACATGGTCTTTATGCAGACGACATCACAATATGGATAGCCAAAGGGTCGGAAGGGGAAATGCAGGAGAGATTGCAACAGGCAGCAGATACTGTACACACGTACGCGAAAGAATGCGGACTCGCCTGCGCTCCCCAAAAATCTGAACTCCTGCTGGTGCAAAAACGTCGTCATGACCTATCTACCTCGTTCTACATAATGATGGACGGTATACGAATAGAACCCACCGACCACATCTAAATTCTCGGCATGACCTATCAAGAAGGCTGCAAGAACACCCGCCTACTTCAAAAACTGGACTCATCCACAGCTCAGATAACGAGAATGATCCGCAGAGTATCGACTCAAAAGTATGGCATGAAAGAACAAGATACGATAAAGCTCGTTCAAGCATTTATAATTTCACGCCTCGCATACGTAACTCCCTACACGATCCTCCAAGCAGTAGACAAACAAAAGCTCAACACCCTTATTAGGAAAGCTTACAAACAAGCCTCGGCCCTCCCACCGACAACGTCCACCGAACGTCTTGCAGCACTACGGTTACACAATACCATAGAAGAAATCGTGGAAGCCCATCTCACGGCGCAGCAAGTCCGGCTCGGCCTCACGAGCACCGGTCGATCAGTTCTGACCTCTTTAAAGCTTAACGCTCTCACGGAGACGGAAGATGCGGGCATAGTCCCTCTAGAAATTAGGACAAGAGTGAAACTTCACCCCTTGCTGAGGAATATGCATCCCGAACACCATCAAGCACGAAGAGCGGCTAGGGCAAAAGCTCTTCAACGCCAATACCGAAAATCCGAGGAGGTGGTATACACTGACGCCGCGGACTATGCCCGGTATAAAGTATAAGCTGCGGTAACTGCCACACGCCACTCCCTCCTCAGTAGCTTAACATTACGGAAGGCAACAACGCTGCAAGCAGAAGAGACGGCAATCGCCCTCGCAATCGCCCAAACCCGAGCATCCACCATCATCACGGACTGCCAAGCCGCGTACAGAAATTATGCAGCAGGAAGAATTTCCACAATCGCTCTCGGCATCATCCTTCAACGCTCACCTCGGAAAAACATAAGAAAAATCTGGACCCCAGCCCACTCTTCTGTCTGCGGAAACCAGGCAGCGCACGCCTTCGCTCGAGATTTGGTCAGCCGAGCACCGTTAGAAGAGGAAAGGACAATATACCCCCTTCTCACGTACAAGGACATCACACAGCATTACCGGCTTGGCCGAATGCGATACCCTCCAGTTTCTGAGCAACTAACCAGGCCCCAACAGACTGCTCTTCGTCAACTCCAGACGAACACGTACCCACACCCTACGAGGCTGCATGCTATACACCCCACCCTCTATGATCCCCTGTGCAGACACTGAGGCATCCCTGCCACGCTTTATCACATGGTATGGGAATGCCAAGTTACCCCCACATTGACCCCATCCCAAACCCCTCCCGAGAGCAGTGGGAGAGAGAACTCGCAAGCTCTTGCCCCAGCAGACAGCTGCAGCTGATCGAACGGGCGAAGACGGCGGGTTGCTCCAATGGTGCCCTGGACTGAGGGCTCCACCCACAAGGCTTTTCGAAGCAATAAAAGTTGTACTCCTCCTCCTCCTCCTCGCTGGTGTGACTTTGCTTTGGTTTCGTCAAGCAGATGTCGTAGCAGGTTCCATGTTTTCCCGCTATGCATCTGACCGTCGGCTACGTTGCAGATTTCGTTCCACTGCTGCGCACATAGCGTGCGACAGTGTTCCTCGATTGCGCGGTTGAGCTCCGCGACTTTCTTTCTTAGTTTGCGATTGAAACGCTGTTTTTTTTTCACCGGTTCAGTATCGACTGCTTAATTTCGATGAGGTGAGCTTGACGGCTGTCCATTCTTTTGGTTTCTTCGTCCGTTTCTATTTCCTTGGTTGAGTTTTGTACGTTTTTGGTGATCTCGGTGGTCCAGGTTTCGACGTCGTTGATTTCGCTCCCTTCCTCATTGTTCTGACTTCTAATGTATCTGAAGGCTGCACGAAGCTGCATGAGAAACCCATTTTTACCAGGTATAGTGCTTCTGTAATTCAAAATGATAATGTAAGGCACCTTGCCCAGTCCTCTCCCGGGGTATACGTCATACGGTGGTCGTGGCGCTGATGATGATGATGATGATTTCTATTGGTTTCCCCTTTGTATCGGGGTGATTACATGTCATCTTACCAAAAAGGACTAATATAACTATGTTTTACACTCTTGGTTTAATACTAGCGCTGCTTAGGGCAGGCACAAAAAGCTTATTAGGCACAAAATACTTTTTTTTCCTGTTACAGGTGGTAACTGTCCTAGGCAATATTCCCCTCTCTGCTTTTCGTCCACCAGCATTCTAATCTTCTTTTCGTCCCCTCGACCGCCTTGAAGTTAACTTCCTCTGTGATACCCTTAAATCCTATCGCTTCTGGAAGCCGAATATTTCCTTCATGTAGATTTGGATGGATACCCTCACATTCTAACACTATGTGCCGCATAGTTCCTGTTTTTTTTCCGCAGACAACACATACCCCATCATTTTGTGAATACTTCCCCACAAAGCTTTTAGTTCGCAGGTAACCTGCTCTAGCCTCAAAAAGCAAAGCGCTTCCCTGTGAATTATCGTAGAAATTTTCCTTTCTGATGTTCAACTACTCGGCCCTGTATAACGACGTTTTAGCTTCCATTTTTTCCCTCCATTGTTTCAATCTGCCTTGCCTCTTTTTTCGTTATCTTGGCTGTTTTGGATTCTCCACTGTTCTTTCCGTATTTCATCGTTAGCCTTCTAGTCTTCCTTAACCACTGTGTGTCCACGCTTTTCAAGTATAGGTACCTAAAAACCTTAGCTGCCCACCGTCGTTGATCCATTGCTCTCAACCTCATTTCAAATCATATTTTACTTTGTGCTTTTCTAACTTCAAACGACGCCCAGCCCATATCTCCCTGAACTGCTTCGTTAGTTGTTTTTCCACGCGCGCCTAAGGCCAAACGTCCTACCGTTCTCTGGTTCACTTCAAGGCCTGATAGAACGTCTGATTTTAAGCAGAGTACAGCATTAGCAAACGTGAGACCCGGAACCATTGCTCCTTTCCACATTCCTCTTACTACTTCATTTTTGTTATACCCCCACAGCGCTCTATGCTTCATTATAGCTACATTTCGCTTTCCCTTAACCTTAAGTTGCTCCTCGTGAGTTCTTAAGTAGTTATCCCCTTCGTTTAACCACACTCCTAAATATTTATATTCCTTCACTCTGGGTAATTCGCCTTACTGGATAGGCACTACGTCAGTGGTAGGATCATTGAAAACCATTATTCCTGATTTTTCTGCACTAAAATTTAATCCGAGGTCGGTGGCTTCCTGGCCGCTAATATTTATTAGCCGTTGCATATCGGTTTGGTCATCAGCTAAAAGAACAATGTCGTCTGCGTATAACATTCCTGGAATATGCTGCTGTACCACTTCACTTTGTAGCATATGGGTTAGGCTAAACCCTAATTGACTTTCTTCCAGTTTCTTATCTAACCCTGCCATGTAAAGCATAAACAGTATTGGGCTCAAAGGGCATCCCTGTTTCAGTCCCCGATGGATGTTGACCTGCTGGGCGCATTTCTGTCCTTCCCATGTAAGGTGAACTCTATTGTCTTTATAGATTGCCATAAGGAACTGAATTAACTCGTCATCTAATCCCTGGAGTTTCAGCATCCTCCACATCCGTTGTCTGTTTACGTTGTCATATGCCCCTTTAATGTCCAGGAACGTAATCCATAATGGTCTATTCTGTGCTTTCGCAATTTCAATGCATTGCGTTATCACGAACAAATTGTCATCCAGTCGCCTGTCTTGTCTAAATCCATTCTGCAGTTCCCCAAGTATTTCATTTTCTTCCATCCATGCTTGAATTTCTGATTTTATCGCCTGCATTACGAATCTATACACCACTGACGTTACTGTGAGTGGTATGTATGACTCAATACTGGCTTTGTCTCCTCTGCCTTTATATATTAAATTCATCCTACTTTCTAGCGAGGGGGCCACGGAGTGCAGGTGTGCTTCAGATGGGCTCTTGCTACTCAATGCAGTTATCCCAGTTAGCTACGACGCAACTCTGTCTGTGAGCAATCATCGGACTCGCCAAGTGACAAAGAACACGCGGACATCAAACACTGACTGGTACGTGGACTGTAACCACAATAACTGATCACCCAAGTGCGCGACGTGGCCTAAGCTCCAGCTCGCCAGGCAGCAGCTCCACGGTGCACGTGGTGCTCGTGGCCGGGCGCGCCGCTCACCGGTAAGCTCGTGGCCGCCTGTTGCTGCTCCAGTATGCAATCGCCGGAGGGAGGAATGACCCAAGAAGAAGAGGAGGAGATGCAGGACGAAACGCCAGAAACCGTAGACCAAGGCGAAAACAACGCCGTAAAAGTAAGTTTCGATGCAGACAGCGGAAGAACAGTACACCAAAGGCTATGGATGAAAGAAGTCCACAGACGCAGCGCAGCCAAGAAGAAAAAAGAAGAGGAGGGAAAGTCCGAAACCGCTGCAGGGATCAACAGCCTATCCAAAGTTGCCAGCAACCCCAGTACCAGTATCGGCAAACCACCCAGAAGAACGGGGAAATCCACGGGCAACAGGTCACCACCTTTGCCGGAGACCGACTACAAAATATTCTTCAGACCAACTCCCGGGCTTCACCTCGCTGAATGGAAGGACTCCGACGCTGCCCTCGCAATGGCAAGAGCAGTAAACATGCCGCTTCGAGACTTTGTAAACAAAGTGACTACTCAAGTTCAGTGGGCCCAAAATCTGCTTGTGGCAAGCACAGCGCACGAGGATATATGATCGACCGCCTCACAGCCATCAGACAACTCCAGGTAGGCCCAAACCTGTGCACTTTTACTGCCTATCTCAAACCACTGCCCAACACGAGTGCGGGCGTAGTTGTAGGAATTACAGATTGGCTAACCAATGACAACATAATGGACTACATATCGGCAGAACGCCATTAAATTGTATCTGCCAGACGACTGGGAAACTCGTCAGCGGCCATAATACACTTCGAGGGACCACATGTGCCTTTTTACATAAAGGTACTAGGAACAATAGCCAGATGCCTCCCCTACCGTAAATCTGTGCAATACTGCAAGGCATGCGGAGATATTGGACATAGGCAGTATGTTTGCCCTTCGCCAAAATCAGAACTCTGCTCAATGTGGGGAAAGAAACCCGAAAACGGGGAACACGACTGCAACCCGACTTGCAAGCTCTGCAACTTACCGCATGAGACCGCCGGTAAAGAGTGCAGGCGCCGGTCAAAACCACCCCCACCCCCGCTTCGCACCAGGCAGGCATGGGACCAAACAAACGGGAAAGCACCCTGGTCAACGGCCCCCTCAGAGACCAACTGCAACTCATTTAGCCTAAAAAGTGCCATGGCCGCAACAGGGGTGCCCTCAGGCATTCTGAAAGAAAGCAGTAGCGAGTCGTCCCCTTTCACCAATTCGAGATCCAGATCACACTCTCGCTCAAGTCAAAGGATCCGTAAAGAGTCGCGATCGCCATCACGATCGCTTTCCAGGCGTGCGCAAGGAGACGTGCACAAAGTAGTGTTCTCAGACGAACACTTCCCTCCCCTTGCACAAATCTCCTGTCCTTCTAGTACCTGCACTAGCAAAGAAGGACGAGATGCACCCGACTGGGCAGCTGCCTTCGAAGCACTCAGGCGTAACGCTGAAGAGAACACGCGAATTACCAAATAATTGATGAAAGAACATGCGCTTACGAGATCGTACATGGAGGAAATGCTGAAAGAAATAAAGCAAATGAAATTGCACCAAGCTGGACAAGACAAAGAAGTCAACCAGATGAAGCAGGATCAGGGCACGTTCCAGCAGATGGCTATACAAACGTTCGAGCAAATCCAAGCACAAATTCAGAATATTAACACCACCCTCAAAGAAAACCTGGAAACCCAAAGAAAAATTCAGGACACATTGGCCACTCTCATAAATGAAAAGACCGAACTAGATCAAAGAGTTACCACCATAGAAGAAAAGAACAAAGCTCGTAAAACGCCCAAAAGCTACCCGGGAAGAGAAGCAAGAATGGAGGAGACGTTAGACGATGACGACGTATAGCCCCTCTCACAACTTCGACGACAAGAGCGCGGATCGACGACTCAAAATTTGGCAATGGAACTGTAGAACAATTAGGTTAAAGAGACATAATCTCTCACAACTAACTGAAAAGGAAAAACCGGACATCCTGGCCCTTCAAGAGACAGGGACAGATTCATTAACATTGCGGGGATACGAAACGCCCATAGCAGAAGGCAGGACCCGCACAGCCATCCTAACTTCAAAATATCTAACGACGCAGCAGCATTCCGTCCAACATAGGATTGAAAACACCGTTGTTGAAATTTTGCCTCCAAAGAAGATACAGAAGATCCTGTTTATATTGAATATATACAGCCCGCCCTCGGACAAACTAGGGGACCTTGACAACCTAATTCGATCCGTCTTGAAAGTGACAAAATGCCATAAACTTATAATGGTTGGGGACTTCAATGCACCCCACGTAGCATGGGGATATACCCGAACTCTAAAGAAAGGGGCTGAAGTCCACAATGTGGCCCAACAATACCGTCTCACCCTGTGGAACGACACAAAACACCCCACCAGGATCGGCAATAGCGTGTCGAAAGACACCAGCCCTGATCTCGCCTTCTCCAGAAGAATACCACATGAAGAATGGGAGAGGCTAGATGAAACATTGGGCAGTGACCACCACATAGTCCAACTGAGCCTCAACCATCACCACAACCGAACACCCACCAGAGTGGGCAAAGCAAGAATCACGGATTGGAAGGCCTTCAGAGAGGAAGAAGATGACGAGAAAAATTCTTTGAATGACCTAGAAAAGTGGACAAAAAGCCTGGTGGAAAGGGCCAAAAATACACAAAATAAATTCAACTGACAATAGATAATCCAGCAGTGGACCCTCACCTTCTGCACATCTGGGAGGCCCGCCGCAGCCTCAGCCGGAGGTGGAAGAAACAAAAGTGCAATAGGAAGCTAAAACTCCGTATTGCAAATCTAACAAAGCAAGCGGAGTGAGAGTGAGAAACATTTTATTGAGCCGGTGAAGTGGGAGTGGTTCCTTATTCCAGGAAGCCATGCCATCCGTCGCTTTGAGGAGCGAGAAAGCGGGCGAACTGGCACTGCGGTGCACCGACAGGCGGGCGCAAAGCGACGCGCGCTGCCCCCCCTCCCGTCGTGTTGCTTGGCGCTTTGCGCCCGCCTGTCGGTGCACTGTAGTGCCATTTCGCCGGCTTTCTAGCCCCTCAAAGCGACGGCCCCAACCCCAGAACACTTGCATTCGCATGGCGCTACCCCGTCGTTTCAACGTCGCTTAAGAGAATAGGGCCCCGGGACACTCGTTTTCCTACGCCTCGCGCTAGAACGCTTCATGCTTCAAAGAGACGAGACTTACAGCAAAGCTGCCCCCAGTGGTTTCATCTCTGTGGGTAAAAACCCCAAGGCGCCAAGAATACACTTATACACTGCATGCTTCGCCCCTTCCTAGGTTTCACGTTAGCCGAGATCGCCCGGAAATTTTTACGCGATAACGTTATTAGACCCATTTTACGGTTTCCCCGTTCCTTCTAGCCACCCGCTATCAGCCGTGCTCATCAAGTGTCCACGGAAATATGTCAGCGCTGCCAGCCGGAAGGTACGACCGAAGAAGCAAGATTCGAGGGCTGGCCTGAGTCGGGGCAGCTGAAGTGTGGAAAGGAGGACAGTGGTAGTAGGGCGGAGATGAAAGAAAGGACACGCATTTCCAGCAGGTACCGCGCCTGCGCAGTGAAGTTCATTGAACGCCAAGTCGGTGGTTGCATACTCCACAGACACGGTCACCAGCCATGCCCACAACTGACGCCACCACATCAAAGCGTCTTTCCACGGGAAGATAAAAATAAAATTCTGGTAATCCATGAGCCGAAGCTACACCGGGGCTACAAGGCACGCCGTAGCAGAAGTTGCCCTAATAATTTAGACCCCCTGGCAATCTTTAACGTGCGCCGAAGTGTCGCCACACGGGCGTTTCAGTTTTTTGCTTCCATCAGCAAGATGGCCGCCGGGGCCGGGAATCGAACCCATGAACTTGGGCTGAGCAGCGGGACACCTTACCCACTGAGCGATGAATGCGGTGCAGTGTATACCTGTGCGATGTGCTCTTCCGAGCTTGCGTCTTGTGCGAATGCGGATGGCGTATTACCGTCTGCTTGCGCTGCTGAGCACGAGGTCGCGGGTTCGATTCCCGGCCGCGGCGCCCGCTTTTCTGATGGAGGCGAAAAGCAAAAACGCCCGTGTGTACGAGATTTCGGCGCACGTTAAAGATCCCCAGGTGGTCAAAATTAATCCGGAGCCCTCCACTACGGCGCGCCTCATCGCCTGCGTTCCGTCGGCGCGTTAAACCCTACAATCAATCAAATCAACAATTACCGTCTGCTCCTGCTTAGCCTTCACGTTCCACACTCTTAAAGGCGAAGTTTAAGCGTCCTGAAAAATGGATGTACAAAAGAAGAGGTTGCGGCGGAAGACGAATCAAAGAGGTGCTGAAGCACCTGTCTCATTGTCATCTGCAGCCGCCGTAGCTACAAGGCCGTGCGCACCCGGGGCAGCCCGCCCGACCGGCTGCGGCCCACTGCGTGGTTATTAACACGCTAGCATTATCAGGCTGTCAGGTTCGGTGGACAACAATAAATTAGAGAAGAAACTCTTTAGACGAGACTATATTTGTATAACCCTAAAGCACAACAAAGCGCACACAATGAACAGATACAAACGAAAGTGCAAATCGGGGCTGCGAGGACGCTGTATAAAAAACGGCAATTAGTTCAAATGGTGGAAGTGTCACAGTCAGGGAAATGAAGACTGGGACACGGTACGTAGTGATTACCGACACCGGTCGAAGTAGCCTTGAAATGTCCAGGTAGTGTGTCGTGGCCGCGGTAGTACAGCGCGCTCCGAGATCCCGTCACCGTCGTGGGGAACGCAGCTCTCTGGAAGCGCCGCTGTCGTCACCGATGCCCGGTGCGACGACTTGCTTGTGGAGAAGATGTCTTGAAGGTTGTCCTGGTGGAGGACCTCCTGGGGCACGGCACGGGTCCGGTCGCCCGACCGCCGCGCAGCCCGGTCACACTCCACAATTCACAGCCTATCTCTCTGTGTCTTCCTCTTGGGATCGCCTATGCCCGCCGGTCGCTGTCACTGGCCGCTCCCGATTGGCTGGTGGCCGGCGCGAGCTCGTGCTATGGTCGCGAGCACTCGGCGCAGTATCTGGTGTCAATCAACTTGGCGGAGCATCTTGCGCGTGTCGTCTGCTTCGTAGTTTCTTTACCTCGTCTTCTTTAACCGGCGTTTGTTTTTGTCCTTGCGAATTCTTCGCATGACACAGGCACAATTTTCGATTTTGCCGTGCCTGCTAGCCGTCCGCTATCAGCCGTGCTCATCAAGCGTCCTCGGAAGTACGTAATCGGTGCTAACAGGAAACTACAACTGAGGCAGCCAGGTATGAGGGCTCGCCGGTGTCTAGAGTGCCGAGCAGCGGCAGTTAGATTGCGGAAAGGAGGACAATGATACTACGGCCGAGGCAAAAGAAAAGATAAGCAATTTTAGCAGGCGCCGCGCCTGCGCACTAAAGTTCGTTGCTGAACAGACATGGTCGCCACCAAAGCGCCTGCCTCTCCGACGACCTAAAAAGAGGCCGGCGCCAGCATTGTGCCACCTAGCTTCTCAAAACCAAAGGCTCTCAAAACCTAGGCTCTCAAAAACCAAGAAAAGCCTACATTGCAACCAGAAACGAACTAAAATGTGTCCCAATACGAAACAAAACAAAGTATATATGGCGTCTAATTACACGAATTTTAAAATGATGAGAATTTCCGTGGTCGTGTCACCGCCGCGAGCTCTCTCCGGCAAACGGTGAATGGCGCCACGCGGCAAATTTAAAAAAAAATCCCACAATCGGCCAGCATGGGATCCCCAAAAGATTTTGCGTAAGAATACTCGTCACGGCCCTACACAGCAGCGGCAGAGCCGATCTCGAAATCACTAAAATAAAGGAAATTTTTGAAATTTTTGACCACACCCGCCGCGGTTGCTCAGTGGCTAAGGCGTTGTGCTGCTGAGCACGAGGACGCGGGTTCAATTCCTGGCCGCGGCGGCCGCTTTTCTGATGGAGGCGAAACAAACAAAAAAAAAAAACACCCGTGGGGGCGAGATTTCGGCGCACGTTAAAGATCCCCAAGTGGTCACAATTAATTCGGAGCCCTCCACTACGGCGTGCCTCATCGCCTACGTTGCGTCGGCGCGTTAAATCCGTCAATCGAATCATTGACCATTTAGCCCACATTGTAAAACGCCTGTTCAGGAGAAGTGTAGAACTGACAGAAAAAAAAAATACTAAATTTCTGCAGGAAGTAATCATGAGCCGGCTATCGTACAGCCTGCAGTACCCGAACCTGTGAAGGAAAATTTGACATCTACCTCAATGCAGCCGTACGGCTACAAAGGAAAGCTGTACAGCTTTCTTTTCTAGCCGTACGGCTGCATTGAGGTGGGTTTCAAATTTTCCTTCACAGAAACTTACACCACCTTGGGCATTTCCCCTAAATCTGGCCAATTAGTACCAGAAACCACTAACCCCCACCAAGAAGGCCACATAAACAGCAGCATCAGGCATCATATAGGGTAGCCCATCCTCCCTATATTCAGAATCACCGCAACGGCCTTTACATTGTGTCTTATAATACCTTCTAAGAAATCAGAGAGGCCACTCTCCTAGCACAAAAGGAGCGTGTGAGAAAAGTAAAACGGGAACCACTCATCCTATAAAATATAGGCACACCACACGAAAAAAAAAAAAAAAAGACTGGCGCCCCGATGCATATGTCTCCGATCCAGCGGCTTTCCATAAAAGCCCTCCCCTACCGAAAAACATAGATCCAAACCAATGCGAGGACAGGCGACCAGCCAGGGTCAAATTTTTTTGACGAAAGTTGAAATACCATGAAAACAGCAGAGTATGCCGAAGCCTTGACGTTTGTAAGTACGAAGGCAACAAAGTACCGTGGCAATCGCTGTTGTTGCATTACCTCCCTACACACGAGAATTGAATCCTCTTTGCGATCCCCCTAGCAGAACAATCGAATAGATGCTTAAACATCATTACATCCACTCAATAGGCTATTAGTCTCTTGGCTGCAGCCAGAGTACCTAAACGTTTGAGAAGTATTTTCAATCCACAATGATAAAAGTCCACAATGCATTAACGCACGGACACAACGTTCTGGAAGGGAGTGACCTAGTCGACCAAGATCCACTCCAACTCGCATGCCGTGCTCCCTGTTGACCCCAACTATCACACTCCCCTCTCGGAAAAATATGGAAAACGTCTCCTCATCCTACTCCTAGGAACACCATCCTTCCCCGTGCCACCCGGGGATCTCATCGCTTAAGAATCGCAAACTGTGCTCAGGATACAAATCAACGCATCTATCCACAAATCTAGATGGGTGAAGATGTTTGGTAGGAAATGTCCTACGTTACTTAAAACTGTGCTAATCACGGGCATACACCCACTCTCGTCTGCGAAACATGGTCATATCCAGGGATATGCTCAGGGCTGAATATCTCAAACCAACGCCGCCTGTGCAAACATTGCCTAACGCGTGAGCGCAAAATGGCCAAACAGCCACTCTCCTGTTGCTCTCTCCTACCCTTCCCCGCCCCGTAGCCTTCCAGCGTGCTTTCGTGTCCGCCAGCCAGCGCCGCTTCTCGTAAACTATGCAAAATAGTGGAAAGTTTGTTTACCGTTCCCGAGGCGGTGCTTCTACGCCTTCTTGTTTTTCACCATCCCTGTCTGTCTTGGTCTGTCACTGATAAAACTTCCTTTGTCACGAAGCAAAATCCCTTGCGCTGCCGCAGGCTGATGCCGGCTTCGCGCGCTTATCTACTCGGATCACAGGCCCTGAAATTTTCTGAGTGGGGCATCCCACCTCTACCCCCTCCGCATTTAGGTATTGTTTTGCCCACGCAGTTCGCACTCCGCATCGGTACGCACTTCTAAGATTGAGGACTGTACTGTAGAAGCGCCCGGACAGCTTGGCGGGATCACAGCTGCTTATCCTTTTGTTTCCTAATATTTTCTGAAGTTTACAAGCACGTGATATAATTGGGAAGTAATCGTAGAAGTGAGCGCCTGAACAAAAAACGTCCACGCAATTTTTTCTTCTCTAAATACTCGGAAAAAAAATATCAGTAAAATAATGGCTGCCCCATCCGAAAATATCGTTTTTCTGTTAGCTATATGTCTACCCGACAATCAGTATGTTCTTACACTATTTCAGTCCGCCTCCGTCTTTATCTTTGGAAAAATGCAGCAAGTATGAAGCGAGCGACACGTTGAACGAGATCCCCACTGCGCCACAGAACTAGCGCCCCGTCGCGGCTAAGATGTAAGCGAAACGGCCATTGAAGCCCAACAGGCAAGCTGACAGACACGTCGTAGAAGTGGGTGCAGCGTTCGTGACTCGCGAGCAGTGACGTAAGGCAAGATGTCTGCCCGCACGCGCCACATAGCGGATCAGTGCCTGAACTAAGCGTCCCTACCCGTCCCATTGAAAAGCACGCGACGCGTCAGGCAATGTTAATACAGGGGGCGTTGCTCAAACATTAGATATCCAACTTATATCGGCACATGACAGGCTGTCTGACAAGCTTGTAACCCCAAGAACAGCGTGAGCTGATTCTGGGGCCCTGGAATTCTGGTACATTCCATAGGGTACACCATCTCTTTATCCCCTTTTCCAAAACTTTGCGAAGATCTTATTTAACAGTCACTCACTCACTCTCTCTCTCTCTCTCTCTCTCTCTCTCTCTCTCTCTCTCTCTCTCTCTCTCTCTCTCTCTCTCTCTCTCTCTCTCTCTCTGTGATAAAAAACCCAAACGTATGTTCAGGCCACCACTTTTAAATTTTGACACTTGCTTTCTGTCTCGAACTGACCAACACCTCGCAGCCGCAACTTTTCCCAAGATCAGATGTCCTCAGAGTTTCCTGTGCCGCGTTGATTAAAACCATTGCAGCTAGCCTAGACCTCGTCACTACACTTCAGTACTTGGAAAGCATAAATGATAAATGCAGCAACTCCGTTCCAAAACGCTCGATCCTCGACGCCGGAGTCATGCTAGCGCACCATATTTCTTAAGACCTAAACGTAGATGTCACTTGCAACTTTTAGGGGCGAAGCACCTTAAGGCCGAGGCTTGCCCGGCGTCCGGCGTCCGTGCTCACGGCACAGCACCGTGTAAATCGAAACATCTGTGAACAAAAGGTTCACAAAAGGTTAACAAGAACAAAAAAAGATTCACAAAAGGTTAGAGAGTGATAGAGTGCTCCTGGAAAGCCGTGCTAGACTTCTCTAGAAGGTCTAGAGCACTATAGCCTTGCTGCGCGTGCGCGAGGAGTATTGGATTGGATTGGATTGGATTTGGATTTGGATTCGGACTGGATTGGACTGTATTAAAACGGATTGGATTGGAAATCGTTTTAGCAGCAGTAAGCACTATCACGGGTGATTTACGGTAAGAACGATCCCGAGTGCTTCGCCCACTCGTCATTATTCCCTTCTTGGAGATGCGAGAATTTTATTATTATTATTATTATTATTATTATTATTATTATTATTATTATTATTATTATTATTATTATTATTATTATTATTATTATTATTATTGGAACAAGGCTGATATTCTCTTCCTCTTTAAAATTATGCACGGCATAGTGTCTTGTGGTGAGCTGCTACAGCATGTTCGTCTTTATGTGCCGCTAAAGTGGACCAGGAAACATGATACCTTTTGCAACCCCAATTGTCTGCGTGTCTTGTGCCCTGTGTGCCGACTGCAATGCACGTACAATCGGTACTCGGATTACCTTGATATATTTAATGATTGCCCTACTCGGTTTCGCAAACATGTCTGTGAGTTTGTATTGGCGTAACTGCCAACTTTTGTTATTCTGCATTTGTCTTTTATCCTTGAGTTCATGCACTCAAATGACTTTCATTCCGTAACTTCAACATAAGCTATCCTTTCGTTTTTTTTTGTATTTTGTATTTTATTTTGTATTTGAAAGATGTGTACATTATGTTTCGTGTGTTTCTGTTTCCGTGCGCCAGCACAAAGGCCGACCCCGGCTGTTCCTGGGCACGCAAATAAATGATTGATTGATTGATTGATTGATTGATTGATTGATTGATTATTATTATTCTCTTCAATCTGATGTGGATGCTTTTAGCAACTGGTGCTCCGCGAACAAACTTGCTTTTAGTGGCACTAAAACGAAGGTTATGTCCTACACGCGTAAAACAAACCCCATACTTTATCCGTACGTTGTGAAAAGTGTACCACTACCGCGTGTGTTGAAAATATCTGACCTTGGAGTGGTATTTGACAGTGCGCTAAACTTTTCTGCTCATGTGGATTCTATTTCTAAGCGCGCCCTTCGCCTCTTGGGGTTTGTCTGTCGAATATCAAGAGAATTCAGCAACCCTGTCTCACTACTAAAGCTTTATTTGTCTGTTGTCCGCCCTATTTTAGAATATGCCTCTGTTGTTTGGAACGGCACGTGCCAGTCGAACAGTAATATACTTGACAAAGCGCAAAATAAGTTCATATCTATCCACAAACATCGTTTCTCCCGCCACAGTGGCAATGGTTCAGACTATTTTATTTCTAATCCTCTCCAAAGTTTGAAGTCAAGACGAACCAATGCTGACCTAATTTTTTTATTTAAACTTGTACACGGGATTATTTCTTGTTCAGAGTTGCTTGCAAATGTAAATCTTAAAGTACAGTCGAAACTTACCCGTAAGTCTCCTATACTTCGTACCCGAAAGACATGCAATAGACACTGCACATTGTACCGCCTTCAAGAAACATTCAATCTGTACTCCCATAATATTGACCTGTTTCATACCCTCCTTCGGTTTTACATGTGCGACCTTCTGACTTCTGTCTCTCCCTGACTTAGTTCCGACCAGTTTTAATTCTATTTTCATTGCCCTATTTTCGTTTATGTTGCTCGCCTTTGTTACTGTTCCTACTAATATATATCTGCCCGTTTGTATTGTCAAATTTTTATGACACTGTGTTTTATCGTTTCGTGATTGTTCCAACTTTAGTGTGCCGAAATCATTGATTTTGTTAAATGACCTTTATTCTTCATTCTAGTTTTTTTTTCTTCGTTTGTATTTTGTTGTTCTTCTCACCCGTGGATGTATTTGTGTCGTCTTCTGTCTTTTTCTTAAGTGCGCCAGAACAAAGGCTACGGCTGTACTTGGGCACTATAATAACGAGATTGATTGATTGATTGATTGATTGATTGATTGATTGATTGATTGATTGATTGATTGATTGATTGATTGATTGATTGATTGATTGATTGATTGATTGATTGATTGATTGATTGATTGATTGATTGATTGATTGATTGATTGATTGATTGATTGATTGATTATCATAAGTTCTCAATTCTGTCTGACAGGCAATTTGGCTTTGTGTGAGGCCGGGACACAATTGCGCTTTTGGAAGAATTTGCAGATGAGTTGTGTACGTCTTTTGAACATAATCTATTTTGCTGCGCCTTGTTTCTCGACGTATCCAAAGCCTTTGATGCAGTTTGTCACGACATATTACTCCGCAAATCATACCTTATCGTCTTCAGGGGCCCCTTTCATGTTGTACTTAAGAACTACCTTGCTGACAGGTCACAAATGGTTGTTATAGGTAATACATACTCCAGCACCAAACTGCCGCTTGATGCCGGTGTCCCACAAGGATCACTTTTATCCCCTCTGCTCTTCAATTTGTTTGTAAATGATTTTGTGTCAATAATTCCAAACGGGGAAGTGTTTCAGTACGCGGATGACATTGTCCTCCTAACAAAGCATGTTAAATATAAATCGGCAGTTGAGTAACTACAGCAATCGGTGTATAAATCTATGCCTTGGTTCCTGAAAAACAACCTCACCGTCAATCACAGCAAGACTAAAGTCATGTGTTTCAAAAATCCCCTGAAACTTTGTGAGACGGACTTGCCAGTGTTTCTGCATCACCATGACTGCACATCCTGTCAATGCTCTCCCGTGGAATACACAAATACAATCAAATATCTCGGAATTCACTTCGACAGTGATTTGTCGTGGCAAAACCATAGTGCTTATGTCCGTTCAAAACTTAAATCCGTGGCGTGTTTACTCTTCAATATAAGAAGATTGGTGCCTTTCCCAATTAAGAAGAAGTCCGTGCGCTTGCATATAGTGTTTTAAGATATGGAATAACGGTCTTCGGTTTCTGCTCCGGAGGTTGGCAAGGCCGAATTGATAACCTGTTAAAAAATATATTAAAGAGTGTGGCTTACAATCTAACCGCACCTTCGGCCAAAGACATTTTTTTTCCGTAATTGGTTTTCATTCATTTAGATCTTTATTCACTTCTACTGCAGTACTGCGCCATTACTCGACGGATGAATTTAGGCTCCCTCATATCGCTCCGCGTGAGCTGCGCAAAAAAAACACGCTTTGTTGTTCCGCGCTTCTCAATTAGATATGGAGAAGCGAGACGATGCGTGCACATCCCAAAGATTTTTAACAACTTGCCCGATGAAATTTTCTCTGTGAAATCACAATCTGAATTGAAATTCTTATTGCTTCTGTCCCAAGAGTCCCACGTACGTATATAGTCTCGTTTTCTTGTATTGTGGTCTGCTTTCACTACTGTTTAGAGTATACGGTTGCTCTGCTTCGATTCACTGTCCCTTTGGTTATATTATCTAAGGCGTTCCTACGAGGTCGGTGTTTTGAAGCCCCGGAGATGAAACGAAACTTCTCTAGCAGTTTTGCTACACCACCTTTTCCGGCTTCTGGAGTGCTGGCGATGCTCGTAGCGACACATGTACGCAGCCATTGCAGGGGTGTGCAGGTGGCAACGAAGCAAGTGGCCTGTAAAGGGTGCACCCCTGCACATGGGGTCTTCATGCGGGGAAGCAACCTTTAGTACTACAGAGTACGTTATACCAGAACGACTCTGGTTATACCTAGCGTTGTTCGTTTTCGGGCTTTATATTTTAACACGAAAGTGTTTTATGCCGCGACACCCCAAGATTTCACTGGCGTCATATCCGTCACGGAAATGACGCCAGTACACCTTTGCCGGAGTGACCCGCCAACAGGACGTCGCTCGCCAACACACCCACAAGATAGCCGCCGAGCTACAAATCATGCTCAGCTGCAGATTTCGCTGCACATTTCACTTTCGTGTTTTACTGATTCCTATGAATGAGGAATCAACCACAGTTTTTCTTTCACTCGCCGGTCCTGCCATCATTCACTCCGTTCCGCCGACAACGCGCCTCAGCCCAGAGACTGCCGCCAAAGGGCAGCGCCCTAAAACAACTATCACTTTTGCCCCAGCAGCCATGAAACAGGCTTTTCTGCACGAATAATCGTAACGAGGGAACGTAATCTTTCAAGGCGGCATGACACAGTTCTATTGGTTCTATTGCGTGAGCAGTAGACCCGGTCAGCCCGGCAGCGCAGCTCGCTACTGCCAGTTCCCAAACCCCGCATACGCGTGACTCTGCCGTATATAGAGATGGACACTGCGGACCCCCTCCCTCAAAACGTAGAGCCCACGCGATAATCTCTGATGGCTCTAGTCAAGCCGCCAGCTCTAGTCAGGCCGCAAAACCGTTAACGACGACATGCTCCGTCAGTTCGGAGAAACCTCACCGAAACTCTAACTGAAACTCTCCGTGCCAGATTCGAAGCGATGCTGAATAAGTTCGACGAAAGCGTTGATGCCCAGATTGTCAGCCTGAAAGCTCGAATAACAGCGCTAGAGAATGGAATCCGACGAGCCGGATGGGGAGTGGGACCGGGTCCCATCAAGTCCACTAAACCCTATTCCCACTCCACGAGGGCGCACATCCCCAAACGAAGGCAGGCAAGGGCGAGCGATTCGGAAATTCGGAGGACGTGGTATACCTCGCGCTTTGCCTCGTGCCTCGTGCTTTGGCGGCAGCTGTGTTTTTTTTTTTTCGCAGTGGGTACGTTTGGGTTCTTCCTTTTTGCATTCATCATTTGGAATAGATCTCTGTTTTCAGCTTTTAAAATCTGATTCATGCGTGAAACCAAGATCTTCGTGGCCAAATTCCTTGAGTGGGTGTAGGGCAGTATTCAAGGGCTATCATTGCCGCAACTATCATCATCGCCGTCTCATATGCGCCTGGCAGAATACCCCATTTCTTGGCCAATCCCCCACGTGGGTATGTGCCAATAGAAGAGGAACAACAACAACAACAACAATCACTGGCTCATACCAGGCCGCTTCGAGGGGCCCTCCCCCTTATTATTCGCGAACCCTACACCAAGGTGAACGGCCATGGCGGTTGGGGGCGGCGTCCCCCTGTGGTAAGGAAGAGCAGAATTGAGCAACGTTGAGGAGCAAATCATTTTCCTTCCTCCTGCACAGGTGCTGTCTACGCCCTCCTCCACGCCACCCACCTGTCGCTGGGAGGTTGTAGGCTCGGCAATGCCTCGACGACGCCAATGGGGAGCCGCGCCAACCGCGGTCCTCCATGGCCAATCCAAGCTCGGATCACGGCCGCCGGCAGGCTGCGACAAGGCTCGCCTCCGGCAGGCAAGTCCTTTCGTAAATTAGAGGGGCATCTATGGGCCCAAGGGGTGGACAACTAAGCATTTCCCTACATGTCCCTTTGGTTATATTATCTAAGGCGTTCTTACGAGGTCGGTGTTTTGAAGCCCCGGAGATGAAACGAAACTTCTCTAGCAGTTTTGCTACTCCACCTTCTCCGGCTTCTGGAGTGCTGGCAATGCTCGTAGCGACACGTGTACGCAGCCATTGCAGGGGGGTGCGTGCTAAGCAGTGTCTCGTTACAAGTGGCGTACTCCTCATGACTTGCTGAGGTGTGACCGAGTGAGCGTCCGTCTTTAAACTGACCCCGTAAGTTAGACCCAATCCGCAACTCCTTCTTGGGCCAAGGAATGTTAGCCGCATCAGCATCAGCATGCTTGCGGCAGCAAAGACCACGGCAAAAGGATGGGATGTTCACTGCTGGGGGGCCGTTTGCCCGTACATTTTACACAACGGCTGAGAAATGCCGCTCGAAGGTAGCGGATGGCCAAGCCGGCACCCAGGCATCTATGTCAGAATTAAATAGAATAACGTGTTTAATCCTTCTGGCAAGTTACTACCCATGCATACGAGCTTCTAAGAGTGGAAGTCAGTGAATGCTTGCGGATGTATCGTATGGGCCGTTATCAATATCTTTAAATATGCGCAGACCTTTTCTTTTTTGATTTAGGGCCGTCACGCTGCCTGTATATATAAAAACAAAGAAAGTTCTTGGGCCACTTTGTACCTCTCAGAGAAGTTTTTAACACACTGGTAACATTTCCCACCATTTAGACCCTGCAGGCCTCATTTAGAAAGCGCACGCAGTTGTTGTTTGGAAGCTTTTGCTTCGCACCGTGATTTCAAGCTACAGGCTTCCGCCGTTCGACAGAGCAGGAAACGAAGGAGTATGGAAGGGAGGTCGGTTTGAGGCTATAGCTTCGTGAGGCGGAGCGACGGGGGCATCGCCAATAAAGTTTTTACCACAATAAAGTTTTTACCACAATAAAGTTTTTCCCACAATAAAGTTTTTACCACAATAAAGTTTTTACCAACCAAGGGGGTATCGCGATCCCGCTTCTCATCAGACAATCCTTGATCCACCCGTCAGTACTGTGGAGAATATACAGAGCCTCTTATATCACAGAGGACTGCTGCATTTGATCCTTTGTCCTCAGCCGTCGCGAACAACGGAAGCGGTGGTGGCGTTCAATTCTGCTTTACGCAGCTGCGAGCTACGGGATCAATATAGTATCGCTTCTCTCACCATATTATTTGTGTGTGCACACACTACAAGCAGTCTGATTTAAAAGTATGGAGGCCCTTGGGCCTTATGTTTAATGCCTGATTAAGACCATATCTGACCCTATAAAGAACCACACATACCGCATATTCACTCGGATTCACTAATATACGCAATTCTTCCATTCCTGGGGACACAAACTCTAGTCGGCAATAGAAGAGGCCTTGTATAATCGTACTAAGGCAGTAGGACCTTTTATTCTCATGCAACTAGAGCGAGACACCGAGTATAACGTGACAGATGAATTAAGTTGGGTCACCATGAAACTATTTCGAATTGGCATTTTTAAACAAATCAGAAACACCGAAGTGGGCGTTATCGCATAACGCGTAAGCACTGTTTTTAGCCCATCGTTGAACATCTCTCCTTTTATACGTCGGCAGCATTCTTCCCGGGGCATGATAGGCAGCCTGTTAATAAAGTATGAAGGCCATAGAGAATTTTCTTCACCTACGCCCGTATCCCTATATAAGCGGTACAACAAGCCCCTTTAAAGTCTGCTTCACTTTGTACGCGTACTTATTCCCAGAGGCACCATAAGCAGCCTGATATCAAAGTGTGAAGACCTTGAGGCATCTTTTCAACACCTCTTTACGGCCTTGCCTAACCTTATCAAGCGCTATATGGCAGGCCCCTCTACAGTCTGCTTCACGCTTACGCACGAGTCCATTGCTGCGAAGACATTTTTGGCGCAAACGCAGTGTGAAGGCCGTAGCGCCGTTTGTTCTAACGCGACAACAGCGACGCATTAAGCCTTACGTGATTGTCACGGGGTAGAGCGAAACAATGATTACGCATTAATATATTCAAACGTATTCCCCAAAATTCCCGAGTGAAAATGGTCGGATATCACCGAAGCATTCTTTCCTCCGCTCTGCTCCGCATGAATGAATGAAGCTTTGTTGAGGACTTCAAGGGCTTTGTAGCCTAGTCGGGCAAGCGGAAAACCGTGAATAGGAGTGGGATGGCCGTCACGTTCGTTCTGCGAGGGCTGCCTCGCGCACCAGCTCTCACAAAGATCGTGCTTGCTGCATCCAGGTGGGAACTGCGGTCGTCCATTCGTACAACGAGGTAACGCGGGAGCCTTGTGCTTGTTCCTCAGCGGAGCTGGTTGGATGGACACCGGCATCGCACGTGTAGCTCGTCACAGTGGCTGCGTGGTCGCTCTCATCGTCTTGATCTGTGTCGTCCGCAAGAGCTGTAGGGCCAGCACCACAAGTTCGTTTAGATGCGGCGTGTGCTCGCATGCACTTGGCCTGGGAGCAGTAGCAATCAATCAATGAATCAATCGTTTATGAACGCCCACAGGAACAGTCTTTGTGCTGGCGCAGGAAAAAAAAAAACAGGCAAGGTACGATGCCCACACCGCACAAGTAATGCAACTAAGGGAAGCGTTGCTGACACACACACACACACACACACACACACACACACACACACACACACACACACACACACACACACACACACACACACACACACACACACACACAAATTACTCACTGTCGTACACCTGAATGTACAAGCACCCACAAAACACCCACACAAACACAAACATACACACAAAAACAGGTACAGCGCCTTGCAGTGAGGCATGTGTCACTACGCCAGTGGTCGTCATAGTTTCAAATATACGTAGATGATAACAGTGTTTCGTTGTGCGGAAACGGAGGGAATCAATATAGCTTATATGTAAGAAAAGTAGTATATACTGAATATACACGTAGAGAACACCAGACATCGAATAAAGGGAATTGAAAAAAAAAGATAGAAAGGATTGTTTTGTAAAGCATTTCATGCTCAAGTGACCGCGCGTGAACGGGGGATTAAGGTCACTTACATAACAAGCTCACAGGCATGTTTGCGAAACTGTGTCGGGGAATTATTAAATACGTCTACATATTCGGAGTAATGATTGTATGTAGGCTGGAGGCAAAACATGGGGCATAAGCCACGCAGACATGTGAGATTTAAGTATGTGTCGTGTCTTCTGGGGGATTTTTGCGGCACATGGAGTGGAACTATTTGCAGCACCTCACCACAAGACACTGTGCCGTGAACGGTTTTGAACAGGAAAAGAATATTGGAGGTTAAGCACTCTAGCCCCGCTACAAAAGATGACCCAAAATTGTTATGACTAGCAAATGGTTGAAGATAGATATAAACTTCTTTGTGGACACTATCAATAAGCATACAGTTTTTTTTGCGTGTGCTCGTGCCCTAGCTTGTCTTCTTACCACTTTTAGCTCTGTGTGCAACCGGAGGAAACTTTTCTATGCAAAATAGGGGCAACGGCACGGGTACCGGCCGTTACTAGTACAAACTCGATGAACCCCCAGCGTTTACCATAAAGGCGCGTAAACCAGCAAAGAGAAATGAAATTAAGTGTATCCGCTTTCTTTATGGAGGCTAAAGGCGAAAACACCCGTGGGTTCGTGATTTCGGCACACGTTAAAGATCTCCAGATGGTCAAATTAATCCGGAGCCCTCCACGACGGCACGGCTCATCGCGTGAGTATTGTCTACCCCTTAAACCCCACAATCAATCAATCAATCAAACTAAGTGTATCTAGTAGATACGCCTGTAAGATACACCTACTCTTACTTGGCCAACAAAAAACCAGATCGAACAGACTCAAGAAACGCAGGACACTGCGAAAAAAAAGTTAACGACAAGCGAAATTGTAAAAAAAAAATATTTTGTTGAATTAGTTCTGGAAAACTTAGAGAAAAAGATACATTGGCGGAGCGATCAAAGTTCTTTGGATCCCTCATTAGCTGATCTACCAAGTTCAGTGACAAACCCGACCCCTAATGTTATTTAGGAAGTTGCTGGTGCCGCCGTACAACAGCGTAGAGCGCAAGACGCAGCGGTCTTGAACGTACTGCGCCGACTGCGGAAAATTAGGAAAACACTCACATAAACACAGGAGAAAAGTGCCTACGTCAGGAGACTCGACTGATAGCTGTTGAAGCGTAATTTAAAATACCTGGAATCACCCTCCACCTGCATGCGACGGCATTTCTCTCTACTATCGTTTAACTGAAAAGATTTCTATCCAAACAAGTCCGCTCTATACGCCTCTATCGGAACAACAACGATGGGGGAACGTGAAGCTTACCAAACCAAGTCCAACACCGTGTTCCGTTTATGTGGCGTGCTGCCATGAAGATCTCTTATTGGTCGGGTGTATGATGTAAGGCTGCGCTTTTTATGCGAACACCTCTCTTTTAATGGGGCGGTTTACTGCACGGCGATTGTGCTCTCTGGTACTTTACTGAAACCGCATTCCGTGGCTTTCCCTACCGTTCAACCATCGTCTGTTCATACTGCAATTTGGAGATCGGCGAAAGATCTGCCGCCAGACGTCCACGATGAAGTGAACCGAAGTGGACGAAATGAAACTGAGAGATGTGAAATTATCATTTCATTTCGTCACTCCGGTCCTCATGGAGTAAATATGGTTATTATTATCACTCGCATATTCGCCATTTACCTAACCAATTAGCCGCAGCTTACAAGCCATGGCAAGGCCCCCTCTCTGTGGGTACGAGCCACTTCATTAAGGTGAAAAAGATGATATGAGCAGGCTTCTTGTGAAGCGTTCAGGAAATTAATGGCAAGGCAATGACGAGCTTCGTGAGTTTCTTCAGGCGTGCCCAAAATGTACCCTACGGAACAATTCGAGAAGAGCTGCTAATTCTGCCAAGAGGACTCGCCGGCTCTTCGTGTATAGTGTATACTGTTGTTGCACATGTTTACTGACTTTTTTTGCTTAAAACTCTATCGTACCATTCTTGAAAGTCAATTTCAATAACATTTTCATAAAAATTCCGCGCCAACCTGACTGTTTCAATTCACTACGAACCAAATACGAACTTATCCTAATATTGGTCAAATTCTCCTGATATTTCTTAATTTCTTGTCGCCACAAATTTCCCCTAGCTGTCATGTAAAACGTCATTAAATAGTCTTGGCAGCATTGCATTTAGGTCCGGTACCACACTTTCGTTTTTTATCTATAATTCGCGTTAGGTGGATTTGGCTCATTTCGGGAAAAAAAACGCCTCAAAGAGCTATCGAGCACAGGATTTATAACGGCAGCGCTTTACAATTTGTACGAGGAGAGAAGACAGGTGGCGCGGGGAAGGGGGAGTCTATGGCCCAAAAAATATGGAGGGAGGGGAGGGGGGGGGTTGCAGTCTTACAGTCTTACAGATTTTGGGGAGGTTTGCAGTCTTTCAGATTTTGGGGAGGTTGCCTCGCAACCAGCCCTCGTTCATGAATTTTGCTAGCGCAGTGAGGGAAGGCTCGTGGAGGTTTCTGTCGCGGGCCCCGGTGTGTCGACTCCGTCCGCAGCATGTGAAAAACCGCACGGAGTTCTTTGAAGGTGATTGGTCCGTTAAGCAAAGGGTTCTCGGGTCCGGGGTAGTACGTGAGCTTGAAGCAGGGATTGGAGCGGACGTACTTATCTGATTATTTGTAGCAGCTCTGTATTTGTCTCGTTGTGGACGTAGAGGATTCTGTTTAAATTTAATTTCTGCACTGTTTTACCCGACTCTGGATTCATAAGCAATCTCAGGAAGAAAGTTTTTTTTTTCTTCCCAGGGGCAATGCCAGCTTTCGTTCGGGCCCCCACCGGGTCCTCGTATGTGGTGGGCCTCAGGATGGCTCGCCGACGCCGCAAGGTTGCCGCGCCACCCGTGGACACCTGTGCGCGATCGGAAGAGGCATCGCTGCCACCAGCAGGACTGGATATGCACCGCCAAGGCAAGGCAAGTCACACGTACACAAGCCATTTTGCAAACAGAACAGTGAGGGAGGGGGTCACGGGTCGAGTGTCCACCGTACTCGTCGTTAGATAACTCTTTCATCAGTGACGAACGAATTGGAGGCTCCTGCTTCCCTCGTTCTTCACGTCATATTCGAAGTGTCGTTAGAGGAAAGCGAATTGCTGGTGTCTTGCGAATCTCGGAATTTGCCCCCGGTGACAGAAGTCTAAATGAAGGTCAGCCCTGTGAAATCACGAAACAAATACGGTTATCTGACTTCACTGTAGTTTTCTGCAGTGATATGATTTGGAGTGAAAGCAAAGGACGTGATGAGTGGCCAAACGGTGTGCAGGAGGAGCTGCGCATCGACATTGAGCGGGCGTGGTGGAGGCAGTTCAAGGGCTTCCTGGCCTCCATAGAGCCGGAACTCTGCTGCGACTGCCCGTGGCCCTCCCGTCCCGCTATCTTTTTCTGTGCTGCCATGCGATGGGGAAACCTACCTTTAACTGCACATGGAGATCCTTCTGCTTGCTTCAATAAAGTTGCGCCCTCTGCGGAAACGTTGAGCTCGTTGTTGCAACAGGGTGTGACGAGACGTTTCGTCGAAGCGACGTCCTTCAAAGACGGAGGCTAGGTGTACGTCACATTAAAAAGAATGTCAGCCGCTTATCAACTATTGAGCCGAAAAGAGCAGTATTGCAGAATGTAAATACTTCATTTCAAATACGCATTTTTGCTGTTTATGTATTAGAAATATCTCTGGAAGATTTGTTTAAACCGGTAAGTCATGAAATTTACACGTAGACAAAAAGTATAGGAAGCAGCGCGAAACACATAGCGCTGAAAATCATTCCTGGGGCACTTTAGTCTGCTCACGCTATTTGAAGGCGGAAGACAGCGATTATCAAAGAATTCCCCATTTCTGCAGCGTGTTGGCGTCACTTGTTTCGCTTTATTAAAGTTCCTTCATCTTTTGACGCGAATTACTCAGAGAGGCCGACCCGGCGAAATTCAGGCGGCAGCTTCCCTAGAGTCAGAGCTCTCCTCCGCGTGCCGGTGTTCTAGGCACGTTGAGCTGTCACGGGGCTCGCATCACGTTGCTCCTTGTTACATCCCGATACGGTGCCGGGACAGACGAGGGGTCATGTACTGGCATCCCGCTCTGGAGACGCGGGTGCAAATCTCACACGTACCCCAATGCGTTCTTATTTGTTTCCTCTCTACAGCGGCGGCCATTTAGGCACCATACGTGTTGACACCGACGACGACGACTAGCGTTTGATGAGACACCTAAGGCTTTCGCCGTAATAATAATTGCCGACCGCATCACCGAAGAAGTGCGGGCGGACAGCACATTGCAAGAAGAATGTCGTTTGCAAGCAAGGAAACAATCTAGACGAAATTCGAGTAGGTCATATACAGTTTTTGGCACTTGCGGTATTGTGGAGGTGGATGGAAGAAACCGGGTAGGAGTGGGCGCAAAAATCTGTGGCGATTCGATACACACGTAGGGTGTCACCGTGGGGTTGCTCTTCCTTAGAGGCACGTAACGTCCGGGCTAATGCTAGTTTGGTCATTTTTTTGCACGTCAGTGTACCCCTCTCGAAAGCCAAACTGCTTGAATTGTGTCAGAATGGCGTAAGTTGAAGCAAGGCAATAAAGAAAAAAAAAAAAGTCAGAATGGCGCAGTCGGATAGACGGCGGATGCATAACTCGTGGGAGAGAGGTTCGATTCCGGCCAGGGGTGGTGTTTTTTTTCTTTCCCTTCACCCACGATCATCACCACCATCTTCACCACCCGCAATGCGTTTTCGACGTGACATACGCCATCAGGGAGACATAGATTGCTTCACTTTAATAAGCGTGCATCAAAACTGCAGCCTCCCTGCACGGATCATACCGATAGTGATGAGTCAGGGTCGTATTCTGAGTCCCTCCTCCACTCCAATTAGCTCCATCCACTCGGCTGAGGGGAGGATACCGCACTGCCTATGCATGGGGAAATCCAAGGATCTCCTCCACTGGAGGCTCTAGTGGGGGAAGGACTGAGAATACCAGGGTCAGTCTTCTTTAGCGCCACAAGAAATGTGGACCTCGCCATGATGTAAAAGGTTTGGCCCACACCTTTGTCCTAGCTCAGCTGTGCATTGATGATAAAATGCACAACAACATAAATGCACAGTATCTCTCTACTGAGCACGCATCCGTACTAATGGTAGGCCATAATTCCAAATGTGTTGGTGACCAGCCCATGTACTGCGCGATGACGCCGCATCGAGATGACGCTGGCAGCGAGATGACGCCGCATGTATCGAAGGCTGTGCGCTCCGATGTTCGTAATTCTTTGTACCAACCCCTGTATGTATCTGGAAAATAGGAAAACACAGCTCTGGAACTAATTGTTTAAAGGGTTCTTGGTTGAATCTTTTTTCTGGCCATTTCTTGCTACAAGACATCGATTCCCCATCCCCAACCACAAAGCATCGGTCCAGTCAAACTTTGAGCTTTATGCTCATTTACGGGAAACGGAGTCCTGGCATTCCCGGTCATTCTCAATCCTAGCACTCATCAAGACACCTAACCAGCTACCCGAAGCCCAGGGCGTGTGAACTCAGGTATAAAACCAAGCCGTCGTTGGGGCTTTATTACTTTCCGTTAGGTGTTAGTTTTTGTGTTTTTCTTGCTGTCTTCGTTTGGAATTATTGGCGATTCCGTTCGACAACAAACGTGTTCCCACCAGCAGCGCCTGCACTATCGCAGAGCATACACCGGTGTCATGCTCAACACGTATAGTAATTTCACACCTGACTAGACCACCGATGGTTGCAGATGTTTTTTTGCGCCATCCGTGTAAGGGTATGAAAGCGCATTTCCCCAGCTTCGCGTTCCCTTTCAGATGTTGCTAGCCAGAGCAGTTTGCATCGCGGCCTGTTAGAGATCCTTCAGCAAGCTGAAAGGAATACTTCTCAATTTTAGACCCTCAGTGGGCCAGGGCAGGTTTCGTAATCCTACTTTCCTGAGTGTAGAAAGTGAATAAACTGAAAAAAAAATCGCATTTTGGTGGCATCATAAAGCAGCTCGCTTTCTCTGAAGCTACGAAAGGGCTTCTGTGGTTTTTACGAAATGGCATAATGTATTATGTACATGATCCTATATATAAGCCTTATTGTTGTATATAATGAATATGCAGTAAACTCCCGGTAAGACGAACCTAGCATGTACTAAGCACCGTTTGAGCGTTTGTTTGATTCTCTCTAGAATCAATGCCAAAAAATTGGCCACGTGTCTGCTCCCTTCGATGGAAATGTATTCTGCCACCCCTGCCACGCAACGACTGCCTCTCCTCCCTCTCTCGCCCAGATGTTCCCCTCCTCCCTCGGTCCTCCCGTGATAAAGGTAATGAGGGGTTGCTGAATTCAATTCAATTTTTAGGCGTTCACACTGCTGCCGCGCCATCTGTTGAAACTTTTGTTACCGCTGCAAGCCACGAGCCCAATGCTCCAGCGCGAGCCCTATTTGTATTTTGTGGTGAAAATAATCTTCGAACGCGATTTTTTGTTTGCTACATCACTGCACAGAGCCAGGAACGTATCCCATTTACACCGGTGAGTCTATAAGAGAAACAGTCATTGTGGGAAGCGTCTATCATGAGTCTGTCCCAAGGAGGTTGTATAGAACTTCTGGAGTGGAGATGGTGCTCGAAAACTGACGCCGACGGCCGCCATCTTGCCGTGGGTAGAAAACTCGTTTCGCGGTAGCAGACGCATTGCATTCGTCGCATAATGTACTTGTTTTTGCGGCGGGTTACGTTATATTTTTGCTTCCAGCCTTTTTTTTGTTTTGTTTTGTTTTGCAAGTTGATTCTCTCATGCGGCTACCTTCAAGCGCACCGAGCTTTTCTTGCGCGCGTTCACTTCGCCGCATGTGGTTTCGGTTATGCTCCCCTCTCCGTGTTTCTAGTTAAGCACTTCGCAAGTCGCCCGTGCGTGCGCCGGAGGCGCACACATCTGGTAATTATTTACATTCTTGGGCGCTAACAACTAAAATAAACAGTAGACACAATGACATTTTTTTCTGCCCCATGTGTCGTTCTTCAGAGTTCTCCCTTGCCAAAGAGCAGAACTCGTGTTCGTTCGATCCTCGTTCGGGGATGGATGCTCTAAAGGTGTAGAAAGCAGAAATGGTCTGCTCGTGCGTCGCGTTCGGCTGCGCTAATCGCGCGAAAAAGGCGTTGGGGATCACCTTTCATCTGTAAGTACTGAGGGTATCTGTTTGTTTTGTGTTTCGAGGGCATTACTAGTATTATAACGTTATGAGTGCACATTTGCCCGCCGTTTGTGCGTGATGTAAAGGGAAAATTTGCCGTAGCACTTGCCGTCCGCTTACTGAGCATACCGTACGCGCTTGTTTACGCAGATATGCGAATGTTTTCGCTCGTAGTTGGGGTGGTCCTGTAGTCGCTTGGCTGCGCGAAATCACATGTTTGTAAATATGTGGGGCGCAAATTGTTTTTCCGCACTAATTTAAATGCAGAGTATTGCTAAGGCAGTTACCGTCAAAAATCAAGGCACTCTTGTTTAATATATTTCCTTTACATCCGGCCATACGTGAATACACTGACGTTTCTCGTTAGCGCTGTTTCGTAGAAGTTTTTGATGCACCGCAATGTTCTTCCGCGTTCTTCGTCCACATGATTTTCTTATCAATAGCACGCTGCTCGCGTCCGAACTTGCGCGGTCAACGAGGTTGTGAATGTGATTGAGTAACCTCCTGCGAGTAGTTTTCTTATCAATAGCACGCTACTATCGTGCCAACGTGTGCGGATAATGTAGTCGTGCATCCAATTAAGTAACCATCTGGATTTGAAAAATAAAGTCAATGCAAGTCCCATGCCTTCTGTAAAGTGCACGTGGAATAAAAAAAACCTGCTTTAATGTGCTTCAGTGTGTGCCAAATCCATTTCGCAAAATACGATTGAAAAGCTGGAAATAGACCCGCCGCGTTGGCTCAGTGGATAATGCACTGTGCTGCCTAGAACGCGGGTTCGATTCCCTGCCGCGGCAGCCGCTTTTCTGGTGAAGGCGAAAAGCGAAAACTACTGTGTGAACGAGATTTCGGTGCACGTTAAAGATTCCCCAGGTGGTCAAAATTAATCCGGAGCCCTCCACTACGGCGCGCCTCATCGCCTGCGTTGCGTCAGCGCGTTAAACCCCACAATGAATCAATCAACCAATCAATCAATCAATCAATCAATCAAAAGCTCGTGCTTAATTTGGTCTTCGGCAAAGGCAAAACTGGGCACGTTGTTTAAACCAGAAAACGTGCATTTGCACTACATATAAAGATTGCAATATCCTGATGGATATGATTCTTGCAGTACTGCTTAAAAACCATTCGAACCGCTACTGCATTATTATTTATTAATCATTAATGAATAAGCATTCATTAATCCTAGCCACGCCGCTAAAAGAAACAAGCGTCAAATAATCGCGCTTTCGCGTGTCCCGCACTTCCAGCGTGAAATCACGGCTAATAGTAACCTTATAACGCGGAATCTCTTGCCATGGCGCGCAACATGAGGTAATTTTAATGTTAAGGGGGCGGTCTATAGCCTTAGCTATACCGAATAAACGTTTATTGAAATAAAATCAGGGGTGGTGCCTTTAGCATAGCGCTGCGCGTTTTCCCGCATCGGCAGCTCTGTTAACCACTGTGAGATATACACACGCGAACTCGCTGCTTGAACCATATCTTACGTCAAAACCTTACGCGTAAGGCAAAATTCAGTCTGCCCTCAAATATCGTAATCGATATAGTAGCTTACCATCGTTTTCTCCCTTGTAAAGCCAAAAAAACGCGACCGCACTTCAGCGTCCCTGCCGGCGCAGCGCCTTTTCTACCCACGGAAATATGGCCGCCGACCGGTTCTCCCGGCTTCACCTCCCAGCGTTGCCCGCTACGGGCGGCCTCCACTCCAGAAGTTTTATACAACCTCCTTGGTCTGTCCCATCATTCTCGGAAGTAGTCACTACCTCCACTGCAGCTGAATTGGACCCCTTCACAGCAAAACTACAGGCTATCCTCCTGGCTCTCACTTTACTCCCAAGAGAAAATGGAAAAAGTTAAAGCTAAACACAAACCAAAACGAATTGATATATATATATATATATATATATATATATATATATATATATATATATATATATATATATATATACGGATAACGCGTCCGAAGTACAAGACCTACAAAACCCCAACCCAGCAAGCCCTCACCGGCACTATCACAATGCAATGCAGCGATCGATCGATCTTCAGGGCATCCCTATCTTTATGGAATGGACCACTGGACAACAGAACAACCTAGGCAACGAGGCCGCCTCATGACATGGCATCTGCAGACAACCCCTCCCTCCAGAGCACATGTCCCTCGAGTGACCCTTTGCCTCCTCTGGATGTGAATGAAGACGCCATTGCGAGGAGATATCACCATAAAATTAGGCAACGAACGCCGAAGGAAAGCACTCCACGACCCGACCAACCCATTCCTTTGAACACTCCGCGGGGCCTGCAAGTCCTACTCTGCAAAGCGCGGACTAGCTACGCCATCACTCCAGGCATAAGAGAGAGGTGGGAATGGATGCGACGATCTGGCAAGAAGAAGACCAGACGGCACCATACCCACACCACCACCTTTCCGCCCATGCACCCTATGCCACAACAGCAGACGCAGCCTTAGAGGAGAGGCACAAAGCACGCTCTGTTCGCACATACGATGACTGTACTAATCCAAAGCAAATCTCCCTCAGGTCTTTCGCGAAAGACGCCATCCCTCTCCAACGGACTTGAGATGGTCCGTGTGCGGCTTCGGCGGACATAGAGACACCACCATGACACCTGATAAATCCTGTTGGAAAGTTACTTTCCCCCAAATGACCTGCACTAAGTGGTCCGTGTGCGGGGCGCCTGTGTGAAATGATCCCATGCCACCTGTGAACATTATTTTTTTTTTCTTTTCCTCTCCTCCTCTGCCCCTTCCCCAACGTGAGGCGTTCGACCTCTCCTATCTGAATTCATTCATCCATTCATTCATTAAAAAACACTGGTATTATCAGTTACGTATTTACGTTTTGCCTCAGATATCCCTAATGTTTTTTTTTTTTTTTTTTGCTGAACAATGTTGACAGGTATTAAGTAGGCAACCAGATTTAGAAGTTCGAAAAAATTTTGCATATATAGCGTCTCGATCAAGAGTTCTCTTTCTTTTGGCCGGGCGGCTTAATCAAAAAACAGACAGACAGACAGACAGACAGACAGACAGACAGACAGACAGACAGACAGAGGAGGAGGAGGAGGAATAAACGTTTATTGTGCACACCACGATGTGCTCAGCCTCCCAAGTCCAGGAGGCCGCGAGTCCGAGCTGCGTCCAGAGCTCGTTGCACCAGGGCTTGCTGTCGCTCTGGTGCTGAGCTGGTCAGCTCGGACTCCCACTGCTCAGGGTTGGGGGATGGGATGGGGTTAGGGTGGTGAGTACAAGAGAAAACAAGGTGGTAAGTCGTGAGAGGTATGTGACAGTGCGGGCAGTTGTAGGGGAAAAGGGACGGCGAGATGTGGTGTAGGATGGGGTGATTATAGAAGATTTCAGTTTGCAGGCGGCGATAAAGCGTGGCGTGGTGTGTTGGGAGGGAGGGGTGGGGCGGGGGGTATATTCTTCGTGTGTGCCTGTAGTGGGACAGTATGGCACTGAAGGTGGAATCAAGGGCAGGGAGCGTGTCTTCAGTGGTGGGAGGGTAGCACCCAGTGTCGGTCCTTGAAGTTGGGAGTGCCCGGTAGTGCAGATCGCGGGCTGCGGCATGAGCCGCTTCATTCCCAACCAGGCCGGCATGGCCAGGAGTCCATACAATGGTCACTTCTAGGTCCGGAGGTAGGTAGCGTAGCATGGGTAAGGCTTGCTGTGGGGCGAGACCGGCCTGGTAAAGGCGGCAGGCTTGCTGTGAATCGCTAATGATGGTGAGATAAGGCTGATTTCGATGTGTAGTAATGGCATGGGCGATGGCCAGGGCTTCGGCTTCGGGTGTAGGCATATTTTGGTAAGTTGCCGCAGTAAGGGTGTTGCCAGAAATGTCCAGGGTGACAAGCGTAGCCGGAGAATTGGGGGAGGGATGCGCAACGTCCGTTTAACGGGTCTGCGGGTCATTGCCGTAACGCTTCTCGAGGTGGCGTACTCGAGCTTCTCTTCGCGCCCGGTTGTAAATGGCAGACAAAATTTTTCGTGTTTAAGTATCCCAAGAAAAGCTGTCGTCTTAAAACATCCTCTTAAGACAAACAGTTCTGCTAAGCCGAACTTTTGCTGTGACAGCCACCGCTCGCTATTCTGCGCAGCGAGCATGGCATTTTTATGGGGAATCAACGCGACCGGAGGGAGCGCAAGAAAGCAAAAATAAACGCTTCGCAGCGAAGATGGCCATCTCCGCGTGGTCTGGTCCTGGAGTATACATCCATCTTGAAGAGGTCTTTGGGGGGCCTTTGGAGGTTACTTGTGACCGCAACAAGGACGTACGGTGAGTCGGAAAATACACTGATTCGGTGAGTCGGATAACCTGTGACGCAGGAGATACTTGCGTGAAACTTTCGGTTACCTTTTTTTTTCCCAGCACGAAGGAACCGGAGGCTTTTTGAAGTGTGCGCGTGTTTAGTGCGTGCTCTCGGCGCGAAAACCGAGTAGTCGATCGGCAAAGTTTGTTTAACTGCATTCGACTACGGCATTTTTTTGTTGCTGTGATATGTAACGCCGGTGTCTATCGGGTAAAACGGAATTGTCGCAAATTTTACCGGTAAGTGTTTCAGGATTTATCCGAAAACGTGCACGGGGCCCTACATATGGTTGATACCGAGAAAGCGGAGAATTTGTCGTCCGGTCGAGGTCTGCGATGGATAATCAGCTGGACGATCCTTTTAACGCCTAAAATCGATCATTGTCCGTTGTGATTGGTGGACCTCCTTCATTATGTTAATTCTGATTTTTTCATCCTCCTTAAGAACTTATTCTTATTCATCCTGCTCAGGGTGAATACTTGCACTAGACGGGGCGCGTTAACCCCCTTCACTCCGCGATGCCGCGAGATCAGGCAGGCCGCTTGATGCACGCTTATGTCGAGTGCCTTGACTGTTTAATATATCGCATCCGTTTACCTGGATGCCTGTAGATGGCGCGATGGGGTACGTCGGCCATATGCGTAGATATCTCTTACCAAGGTTTCTGATTATGTCGCTTTGTTAAACGACTTTTAAGACGCGTGCGAGTTATGAAAACAAGTGAATTGTAGTCTCTCTCCTTACCTCATTTTGGAAGAAAAACTGCGCGGGACAAATCTGCAGTCCGCGGTGCCTATATACGTGCAGGCCAGTTACGAAGCATAGCCATACTTTGACAACAGTGCAACAAAAGAGCGACACAAACGAGCTTCAGTGAAGGAAACTTTATTCTTAAAGTGTTAGTCATTGGTCAAAACTAAATTCTGGTCTCCCGCCTGGTGGCAAAGTTGCACATGGGAGAGCGGAAACCATGGCACGCAGCACCGTTATTCACTGGGCGCTTCTGGGGAAGGGTGGGCTGAGGCACGCACGCGGTCGTTTTGCTGCTGTGTGTGGACTTCATACCTTTCTCCGTTTGGACGCAGGCACCTGCATAGGGAGAACAGTCATGAGACGTGAGATACAACAGTACACGTGACACTCTATCATGGGACAGGGTCTTTTACGAGACGTTTGTCTGCCAACTGTGACAATTGAAATGGCAGAGCTTCTGGTTGCCAATAACTACTTGGAACCAAGCTCTCCATGAAGATCATGTTTGACTCTTATTTGTTAGTCAGGTAACAAAACCAAAATTTCAGAGCTCGTTACAAAAAAAATAAATAAAAAACGTGCATTCGAGTTGTCATGTTCTGTTGATTCCAGAAGCAGACGAGCACTGGTTTGTGTAAATAACATTTTTCAGGCGGTATAATTTCAGGAAGTCAATGAATTTTGATGAGCTGTAGATGAACGTTAGATGAACTATTATCAGTGCTCCGAGAAGTCAGCGGACATTCTGATAAGCATCGAACATAACGTAAACTAGCCTAGTCACGCGCCGGGTACCGCAGTGCAATAATTATGCACGGTTTTACGTTAGGCACACGAAAGAGGGCTGAAAAGAGCAAAGAAGTATAAAAACGCGTTCACCCTTGTCAGTACACTGGTATACCCAGCGTACAGATTGTCGACTCATTCCCTCCCCCTCTATAAATTGCTTACCCCCATTGTGAGCGTCGTTGGGAAAGCGGCTGCCCTGGTAGGCAACGCGGCGTGCAGTTTATATTCTAGACAGGGATGCTCTGTGGCAACAGGCGGCGCTTCCCGGCGGCAGCCGGCGCGAGACGCGGCATGCTACATTGCGTAATGCTCTGTGTCCGCGCGTAGGCGCGGTTCCGGTTGCAGGCTGCGGCTATCTTTCTGTTTCATTTGATGCAGGCAACCATGGACTTAAACCATCGCGATGTGCGCAGCTTCGCTACCTTCAAGTCTTACGCGTTAGGGTGAGCTCGCTTTGTTTTTTATTTATTTTTTTTGTTTATTCCCGTCACTCTATTGTAACCATTTTACATAACAGGGCAAACCTTCAAAAACTTGAGCAGCGTAGGGTCATATCTAGCCTTATTTCTTTGCCAGCTTTACTACGGCCACCTTAAATAGCAACGGGAACGCTACTTCAAAGAGCCTTTCAAACGTTCAGCGAGAACACATCACAGTAAGACTTATCAGCCTATTATCAGTAAGATCAGCCACATCCATATTCATCAGTTTGTTTTGTTTCATCATGCAATTTCTTACTGGATTAAGTTACCTGAACAGTGCATTCGGTATCTCTAGAAGTATTTTCTTAACGTATTGGATATATATGTTTTGGTTGAAGTGTTTCAAAATTGGAATACATTATGATTGCATGGCCAATTGTTCGCACACGTTTTTGTCTGTTGCATATAGTTATGCCTTCCACTTGCGTCTATTGTGCGTTTTAAAACTACGCCAAGCAATACTGATGTATTGTTGAGTTGTGTTGTATTTCAGTCGATGTATTTCTTTGTGTTCACTCCTGCATGGGCCCGAGAAGAGCCTGCAGTATCTGTAAATAAAAACAACACCCTCCCAAGGCACTGCGGGTAGACTTGGTCAGCGCTGTTCCCTCTGTGACCAGCAGGTCTTCCCATTGCCACGAGCGGTCAGTGCGATTATAGAGGTGTCGCCATTGGTTTCACCAGAAAGCTCAGAGTAGAGCATCGAAGCCTCTGCATTGCGCCGTTGTACACATGATGGCTCCGGTAAGATGCTCGGGCCCCATGGAGAGACAAAACTCGAGCAGCTGCACTCCTTCATTGCTCTAAAGCGTGAACCGCATGGAGCGTTTTCTGCTCGCGAAAGCGCGCCGCCCACGCCACAGGTGCGCTGACGCTGACGCGGAGCCACCCGCACGCTGCGCGCGCCGCGGCCGGCGGCGGCAACATGGCGGTGGCTTCGGCAGCGAAGTGTGGTGTCGGGAGCTCGAGCGACCACTTCTAAGCGCTCTCTAAAATGCCGCTCAAGGCACGCACGAAGTTGCTTGTGCGTTAACAAAGCTTATAATGTGGATGAAAACGGTTATCATCCGCGTCGCTAGTGAAAGCGCCCATTCAATATCTCCTGGTGTGGTAAGCCTAAACGTCCCCGGCGGAGCAAGCCGGCTGCCCCCAGCGCTTCGAAACAGCCGCCATGAGGCGCGCGCCTCCCCATTGGCGCAAGTCACCAGGCTCCTCCCACTGCCGCGCGCGACGCGCGTCAAAATCTAGCCAAGGCAGATGCTGCCGCGGGCGCGGAATCGTCGACGCGGGCGTCGAAAAAACGCACGCGCAACGCCGACGCTCGCGAATCGCGTGAAAAAACGCTCCATGCGGTTCGGCGCAGCGAAAACAGCATGGCTGCATTTGAAGATGACAATGTTTTCTTTGCGGGAACCTAATCCACTATGGGGATTCCCCAAGTTATTCGACTAACTAGCCGCGGTGGTTCAGTGACTATGGAATGGTGCTGCTGAGCCCAAGGACGCGGGTTCGGTTCCCGGCCGCTGCGGCCGCTGTCCTGATCGAGGCGAAAAGCGAAAACGCCCGTGTGTTCGAGGTTTTGGCGCACGTTAAAGATATACCAAGGTGGTCAAAATTAATCCGGAGCCCTCCACTACGGCGCGCCTCATCGCCTGTGTAGCGTCGGCGAGTCAAACCCCCATAATCAATGAAATCGATCAGTTATTTGACTTCATAAACCTAGGATTCAAACATATGGATCTATCAGTTGTGGGTTTTAACTAGAAAGAATAATCGAGCTCACCCAACCGTTCCTTTTTTTATAGTTCAAGGCCGCTAATTTCGAAGTGGTCAGCGGCTGGCTGCGGGCACAAGAATAGTGTCTGCACGAGCTAATTTACAGGGCACATCTAGCTGAACGCGTGAACCTGATAGCCGGAACAGAAAGTTACCCCGTCAGTCAAGCCAAGCTGTAGCCCGGTACATAATACTCCTACCCCCCCCCCCCCCCCAAGCCGAAATCTGTATTTCACAGCAGAACGTCGCCACGTCAGCGGATTTTCACGACGTTAGCATTCTGTCTGGGAACGTGCCGGTGCCCCTTCTTCGGTGTGAACAACCGAATTCGGAGATGATGATTCCGCAGTATCGTTATCGTCTGTACCGACATCTGGAAGATTCGGTAATGAGGCTTCTGCAGAAGGGCTCTCGGCAGGTACGCGATATTCAGCCCTAACAGCTTAAAGTCTTCAGGACGGCATTTCCGCAAAACATTCCTTGATAACTCTGCCCTTGTTCTGTTCTAGGTTGTATCCGGGTACGTAGTCTGCCTTCAGTGTGAGGGGTTCAAGTGCATCCTAACCTTTCAAGTAGTACACGATCCATAATACGAAGGTTCTTCTTGATGGGCCTACCAGGAATTCGTCCAGGGCCCCTTCCGAATTTCTTTCGCGCGAGAACTTGGCGTGAGTTGCCAATCCTTACTGAAAATGTTGGGGTATATGTTAGGGGTGCACATGGCTGACCCTAGTTGGCGCAGGCAACTGTAGGTTTATCCTATCTTTAGAGACAAATGACAGCTGGTCTGGAGCTTTTGTTCCAACATTTCTAACCTGGTAAAGCGACGCTTAAGTGAGGGCACCGTTAGTGTGCCAGCGAAAATTTTGTTTCATAAACCATGCGTTTCGCTTTTCCGTTAGTTGCAGGAAGATATCTGGCGCCGGTTACTTTCTGAATCGCGTTTCTCTGAAAGAAGGTGCTCATTTTAGCTGAAACGATCGTAGTACCAATGTCGGTCAACAACTCCTCAGGAATTGCAAATGTAGCAAAAAGTCGGCGAAGCTCCAAAGTTACAGTTGGCGCAGTAGAGCTTCCACGCACCGGTCTTCTAGCAATTTGGTGTAAGCGTCCACAACAACCAAGAACATTCAGCCTTTGAGCAGCCCAGCGAACTGCAAATGTAGCGTCTACAAGAGTGCGATCGGTTTTCCCACGTAGGCATAGGAACTCTTGCTTCATCTCTCCGCGATTCTGGGCACTGAATGCATTCAGCTTCAGTTTACTCGATTTCGCGGTTTATATATGAAGTGTCGGAACTTGCCTTAAAGAAACTATCTTGTCGGCAGATGGTGGAGGATTCGGAAGTTTTTTTTTAATGAGCAGGTAAAAGGGAAATCAAAGTCCACATTGAAATGAAGGTGAGGGAAGCCGATTTACAGCATTAGCATTTTGATGTGCCTCCCCTGACCAGTGTGCCAGCTCATAGTCGTCCGCAGCTAGCTTGATACGCCGGAACTTCATGGGCCTAGACGCAACAGCTGAAACTGCAAACCCCAGGCTTAGGGGCCTAAGTAGGGGCTGATGGACAGTGTAATTGATAAGGTTCCGGCTTGCCAGACACTGCTAAACTTCAACAGCCTCGAAAACAACTCCAAGGCCTCCCAGAGTTGCGGGTAATTTGTTTCAGCTGGGCGAAAAGTTGGAGATGTAAAGGCGACGAGAGCGTCCCGGCCTTCATTGTCTTTCAGGTGAGGACCGCGACAATGCCGTACGCTGAGACATCGCAGGAGAGAATGAGAAGCTTGGAGGGGTCACAACGTGCCACCACAGCTTTCGGAAGCGCAAGCTCATTGAGCCTCTTTAAAGTTGTGACATGGTGTGCTTCATATTTATACAACACACTAGTAGCGGGTAACTCGTGGAGCGTGTTGGTAACAGTATCACGACGCTAAAGGAACCGGTTATAAAAACGAAATCATTCCAAAAAAACACTACAGTGTCGCCTTTGACGTAGGTTCCGGCACCTACTTAACCACCTTATAAGCTTCTCGTTAGTCATTGCCATTCCCTTGAAGTCAATCTTCTGTCCGAGGTAAACACTCCCAGCAGCCTGAAAGGACACTGCAACATTTTGGCTCGAAATACCCAAGCCTGCAGTCTAACAAGGACTAATAAACAAATGCTATCATTATGCTCCCCTTGCGTCCACTCTGAGGCTATTATTTTGTCAAGGTACGCGCAAATTCCAGCCAGCGTCGTCTCTATACATCGCTTGATAATTTATGGAGCTGGCGAGGCGTTGATCACTGGAAGCAGTGATCTCAACAATGATGGCGGCTTCATCCGTGAACCTCGACTTGCTCATAGGCTTGGTTACGTCTAGCGTCGAGATAATATATCCGCGTTCATGCTTCGCGACAACCCCAGCTCTAGTGGATGGTGGATACGACACTTTTTTCGACGCCCCTTCCATTGGACTGCTGTAGTTACCGTAAATACGAATGCGCCCGTCCTCCGCCTGGATAATGAAAACAGGAGTGTCCCAATATCCTGAATGTTGGATTGGTCCAATCCTGCCTTGGTTGGTTAGCCGGCCTATTTCTTCCTCCTAACGCTCCATAAGAGCTAACTAAGTCTTGTAGACGAGCCAGGGGGAACTTAGCCGGTGTTGAGTCATTAAGTTACAATTTAACCAATGGTCTTTTATATTTCTTTAAGTTGTTTAAGTTGTCAGGCAAAACCACAATCCTAGATAGCCTTGACGCTGATATATCAAGGCCTACCGAGCTAATGCCATTGATACTTATTTCTAGTGGTTCAATTAAGTTGTGACCCATAAGGATACATTCAGGCATCTTCATATCCAGCTATGGAAAGCTCTGTGTTGTATCCTTGCACCAAACCTAGACAGTGGTTGTCCCCAGTGCTTTGAGGGCTTCCTCCGAGCATGCGCACAGAGCTACTGGCATGTCCTGAAGAGCGGGTGGATTCCTTGGCCAAGCACGGCGGGATGCGTCTTCCCTGATGGCATGCTTCCCCGTGCGTTTGAACCGAAGGTGCAGCCAGGACGCGGTTGAGGAAAAACTGAGCTTGGTGACATGGCTCGGCAGTACGAGTGATGAATGAAACAACAGCGTGTAGGTGGCCACATTGAGGACCGGCTTTCGGCCTCTTTTTTACACACGCGTTCTCAATAGGTCCACCCTTCATTCAAAAATGGCAACAAGAGGTCGATGTAGGCAAGAATCTGGGCTGTGCTGCTTCTCAGAGCGGTAGCACACCTATTCTGAAGTCGGGTACTCTGGTTTCTTCCCAGACGGCTTACCGATGGCCTTTTCCTCTGGCGAGACGTTGCCTTTGATGCTTTTTTTTTTTTTCATCTTGGCTCATATAGTGTAGAGCTGGGTTCAGCGCCTTTTGGAAGAGCAGATCTTTTTAGGCCAAATGATGTTGCAGATAGGCATCTTGTAAACCACAAACCAACCTGTGTCATTACATATAACACGACGCCGAATGTGCGCCTTCTTCCCGTGCTAGCACGATGCGTCTCCTTGCGACTCGTCCACATGCCACTGTTCCAAAATTGTATAGGATTTGTAACATATTAATTGGAAAAAGCCGCAATCAACTCGCCCGATAGTTGGTTGTGATGTTGGAAACGACACCGGCTGTGGACTTCAGAAGGCCTGAGGTCGAAGTGGTCACGCAGAAGAAGGACGACCTTCTCAAAAGGAATTACGTTCGGTATCTTGGATGTCGCGCTATAACTTTTCCGTAAGTAGCCGGTACACAAAACGTAACAAAACGGCCCGCTTCTCAATGTCCTCCCAAGCGCGTTGGCTTTGAAATAGAAGCCTAGCCACTCCAGCAGTAAAGCACAACCCCAGCTCGAAAGCTCCTCGATGAAACCGTGCGTCGCCACATCACTGCAGTTTGATGAATCATTTCTTAAAATTGGTCATCCTCATCACCAGTGTCCATTCATGAACTTGTTTCTTGCTAAGCGGTCGCAGGTCGAGCCATTGGCCGGGGCAAAGCATGGAGTCACCACATGCTGTTTGATATCACAAACAGCGTATGCGCGTGCACCCACGGCTGGAACCGAAACTGGGCACACCAGCCAGGAAAAAATTTAGCCCGTTAGTCGAGTCAGTCCATCGCCCGGTGCATAACTAAAAAAAGTGTCAGTATGCAGTATATAAACTTCCAGTAAAAACTGTTAATGCCGAAGTCATAGCGCAAGAAAATCAAAGAGAAACGGTTATCATACACCAAAGGGCTAGAGCGATTAACTTCTGTATTGAAAAAGCCTGATTAGGTACGGTGAAGTAGGGACCTCCAAACTTTTTAATTCGCTCAACTTCTGTCCCTGAGTTCAGCGACTGAACACCAAGTAATGTTGGTTGTAGGTTAGCATTTTAGCTAATGATAGGTATACGGAAGTCAACACAGAAGCCAAACAGCCACTAATTTACCCACAACTTCTTCAAGCCGTCTTGGTGGGGCCACAATCTAGACCTTTTACTGCAAAGTCTTGTTTTAATTAGAGCACACACTAAAAGTGATCTCACCGATGCGGAACTACCCGAGGGTGCCGTCATGATAAGACAGCATCCGCTTTTCCGGCCCGCTGGGTGAGCGCTTCGCCAGAGCACGTGCCCGATATGGGCAACCAGGCTTGTGCAGAGTGTTGAAGCGGCTGTTGCTTTCCCCAGCGGCTGTTGCGTCATTTGCGGAACTCCCACGAACACTGCTGGCACGAAACATTCTTCTGGCGCAGTGCTGGAACTCGTGATCGGCGGCGGTCTCAGGCTGCGACAGAGGCAATGACAGCCTCAGTCGCACCAAGTCAAGGACTCGGCCAAAGCCCCAGTCCTGCTCCGGCTGCGCGTAGGAAGAGGCACATAAGGCAGGAATACTGGCAAACGCTCCGGACTCGTTCAAGATTATGTTCTCTGTGGCAGGCACACTTTGTAAGGGGAAAGGGGGGGGGGGTTCCATTTCAGGTACGTCTGTTTTTTAATCTTCCAAATGTCTTGTTGAGAAGCTTTCTATTGCAAACATAATTGTTGTCAGCATATTTGTGAGAAGGTAGAAAATATTTACCATCATCAGCAACAGCAGCCCATTTAAGTCTGCTGCAGGACGAAAGCCTCTCCCATTTACTGTCAACCGTTCCTTTACTATACCGCCCGATTACATTCTTTGCCTCAAATTATCTTAATTCGTCCCTTCATAGAGTAAACTGTCTTCCTCTACTTATATATAGTTCGGTTTCTCGGTAGCCGCTCCGTTACCCTGAAGGTCCAACAGTTGACACTTCCTCTCATTTACATAAACAGCCGGAGACCATTTATTTTTCCTTATTACGACTATGTCTAAACCCGAATTTATTCTGTGATTCAGAACGCTCATTTCCTGTTTCTTAGCGTTACCCCTATAATCGTACGTTTCACGGCCCTTTGAGCCGACCTGGGCTTTCTTTTACTAAATTTTTACCTAAATGTTACAAATATTGGGCATCCCCAAGTGCATCTGGACTTGGGCCAAGTTCTGTCATTGCGTGTAGAATAGCGGCTGTTACAGATTAAGAACCACTGAGAAAACAGGATGACGATGAAGCTAGCATGGGACCGGGGGTAAGTGCTATCATCCTTATTCGCTCCTAGACATTCCTGCCGCTGCGGGCGCAATAACGTGGACCTCTCTCTACCCCGGCCGCTTCTAGCTCTGTCTCCTTAATTTTGGTGCCGGGACCAGGATGTGCAGTTCTACCATATAAGACCCTGCTGATCAGCCAGCCTCTTCAGTGAACCAGGGCCAGAAAAGACCAGTGGATCAAGGCCAGAGAATCCGTTCGATGTGGGGCGCAGGGCGCAATCCTCATCGTGGGGCTAAAACAGAAGCGCACGTTTTTGAGCAGCGACGAGAGTCGTCAACGACCTGAAAGCGGGGATGGACACTCCACCTATTCCCACCGGTGAGCCCAACGATAAACTTGGCCTTTTGAAGTTTCAAAAAGCGTCACTTCAGACAACGATATCGAACAGGACGTTGATGCAATGAAAGGACAACAGTAAGTCGATATCAGGAGTCCGTTGCTCTGGCTAAGTTTCGTGCTGAAGGCCATCTATCGAATGACCCCTCCCCCCGCAGAAGTCGGGCGCTCTGCAAGCGGCTATAGGTGCGCTGTCTCACGGATGAGTTCAAGTCAGGCGGAGAAACTAGAACTGACCAAATTGAAAGGAGAAATTACAAAGCTGCCCGCTTTTTGGGACCACGACTCACTCGCAGACGTAGATAAGATGAAGCACCTACGCAGTTACCCTAAAGGAAAATCTGAAAACGTCATCAGTGGACTTCAAGCAATGAGCGAAATCTACGGTACTGCGATCGACCTGTCATCACCCCGACATGTCATCACCCCGCTTCAAAGGGGAAACCAATAGCAAACATCATCATCATCCTCCTCCTCAAGCAAAGGTTCGGCCAGACAGCACTGATTACCAACGGCATGTAAGCAAGATATTCAGTCTTCAAAAGTACAGTTCTGTGACGGTTCTAAAAGACTGCAGAGGATGCGTGAAGAAGTACAAGCTCATCTGTGATCTTTAAAAAGTCTCGGAGTCGACACTGAGACCCACGGTGTTCTGTTGAAGACTGCTCCGTGCCTTTCCAAATGAGCTTGTACTGAAGTACAACCAACATCTGCTGCTGAAAGAATCAACGCGAGGGCAAGGGGAGCAACGAGACAATTTGTCTTCTCTTCTACAGACCTTTAAATACGGAAGTACGGGGTCGTGCATCTGCATGAATGATGACCTCACGCGACAAGCGCCTTCCGTTTAACCCAGTAGAGAGGAAGACGACGTTAAATTTTCGGCGTATATATGGATTGCACGTCCGAATTATAGCACCTGCCGCCCTTGCGAAGGGAAGGATCATATGACACATGCCTGCACGGTTCGTATCATAACCTAGGAGAAACGACAAGGCTCCAAAAGCCTGGATGCTGCTTCCGCTGTGCGAAACCGTTTCACCGCGCCAGAGACTGCAGGAATGCGCCAAGATTACGTTGCTACAACTGCAATGAGCTCTATATTTCATTGATGTGTGACCCCAAATGGAAATGTGAGATACCAAAGAAAATTCACCACCATTTCCAGCTCGACGACTGACTAAACAGAACGCACAGATGTCCTGCAGAGAGCACTTGCTTGGGCCAAGGGCGCAGACACTAAATATTTTTAGGGGATCCTCTTTGATGGAGGCAGCCATAATAGTTTTATCATACAAGATCTGTCAAACAGACTACGAACTGAATTGATCTGCCGCGAAAAACATACCGTGGGTGTCACATTGTATAGTCAATACGACAACCGACCATTGAAAATCAAAGCACTGCAAGTGCCAAAATATGAAACGACCCTTTTCGTCTAAGAGATCGCCCTTGGCCCGCTTTTCAACAAGGCTGTGTCTACAGTCCCGTCCGATGGTACCATTAGCACTCCACTCAAGCGACGTCCACCGGAATTTCGCATAGACAAGTGCCGCGCATGGTACTGCTTCGTTCTCTCTTGCGTAACGTAATGTAACCTAACCGAGCATAACTTAGCGAACAGAAAGTAATTATATAAACACCGTAAACCAACTTACGTTATGACAAGTGTAATCGAAACTTAAGATGTAAAAAAATAAAGCAGGCAACAGCATAAATCGAACTACCGCCCTGGGTATAGACAGGACAGAACTTCTACACCCAAACGGCAGTCGCTATGCCCTGTGCCAGCCTAGTCTTGAAAATTCGAATGTCGTCGGACGGCACTCTAGACACTGCGTTACAACAAATGAAGGGTTCGCATGCAGCTTTCCTTATTCGTTCCTACAGACGTTCTTCCCGCTGAGGACGTAAGAAAGGGGCCTTCTCTTTATGGTGCAGATTTTTGAAGCAGTTCTGAACGGATAGCTGCTTTTAAAAGCCTACTGCGGAAAGAATCCAAGAGTACAGAATATACAATTGCAATAAAAAAATGGCCGCGCACCTGCTCGCTTCGCTGGAAATGCCGTCGATAACGGTAGTCTCCTGCCGCCTCTGAAACGTCAATGCCTCTCTTCTTCCCCCGCCCACCTACCTATCAAGCTCTTCTGCTTCTGTACCGCTCCTCCCACGATAAACACATAGAAAATATGCTGAAGTCAATTCAATTTTTTCGCGTTCACTGCTCGTGCCATCTACAAGGACGGCTAGTGCCGCGCGCTAGTGTTTTTTGTATTTTCGGGTCAAAACATTTGTGTCAAGGCGTTTTTTTTTATTTGCTATCTCAGAAATCAACCGGCCATGTATTTGTCATTAAAATAACACTGCAAATATGACTTATGCATTTATATTCTTCCTCAAACATGCCTTATGTTTTCTTCTTGATCCACAATGTTGACAAGTATCAACACTGCCACCAGATTTAGTAGTTTGGAAATGGTTTGCCTATTTAAACGTCTCGTTCAAGAATTCTTGTAACTTGAGGTCGGGCGGCTGATTTGACAAACAGACAGACAGACAGACAGACATTTTCACGTTTAATACCTGTGCTACACCGTTTCAAAGGCCATCCGAAGGCCGTTGAACCAATTGTCTTGAGTATCCCATTGTAATTACATAAGGCGCACTTTTCGGACAGCGTTCAATTGTCAATTGAAAGTTGCTGTTAGCACGAGCATAAGTAGACCAAGAAAGGCTATCGTCTTTAAAACATTTCAGGCGCAAGCTGAACACGCCTCTCCAAATTGGCGTACATTGTGTGGGCTACTAGTGTGGGCCACTTAGAGTTCCTGTATATAGCTCTCGTGGTGGTCAGCGCGAACGGAAACAACACACGACGAAGAGAATAGACGACACAGGCGCTGTGTCTCTCTTCTCTTCTTCGTGTGTTGTTTCCGTTCGCGCTGACCACCATGAATGCTATCCAACGCGCCCATTTTGCCACCTGTATATAGCTCCCCTAGGGAAGCAGAGTTGCGCGCCCATCCTCCATCTGGAGTTGCAAAGTCGTGCGGCAAAGCCGCCCATCACGCATGTCGGGGCCACCACGCCGTTTGAGTGAGTGAGTTGTGTGAATTATTGAAATAGAAAGTGCAAAAGAAGTGGACTGGGGATATTTTGAACTCATTATGGATTCACCAGCATACAACCCAGTCAAGGGGTAGGGGAGAGGAGGAATGAAGGGTATAGGTGAGAACAAATGGGGACAGAGAAGGAGGGAGAGAGAGAGAGAGAAAGAGAGAAGGGGTCCAATGGTACAACACAGGCGTAAGGCTGGCTGGCAGGCGTTGGGCTACAGCCGTCGCCTCGCCGGTTGCAGTGGCGGGACAAAGTCTACGAATGTACCCTAACTGCTCAACGGGAACGGTGCGCAACAATGAAAGCGGGCTTTCCTGTAAAGTTGGAACCTTCGGCGCGGCGGATCACGGAAACCAGACGCGCAACTCCGGGAAAGCTTATACAGTAACTCTAGGATATTTACACTAACAGCTCCCCCGCCTCCGCGGAATAAAATCAAGACATACCAACGGAGGATATTCGTTATCCGTAGGAAGTGCCAGTTCTTTACGGTCTCCTCCGCTGCGGCTGCCCCTCTCAAGGTACTGCGTGAAGACTTGGTGCGCGGTGTTCCGCTCCGTGGCCAGCTTCTCTGCCCATCGCCTCCAGGGGTCAGTGAGACTGCTGAGCAGCTGGACGTTGCCATTGGTCTCGCCGAAAAGCTCAAAGTAGAACCTCGAAACTGCTGAATTGCGCCGTTCAGCAACCCCGATGGCTCCGGTGAGACATTCGAGCGCCATGGAGTGGCAAAGCTTGAGCAGCTGCACTTTTTCACTGCTGTTGCATACCTCTAGCTCACTGGATGAGTCTTCCGAGTCGCTACACTGTTCTCGGTCAGTGTCTACAGGCACCTGTAAAAAAAAACATAACGCTGTAGTGTTGTTTTTGTAAAAAAGCAAAAACACAATCAGTAAGTGAATTAATCACCACACATGCTTCACTATACTGCATCACAGTTCTGGAAAATACAAAGGGTTGACGCCAATTTACTGCTGTCGGCAAACCGCAGTGGCGGCAACCAATAGGACATGCGCGGTGGTCGATGTGTAATCTGCTGTTATAATAGCGCAGAATAAGTATGAGTATTTTATTCTCCCTGAGCCAGGTATTCTAATTTTGTCGGTAAGCGAAGTGCGCCCCTGAACAAGGTTCTGTGCGTGCAGCGACCATCCTAGATCCTCGGAATATGTTCTGTTAAGACCGGAACTGCTACGAGGAAATCATACCTGGGCTGGCCGCACGAGGCATACTACGAATCCCTCGTTCCCTTTTGTTGCTGATCGACGACGAGCTTCCAGTCCACCTTCCCCTGCCTAACCTTTGGAGACGACGCTACGGATTGCCAGGTGCGGAAATGATTACGGTGAACCCATTCCGGGATGAGCCTTGTAGGGTGCTCCTTCTGAGTGACTGAGCTGCTCCCTTTGTTCTTTCGTCCCTCTCTGACGAGGGAGCGTTGCTTAGAGTTCTCTGCGCAGCCGTGACATTACACGGAGAGCGACTGACGAAACGTGACACCAGGAAGGGCGTGACAACCTTGGACGGGCATTTCCGAGAAGGGCATTTCTGGGAAGGGCATTTCTGGGAAAACACCAGGGGAACTGGAGAGGTATAAGAAGCCCGATCAATCATTTAGGTTTGTATCTCATCTTGTCATGTAAATGAACGGTTAGAATCCCCGGCCTTCACGCAGGACGGCCGGAGTATGACTCCCGGCCAGTGATTCCCGGCCCCTGAATAGGGGCAGCACGCCATGCTACGAAGGCTCCTTGGGACGCAAACGGCACTGCCTCACAAGAAAAGATCTGGGGCGGTATTCCCGAGTTTTGTCCCTTTTGCGCCCCTTTCAAAAGTGTCCCTTTTGGCGAGCCCTAATTGGCTAAAAACAAACAACCGGAAGTGACGTAACGCAAGCGCAACAAACCTACTACCAACGCCCACTGCTTAACCGGAAGTACGTCACGATGAAAGGGACTCAAAAGGGACGTTTTCAAAAGGGACAGTTACGAGAATACCGCCCCTGGTCACCTCAGTATCCGGCCGCAGTCTCCCATGAACCGAAAAGTAAACTAGAGGACCTCAGTCCTCACCAGGTCCACAGCACTTCTCCAAAAGGGATGTCAGGTGAGCCATACCAAAGAATGTGCCAAGAATCTCTGGGTCAGGACCGGTCACCACTAGAACTTAAACCTGGCAACGCTCCCTCCTGGTATTCTGTTGAGCAAGAGCAGCTTAGCTGAGGTACTACAGGGGCTCCAAGGCGTTAAATGGGATATCATAAGACTGTAAGGTTCCAAAAACAGCGTGGCATTATCAATTTTTGTAAAGGAGTTAATATTTTGCGCAGACTGATTGCGCAGTCCAGATGGAGTTGTTCATGATGACCTAAAGAGTGCTTTCTGTGCTCTTAATTTGTTGCATGCAGGTGGTGTTAGTTGAAATATAGCCATGCCAGTGAACATAAGCTGCGATTTGAAAATGTGACAATCTTGAAAATTGCATTTTACCACCCCTGCATGAGCCTTTAAATAAGATTGCAACATGAATAGATCCAATATACGCAAACCGCAAAGTACCACCACAACGTGGTAAGTCAAACAATGGCTGCTGCCGACGTGCAGCTGTGCATTGAAATGGCTATGCGAAAAAAGGACATGAACTACTTTTCTCTGTTGCCTCCTTAAAATATGAAAATCACTGGCGATCTTCACGAACGTGAAACCTGTGGAGGGGTGATCACCCCTCCACAGGTTTCTTTGCAAGCACTTTGCAAATCTTTGCATGCATGCAAAGATTGTAAGTCTCTCTCTTGCCACATGGCACGCGCTGATTGGGTTCCGTAGGAACGCCGGTGGGAGGAGCAATTGCGCGCTCGCTGAGGCGGTGGCAGCCTCTCTTTCGTTGAACCGGATTTAAGCAATTAAATGAGGCAGACTGGCCGTAAGTTGGCTCCTCGTCACACGCTGCAGCATGATCTGGCCTGCCTGCGGACCTTTGCACATCAAGCAGCGTCAAACGGGGGTTAAGAATAAAGAAGGTCAGGACGAGGCGGCGAAGCGCTGTAAAATGCGGGAAAAGCCCGGGTTTATCCGCGTGAGGCTTCATCGTATGAAGCGGACCGCGTGCATCCGAGCTTCATATCATCGGGGCTTTGAATGCATTGTTTCTATGGGGAGTTTGCCAGCACCGCGGTGATCCGTCGCAAGAAGCGGGTCGTCGTAAATCCGGGGGACGTATCAGCGGGGTTCAACTGTAGTTACGAGCAATGTTAATATTTGGGGGGGACTCATTAGAGACTCTTATTTTGTTAATTTTACTATTATTTCAGATAATAAGTTGTTTGAAGAGTTTGGAAAATTTTTTTGAGCGTGCCTATGAAAACGTTTCCTTCGTGGTGAACCGGTGCACCGACCATCAGCTACAGTTTAACAAAACTTGCTGTTGAGCGAGTTGGTTTATACTTGAAGATAAAATAAAACGGGGCGTTAAACAGTCGTGAACGACGACAAGATAGGACGGATACAGGCGTCCGTATCTGTCGTATCTTGTCTTCGTCGAAGTATGTTTTGTTTCTTTTTTTCGTCAGCTACAAATTTCGCAGCGGCATATTACCCGCTCGGTCATACGTCTTTCGACTGCGGCATGACCAATGTCAGGTGCGATCACGCACTGCCGGCTATTTCACCGAACACGGCTACCACAGAACACGAAGGATTTCAGTTGCCTCGTAGCTCGTAGACATGTTAATGCATAGTGAAGAAAACAAATCCCCAAAACCGCTTAAGAATTCAATTGTAATGCCAAGCCCAAGCCAAAAGCGGGGGTCTTCCCATAAACCCCCACGACGGTATGGCTAACCAGGCGCAGTTTCCTCTCTAGTATACTTATTAAGAAACTCTATGCCTCCTGAAGGGGGGGGAGGGGGGGGGGGTTGAAGCCGCCATTCGGCGGCTCGCATAGACACTAGCGCCAGTGTCCCCTCTAGGGTATATTAGTATGAAACGCGAGAGATTAAAAAGCATTACCCCTCCACAAATCTTTGAGAATTTACCCCTCAGCCGATCGCAAGAAATATTTATTAACAAAGTACTGGCCAACACGGCCACTACACCTCATATCATCCATAAATGGCAGACACTTGCTGACCGGAAGAAGGGCATTGGCACCGCTGCCCCCTGCACATGTACCTTCTGTCACACTGTGTGTGAAGCAAACATGGACCATCTTGTTCTGCACTGCTCCGCTTTTGATCTTCATAGACAAAACCATGGTGTTTTTCAAAATTCAGATATAGAAGCATTACATAGGGACATCCTTGAACATCCTCAACACCTGGTGACCTTAGCCGAGTTTGGCGTTGCCAGTGGCCTGGCGAGCGTGATTTAGTGGGCGTCTACCTTCCTCCCTACTCCCCCTCGTCCCCCTCCAGCGACCTTCGGTCCTCCCCTTCCTAATAAAAGAATTTATCATCATCATCTATGGCCACAGCAAGTTTCGGGGGGAGCGTGTGGCAGATAAGGCACAAACTCGGTAGCGGTTTCTTTCTTTCTTTCTTTCTTTCTTCCTTTCTTTCTTTCTTTCTTTCTTTCTTTCTTTCTTTCTTTCTTTCTTTCTTTCTTTCTTTCTTTCTGTGGTGACTGGCGTCCCACGAGTGGGGAAAAACCCGGACGACGGCGCAGAGCAGATGCCTCGAGAGGAAGAAGAAGATGGAGACCGGGCCAATTTCCCTTAGAGGGTGTGTGCCAGCGAGGGGAGGATCATCATCATGGAGGGCTGGCCAGGGAAGCGGAGCGAGCGGCGGAGTTTCCGCAGGGCAGCTGGACAAAGACGACGGGCAGGCGGTTCGAGGCTTTCGTGGCTTTCGAGGTTGGTTCGTGGTCGCTCCAGCGGGGTGATGTCCACGGGCCTGTGACACGGAAGACCGACGTCGCAGTTCGGGAAGCTGTTGGATCGCCGCGACGTCCCTGGGAGCCGCAGTTCTGAATCAAGGCCTAGCGAGCGGAGCCAGCGGTGCGTGACTCAGCGGAACCGCGACCGGTCCGCCGTCTTCCAAAACCCTGCGGCGGGGACGTCGATGCCGTGGCGACTGGGCGCCATCACTGTGGGACAGAGCCGCGAGCGTGACGTTGTGTATTTTTTTTTCCCGCTTCTCTCCCGAACTCTAGTGGGTCGGACCTGTTTATATTTTTTTATTTCGCTTGTGCGCGCGTTCCGTCCCCAATATATTCAGTGTTGAATTATCTGTTCAAGTCCATGGCGTCAATTTCCTTGTGATCTTCCTCCGCGAGTCACACACCCGTCTGCTTAACCCCAACGTCCTCACACTTTCTTTCTTTCTTTCTTTCTTTACTTTACTTTATTTCATTCTGGCTAACTCAGAGGCAGCCTGTTCGAGGAAACTGCTTTACGATGCGGGCGGGAGTGCTGTCACGTGGTATTGTTCATATTTCGCGGCGTTTCTTTATCAGTCCAAATAAATGAGTACACAATTAGTTAGTCGCTGAAAATACCTCGGTTAGATTCCTCTCGTGGGTGCCTACAAGTGCCTCATTGACACTTTAAAGATTTGACAGTGGTTCTCGAGACAGATAATTAAGTGCCATTAATTAGTTAAATCTCAGTAACGAAAAAATCACTGACCGCTAGTCCACTGTACTGGAAACATTATGTACCAGGTTTTCATCGAGTAACTCCAATGCTCTTTTTTTTTAAATCTTGGTGCATGATAGCTGGGACACCCTGTATATTTGTGCTTCTTTCCGATAAAATACTAGTTGCGAGTCAGTGCCCGTCTTGTGAATTTCTTCTGCGTCCCTCGTCGTTTTTTTTTTTTTCATTTTTGCGCTGTTACACTTCAAAATGCATACGCACCAACTCACCCAACTTTCAATTCTGTTTCAATACTTCACTTTAAATCAGACCACTTGAGAACAAGTGTTTATTGCTTCAAAAACTTCCTACTGTAGCCTGAGCCCACTCTTGCGAGCAATGCCTGCTTTGTTTCGATCCCCACCAGAAATAGACTATTACAAGTTGCCGAGAAAAAGATAGCTCCCCCGCCTGTGATGTATCGAAGGCCGCCAAAAATAACGTCCCGAGCCACCCCCTTCTCCGGAAGAGCGCGCGCAGCCTTCGTCGCGTAGTCCAAGCTCGAGTTGAGAGGGAACGATTATGCGCCATCTTTTATCTAGCGTAGCTATGGTGATACTGGGCGGATCTTTATAATTCTTACGGGAGGAGTTTGCTGGGACAATAGACTTTACCCCAAAATGCCTTCCGAATAGTCGGTGCTGGGTGCTGTAAGGACCTTTAAGAGCAGTATATCGCTGGCTGGTGAGATGTCGGTTTAGGCTAGATCTGAGAAGGGAAAAAACGAAACTTGCAAAAATAGGGAAACCAACCCTGAAGTCACTAAAAGACAGAGCACCGGAGTATCTATTAACGCCTAAGAACAAATTAATGGCCTTCAGGAAGGAGCGTAGGCATACTGAATGGCAACATAAGAGGATCACAGATTCGGCTAGTCGTAAGAAGGTTAGAACCTGAACAAAAAACTGGAAAACTATCTCAGAAAATGAAGAAGCTTATTGACAACGAAGGAAATTGGAAGTGTGAGGAACGAGAGAGCAAATCTAATTGGCGGAGTTGCCGAAATTGATTAACGGAAGCAAGAGCAATTAAGGGACTTTCTGCCTACAACATGCATAGCAAGGATCGAAGAAACAGTAACTAAAGTACGTAAGATTAAGGAAAACAAAGAAGCTGATTATTGGCACAAATAGAACGTGTGCACTGTGAGACGAAACTGGTAATGTAACTCACAACTTGGGGGAGATAATGAAAGTAGCAGGAAGGCTCTATGCCGATTAATACTCTACGTTCGACGAGGAAACAGAAGTGAGGAGGGTAGCTTGGCTCGCGAGGTTCCAGTAGCGACGAAAGACGAAGCGGAAAAGAGGCAAAGCCGCAGGTGACGACGCAATAACCGCTGATCTACGTAACTTAAAGGCCAACTGCCCTCAAAATTTTGACGTCTTGAAAACATTATTTCCGTATACTCCGCGTAAGATCTACCATCCCTTCCTAAAGAAAACTTAGAGAAGTGCGAAAGCTTTCTAACATCGGAACTGCGTCAAAAGCGCGTCAAAAACTTCGCTAAAAGTGCGCTAAAACCTTCTCTGAAAGTTCTCCCATTCGATCGTCAAACCTTCAAAGACCCAAATCGCAAACGGAGAACGAACCCATGCGACGATTTTCCTCGCACTAAGTAAACGCATCTACAACCGATCTAAATGTATATCGGTACATGGGTTATGAGATCAAGGTATACTATTGCACTCATTCATGACCCATGCGTAGTCTAGAACCATTCCTTTTTCGCGATTTTTCAAGTAACCGTTTTGACACAACGGAAGCCCGGTTTCACGCACGCGCCGTGTGTCCAGGGATCAGAGCTCTTCTATCTGTGGGGGAAAGCATTAGTCTTTTGACAGGACGCCATCGGCCCCACTAAGAAAGCTTTCGCTTTAAAGATACTGCAAGATACAAAATAGGACAGTACGCGCGTCCACGGCGCAAACAAAAATCGGCGATTTTGAAACCGAAATTGAGAAGAGCACGGCCATTACGGCCAGGCTGAAGTGACGGTGCGAGCGAACGGCCGCAAGCGGCTGGCCGGCCGAAGCAAGCAAACCTGCGCGCAACACTTCGCCCTCGCAGCTGCCCTAGGAGACGCGCGCCCAGCGGAGGTCGACCGGACTTCTGGCTGGCCGGAGGAACAAGCCTCCGGCAGGCCACAATGTTTATTTATTTATTTATTTATTTATTTATTTATTTATTTATTTATTTATTTATTTATTTACAGGTACCCTCAAAGCCGAAGCATTATAGAGGGGAGTGGATTTTAAGATTCGTGAACAAGTACAGCTTACAGTGCATATCAAGCAACCATACAAAAAGGAGGAATTGCGAGAGAATACACCATAAAAAAGTCCACGAATTCTGTGCGCGAAGGGTCAATAACTACAAGGAGAAGCCAACATTGCTTTTACGCAAAAGATCAAGCAAACACAAGAGGAAATTAGTATTCATTCATGGTTATTGGAGTGGTTTTGATTACTAATAACTGATGGGAAAGCATCATTGTTTACGATAGTCGCAGTTGCTGCCTGAAGACCGTTCCAGTCATGTGATGTTCGTTGAATGAATGAACATGCGTACGAACGCGTGTGACTCATAGGGATGGCAACTTTATGAACATGATCACAACGTGATGATACGTAGTTTGGGGGAGAAATTAGGTTGTTGCTTAATGTGGAATTATAAAATATTTTGTGCAATAAGCAAAGTCGTTTTATTTTGCGATGGGTAACTAAGTCAGGTAGATTGAGGCTAGCTTTCAGAGATGATATACTGGCGGTGCGATGAAAGTTGGAGAGAATAAAACGAGCAGAGTTATTCTGAACCATTTCAAGTCTATTGATTAAGCATGCTTGGTCTGGGTCCCATATCGCGGCTCCGTATTCAAGTTTGGTTCTAACTCGTGTTTTATAAAGAAGTAACTTCAGGGAGGAGGGGGCCAGATCAAAGTTTCGCCTAATGTATACTAAGGTACGGTTAGCGTTATTAATAATGTGATCAACGTGGACATTTCAGGTTAAATTGTCGGATATGTGGACCCCAAGATATCTAAAATTGTTTACTACTCCCAATTGTAGGCCTTTTATGAAGTAAGAAGGTATGGTGCTCGATATATACGTGGTATCCTCATTGCCTTACATTTCGCGATATTTAAATTCATAAGCCAATTTTCGCACCAAGTGGAAATGTTATCTATGTCAGATTGTAGTGCATGCATGTCATTGTTATTTGTACTTTCTCGAAAAAGAACGCAGTCATCAGCGTACAAGTGGATGATAGATTTAACGCAGTTGGGTAGATCGAGCACATATATAAGGAATAATAATGGGCCAAGCACGGAGCCTTGCGGAACTCCAGAAGTGACAGTAATTGAGGGTGATTCATAGTTGCTAACGGTAACAAACTGCTTTCGATTAAGTAAAAAACATTCAATGCATTTAAGAAGGTGATGATTTATATTAGGGCAACTGAGTTTATGGAGTAGTAATTTATGACATACTTTGTCGAACGCCTTTGAAAAGTCCAAAAATATGCAATCTGCAGTGGAATGGTTATCGAGAATGGCGTGTATTTTGTGTGTAAAAGATACAAGCTGTGTTTCACAGGAGTAGTGCTTACGAAAGCCGTGTTGTGCCTCAGTAAAAAACGCCGTGTGGTGCCTCAGTAAAAAACGAGTTTGATTTTTTTTTAAATTGGCGATGTTAGAGAATATGAGATGTTCAAAAATTTTAAAAGGGGTGCTTGTGAGGGAGATAGGTCGGTAATTAAGAGGAGACTGTTTGTTGCCAGATTCAAATACTGGAACGACCTTACCAATTATCCAATCGTTGGGAAGAATTCCTGACTGCAAATATTGTTGAAAAAAATTTGAAAGTATTATTGATGAGTAGGTGCAAGTACATTTCAGAAATTTCACGTTAATTCCATCGACACGAGCAGCAGAATACGTCTTTAAAAAGCCTACAATTTTCTCAACGCCAAATGAATCAACTGTTATTGGAAGCATGTCTGGGTATTCATAAGCATTAAACACTGGAATATCGGAAGAATCGGAACAGAAAAAATTCAATGCGAACGAGGTGTTTAACACAATGGGACACCACAATTGCTTCACCATTGGCGCTTCACCTTTAACACAATTGCTTCACCATTGGCGTCGGCAAGAGAAATCAGGCGTGTTGCACTCGGGTTTATACAGTTCCACAATCTTTTGGGCCATCTAAAAGCATAGAGGGTAGCGCATTTATCTGAAAAAAATTTTTAGTTGCGCTGACAGCATTAGTGTAAGCATCAGCCTCAGTTCGATAAGCCTGCCAACGTTGTTCGGAAGGGGAAGCTTTGGCAGCGCGGTAAAGTCTTCCCTTTTTGTTTGATAACCTGCGGATGCTCCGACTGTACCATGGAGAACTGGGGTTTGAAAAAAAAAAAGAGAACACGTCGTAATGATATGTACTGTTCGGTCAACTTTCGAGCTATGTTAACATACATATCCCAGTTTTCCTGAACAGAGCGGATATCAATCTCACCAAGGAAACCGTAAAGAAATAAACATAATTCGGCATTTAAAGCTTCGAAATTTGCATGCTTACAGTCTCTAATGACTTTTGTTTTAGTTTTAGAGCGTTGGGCTTTCACATCCAGTCCTGATAGCTAGCTGTCTTGATAGAGTTTCGATAGCTGCCACAGCCTGTGCGCTTGAACTTTGTGAAGATTTTTCGTTGTGGTACCTGGTGGCCGCGGCTATGGCCTGAGCCTCCATGTCCCTATTTGGAGCTCCCTATCCGATCACATGTATCAGTGTTAAAGACAGCGCTGTAACATGAATACCGGCTCACCAAATTTCGCTTCACTCGATCTGCCAACTGTCCATATTAAGGGTGGCTGGAACTGCTGAATGGAGACTCCTATCCGCACTGCGACGGTGCACTGCCTGTTGTCGCTTACGCTCACACAATATATTGCCTGTCTAAAGCTCCGCTCGTTCACACAACTTCCTATGGAAGATTGGTCTTTGCCCACTCCTCTCATCAACTCTTTGAGTGTCCATGTTCCTAGGCAATGGTGAAACTCTGAGGTTTTGTCTTGTCCCAGCGGTCAGGTGGATTTCCCTAGCTATGTATTGGTCGGGGCAAGGCTTAGAGGATAGGAGTAACGCTTAGAGATTCGATTAAAGGGGACTCACCTGATCACATTCCTATGGTACTTACGAATTCACGACCCACGGGCTTAAAAAGTATCCTGTGCCGATACGGAAAGTTTTACAAATTCATAGAAAGGTTCCCAATGGCCTAGTTTGTTGCTTTTAAAAATATGCCACTTCTTTATTGAAATAAAAAATAAACAAGAAACGCATTTTGGTTTATCCAGTTTTCACTAGATGGCGCTAGCTTTTAGCGAGCGATAGTTTTATTTTTCCATTTCACTACAGGAGTCACAACTAGGACGTTGTGAACGTTGATATCTATTCGTCAAACCCTTCTGATTGGTTCACGATGGTTTTCAAGTCGGTGGGTCATGAAGTAGTAAGTCTCATAGGAATGTTAACAGGTGAGTCCCCCTTAAAGGTATCAGTGTAAAGATAGCGCTGTAATATGAATACCGACTCACCCAATTCCGCTTCACTCTATCTGCCAACTGTGAATTGCACACGTTTATATCTCTGACACTGCTTCATCCCCGTCCAGCTGCTGTAATGTACTGCATTGCCTAGCGTAATAACTTCCGGATTTCTTCAGACATTACCGCAGGGCGAGTTGTACAACAATGTGGTTCATGCGGTTACGTTCTAGGTGAATAAAAAATGCCCACCTGTTGTCTCTCTATTTTGTCTACTCAGGAATCAGCGCTGTCACACTTGGGGAAGAAGCTGTCCGGACGACTTTGACGCATTGTTCAGGCCTAGTTGTTATGACAATGACGCTTTTTGAATCTGTACAACCAGTTCACCAAAACTTGCGTATATATTCGTCTCGCGTGTGAATGAAGTTGACTAGCTTTGTGGAAAAGCTTCAATAAGGTAATACACCAACGACGTGCAGCTGGACTTGACTCGCAGGGTGGTTCATTTAAGAGAAATAGTATAAAAACTGGCACTCATCTGCGGATATTTGGCGATTACACAGACGTGCAGTATTTAGCCACTGCAATTTCATGGCGCTGACAGCATATGAATGAACAACTAGTACAAGGGTGCAATTTGTGAGTGGATTTTGTCCAGAATAGTTAGGGTGGTTTGACCTATAAAACTACACAAATTATTAACAAAAATAGTGTCCTTATGCTGAAATGCAATTTTTCTCTATTGATATTGTTTATTGCAGAACGTTGTTTATTGTTTTCTTAATCTTGCTCTTAAGGGCTGGTACACACAGCATTCGTAGCGCATGTTAATATCTATCAATCAGTTGTTTGTAATAATTCCGGTCGAAACGGTGCTGATAGTCATTTGACCAACTTCAAATTTCATATGGCGCAATTGAGTAGCTTCAAACCACTCTCGAAGCACATCCGAATGGCGGCGGTGCAACTCTAAATGTAGTACGACGGCTTAACACTAAAGGAGCCATGAAGAGAAAATACAACTTCGTTTAATTTGAAAGAACTAGCATTCAGTATCTCACTCAGCTCCATTACAGCCACACAAGATGTTTTAACGAAAAAAAAAAGCAAGAAGTATTTAAAAACTTTCAAATTTTGCGCCACAGTGACGTGTTATGAGCAAAAATGACGTCATACGGGCCAACAATTAAACATAATTTTCAGTGCGTTAACTGCACGTTAGCATTCAAGTGATGCGATCAAATGGAACTAGAGGCCCCATTACAGACGTCCAGTCATGTGTCGTCGCGACAGATCAGTTAGGCGGCCGCCAATCGCACAAACAAGGTTCCGTGACGTCATAGAAAAGTTGCGGGAAATTGGCTAGGGTGTCGCGACTGCTTCACACGTTTTCTTTAATATCTCCGTTATTTGTTCGAAGATTGCGATGATATTGGTGTCATTGTTATCGGGACTAAGCAGTCTTTCTAATAAACCCAACTTGTATTTTGTCTTCATGGCTCCTTTAAAAGTAAGTTACTAGACACTCTCATAACCAAAACAGACGGTCAAGAAAGCCGTGTCCTGCTGGATAAACGACATTGGTTTTGAATTCGTCGCGCTTTATTGGCAAATATTTGAAGGTAAATAAAAATGGCTTAGGTTTAACACTTCTAAACCTAAGTATCACAAGCGAAAGCAAAGACTATGCACACGGTGTTTCGTGAAAGTTTGCCTGTGCTGGAAATTTCGCAGCCTGCTGTTTAGCTTTATCTGCTACATGATTGGATTCACCCATTCGCTTGCGCCTAAAGGCACGTAAAAACACCCCAGCCGGCGCTCCATCTATGGTGAGTCTGAGGGACCAAGCGCCGGCGCAGCCTAGTCACGTGGTTCGCCTAGTCACGTGGTTCGCTTCCGCTGAAGCGCACGCACAGACGGCCCAGCCAGCGCTGAGCAATCAAGCGCAACCGAAACAGGCGTTTCACCCCTGCCTTGTCCCGTGGTACGTACGCAGCGTCTGGACTCCGATCGAGCGAAGCGATAAGAAAGGCTCAGCTTGCGGGGAGGCGCCTACAGGTCACTTGCGACCCGATGAATGACCTTGAAAGATGTAGCATAGTAGAGGGTTCGCTCTAATAACTATTCATTTATTTACGGACTATTACTCATTCGCGTTATTTTTGTAACTGACTTATTAATGAATAATGTTCTGAACAATCAAGAAATAACTAGCTGAAATACAGCTGCAAACACGTAGTGTAAGTAAAAAATTACAATTTAACCTATTCCCATATTTATTGAATTAAATATTTTCGTTGATGTCAAGAATATGATTAATTGAAGTATTTTTACTAATACTAACGTATTTGAAAAACAACTCCCTAGCGGTGGGAGAGCCTATTGACCAGATCAACCACCACCATTTACTTCATTAAACATTCGTTATCTCTCTCTGTTTCTCTCACTCCAAGCAGTTGTTCCTTTTTGAATGAGGTCCCTGCTTACATAGTAGGAATAATTGTAACAGAGCACTTGGGTTCGAGAGAGCGTTGGTTCTCACCCGTTTACATGAGCTCTTCCCACCGATTCTGCATTAGGTTCCTTCCGAAAAAAAAAATGGCCGCATATCTGCTCAACTGGATGCAAAATGTCGTCGAAAGACGACAGTCTTCTGCCGCCGCGGCTACGTAAATGCCTCTCTTCTCTTCCTGCCCATCCCTCATGCTCTTCCCCCACGATAAACACGGGGGAGGTTTTTTAGAGTCAATTCAACGTTACCACTGGAACCTTGTTTTACTGTTGAACTTGGAACACTGCTACGAGGTGCAGGATCGCGCGAGCTCTTTTTGCATTTGGGGGCCAAATATTGTTTTAAACGTGCATTGTTTACACCACAAATATCAAGCACACATTTATTTTGATATAAAAGAACGCGGTGAGTGTCATTTGTGCATTGATGTTTGGCCTGAAATATGCCTACGTTTTCTTTTTGCTCAACAGTGTTGATAAATGTGAAGCCTGTTTCCAGATTTAGTGGATTGAAAAAGGGTTGCCTTTATATACCTCTCCTTCCAGCATTCTTTTAACTTTTGTCCGGAAGGCTGAACGGAGGGTCAGACAGACAGGCGGACAGACATGCATACAGACTGCAGATATTTCGCGGTTTAAGTTACCCAAGAAAGACTCTCGCCGCCTTGTGTATGGAGAGCAAGGACAGAGCTGGGGTATATTTTGCTGAGGCGGTCCGTAACTCGTACTGCCATTCTCCGCCACCGCCAACTTCAAACCACGGGGTGCGGATCTGCCACACAACTATGCGAGAGCCTTGCTCCCCCCCCTCCCCCCTCGCCCAGGCAGAGACCTTTCACACCCCGGCAACCAGCACTTCCCACAGCTCGGTTGCATTACCCCTGCTTTTCAGTATACCACTCACGGGCTTCCCGACACTACTTGAACAAATCCCCCATGCTTAACACGCATTATGCGCAGACGACCTCACCATATGGTCCAACACCGGCTCTCCCGGACAACAGCAAGATAGTCTTCAACAGGCAGCCGACACTACACTCCAATATTTCCAAACCTACGGTCTCTGCTGCGCCCCATCAAAATCCCCCTCACTCGACCTCCGAGCCCGAACCCGGGGCCACCCACAAAACCCTACCCCCGACCCCTAAACTCACTCTCAACAGGCAAGCAATCCTCACCGTCAAAACCCTCCGCATCCTGGGAGTCCAGTACAACCACGATGGCTCCAGGGCCACGTACCTCTCCGAACTTCAACAGAAAGTCTCCCAACTTAAACACCTAATTCAACGAAAATGCTGTCGCCGACACGAACTCCGGGAAACAGATAACTGCCGCATCCTACAAGCAATGCGGGTCAGCTGCATCATTTACGGGGCACCCTATCTTACCTTAAAGTAGTGACACGAAATTTCAAAGCTGAGATAACTATGTAAAATCCTTCCTTTTTATCAGGAGATATCCCCCAGCAAGTTTCAATAGCAGCCGTTCAGTATAACATATTTTAAATCTATTTAATCTCTGCCCGAACGAGAAAGCCCGGAGCGGGCCAGCATGACCATCTGCTACTTGCGCCGAACTGCCGACGTCGGGGCTCGCGTGACGTAGCCGACGCGCTGGCTGCGGTTGGCGCGCGCTGCTACACCGTGTGTACACGTCATGGTTTTGGGACTGACGTCATGCTTCCCAGGCGCGCGGGGATGGTGAAGATCAGTGAAGACCTCGGCCGGTCGCTCGCGCGCGCTTCCAGACCGGCAGCGGTGCGAGAAGAATGGTGACGTCACGTGCACCCTCCTGTCATGGAGGCCGCTCGGCGTTCGTTCTGTCGAAACCGAAGCTTACACGAATAAACGACGCCGTAAATTATTGTTTACGCTGCAGTCGACCGTCTGATGTGCCATTCTGTGATTATAGGGCTAATAGCGAAAAAAACGTAACACGAAAATTTCGTGTCAGTACTCCTTTAAAACCACAAGAACGTGCCAAGATCGATGCCCTAATACGCAAACCTTACAAGGCAGACCTCGGCCTTCCCACCTTCACTTGTACCAACCACTTACTGAAACTGGGTCTACACAACACTCCCTCGGAGATTATTGAAGCCCACCTCCAAAACCAACTACTACGCCTACGACTCGCCCCCGCCTGTCGTCATCTGCTCAAAACGCTAGGCCGGAAGGTGGTACAAACTCCGGACTCGCCACAACGTATACCTCCATCAATGCGACTCAACATCCACGTCCTCTCTATTCCGCGTCATATACATGTGCACCCTACATAGAACGCCGACCGTCGTCAGTATCGTACACACTTCCTCATCAGAAAACATGGCACCGATTTGACCACGTACCCTGCATACGGACGCCCCTCCTTACCCTCAACGACCCGCTCAAGTCGCTGCTGTTGCCCGCTTCGACAATGCCTTCCTCACCTCGGCAACTGTCTGCACAACCTCTACTACCACGGCCGAAGAAGCAGCCACTGTCCTCGCTATGACCCAAGCCACAAGTCCCAGCATAACAATCCGGTCTGTGACACATGCCGTTGTTTTGCACTCGGGCGAGTCTTGGCTCTCACCATGGTCATCCTCTATCACCCTCCCTTATACCCGCATCGTGGAGGGAAGTGGGGCTGGGTGTCCCCACCCTCCCTCATAACCGCATCGTGGGGACACCCAGCCCCACTTCCCTCCCTGGGAACGAGGTGGCACACGCCACCGCCCGTGCTATCCTTCACCGGGAATTCTAAGAGACCAACAGCACAACTTTTGCGAACTCTGAACTCCAATATCCCAAATTTACACTGACATTCCCCACCACTACAGAGCAGCCCGATGTACCTATCCCCTTCCCCACCCTAATCTTGCTGCCGCAAACGCCCGCATTGGGCGGTGACTTCAAAACAACACGCATTACATTCACCTCCATCTCCACCGCATATCGCCTGTCACCAACCCACCCAACTGGCCCCACTGAGATACGCCTAACACTACCCCGTCACATCTGGGCGGGCCCCACAAGCCCACCACCAACAAGCTAAGCTACCCTTGAGCAATAGGTGTGCGCGTTGCAGAGGCGTCAGCTCGAGGACCAGGAGGCCCTGCTCTCTCGGGCGAGGATGGCAGCCGCGGCACGCGGCCTACCTGAATAGGATGGCCACTTCCCTATTATTTCAATAAACTCTCTCTCTCTCTCTCTCTCTCTCTCTCTCTCTCTCTCTCTCTCTCTCTCTCTCTCTCTCTCTCTCTCTCTCTCTCTCTCTCTCTCTCTACTTTCGTGTCTTGCCGTTGCTGGCGAAAAATGGTTGACTCGAAACGACGCAGCGCGAGCCCAGCCCCCCCGTCGAAAACAAAAAAGAACAAGCTCTTCGTCGTCTTCATGTCTCGTGCGCACCTGCGGCGGCTTGTTACTACCGAGCATTGCGCCGTTGCACTTCCGAACTATATTTCGCATCTCACCTGCATTTCCAAAATGTCTTGGAGCGCCATGTCAGTCCTGGCCTCGCTGCTGCTTGTCCGGGCCCTGCAGTCAGCTAACTGCCGCTTCAGTTTGCGCTTCTCATTCTTCAGTCTGTTTATCTTGCGCTTGAGTTGCTCTACCACGCTGGTCTCGGCCACAGGGTCGGCCCACTGAAGTGCAAGGGTGAAAAGGAGCCATAGCAGTAGCAGGAGGATGTTGTCAGCCTGGGCCATTTCTGGAACTGCACTCGCGACGTTAGAAAGCATGATGGTACACCGCGGCGGCGCGCTCGTTGTGAAGCGAACTGGAAGGGGGCCTTTTGCGGACGTGCAATACGGAGCTAGGCAAGCCGCTGCTTCGTTCACTGGCAAGGCGGCAGGACACGCTGGCGTTCGACTATTGGAAGAGTAACGCGAGGTGCGCACGTGCTTGACGGTGATGATGATGCTACGTGCCGCAAGAGTGAGTGGCCGGGGCTAAGAAGGAGGCGGCAGGCCCCGTCTCTTCCGCGGTCAAAGCTACTAAACAAAATTAACGACAAACAAAAAAACAAATGAAGAGGCTATGGTGCAATCATCAAATATCTTCAGAATAGGGAGAAGCTAGCGTTGAACCACGCAGGACATTTGCGTGGACGCCCCCCTTATAACGTACCGTGCGGTGCCTATGTCGTCGAAGTGTCACCGCATGATCGTGCAGCTGCGTTGACTTTTCGCTATATCTGGCCGAATATTTGTCATCCAACTTTTAAATCAGTAAACTCACCTCATGTGCTCAGTTAAAAACCAATTCCCAAATCTGCCTCGCATCCTTGAGCCTTCCTCACAGGCGTCTATCACTTCCACTTTTATCCTGGCTGCCTGAACCCGATCAAACATAGTCCTACATGCGTTTCTACGTCACGGCAGCGCGATCGTCTTCCCCATCATCATCATAACAGTGAGGAGTGTGGATGAATTCATTGAGAAGGAGAGTCGGAGGAGAAGGAGGGATCTTCGCCACATTTCCATTCCGCCTTGCAAATGTATAGTGCGTACATACAGTCCCCTCCCGTTAATGCGAAGTTCACGGGAGTCGACTGTATGTATACGTAGGACACAGGTTGCCATGATCGTTGAGACATTGCTTGAATCGAAGCCCGAAACGTCCACCGCACACACTGATCTTGCGGCGCTGTGCGCAGCAAGTAACGTTGAGGACCTCAAAAGAGAGAGGTGCGCATACGCTGGTGCGACTCTCAACTGGCCTCTCGCTTTATCAACTGTGCGCTGCCTCAGGTGCGACAGCGCCGACGTCAGAGCAGAACACGGCGCTGTTTTTGCTCTCGAAAATTTTGAATTTTATCGAGGAATGGCAGTCGCCTCGATGCTTTCGACTCAAAATAACTTCCAAATAACCGATATTATTTGTTTGAGCTTCGAGTTATCGAGCAGTTTCTTCCACTGGATTGCATATGTAAAATTGCCGGGACCAGTGCATCCCTTCCAAATAAACGAAAATTCCAATTAAGCGACTGAATTATCGAGAGCCGAACGTGTATGCGCATTCACACTGTGCCTGGTTTACTTCTAGTTCCAGTTGCAGCAATGCGTGGTCGATCGGTATCCAACGCTCACGTTAGGAGGCGTGCGAGGAAACATTGCGTTGCGAGCGGCGGAGGCGTGTGTCCTATGATTTGAGTGAGCCACCAGAAGAAGACTCTCTTAATGGGGGCGATTTGGGTCGCGATCGAGGAGGCTCAGTAAGAATTTCTGCCCGTCCTCTGCTGTGACTTGGATGCCATATGTCGACACTCACGGTTGCGGCAGAGAAATGTGAGGCAAATGGGAAATAAGAGGACAGGAAGGGGGGGGGGGGGGGTAGGGGGAGGAGGAGAGGAAGGAGAATGGACAGTGGAGAGGGTAAGGGAGAAGATATAAAGGAAAAAAAGATATATGGGAAGAGAAAAGAACAGAGAGGTTGGAAATTGGAGGTTAAAAAGAAAAAGGAGAAAGACCGGAAGGGATGGGGAGATCGGGGAGGGCGAAAGGAGTGATGTGGAATGGGATAGAAAAAAGGATGGATATGCGAGGAGAAAGCGGAAAAGAAGGAAAGGGACGATCGGAGGGGACGAGAAGAGGGGAGCGCCGTAAAACAATAGCCCCGAGGGGGTGGTGGTGAGGGAGTAAGGGAGGTGAATGGCACGGAGAGGGAAGGGCAAGAGTGTGACAGTTGGGTACGGAGAGAGAATGAGGCTTTACGTGACTGGGGCAGTACGTTTCCACTTGAATACCATGGTGATGATGGTAATTTATTTTAATACCGCAAGGCCAACTGAGGGCAAAAAGAGCCCAAAAGAAATAACAGTGGTGTAACGGTTAATACTAAAATCGGCCAGTCAGAATAAAAGTGAAATGAATTTCAACACGGTGAAGGCCGTTGCATATTGGGCCAAGTTGTGATTATGAGTGATATGAAACAAGCTGTAAAAATTTTACCTCCTGATATATACTTTTTAACGCGCTCAATGGAACACGTGGGACTGTCGGCTAAAAAGTATTATGGGCGTATTTTTCCCTTTTAGAGACAGCAGGAGTCCTCTGTAACGCCCCGGCAAGTTTCAGGCATGGCGGTACTCCCCCTTCAACGGCAGCAGAATTGTGAATTTAGTCGAGTTTTATTTTTTTCTTCTGCGTTTTTGTATCTGCGCGAAAGTAATAATAAATAAAACTACCACAAAATAACTACGGTTTAAACCCATTTATCCTCGTCGAAAACAACTCCGGTGCATCTGTCACTTGAAGGTTTACCACACAACCATCAGGTTGAGATTCTTGCGGGCTCCCTTCATAGAGAACGTGAGAACTGTTCTTTTTCAGTTATCCTTGAGAAAATGGCGGCAGCAATATTTAGAGAATTTCCTGTTCCCGGCCTTGTATCTCCGCCAGTATTGTCTCGAAGGCGAGCAGGCCTGCTCGCCTCCGAAGGCGAACATTAGCCTGCTCGCCTTCGAAGGCTAATGTTCGCCTTCGGAGGCGAAGCTAATGTTTGCCCGGCGAGGGCAGCGCTGCACTCTCCCCTCCGCGGGAGTACGCGGGGGCTGCCGCCGCTTTGGCACGTGCTTTTTTCGCTGCGCGCGTGCTGCATTTTTCGCGCTAGGAAGAGGGCTGGGTAAAATTTTCCCGGCCCCAATTAAGGCACAATTGAGTTTTACCTCTTCGCGGGACGCACTTGAGTGCGTCCCGCGAAGAGGTAAAACTCAATTGTGCCTTCCTCGCGGGAAGCGCCGTCACGTGGTATTTTTCATATTTCGCGGGTTTTCTTTATCAGTAAGAATAAATGAGTGGGCAATTAGTTCGTCGCTGAAAATACCGCAGTTAGATGCCCCTCGTGGGTACCTACAAGTGCATAATTGACACTTCAGTGATTAGGACAGTAATTAACGGGTTAGGTAATTAATTACAGTTAATTAGTTAAGTCTCATTAACGAAAAAAATTCTGTCCGCTTCTCCACAGTACTGAAAACATTGTGCACTAGGTTTTCTTCGAGTTACGCCATTACTCTTTTTTTAAATCTTGGTACATGATAGCTTGGAAACCCTGTATGTGACGAACGTGCAGTTGATATCAAGCACTGAAAACAACCGCGGTGGTTTATTCGCCTCTTAAAAGAATATAGGCGATACAGCAAATGATTTACTACAAGCCGATTGGGTGTATGCAAAGTTGCCGTCACTTTCGATTCCCCCACTAATGTGTCGATGAAGCGACTAGAGTAGCATTTCGGCTGGCGTACCCGCAAATTTTCCCGCCGTTTTTTCGCGGGGCTACCATGGTTGCCAGACCAGGACTGCCCTCTGTTGATTAGCTCGCATCATCCGTAAAGGCCGCGGATCTATCAGCCCGCTCTGGGTATACAAACCCCAGCGCGCTCTCGCCGCGGGCTCGGGCGCGAGCCCTGTTTTTTTTTTTTTTTTTTTTTTTGCTTCGTCCTTATGGTTGCCAGACCAGGACTGCCCTACCCTTTACGGCCTCCCTTTACGGGCCCCATACGTTTGTAGTACCTCCAGTGGGGACGAAGTGAAAAAAAAAAAAACCAGGCTCGAGCCCGAGCCCACGGCGCGAGCGAGCAGGGGTTTGTAACCAGAGCGGGCTGACAGATCCGCGGCCTTTACGGGCCCCATAGTTTGTAGTACCTCCCGTGGGGACGAAGAGGGAAAAAAACCCGGGCTCGAGCCCGAGCCCGCGGCGCGAGCGCGCAGGGGTTTGTATACCCAGAGCGGGCTGACAGATCCGCGGCCTTTACGGATGATGCGAGCTAATCAATAGAGGGCAGTCCTGGTCTGGCAACCATGGTAGCCCCGCGAAAAAATGGCGGGAAAAAAAGTTCGGTCGGCACCAGAATCCCGGGACGCTCGCCGCCGAGTCTGTACACAAAGCAGCCGCGTCGGCGGATTGCCTCGAAAGCGCGTCATCCCTATTTCATATTTGCCGCGCTTTCGAGGCGCTTTTTCAAAGAAAGTGCTACGAGTTGTGCCGCGCCTCCGCCAGATGGCGCCACGGGTCCTGCGACCAAGAGAAGACGCAGTGAAACATCCCCCTCGCGAGGGGCACGATCAAATGCAGAGCATTTCCGGGGGCGCACGACGTTAAGTAGTTTGCGTTACGTTAATGTCGTTGCACTTGTGGCAACTGCTGACGAGAGAGCGCTCGTCAGCAGTTATTTGAATGTGTCAACGATATAAGGCGCGTTCGTAGCGTCCCATTCGGTGTCGGCTTTGTGGCGCAGTGGGTAGAGCACCATGTACATTGCGTTCCGCCCGCAGGGTCGAGGGATCGAAACCGGGCGCTGGATAGTATTTTTTTTTATATATAGTAGGGAGGGGTGCGGTGCAGACTACGGACGTCAACGCGGGTGACATCGTGGTTACTGAAATGCTCTGCATTTAATTTGCGGGTACGCCAGCCGAAATGTTACCGCGACTGGTAAAGAGACTTTACGATTCCTGGACGGGAGCGAAGGCGTTCCCATTCCTCTCTGACTGCACTCCACAACTCGCCAGCCATGCGGCCACAGTCATTTCTTTTGGCGAGGTACATTTTCATTATTCCCCAGGCATCATCTATGGGGTTCAGGTCTGCCCCACACGGAGGCCACCGCAGCTGACGTACCGCGTGGTCCTCCAGGAGAGCTCCCACTGCTTGTGCTGTGCAGACAGGGCTTGAAAGGACTGAAACACCTCATGGCTTTTCAATAGCACTTCACTTATTTTCAGCATAACTGCGTATTTTGTTTGTATTTCCCGAGCGAAATAACCGCTGCGGTTGTTTTGAGTGCTTGATATCAACGGCACGCTCGTCACATAACCAGCACTGGCTCAGTCGTGTGTGAACCTTTATTGCAGACTTGCTTGCACGCCAGTTTTCGTTACAGTCCTTAAGATGACAATAAATGGAGCGCCGGGCAACATATCGTAAAGATGCATGAGCGGAACCGTTGCGCGCGTTAATCACGGCTCAGCTCGTATTCCCCCCAGATAACCGATAATTGCGCCACTAACACCAATTTGTCCCCTGGTGCTTGGTAGGCCAAACTGTCAAACCAAAAAACAACAAAAAAAATCGCTGATGCTGCTATGGCAACGGTTTCATTGATGCGCGAGGAAGAAACGCCGTGCCGCTTATCTGAACGAGCGCGACTGTCTTTGCGTGCGACAAGCGTGAAAAAACACCGCTTGCATTTTGCTTTTCAGATTGAGCTGCTGCTGCACATCTTGCTTTCGACAGCTTTCAGTAGCTAATTTCCTTGGACTCTCTTGGGCTAATTTGCACGTGCACAAAACATTTGTTTGGAAAACTTTCTTAGTTCCATATGCGCGGGCCAGCACGCCCCGAAGCGGGACAATTTTGTTTGGGGCAGAAAAAGTAGCAGGCGGGAAATGTGGTGTATTCACTGATTTTATTAGCAACGTATCACAAGCGAAGTTCAATACATGCCACAATAGCACAGAGCTGTGTATTTCGAATAGTAAGTACAAATGTCCGCATACTGTGTCGGTTACACAAACACAAGAGACGTCTCCGCACAATTCATCGTATACAGAAAATTGCTGCAGAGGTCACCGCGTTCATTTGCTGTACACTATGGAATTCTAGAGAAACGATGTTTCATAAAAACACGCGTTTGTGAATAATAAAATGATTATGAGTTGAGATGACCAGCTCATTTCGCCACCACTAACAACCGCTCCATATTTTTATTCTGGTAAATTTGCTAGCCCAAAAAATCTTTTATAGCTGGCAAATTTTCGGCGTAATTTCGTCATACGTCGCAACCCAGTAAATGGAAGAAATACCACCATGGATATCAATAAACAGCACGTAAAAGCGAAACAAATATTGAGAATGCAAACAGGCACAAAACATGTGTTCTAGCACAGGTTGAAAAGCGAAGCGCAGCTCGGCCATCGCGCAGGTAACTCGAACTTCTCGTAACACAGAATGCAAGCGGCCGTCTGCCACGTAAATAATTTTGGGGGTGTTTATCGTGTTAATAAGCATTGATTGATTGTTGGGTTTACCGCGCCGACGCAACGCAGGCGATGAGGCGCGCCGTAGTGGAGGCCTCCGGGTTAATTTCGACCACCTGGGGATCTCGTACAAACGGGCGTTTTTGCTTTTCGCCTCCATCAGAAAAGCGGCCACAGCGGCCGGGAATCGAACCCGCGACTTCGTGTTAATAAGCATTCAAAGGTGCTAATGTCACTATAAGAAACTGATCGTCGGAACGCTCTAAAGCCAAACCAATTCGTCGATGAAGCATTTAAGCACATTAGGCGAACATAATTTCCAAGCTTTTCTCTGGTGGAAAGAAAATGAAGAGAAACCGCTCATCAAACCGATACCGAAGCGAAATTTCCGTCTGCGTGTCCGCTGGCATCAATCGGCTCATGAGAAACTGTCGACAAGTAGCTTCACAGGCTTACAACATTACTGACGAAAGCGTTGTACCGAACAAACAGAAATTCACTGTAACACAACGGCAGACGATTTTTCGGTTCTCCCCGCAGCTTTCTTGATAAGGATAGCGGTTATTAGAGAGTTTTAGTATAGCGGAAAGCACCACTTTAGCGCGCCCATAGCGTTAGCGGGCACGCTAACCGTAGCATAACGAGGCGCTATCCGTTCGCGATTGCGGCCCGCAAAACGTTAACGCTACAGCTAAAACGCTATACTAAAACTCCCTATTGCTTCTTAATAACTTTGACTGAATAAAGCTGTGCTGACCTCCCGTCCGCTGGGAAGCGGAAAAATTTCGCTATGCTATTCCTTCCCGAGTTGTCGCACCACACAGCATCGAAGCACGCGTTGGGTCCTTTTCACAGTTTCTCTGACATTTTGAGCTCGTTCGCACTCGCAGACACCAACATTTTCACCTTGAAGGCATACTACAAAATTTCTACACGTGCACACACTGAAAGCGGCATGGTGCAGGATGGCAGCAGAAGAGATAAGAGCGAAAGCGCTGCCCATCGGCGCAACGAATGAAGCGACTAAATAAATATATCGGGTGCCAATAAGGAAACAGCCAAGAACACATTTTATTTCTACACATAATGGAATCACTTTACTTTATTGCTGCGTACGTTGAAAAGATAAAGCCATATATGCAAAAGTTGCCGAATTTTCGCTTGGCTACCAGCGTCATGGCGGCACTTAATTTTCCGATACCGAAACTAGCCGAAGTGTCCGGCCCCTGCGTTAATAAGCACATGCCACGCTCTTCGGCCACTGCCACAAATTATGCCGCTCGCTCGGAGCACCACGCAAGGCGCCACCGGGTGTCACATTCGAGAGTAACGAAGCACTGCGGCCGAAATCTAGAAAACTGACAGGTATTGACGAGACTACAACGCGCATGCGCCCTCAGCTATCTCGACAGCAGGCGCTCGGCCGGAATACGTCGCGCCGATATAGTTAAAGCGCACCGCTCCCTCGGCCCGATTTATTTTGTGCCCAACAGTACCTAGTACATACTGTGATAAGTAACTGGTTAGCGTTCCGTTAGTAAGTGCCACGACCTTTTTTTAAAGAGTGTTCACTGCAGACCATATTCGAGAAAACCGGGCGGCTTACTATTAATTTCCTTTGTGCATGACCTATCCAAACAACGGCGTAATGTACACCTCCATGTTCGGCTGGATGCCCGGCCCTCAACCACGCAAGCTGCTTGCTGACTACGTCGCCGAGTGGATGAAGCTGGATGTCGCGCTGTTTCAGAACCGAACCGGACGACATAAGAGACATCTCATATATAAGGCCGTCAAGCATGATTTGGTCGAAATCTGAGCGTTTTCCTTTGGATGAGCAAGCCCGAGGTCTACCACAGGCCTCGTTCCTCATAGTTTCTTTCGTTTGTTCAGGTGTAGCAGTATTTACTGCTATTCCACGTTGCTTTTAGGACAGGGTAAATTTTAGAGTAGATGGCAGCGCTATGAACGAGACGAGACAAACACAAGCGCTTCCTCGAGCGGGATGTAGCAGAATTCCTACTTGTGCTTCGTGCGCACCTGTTCACATACAAAGTGTGCTGCGAGGTGCAGCTCTTGTACAGTCACTATCAATTTGAAAGTGATCGGGGGACCATAGATAGAATGGCCTTTTAAGGTGCGTAGCGGCCAATTTCGGAGCTTCGAAATAAATGATGCGCTGCCTTCTTCCCCTCATGTGTTTTGCCGGACTTCAACCACCATTACCACCCCGAATAACTGGCCACTTTTTTCTGTGTCTTTTTCCCTTGTATGGAAATTATGTTTGCGGATAGTTGCCTCACATCTTGGCTAGCAATGGCGTCGCTGTGCAAAAGCTGAACTTTTACTAGCGGAGCTGTTGTAGGTCGAGCCTTTTCGCCAGTATGATGTAGGTCATGCGTGCGCAGGGGTAGGAGCAGGATCCCAGATCCGCCGGCGGCCTCTGCCGGTGTGTCTGAGAACCGCCTCCGGTGGTTCCCGGACCCATCGATAGAGGGCGCAGTGGTATCGCAGGGCAGGTTCCTCTCTGTACGACTAGGGGAGGGAGAGGGAAGGGAGCTTCCAGCCTCTGACGTTTAGCTGCAGGTTCCTTTGTTCGAACCGTAGAATTTGTGTGGCGACGGCGCTGCCGTTCTCGGGCGAGCGCGCGTTGGCGTTCGAGCCGACACAAGAGAAGCACAGCTCCGCTGTTTCAGTAGGTTTTACACAGGGTGAAACTGGGTTTAATTTTTCATTGTTACTGGTATAACCGGGCCGTATTTTTCTTCCTTCATGGGTTTTGATAGCACTATCACCATCTTCTGCAGCCCACAAGCACCAGACTTGTGATTCTATGAAACACGCAAAAAAAAAACATTACCGAGAAGCATTTGCTGCCCAGCTTCCGGCGAACGTTCCAGAATTAACAGAGCCTAGAAGGGAGTGACAGCTGCTCAAGTAACAATGAGAAAAAGGTATAGCTGCATACCGGTACCACCTAAGTATAACCGGTAGCGAAAAAAGAAAGTGAAGCTACTCTGATGTATTCCTCGCCTCGGAAAGTAATGAAGTAATTGATTGATTGATTTTAGGGTTTAACGCGCCGACGCAACGCAGGCGATGAGGCGCGCCGTAGTGGAGGGCTCCGGATTAATTTTGACCACCTGGGGATCTTTAACGTGCGCAAAAGTAATGAAGTAACCTGGCGTTGCTGCTTGTCTCGGTCGCCGCTCGAGCGATCACCTTCAAATAGATCACGACTGTACGTTCAGGTCTCAAAGCACGTCATCGAAGTTCTGCGGGGGTACCATTAAGTACCCACTCACCGAGTTCGATATAGGGGCATCAGCACACAAGTCAATGTGAAGAATCGGCTCGAGGTCTAAGAGGCCTGCAGCTTCTTGGAAAAGCCCAATCTCAGCCAGGCCCCTCCGGTATTCAAGGAAGCGTGACAGTAACCTCCATGGGGGCAGCAGTGCGTGGTGGCGGAGCTGGACGCATACCCTCTGGGGAAGCTCGACGTACTCCGCAAAGACAGCCACCATGCTGCCCATGCAGAGTGGGCTTTGGAGCGCCGCCTGGCCAGGTGGGGGATAATTGCAGATGTTTGGTCACTTTGGTGATGGCCCTCCCGTGCTGCGTAGCCAGCAGCTGGACGGGCCAGTTGGCCGTTTCTGCGAGGATGCTCGCCACAGTCCCTCGGGAGGCCGACGCAGTTCGCCAGAGACAGCACAGGACGTGTAGATGCGGACTTCCCGCTGGTGACAGCACCTCCGCCGCTCTTCCAGCTAGGCGCTTGTTAGTTCCCTCACAATGCGGGTCATCTTGGCCAGTTGTTCAGCGTCGGCAGCCTTCCACGTCTTTTCACCAATGGTCAAGCCCAGGACGACTTTGCCCAACAGGGAAAGTGTCTGCTGCGCAGCCGGAAAGGTGCGGTGCCTCAAACTTTAATGGTGCACGGGTAGACCGCCATTAACTCGGGTAATCCTCTGAGAGGACCAAGGTGGCTAGGGGGTTCACTGCTGCGTCCTATAAGGGCCGCTTCTGGAGAGGCGCGAACCCGCTTGCTGGTAGTGGTCCGATCACGGGTCTAGACTGCTACGTTGTCGGCGTAGATAGCCATCTGTACTGGGTACCCCCCGGCACCTGGGACATAGCTGGGGAGGTCCGCCTCGGCCAGGCTGGAGTAGGGGTTTCAGAACGCTCCCCTGTGAAACACTAGTTGCTACTCTACGAGGCTCGCTCACGGCCCTACCGACTCGCACTAGTATCATAAGGTCCCGATGAAGCCGCTGACGTACGCGCTGAGTCTCCCCACTGCTTTCGTGGATGCTTGGGTGCAGCATCCCGTCAAATGCCGACATGACGTCCAGGAGCTGGAGGTAGGTACCGCCATTTTTTTGGAAGGGCACCCCACCTTCTAGGGCGACTTCAGTGCAGCGGGACATCCGGAAGCCACTCTGCCTTTCGTGGAGGCCATCTCGTAAATTTTCCGGCTATTCCACTTGGCCCAGGATCACCGACTCCTTGAGTTTTCCTGCTGCCGATGTCAGGGAGGTGAAACGTTGCGAGGCAAGGAGTACTGACACGAAATTTGACAGCTGAGATAACTATGAAAAAGCTTCATATGGAAATATTTCGCAGGGAATTTCAAAAGCAACCGTTCAGTAATCCGTATTCTAAATCAATTTTATTGTTTGCACGCACGAGAAAGCTTAGAACGGATATCTTTTCGACATCGGCATCAGCATGACGCGTTGAGTGCCTAGCCATGCGCCTCGCCCGAAACCGCTGGGCTCCTGTGACGTAGCACAGGCGCTGGCTGCTGTTGGCGCGCGCTTATCCCCCTTGTGCATCAAGTCACAGTTTAGGGACTGACGTCATGCTGCCCAGGCCCGTGCGACCACTGACGGTCTGGACGCGCCCGCAGACCGGCTGTGGTGGTCGTGGTGCGACAGCAGGTCACCTCAGTGTTCGTTCAGTTGGAACCGGAACTAAGAATAATAAACGTGGCTGCAAATAATTATTTACTTTGCGGTCGACCATCTAATGCGCCATTCTATGATTACTGGTCTGGTAGGCACCATATAACAGCGAGAAAAAACGTAACAAGAAAATTTCATGTCAGTGCTCCTTTCAGCACGATGGCACGATGTGTGCAGTCTAGTCCTCCAGGCCTGCCCCTAGACGCCCAGGAGGCACAGCGGCTGACAGGCATCAAGGTACCGCAGTACCACAGCATGTATTATGTGAAGCTATCTTTGCTTTAAGGGCTGCTCTTCGGAGAAGAACCGACTGCACCTCAGCCAGTTTTGCAGGTGGCATCCACACGAGCTGGTCTTCACGGCTGCTGGGAGATGGGGACCTGTAGTGCACAAGGCCGCGTGCAGTGACGTGCGCCAACCCGAAGGAGAAGCTGGAGGTGGTGGCGGGAGCAGCTCTGGACAAATGGCACAAACATCTCTGCAAGGACTTCAGTCACCTCTTTTTCAACCTGTCCCTATATATGGCCACTGAGTGGACTGGGCGCAGACGTTGGGGGGCCGCGTCAGGCCCGGGTGGAGTGCCTTCTACCATCAAAGCACGGACAGGAGCTTTGCCAGTGACTCTTGTGCTGCTACCTGGCATGCCGCCTGACAGCAACTGCCGGTTAATATTTGTCATGAATTGCCAAGAAGCCCAACAAAGTTCTTAGCGCCTGGCCGTGTACCCGGTCGCCTGAATGCCTCCAAAAGGCTGAGTTTAAGGTGAGGGTTTTACGGCGGGCTGCTGGCTCCTGGGCTCTGGTCGCTGGGAAATTGCGGGAATTCGCATTGTGCCCAGGTCACCTCCGCAGTCTTCTGTGAGTGAGTGAGTGAGTGAGTGAGTGAGTGAGTGAGTGAGTGAGTGAGTGAGTGAGTGAGTGAGTGAGTGAGTGAGTGAGTGAGTGAGTGAGTGAGTGAGTGAGTGAGTGAGTGAGTGAGTGAGTGAGTGAGTGAGTGATGTAGCAAACGGGTGGACCTAGCCTTGCGATAAGTGCGGCAATGGCTCTGATCGAGAGGCACCTTGTAAAACTATTCGCAGCCAATCACCAAACGTCACAGAGGTTTGTGTTTGGGAATAATAATATGTTGTCGAACTATTCGCAGCCAATCACCAAAAGCCACAGAGGTTTGTGTCCTTTTGGGAATAGTATGTTGTCGAAAGAGGAATGCGGGGCGGCTCTTCGAAGTTCATTGAATAAAGCTTAGCGCTCCATCGCATGCACGGGGCAATCCATGAAAAATGTCTGACGTCGCCAAGCCCACCACACGTTGGGCATAGGGGTGATGAAGTCAGATATAGGGTCCGTTCGATTCACCCTGCACCTTGGACCAGTTTACAACAGTACAAAGCCGGTTCCGCTACCCTGCATGATCGGCGGTACCAGACCTGCACTTTTTTCGCCTGCGTCAGCACCTCATCGGCAGGGAGTGCAAGCAAAGCCATGAATTCGTCCTGCACCCGACTGCACCACCGGTGAATCAAGCGGCGCAGTTCAGTTGCCGCGAGTTGCAACACTGAAACGAAAGGCCAAGTGCTGCCCCACCTGAACTTGTTCACGTGGTGCAGGCGAACTGAACGGACCTTCAGTTTATAAAGCGAAGCCTGTGTTCGGCTGAATTTGTCCGTTTGCGGAACAAGGACGACGCCTGTGTTCTTTTCATTCCTTCAGTAACACAAAGTTGGTACCGTGGGTTCCGAATGGACCTGAAATCTTCGGCACTCGCCTTATCGGGAAAACTTATAAGCGGCTTCGTTTCCCAGCCCACCTTCGAAAAAGGGGAGCCACTGGAGGCAAACACCATGGCCATTTTTCTAGAGCTCTTGACATGCAAGTCTTCTTCTGCTTGTCATTTGCCTCTGGTTTCAGGGGCAGTGGGAATGCCAAGCAGGCTTCCGGCCCGGGTGCCCTGCGTAGACGGATTGCTGACGGCTGGATACAATTATCCGATTGGGCCAGCAATCTTGGAGTTTTGTCACCGGTTGTCGTATATAAATAACCACGGACATCAAAAAGCCCCAGTGGAAAATGTGAAGCTGTTGCCAGGTGGCCCCATCTGGCACCATCAGGTTCATTTATTTATTTATTTATTTATTCACAATACCCCTAAAGGCCCCCGTGAGGGGGTATTACATAGGGGGTGGCCTGTTCTCTTTTCAAGGTAGTTAACTTGGAGTTCGGTCGTCGCCTCGGAGCTTAGCGGGCGTGCTTTTTACGCGATCCTCCGTTTCGGAGGGATCAGCTTTAACCCCGGCAGCGGCGAACATCTCTCGGAAGCGTCTGCGCCGCCGGCACCGCAGATGATCTCGTCCGGCAGTACCATGATGCCTTCCCTACAACACCCACTTCAACTCTGCGCACTGGGTCCTCTTATCACCTCTACCTGTCAACAGGATTCCACTATCGAGCTGGATGACCAAGATGGGGAGTGGATAACCTCCGGAAAAGCCCGCAAGCCGAAACTCGCCGCCCGCCCTGCAAGCTTCGACCTACATTCGGTCGGATGTCACCTACCAGCCATGCAATCCGACGCGCCCGCGGAGCGGCTCGGAGTTCTCCCCGCCACCATCCGAGCGAGGAAGCTATCGGCGCATTCATGCGCCGATATTTCACTCCACTTACGCCATCGCGGCCGCCTCGCCGTTTTCAAAACACAGCAAATCAAGGTAGTGAACCGCCTCCTCCGAGTACAATGCATCACCCTGGCCGGACGCACCTATCTAGTAGCTCCTTACTTCATGGCCCCCACCAACTCGTACCCCGGAGTAATCCACGGAATCGCCCCCGATGCCACGCCTGACGACCTTATGGTGAATTGGAATGCTACCAATACGACATCCTGTCTGCCCGCCGCATGGGTAACACGAGCGCTGTCATTCTTACATTCTCTGGCACGCACGTCCCGTTTTTCGTCTACTACCAACGCATCGAATATCGGTGCCGTCCCCACAAGCGTCGTGCTCACCACTGCACAATCTGCCTGCAATACGGACACCGCACACTGGCATGTACCGGCAATCAGCAGTGGTGCCCCATTTGCTTCATGCGCCATCACCACCCATCCCGAAGAGCCACATTCCTTCACACCTTGGTGTCTTCATTGTAAAGGCTATCACGCCCCCTTTGCTGAAGTCTGCACCATCCGCAAGACCCGGGATGAGGCATGCAGTGCACCAACGCGGCCCAGAAGCAGCTCCTACGGCATAGACAGCACGAAAAAAAGCCTTCAAAGCTCGTCGCTACCAACAAAGCCACCACCCCCTGCATCATCAAAGCCGCGCACTTCGTCCGTGCCACTGCCTCTGCCTGCCACCTGGGGAAGTCAGTGTTCAAATCTACCCCCCGCATCATCAGCCTCTGCACCTCAACCCGCAATGACTGCACAACCGAAGTCTGCGCCAGTCAATCAAGACCTGCCCACGCCACCCCCTGTCGCACTGCAGGTAGGGCCACCGATCACGCCCGCACTCGCCTCCCACAGTTCCTCCACTCCTTGTCGTGCAGAACAGCTCGAGCAGCGGCTTTCCGCGCTTACCTCAAACGTAGTTGCCCTTACATCGCTAGTCGAGAACCAACAAACGCGTCTCGCTACCCCCCAACCTATTCCACGCAACATCCGAGCTCTCATCCACATCAAACCGCTTCCCCCTCACATGCACCCTATAGTCCATGCCAAGCTGCGATCAGCTCGTGCAAGTCATCATGCAAAACTCCACCCCCCTGACGAACACACCATGTACGTAGATGCAGCCAAATACCCACACAAACTGGCCTATGCCCTCGCGGTTACCGGACCTGACATCAACGTCCCACTGCCACCATCTCTACCTCATGTGCAACTACGGCGGATGAAGCGGCCATTGCCCTTGCGCTCTCCCAGAGTCCCACCCCAATCACCGTCCTATAAAACAGACTCGCAGCAGACCATGCGACACTTCACCAAAAGTTTTATATCACCCGTATTCCTCAAAATTCTCCAAAGCCCCCCGACCAACCCCGTGCAGCTGGCGTGGACCCCGGTCCACACCGGCATAGGTGCTAACGAGGCAGCGAATGCGCACGCTCGAGGTCTTACTTCCCGGGCCGCTGTTTCTCGTACACCTATACGCGGGCCTCCCGAGGAAGAAACCTCCGATCCACTCCTCAGTTTAAGGGAAATTACCCTTCATTACCGCATCCTCCGCCGTATTCTCCCACCACCATACCTACACCTATCCCCCGAAGCTGCCCACATGTGGCGGATACTACAAGCGTTTCCTCATCGTACTCAACTAATTCATACGAATCCACATCAATTTCACACACCCCACTGCCCCAAGTGCGGTCAGCTGGATACTCTATATTGTGAGGCACAGGCCAGGAGTCGTCGGGCACCGGTTTATTAAACTAATCCCACAGAGAGCGACAGGCTAGCGAGCTCAGGTCGAGCGCAGAGACTCCAGAACATCCCGATGATGATAGCGTGGACGACGATGTGCGCGGCGAGCGAGGCTGGTGGCACATAGCATCTGGCGCATAGCCACTGAGGAGAATGTCCACATACGGCTGCTAATGTCTGCCTTAGTCATAGCTTACAACGTTTCCCTCGGGGCTGAAGCGGCCGACTGGGGCGCTTAAGGCGGATTCCGGGAGTTGAAAGGCTTCAGCCGGGAAACGTGTACAACTTCAGTGCCGCGACAACGGCGGTCGGTGACAGTAGAGGTGGGCGTAACGCGGTAATTTACCGGTGAAGTCTGTTCCTGGATAGTGTAAGGGCCTACGAAGCGGGGAAGGAACTTCTCGCACAGTCCTGGGGTCCGGAGCGGAGTGGAAAGTAAGACCTGTTCGCCGGCTCGAAACGAGACAACGCGGTGCGAAGCGTCGTAGTTTGACTTGCGGTCTTCCTGTGAGGCTGTCATCCTGAGACGAGCGAGATGGCGGCTGTAAGACAGGCGAGAAATAAAGTCATTAATACTGTTGGATGCAGAGGCCACAGGCGCAGTCAAGAAAGAATTATCGAGAACAGTTGAAGCTGGGCGCCCATGGACAAGGAAAAATGGCGAAAATCCCGTGGTTCGTTGAACCGCTGTATTATAGGCGTAGGTGACGAAGGGGAGAATGACGTCCCAGTTTTTATGGTCGGGCTGAATGTAACAGGAAATCATATCCGAGAGCGTGCGATGAAAACGTTCGGTCAAACCATTAGTTTGAGGGTGGTAGCTGGACGTGGTTCTATGTACAGTTTAAGTGGCGCGAAGAACTTCTGCAAGCACGGCCGAAAGAAATACCCGGCCTCGGTCACTAAGAAGCACTTTGGGCGGTCCATGTCGCAGAAATATTGTCTTCAAAAAGAATTCAGCCACCCCTAAAGCGCAGCCCGTGCGAATAGCAGCTGTTTCCGCGTATCGTGTCAAGTGGTCCACTGCGGTAATGATCCACCGATGTCCAGCCGAAGTGACGGGAAGAGGACCGTAGAGATCGATGCCAACGACTTCGAAAGGAGAGGAGGGGCACGGCAGTGGTTGCAGTGTGCCTGCAGGTCCCGAAGTTGGACGTTTGCGGCGCTGACACAATACGCACGATGCAACGTGTTTGGCAACAGAGGTGGATAGGCCGGGCCAGAAGAAGCGGCTCTTGATACGGTCATACGTTTTGTGGAAGGCAAGGTGGCCCGCGGTAGCGTCGTCGTGAAATGTCTCTAAAATTTTGCGTTGGAGGGCACAGGGAATGACGGGCACCCATCTGTCGCCTGTTGGGTGGTAGTTGTACCGGTAAAGGGTTCCATTACTGAGTCGAAATTGGCGGAGCTGGCGGCGTGAACGACTATTGCGTGGTTGAGCGGAACCGTCTAACAGGTCAATGAGGTTGCGGCAGTAAGTGTCGGACCTTTGCTGAGAGGCCAATTCAGGAAGTGGTTCCGTGCAAGTGTCCACAGCGGCAATCCGTAAGGCTGTCGTTGATTCAGAAAGCGCTTGAATGTCATCTTGAGCGGGGGATAACGGGCAGCGTGAAAGAGCGTCGACGGTGAAGCTGTACTCTTGTAAACGGAGTACCCAACGGCCTAGCCGCCCGGTCAAGTTCTTTGGGGAAGATATCCAACAAAGGGCGTGATGGTCCGTGACCACAGTGAAGTGACGCCCGTACAGATATGGACGAAACTTTTGAACTGCCCAAACTACAGCGAGGCACTCCTGCTCTGTTATTGTGTAATTTTTCTCGGCAGGTGTCAATGTCCGGCTGGCGTAGGCAATTACCTGCTCAACAGAAGATGTCCTGCGCTGTAACAGAACAGCCCCAATGCCGTGTCCGCTGGCGTCGGTGTGTAGTATAGTGGGCGCTGTTTCATCAAAATGGCCGAGTACGGGATCAGAGGTTAGGGCACACTTCAGTTTCTGAAAGGCAGCTTCGCAGTCGTCGGACCATAGAAATGGTGGGGCAGAAGACAGCAGTTTATGTAGAGGGGAAGCAATTGAAGCGAAGTTTCGAATGAAGCGGCGGAAGTAGGAGGCCAATCCTAAGAAGCTGCGAAGTTCTTTTTGACGGTTTGGGCAAGAAAAATTTTGTACGGCATTGATTTTGTCAGGGTCGGGCCGGATTCCTTCTTTGCTCACTAGGTGACCTCATACCTTGATTGACTTGTTTGCAAAGTGGCATTTCTTTGTGTTAAGGGTCAGGCCGGCGTTTGAAACGCAAGTTAACACTTCGTTAAGCCGACGGAGATGTTCGGGAAAAGTAGAAGAAAATACGACTATGTCGTCAAGGTAACATAGGCACGTCTTCCACTTTAAGCCGCGTAAAACCGTATCGATCATGCGTTCAAATGTGGCCAGAGCGTTACACAACCCGAACGGCATTACGTTAAATTCGTAAAGACCGTCAGGCGTGCTGAAAGCTGTTTTTTCTTTTTTTCTTTATCCTGCTCGTGCATGGGAATTTGCCAGTATCCCGATCTCAAATCCAGACTGGAGAAGTATTCGGCTCCTTGCAAGGTGTCCAAAGCATCATCAATTCTAGGCATCGGATATACATCTTTCCGAGTTATGTTGTTAAGCGCCCGGTAATCCACACAAAATCGTACAGATCCGTCCTTCTTCTGGACTAGAACAACGGGCGATGACCAGGAGCTGGCTGAATGGCGAACTATGTTTTTCTTCAGCGTGTCGTCGACATGTTCCTGAATGATTTGACGCTCCTTCAGTGAGACGCGATACGGGCGACGTCGAATGATACACGAGCCATCTGTGTCGATTCGGTGGGTGGCTGCGGAGGTCTGCCGTAAGATGGTAGAAGAAGAATCAAATAAAATTTCGTGTTTCCCCAGAAGAGCCAATAGCATTTCCTGTTGCTCTGGGTCGAGATCCGAACTGATTGTTGCACTAATGGGAAAGGATGAAGGCTTAGTGCTCACCGAATGATCGTCTGACGTAACAGATCCCAATGAGACAACATTCACTGCATCGTCGCGCGGAGCACAAGCAACGGTGGTCCCTCGGGGCAAGAAAACCGCTTCGGCTGTAGTATTCGCTGCGGCCAGAAGAGCAGTACCCGCAGAAAAACGGACGAGGCAGGGTGATATGACTACGCCATGAAGGGGGAGTTTTCCTGTCGGAGCAATGAGTACATCACCGTCGAGAATTTTGTCCGAATTAACCGAGAGTATAGTTTCTTGAGCAGGGGGAAGAGTTAAGTCGCAGGACGCCACCAATCGCAAGTCTGCAGTATAAGAAACACTGGCCAAGTCTGTATCATTCATATGAATCATCGGTTCACCACAAGAAATCACAGCAGACGCCGATTTAAGAAAATCCCAGCCTAATATCATTTGGTGAACGCACGATGCCAGTACTGCGAACTGAATGTGGTGTCGAATGCCGTCGATAAAAACACGAGCTGTACACAGTCCAGATGGTTGAATAGTAGCGGAGTTCGCACCTCGTAGAGGCGGGCCAGAATATGGAGTTTTTACTTTTCGCAGTCGAGAACATAAACTTTCGTGAATTATCGAAATGCTCGCACCAGTGTCCACAAGAGCTTCAACACTAATTCCTTCAACTAAAACTGATAACGTGTTCGACGGTCGATGAGGAGGACTTCCAAAATTCCGAAGTGACGCTGTTTCGCCCCCAGAAACTGCCGCCTTTAGTTTTCCGTGTTCTGGGAGGCAGGACGAAGCGGCGAGGTAGAGCGGCGGCGGAAGGGCGTTGGGGAAGATCGTCTTGGCGGGCGGGAGCTGCGGTGCTGGTCCTGGTAGTCTGCGGGTGACGGCGAATGTTGTGCGTACGGGAACCTTTGCGAATAGTAGTCGTAAGACGGTTGACTCCTGCTTTGTGGAACGGGGGAGTACGCGAGCCTTTCATCTTGTTGGCGTCTTCGACAGAAACGAGAGATATGTCCCCGGATGCCACAATAGAAACAGGTTTGGCGGGACGGACGCCAAGCAGGGTAGCCATACGCGAACTGAGGAGGACCTGGCAGAAACTGAACGGGACCAGCAGGTGGCACTGGGTGAGGATGCACATGGTCAGACCGGGTGAGCATGGGCGGTCGAGGGACAGGGGTAGACACAGGTGCCAAAGGCGAGCATACCGAGTCGGAGAGAGGTGTCGAAATCGGGGCATTGGAAGCATAAGGCAGCGAAGCCAATGCGGCTTCAGTTGAGCCGGGATGAATATCTGTTGCTGATGGGGAGGCCGGCATAAGGTAGGCCAGCTCTTGTTTGATCATCTCGCGCAGATCCGGAGGAGGTGTCTCGCGTCGTGATTCTGAAAAGCCGAGCGGTGTCAGTTCCTCGCGGATAATTGATCTTATCATGGAGCACAAGTCCGCTTCGTCCATGGAAGCGCGGAAGTCCCACTGTGTTGGCTGCACACGGAGGGACTGCAGGTCGTCGAGGCGCTGACACATCGTTACTACCTGGTTAACGCTAATGGGGTTCTGTGCGACCAGCGCGTTAAATGCGAAAGGAGAAATTCCTTTCAGGACATGGCGCACTCGGCTGTCCTCCGTCATGTCTTTGTTGGCACGGTGGCATAATGTGAGAGCGTCCTCAATGTAGGATGTGTACGACTCACCAGGTCTTTGTATGCGCTCGTCCAATTTCTTTTTGGCGGCTTCCGTACGCGTAGACGACGTGCCGAAGAATAGGCGCAGCTCGGAAGTAAATCGCTGCCAGTCAGTGAAGTCGCGCTCGTGGTTGTAGAACCACGTCCTCGCTACTTTTCTGAGGGAAAGGGAGACGTTACGGAGCTTGAAGGCATCGTCCCACCGATTGAAGGAGCTGATTCGGTTGTATTCATCCAGCCAATCCTCGACGTCATCGCCGGGAAGCCCAGTGAAGAAGGGAGGGTCCCGCTCGCGGCTGGTTACGAAGCACGGTGGAACGGCAGAACCCGCCGCGCTGGCTGGTTCAGCTGTCATCGGCATGGCCTCTTGTGGTAGGCGACGACCTGAACGGAGCTCCAGGGGTAAGTCGGGGGGTCGAGGTATGAAGGATCAGACCGCTTTATCTCCACCACATGTGAGGCACAGGCCAGGAGTCGTCGGGCACCGGTTTATTAAACTAATCCCGCAGAGAGCGACAGGCTAGCGAGCTCAGGTCGAGCGCAGAGACTCCAGAACATCCCGATGATGATAGCGTGGACGATGATGTGCGCGGCGAGCGAGGCTGGTGGCACATAGCATCTGGCACATAGCATCTGGCGCATAGCCACTGACGAGAATGTCCACATACGGCTGCTAAGTCTGCCTTAGTCATAGCTTACAACATCACTCTCTTTGCGAATGTCCTGCTGACCCATACTCCCCAATCCCCTCCTCATCCCTCTGGGAGTAGGCCCAGGGCAGCTCCGAGGAATCCAGCCAAGTGCTGGTCACCTCCCGAGCTCTGGCGGTCGCGGGGGACCTCTGGTCCTCCGCCACCCCGCATCGCTAACCCTGTTTTCTAAATAAAGTTTTGTTCTCTCTCTCTCTCTCTCTCTCTCTAGAGGCGCAAGACCAACGCACCTGTAGCCTTGAGGCGCTCATTAAAGCGCTCACAGAGTCGCTTGACACCATAAGCAAAACATTTGATGACTCCCCAACACCCATGGAAGACACAAGCCAATCAATTAAACGCACCCACCCGGTTTCCGCTTCGTCAGTTGGGTTCTCCGCCAAAATTAGGTTCGCCACCCTTCTCGTCCCACCCAACCATTCCGAATAATAAGCTCCGCTGTGGCGCTAAAACTGGCACAGTGGAACTGCCGTAGCCTTTCTACGAATCGCACGCCTCTGCATGAATGGGTCCTTACACTAGCCCCACTGCCTCCCTTTCTTCTTTTACAAGAGACAAGGCATGCAAAAGTCATACCTGGCACCCCGACCCTATTACGCCGCTGTCGTCATTCGTAGGGATATCGCATAGGAACAGGGAGACGTCCCCTCCACATTACTTCCATACGTTACGGCCCTCTCCTATTACCCAGAGCCCCCACAGCCACCTCTTACTCTTGTGAATGTCTACAATCTCCCCAATTCCACAGTCCTGCTCTTTCCTCTCTATCTTTTTCTCCAATCCTTTCCCAAACGGCGTGACATCATCCTTGGTGGAGACTTTAAAGCCCCAAACACCATCTGGGGATACTCGAACACCGTTCGTTTGGGCTGTCTTCGCCACGCACACACCATGCAGGGCTCATATACACTCCTTAATACTCCAGACACACTCACACGAGACGGATACACGACACAACGCCCACCAATACATGACCTTACCTTTCACAATGAACCGAATCCACCGACAACCTATAGCAAGTCTTTCCGGATACCCTTCTCTCCGACCACCACATCATTGAAATTACACTCATGCTCACACACAAACCTAAGAAACCTAAGAAACCCATACTAACTGTGACCACTTTCGCCGCATGCGAGCCCAAGAACCAACAAATAACTATGGCCTGTGGATAGATGAGTCTGAATGGCCTGTGGATAGTCTGTGGAAATAACTATGGCCTGTGGATAGTCTGAAACCACCACCACCACCGTGGCCGACCCGCCGTCGGACAACCCCGATCCTCACGTTATGCGTATCTGGAGACGCCGCCAATGCCTTCTTAGTGTTATACGTAACGAACCCCACAACTCCCAACTGAGGCATAGCCTAGACACCCTGAACACCAACATGCTCAGCAAACTCACCTGAACACCTTGACTCAGCAAACTGGAATCGCATATGCGTTTCCATCAACTGTTCGCTCCCCTTGGTTTCTTCTCCGCTCCCTTCTTGGTCCCCACGGCTCCCCTTCCCACCCTCCAAAAGCACCTTTCGCTACACGATGCGGACTCTCTTATCCGAGAGGCGACCTATTTATACATTCCGCCCCCACTCCCTTCTCTCTACCCTGAGTACACAGGGCCTCCCAACAGTACTGATCTAGATCGGCCCTTCACATTACCCGAACTGGAACGTGCTCTGGCCCAAAACAAAGCTGGTACCACTCCGGGCGCGGACCAGATCTCCTATTCCATCCTTAAAAACCTCCCTACTCAGACAAAGAATTACTCCTCTCCCAAATCAATGAATACTTGAGCACAGGCACGCTGCCTGAGGAATAGATTTCTTCCACCATCTCCCTCATCCCCATACCTGGTAAACCCGCCACCCTCCCAAACCTTCACCCTATTTCTCTCACCTCTTGTGTCGGGAACACGATGAAACGTATGGTTCTCGCGCGTCTCACAGCACTTCTCGACAGTACCAACTTCCTACCCCACAATCAGATGGGTTTCCGCGCCCATATGTCTACCCAAGACCTCTTTCTCCTTCTCTCAGCAAACTTTTTTTCAGCCCTCAGGGCATCAAGTTCATGCTCTCGTGACGGTGGACGTACGCAAGGCCTTTGATATCCTCCTTCTCGACGCTATTCTTTCCTCTCTCCAAGACACTCATTGCGGCTCCTGTCTCTACTGTTATGTTCGTTCGTTCCTCCGCTCTCGACAGGCTCGATTCCGACACTTGGGACCACTCTGTCCCTACCTATCACCCTTACCCGCGGTACCCCTCAAGGTGACGTACTATCACCTACCCTCTTAAACCTCCGCTTGGCCCCCTTGCCAGAGCCTTGACCGAGATCCCCAAACTTCAGTCGCTTCTATATACGCCGATGACATCACCCTCTGGTGCACCCATGGGTCTCCGGGGGAGGTGGAACTAACTTTACAATCTGGCCTTGACCTTACTTCTCATTTATTTGCCTACTCAGGCCTGCAAGCAGCTCCAGAGAAATCAGAGCTGCTTTTACTTTCCATCACTAAATAAATATCAACGATCTGTCAACAAACTCTTGTTTCTTACCCTGATGGTACTCCCGTCCCCCGAGCTTCATCCTGCCGGGTTCAGGGCTTTCCCCTCCAAGACCACTCCTTCTCCCATGTCATAAAGTCCGCGATCACTGCATTAAACGCAGAGCCAGTCAGCTGGTAACAGTCTTCTACCTGAACAAAATCTCGTACTGTCTCCCATACTGTACATTAACACAGTCACACATGCGAAGTGTTCAATCTGCCCTTAACACACTTTACAAAGCTGCCCTGCATCTCTTAAGACACGCATCCACAGATAAATTATACGCCACAGGCCTCTTCCTTCTTCTTCCTGATCTTTTGCGCCTTCACAGGGATCTACAGCTGGGCCGTCTGTCTGGCTCTGCGCAGGGCCATTGGCTGTTTCAGCGGGCGGGCATCCGGCCCATTGACTCTCCCCTGCACATCCCCCAACGGCCCCTTCCCAGCAGTGGCGTAGCCAGGGGGGGGCTAACCGGGCTCAAGCCCCCCCCCCCGAAATTTTTCCGGCCAGCGCCGTGCTGCCTGTTATGCCTGGTACGTCGCCTGTGAACAAAGGGGCATAACCTTCTGACGTGCTACTATTAAAAACATTCACGTCTGAATGCCTGTCCTGGCGCATTGTTGCTTACACAAAACGAAGCGCCCAGGTCAGGATAATTGCGGAGGGGTGCAGCTCCAAAAGCGATGGCGCCTTCGGGTAAGCTCAGCCCACAGGACGCCAAAGGTGTGCGTTGTGTCCCTTTGTGTGTGGCATGTCGCCACACAGAGAATAATTGCCCGGCTGAGTCATTCTCAGCAGAGTAGATTGACTCGTCGCGGTATGGCCGGGGAAGCATGGAGTGTGCAAAAAAAGAGGGACCGCCGGACATTGATGGGTGAAGACTGGCACGATGAAGGCCCGAAAGGGAAAAGACGATCTTTGTATGCGTAAGCAAAACCACGTGTAAGCGGCGGTGGTTCTGAAGAAAACGATGGTTCTGCTTATTGGGCGAAACGCCTGCTTTAGCTGGATGACTGTCGTGGGGGGGGGGGGGGGGGGGGGGCAGAGGGCCTTTGTGGGTGAGGCGTACAGCAAAGTATGCCCCTCTTCTGCACGTCACCCCTTCATTCTTTTTCACGTTTCTGTGGAGCCCGGGAGGGTGTTGGCGTGGGATAATTGTATGGTCTCAGCTTGCGCGCACTGCATGTTCTCTCCTGAAAGCAGTGTTCCAGACAGACATTTTCTCCTCCGCGATTAGACAGATTCGTTCGGCGGTATTTTTCGCTAACCTAGGAAACTGGGGAACACCCACTTGACAAAAAGGGCGCGCTGCCCCCAAAGCGGGTTTTCATGAATGCGGCAGCAGCGTATCGCATTGGTTTGGCAAATCCGGCGCGGCTTTATTGTAAGCGCGAAGGCGCGACAGTCACCAGCCCTACCACGGGCAGACGGCGGTCGCGACAGTAACTAATAACCGATGGCCATCTTTGACCTGGTCACAACTAAAGCCCCTCCATTGCGTCCACGGCCGCTTTTTGCCTGGGCGGCGGCTGCCCAGAGCTGTGTATATTCAGGGGCCTGAGTCACAACAACGCCGACATGAGAGAACGGTGCAAGGGCAGAAGCGCCCTGGCTTTGGGAAGCTCACACTCGAAGTGCCATGCAACACACAAAAGAGGCCGCAATTGTAAGTCATTTTCTTCCCTTGACCCCTGATTTATCCTTGCGTGATCACTGTACCTTTTAATATTTAAATAATTGCTTCCTAATATTTACACGACGTCACAGTACCTTTATGTCTGCGAGCCAAAAAAATTATATCTCCTTTTATTTCTAATGCAATTTTTGCGTTTGAATTGGTTGTTGAAAGGTGCGCCAGCTATGAACCAGGTAGGTACCTTTGAAAGAGGGAAAACGTAAATTCTACTCATATAAATGCTCAACTATCCTATGATGCACAAAGTTGACGAGGGTTACTCAGAGCGTATCCGGACAGCGTTGCGTTCATTAAGAGTTACCGCTGTCCATGAAGTACATGAAGAGTTAAAAATATATTTGTGTTCGCTGGAGCTTTAGTAGTTTGCTTCATCTACATTCACACAACGCAATGTGAGGTAGCCGCTGTCGCATGGTGTGCCCGTTATCGGAACTTTTGTTGCCGCGTTTCATACCGACGCGCGCATTCACTGCTACACCCCATTTTAAAATCATCATAGCAGTGTGCGCAAGTGAAGGGCCTTCGTGCTGGCGAAAAAACCAACGTGCCTTTCTAGTAGAATTTTCCTTCAGCTCTTTCTGGCCTTTTTTTTTTTTTTTGAAGTTTTGTGGGCTCAAGAGTATCGTTCTTTCAATGCTCAATCGATTTGGTATGATGAACGAATGTCGTAATTAAAAAAAAAAAAACAGGCTACAGACCACAGGCCCTCTCAAGAGCACCAGCACACCTCCGCCCCCCGCCCCACGTGCGGGTGCGCGCTGAAGTGATTTTGCCTGGATCCACTACTGTTATACGTCCTAAAATATCGCATGAAGTAAATTTCGAGCATTACTTAAGTAACCGAAATGACCGAGGAATTATCACTGTAAACAACTTTGCAATTTTTTGCCAATGTATTATGTCGTAGCCTGAAACCATGCTTCGATTTGAACATCACGGTCGCTGTACCACCTTAACTGTACCATTACTGTCCGTTTCATGCTGAAATACGGTAGTCTGTGGCATTTATGAACGCGGGGCCATGCCATTACGCATGTTTTCTTGGTGCTGCGGGCAACAAAATGCTGACTCATTTCGAGCATCGACCCAGGCCATGTGCAGCTTCCCACTGCACCCTGTTTCCTGGTGGACCAAGGAGCGTCCCAACATAATAATATATTTCCATTTCCCGAGTCGCTAACGAAAACCGCAAAATTCCTGTGCGTCCTCCAATGCTGTTTTATCGTTTACCTTTAAAACCGCCAGTGTGCTCGGCTCAATAATGGCAGCGCACGCGTCCACTAAACAGTATGTCCTTTCGTTAATGTTTGTAACCAGAATGGTAGGACCTCATCATAATTCTTTCCTGAGATCTCACGACAAAATTCCAAATGCAGCATGGTTTTGCTCAACTTGCATGCCTAACCGCAAGAGTATGGTCAAACAACGCCGTCTTTGCGTTATTATTTGTTCTTGATAAATTTAAAGTTCGTTATTTCATTGAATAGTGAACTTTGCAGTGATTTGCTCTACCTCATCCAGGAGTGGTACTTACACCTAAAGGGGATTGCCGCCCCACAAAAGTTACTCAATAGTACACTACTTCAGGCAGACTTTAGGGCATTTACACACGAAGCATTGAAAACTTGACATAGAATAAGGCAATTATTTCAGAACACGAAGGCCGAGCTTTTTAAAGCAGAGTCGACATTTGGGCGTACCGTTGGCGATGTTACAAAGCACCAGCTTCTCATATCTGCCTGGCGTCCTTAGAAGCTATGAGGTGGACTGCGTCACACAATCAGAACAGAAGCCGAAATTTCAACTGACATAGCTTGACAGTACCGATGGCTGAATTATTCCGCTTTTCGTGAGGGCTAATCCTACCATGTTCGTATTAACAGCGCAGTTCTCGCGCGTGATGTCTAACGCTTCTTGTATGCATAATTCATAGCCTGTCGTTTTTTTCTTAAGATAAAACCTGCGCTACGTATAACGTAAGTGCATAGACCCGATGTATTCTGCACAAACTTTGCTTCATTGGCCTTACACTGGAAGATTCTGTACGGGCGCAGAAGGCCTATAAGCAAAACAATTTCGACATTTAAACATCAACTAAATAAAAAGATATCATTTTTACGGCCTACGTAATTTTATTGCGGATGTCACAGACACCATACTGCACATCTTGAAATAAAGCAAGTAATCACGTGAAACTGTCACCAGTTAGTGCAATGCCTGCACAATGTGCCCGTGCGTGCAATGTACGTCCCGTATCACGGGCGCAGATTTGCACCACGGGGTCTGCGGATTTTCGCCCAGTTTACAACTTCACCTGCCACAAATACAATCACAATAAACACCAATATCAATGTAGAACCTTAAAGGGCCTATTTAAAAACAAAATACAACCTAGATCAATTTAATAGCACTTGTCTTTGGTAACTCGTACAGCTCCATTCCAATCACAGACGTTTTTTCAACCGAAGCAATGCAACAAATGTCATAAATTTTCAAATTGTGCGCTGCAGTGAAGTAATATGGGCAGGAGTGAAGTACATAGGCCAGCACTACAACGTAGTTATGAGTATGTTAACTGCACGTTAGAATGCAAATGATAAGATCAATGGAGGCCCCTCTACAATCGCGCAATCATGTTCCTTGGCGGTGACTTAGGTCGTTGGGCCAATCGTACATACAAAATCCTGTGATGGCATAGTGAAATCGCCGCCGGGAAGTGGGCGGGGATTCGCCACTTCTTCAAATGTTTAATTGACTGATTGATGGATTGTAGGATTTAACGCGCCGTAGTGGAGGGGCTCCGGATTAATTTTGACCACCTGGGGATCTTTAACGTGCGCCGAAATCTTATGCATACGGGCGTTTTTGCTTTTCGCCTCCATCAGAAAAGCGGCCGCCGCGGCCGGGAATCGAACCTGCGTCTCAGCAGCAGAGCGCCCAATGTTTAGTTTATTATGTCCATTATTCCTTTGATTAGTTTGAGATAGAACTGGTATCGTTGTTATTGGGACAAGACAGTCTTTTTAATGAACGACAGTCTTTTTAATGAACCAAACATGTATTTTGCGCTTGCAAACTGCCGCGTTTTTTTTTTCTTTCGGTGGGGGGGGGAAGGGGGGGGGGGGGCGAGAACAACCTTAGCCCCCCCCCGAACAAAAATCCTGGCTACGCGCCTGCTTCCCAGTAACCTCTGCTGTGCCCCCATTCCCTCCAATATGACCCCCCCCCCCCCCCCCCCCTTCACGAGGGCAGATGGCAAGGTCGCGTGTACTATACCACGACCTTTTCCCTCCGGACACTGTCACATGCAATGTTGACTCGGCGTATTACCCTGCTTGTGGCTCCACTGCTTGCGTCATTATGTCCCGCCCCACTGACACCACAATAACCTCCATAGCAGGTCCTTACTCCCATCCTACTTCTCCCTTAGCTCTTGAGCTCGCGGCGATCGTTCACGCATTTAGAGCACTAACTTTTCTACCCCCTTTCCCCGCTATCGCATATGATCCGACTCCATGGCGGCGATTCGAGCTCTTCCAGACAACCGACTGCCCGAAACTCTCTCGCTCCTCTCCCCTGCCTCGGTCGCTGTGGTGTGGGTGCCGGGCCACTCAGGGATTATTGGCGCACCCAGCTGGCTCACCAGCTGGCTCGCGAAATTACTAGCCGGGCGCCGGTGGTCCTTGGCCAACGGTGGACGAGGCATTTTTCCACAAGGGGACCCTCAAATAGCACTATCAACACCTCCGGTACTCGCCACAGACCCTTCCGCCACCCCACACCTCCCTGTCTATTGCACAAGTGCGCAGCAATCCAGCTAAATACGCTTACCACTCCGGCACGTCTTTACCACTATGGTTATCGCTCCGACCCATCCTGTCCCAACTGCCCTCTACGTACGCAAATTTTCAGCACATCCTTTTCTCCTGCCCCGCTGCCCAACAGTCACCTCATTACCCTAACCCTCCTCCTCCAAACTGGCGAATGTGGTTGGCGTCGGCGGCCCTCGTTGACCAGCTGGCCATGGTTCTTCTTGCGTTAGAGCACGCGAATAGGTCTTAATCTGACCAGAAATAAAGTTTTTTTCTCTCTGTCTACTTCACTTGCATCAGAAATCGAAACCGAAACCAATCTCCAGAGTCTTTCAATGCTTTTAGCAGAGCCAATCGATGCTTTTATTAAAGCACTGAATGACCCTGGTCTAAAAGGTAAAACATTCTGCTTCTGATACCAGTTTTTTTTCTTTTTATGCATTAATCGGCATTCAGGCAATCTACCGGTAGAAGAATGGCAATCTACCGATAGATAGAAAATTTTAAAATCAAATTTCCTATTACAACTACATGTTTCATTGTGTGGAGGCGTGGGGGCGAAACAGTCCTTGGAAAACTCAAGCAACTCAAGCCCTCCACCAGCACAAATTACACGCTTGAGCTGCCGTAAGTTAGAGAGTATTTGAGTGCAAGCTAATTCTCATCAAGTAAGGTGGCTACTCTGAGTAGCCACTCTGAGTAGCCAAAGACAGAAAATACACGACAGCGGTGTGTCGTGTATTTCCTGTCTTTCTGGCGTTCGTTTAAGTGCAAGCTGACTCCCATCAAGTAATGTGGCTACTCCGAGTAGGCACTTGCCGCCTAAAATACATTGGGCAGCCGCATATAGTTTCTCATTGAGGAAAGTAACGCAATATGGGAACCCATGACGTGCCCATGACGCATAGCCATAAACCTGCCGACGATGTAAGTAGAGCCACTGAATAAGCTACCTGATATAGTGGCTCTAGCCTATGCTAGGGTCAACGTTTACTAGGGTGCTCCTGTCACACGGCAGATCTAATGACATTTCCAGCAAATGTCATTCGCTCTAAATGTCATTAGTTCGGCGCTGCACGAGAATACCGAATGACATTTGAGGCGAATGACATTTAGCCGCTAACTGTGGCCAAATGTGTAGCCTCGACAGCAGTAGCGCGTCCCTAGACAAAATTCAGTAACAAACCAAAGAACACTGTTTCTAAAATCTGCCAGTAAACTTATATTATCTTCTTTCTATTGTTGTTCAAATAAAGACAAACAAGTACTAACAAAAAAGAAAATCTCGTCCCCAGTGCGCGCGCTGCCCTAATCCGGATTTTTTGCAGACTTGTCTCAGCTTGTGATGTCTACTGATGTCACCTAAATCGGTGGTTTTCTTGTTTTTATTTTAAAAAATATTTCGTTGTTACGTTTTTTTTTAAATATTACGTGTGAAAACATTCTAGATGCGCTTGAAATGTAATTTTGCGGTTTTGCAAGCTCACTAATCGTCACCGCTATCACAATCAAATGACATTTGTTCCGCCGTGTAGACCAGCACGGCCGAGCCGAAGACATTAGATTTGCCGTGTGACAGGGGTATAGACCCTTCTAGAGCCACTAAATCTAGTGGCTCTAGACTGTTGCAACGAGGGCGCCGCCGATGATGATGATGATGATAATTAGTGGCTTTCCCTTTGAATCGGGGCGTCGGTTGTCAGCAACCTATACTTGCCTGTTTTATTACGCTTACTTGCCCTACTCCCAGCTAACCTATAGATTTGCTTCCTCCCTCCCATCTCTCCCTCTTTTCTGTTGTAAACTCATCGCCCCCACCCCCCTTTTTCTCCCCTCGCTGTTCTAAATTCTCATCCGTATGATTACTACGCCTGCGTACCCATCCCTTCCCTACTTTTCCTCCACCAACACTCCAGTCGCCTCTTCGTCACCTCTATGGCCTTGAAGTTGAGGTTCCCCCTCGCCCCAAATCCCAAAGCCTCCGCCAGCGTCGTTTCCCCCTCACCCCGCGGTGGCCGTATCTCTGTGCAGCTCCTGACAATATGGTCTATAGTTTCCCGATCACTGCCGCAGCATGCACACGTTTCATCTTGCTGCATGTAGCTACCCGTGTATGCCCGGGTTCTCAGGCACCCTGCCCGTTCCTCGAAGAGCAACGCACTGCCTCTCGTATTGCCATAGAATCCCTCCTTCTTAATTTCCCGTTTCTCTGCCCTATAAGTCTCCAGGGTTTTTTCCGCTTCTATTCTCTGTGGCCACTTCGTCGTTTCTGCTGCCTTTACCTACTTTTTAACTGTTGTGTAAACCCCGCTTTCCCCTACCGACTTTCCGTACCGCTTGGTCAGCTGTCTGGTCCTCCGTCTCCACCGCGCTGCCACTGTAACCGCGCCTTTTCTTTCCTCCATGCCACCGCGTGTCCACGCCATCTTGCGTACGGAGCGCCGTCTGGTAGCTGGCCTATTTGCTGGCTTGGGCGTTTGATCCGCGGCGTAGGCGCGCCAACGGTGTCTCGGCGAATTTTTCGTTGTAGCGCCTTGTACGCTTTTTTCCGTAATATACTCTAAATGGGAAAGTTGTTGCAAAGGATCAGTTTAAACGATCTGGATTAAATTGGCGACTTTTTGGGCCTCGGTGGAGCTGAAATTCGCCTCGAGGTAGGGTGGTCCACGGTGGGTAAACGATGTCATGTCGAACATAAGTTTGCAATACTTCGTCACAAGTTTTTTTAGTTTGTGTAAGTACCTGGGATGGCGTATAGCGGCTACTTTGATCGCTTTACTGCAAAAAGTGATGTTTGTTAAAGCGATCTAACCGCTATACGCTCGGAGCCCATTGGTAACAAGCAGAAGTGCGTGTCATTGTAACAGACTTCTGGCTTCATATCCCTGTAGGGTAATACAGGTAGTTTTGTGTGAACTAAGTAATTATTTGGCATATTATATAGTTTGTATTAAATCTTATCGATACATCAACACAATCGCCAAGGCCAGCCCACGTAATACTTGGAGCTGGGTATGCCGCAATGTGACCGCTGCAGCGGTGAAAATGGAACTAATTAATACCACCTGCGGCACAGGCAAGTTTCAGTGACAAATTTCAGAAGAAGGTACGATAAACCACTGTTATTTTCTATTAACGTGCGATTAGGTGCCAACCGCTACAAGCTTTCGAGCACAGCCACTAATTAAGTGGTGGCTCTTATCTGAAGAGATATTGGACATGTCTAGCTTTTTTAGCGCCGCTTATTCATTTAGGCCTAAGAGGCATTCAAACGGAGAGAACTCAAGCTAGAGTGAAGCATGATTGCGGAAATTGCGTCCGCTACCGCGAAACAGGACTCGGGATCGAAGTCTCGGTATTGGGACCCCCCAACATGCGGGTGCCCAGGCATCAGCACGCACGGCTTTCCTTGAAAGAGTTTACTTCTCCCCTCCTCCCTGCCTCATTGTGACATCAACCTGTGGCAAAGAAATCTGCTGTCCCAGGCACAGAGACCATTACGTTCTGCCCAATTTTCCAGTCGGTGTACATAATCTTGTGCGCTTTAAAGTGCGCAACTCACAAGCTGCCAGTCTGGCTCACTTATTAGCAACATTTAATTTAAAAAATGCGCAAATTAGTGGCGAACCCGCCCGCGCGATACCTACAAAGCGCAGTCAAGGCAAAGGAGCGGCCGCGCCAGGCACGCCGTGATCGGCGCGCACTCCAGAGAGGGGGAAAGGCGGTGCGCGCGCTGCGACCGCTGAGTACGAGGTTCATGGATTCAAAGTGTAAGCAAAACAATTTTCAGCGCTGCCTTGATACTGAGGTTACCGTCGAACGTCATTTGTAGGTCTAAAGGCAAGGTACTCTGGCACCCAGTTTGCACCCCGTAAAAAAAAAAAAACCTGATCAAACCCTCACAGCAAAAAAAAAAAAAACACCGAGACTTTGCCAGCTAGGTTTCGAGCCACGGACTTTCAAAACAAAAGTACGGCACGCAACCGCTCTACCACGCCAGGATTTTTTTTGAACAACAAAAACTTAATTTACAGAGATATATACAGGATCCCATCAGATGATTGCAGGGTATTCATCGTACAAAACAGCAGCTTAAATTTACGCATGCAGAAAAATACGCGCTTACGGCCTTTACGTTGGCATGCATCGTCAGCATGTTCTGCCGGCCAGTGTAAGCTAGTGGCATCGTAATGCTAGTACAGCCGCAGAGTTCGGGCGGTAATTACGCCAGCACGAACGTTGTCGAATGGATGACGGTGCCTTTAGTGCACCGCTTGAAGGGAATGGGCTGGGAGCAGAAGGATGGGAAGGGGGTTCTGGGCAACAATCGTTAGTGGGCAGAGGTGAGCAGGAGTGTTTCTCGGTTCTAGCCATCAAATTGAGTCCCATATCCTCTGATCCTTTACCTTAAATTCTGAAAGGACACGCGAACCTTGCGCCAGTGCATCACGCAGTTCGGAGTCTGAGTCAGGCCCGTCAAGGGCGGCCACTGCCCACTGCGCCTTCTGAACAAAAAGGGTGTTCAGTGCATTCAACAGCATCCACCCTTGCCCTCCAAAGAGTCCCATGACGTGGATAAAGTCTCAGGGGTGCTGGAATTCCGTGTCTGCATCCAAGAACCTTAAGTTGGCCCAGGTGAGCTGCCATTGTGTGCCAAAGGAGCATTGCAGCTCGTCCCAGAAATGCGATGCCGTATTGGGGTATAAAAATACATGCTCGCCCGTGTCCCGCCTACCGCACAGAGGATAGTTGGCCCGTCCAGGGAGGAAGAAGCCCCGCTCTTCCTGCCTTGCCTTAGTTGGGAGTAGTATCCTTGTGTGCAGACGGAAGAAGAAATCTTTCGAACTTGTTGGGACGGGGAGCTTCCGCACACGCCGTAGTACGTCACTTTTTAGGCGGCCTAAAGGTGGGGAGCGGTACAAGGGGGGTGGGAGGGTCTGTTCCACCAAATCCCAGTACAGTTTCCTCGGCTTCACTGCGCACAAATACTCCCAGGAGACGAGTTCCTGCAAGAAGGCCAGCGCCCCCGCCACTTCCCTGTAAAAGCCTGTTGCACGAAAGCCATGTGCAAGCTCTGCTGTCGTTACGAGCCAAGGGGCCAGGTGTAGGGCGCCTACACTTTGGAGAACCGCCTGAAGGAAACCATCACTGCGATCTCGGAAGTACATAAATCTCTGTACAGTCAGTTTAAGTTCCATGTTAATGAGCCCAAGACCCCCGGCTTCGGCACTCTAGAAAATGTTAGTGCGGCGCATGGGCTCATACGTGGATCTCCAGACGAAAACCGCAAACAACCGGTGTAGCTTGGACACTGAGCCTGCATCAATAGTGGAGACACGGGCCGCGTACAAGATGGCCGGAAATGCCACGGCGTTGCAAACGTGTGCCCTATAAAAAGAGGGCGATATGTCGCGCTCTCCAGGACTCCAAGTTCATTCCAGCAGCTGCCAGTTTCGTCTGCCACCGGGGGGCGATGGCTGTGCCGGTTTCTAGGTTTACCCCAAGGTAGCGGGTGATGGCCCCCCTCCATCGAACTCCGTACAGTTGTTGTGGTTTGGTGAGCCATTCGCCTAGCCATGCTCCCTCTGACTTCAAAAGGTTGAGCTGAGCCCCTGAGAATAGACAAAATGCTTCGGCCAATGCAACAACCTCCCCCGCCTGCTCTCTCGATGAGCACACAAAGGCGACATCGTCCGCATAGGCCAGGACCTTTGGTTCTTCGTCTCCGAGAACCAAGCCTCGGATCGACATGGACGCTATTGCCATCCTGCAGAGACGTTCTATATACAGTGCGAGTAGAATATGGGACATGGGGCAGCCCTGCCTGACCGACCTGCCGACGTTGATTGGCGGCCCCACTTCCCCATTAATGATGATGCTGGTAGTTCTTTCTGTGTAGCAGATCTTTAGCCAATCTACCATTGCATCTCCTATCCCACATTGACTAAGGAGCATGAACAGAAAGGTGTGGTCTACCTGGTCGGACGCCTTTTTAAGGTCGAGTTGTAAGACAGAAGGGGTAAGTGCCTGACTCTGCCACCTCACAGACCGTCCGCATGCGATGCAAATTGGTGTTAATGGAGCGGCCCCTAAATCCGCATGTCTGATGTGGGCCCACCACACTACTGAGGGCCATCTCGAGTCGTCGGGCCAGGATCCGTGCTAAGATTTTATAATCTCCCGACGGCAAACTGATGGGCCTGAAATCTTCCACATTCGGTACCATATCTTGGACGGATTTTTTGGGTATGAGGACCAAATTACTGTTGCGCATTGAAGGTGGCAGCACTTTCGTGTTTTGGATATTATCGAAGACAGATACCAGAACAGAGCTGATTTCTTCACGGAATACCTGGTAGAATTCAGAAACAATCCCGTCAGGCCCCGGTGACTTATTTTTTGACAGTTTTTTTATCGCGTGTTTTACCTCTTCGACCGTTATCGGGCTGTTTATTATGACTCTAACGTCCTCTGGCACCGTGGGCAGCTCACCAAGGACATCCGATGGAGGATCTTCAAACTTCGAGCGCAAGGAAAACAGCTTACCGTAGTACTCACAGAAGGCAATCGCCACCTCCCTGCTCCCATTAGCTATGCTACCAGAGCGGTTCACCTCGGAAATTGTTTTAAGGCGGTCCTTGCTCTCTCGAAAGCACCGAAAAGCTTCGATGGCTGTGCCTCGGACACTACTCGTTGCTCCCTGCTCCGCAGAAGACCCCCCCCCCCCCTCCCCCAATATCGTTTTTCGAGCTCAGAGCGGATTTCTTCCTTGACGCTGCGAATATCCTCAGCGAACTCTCCCGGTCTCTCCTCATCCGCTTCTACAAGAGAGCGCAGACATTCTACTAGTCGACTTAATTTCGCCTTTTTGTCTCGCGCCTCCTGTTGCCCGACTGCAATAGCTGCTCCTTTGACGCGCTTTTTAAAACATTCCCACGTAACTGCGTCGTTGAAGCGTTAAGCGCTTCGATCTCCCCTCTTATGTGGTCGACGATTCCTAGTCAGCACAGCCAAGCGACGCATGGCGCCATCTAGGGGAATGTTTCAAGCTATGTCCACTTGCATGTGGCCCTCAATTTAATCGCTCAGAACCGCTTGGTCTCGTACAGGCCATAGTGCGCGCGTGTAGAGCAACTCTGGTTGGGCGAAACGCCAACCAAGCGTTCCCTGGGTGACGAAAAGGGTTATGCGCAAAAGAATGAGATTAAAGCTATTCGATACAATAATGTGGTTTCTAGGGACTCTAAAGTCGTGGAGCGCGTGTTTTTTGAACATTATAAGGAACTGCGGGGAACTGAAAAGCAAGGCAGTAAAGATTACGAGCTAACTTTTTTTTACCGTCAATGCCAAAGTTAAGTGATGATGACAGAGCGAGCATGGAGGCGCCGATCAGTTTGCAGGAGATAAATAAAGCCATCGACGAATTATCCATAGGGAAGTCACCGGGGCCAGATGGATTGGGAACCGAGTTTTACAAGTTCTTCAAAGAAGCTATAGCAGTAATTTTGTACAGGGCCATAACGGAAGCATATGAATTCAAGAGAACACCGCCTTCGTACCGGAATAGCCATATTGTGTTAATTTCAAAAACTGATGATCCTGAAAAGCTGTTGGCGGTAGAGTCGTATCGGCCAATCAGCTTAACGAATGTTGATTACAAAGTTTTCATGAAGGTTTTGGCTAGAAGATTGCAAGGAGTAATAAAAACAATTGTTGGAACCCATCAAACATGTGGAATTCAGGGACGATCTATTTTTACCAATATTCATGTCGCAAGAAGTGTATTAGAGTGTTGCGAGGCCACGTGGCGATGATCCAAATTGATTTGCAGAAGGCCTTTGACCTTGTTGCGCATAACATTCTTTTCTCAGTGTTAGAACACGTTAACGTAAGATCCGTCATCCTCGAAGGTGTAAAGATGTCGTACGCTCAGTGCTCAGCTAGTGTTATTGTAAACAAAAAAGTGAGACGAAGTTTTGATATACTGTCGACGGTGAGGCCGACAGTATATACCTTAAGTCCCATGTTGTTTGCGATTGATCTTGAACCCTTTTATTTAAAGATTCTTCAAAATGGAAATATACACGGATTCCGTTTGCACTGCAGTGAAGTTAAAGTTTTGTCATAATCGATGACATCGCTGTTTGTTGTAGTAATAGGAAAAGTGTGAGTGAGGTGGTGAACGATCTAAAGCAATTTTGCGAGTTGTCTGCCAGTGCAGTTAACTAGAACAAGTGCATAGGATTTTGGCATGATGACTGGCAAAGTAGGCCAGTGTTTTTCGAGAACATGCCTTGGACGACAACTCCGGCCAGGTATCTGGGCATCCCACTGGAAAACTACCAGGACGCTAGAGAGTACTGGGACGGAGAAACTGATTGAGTTAGAGAGAAATTAACACAATGGGGGGGAAGGGATCTGTCAATGTTTGCCCGTGCATCAGTATGTAATGTGTTTGCTGTTGCCAAGGTATGGTACGTCCTACAGGCGATTTGTATGTCAAGAAGGAACATACAAAAGCTGCACAGAATGTTTGCGGGGTTTTTGTGGGGCTCAAGTTGGGAGCGCATGAGTCGAACTAATTTGTTTCGCTCGGAGAAAAGTGGTGGATTGGGACTGGCAGATTTGTTTATCCGACAAATAGTTTCTAGGTTTATGTTTCTTAGAGATCAGAGATATTGCTTTCTACATACTGTGGTACAAGTCCGACTACGTGATGTTATTCCAGACTATCAACTTCTGAAATGCCATGTGTACGTGTGCGTGGGTTCTTGGGCGAAGTGGTGGATGCTTTTAGGATTTTAAGGGTTAGATTTTCCTCGGAATAATTGAGTAGTGTACCGCGGAAACGTTTGTACAAAGATATGATTGATGTGTGTCTGCCTGTTCCGGTTTATCGTCAGTTATATGCAATGGGTTCAGGAAAAGATGTTCTAAAAAGAGTGAAACGAACGCCAGTACGTTCATCTGTTAAATCTTTCTTCTTAAAACTTCATAGCGGCACGCTACCGGTAAAACCCTGGCTGCAGGAAAAAGGACTATATGTACACCCATGGACACTTAACTGTAGATTATGCCAAAAGCTGGAAACAATTGAGCACATCTTTCTGGACTGTTGGGATGCGGTGTTTCACTGGGACATCCTCCAACGAACCCTGAAAAAAGACTTACCATTAATGCCTTATGGCATTCGCTTTTTGCCCGTAAACAATGATGGAGGCGTGCCCTATGATATGTTCATGGCACTTAGTCTGCATTCTATGTGGAAAACTCGCATGGCGGTTCAAAATGCCGAAGAGGATGCTCGCACAGCGCGCGAGTACTTCATTGAAAGCGTTGCTTATGTGAGAGAAGTTTTTCGAGTCATGCCGGAAGAACCTGAGTGGTTACTCATTCCGGATGTTCTAGAGCAATTTAAGATGTTTTAAGGCCCGTTCACACTGCGACGAAAGCGACGTGAATTCTGTCGCTTTGTCGCGCGACGACAAGAATTGGTCCCGACCATTCGCCAAAAACGGTCGTCGCGCGACAGAGCGACGGAATTCCCGTTGCTTTCGCTCGCTTTCATCGCTAGTGTGAACGGGCCTTTAAGCCACTCCCTTCAGCCGATTGGTGGCTGGAGCTACTAATTTGTGTACTGAGCAGTGCGTGTTGTGTTGTCGCCAAGCAGGCAATCAAAAAAAAAAAAAAAGTCTCGTAAGGTAGTAGTTCCGCTCCTGCGAAGCGAACATCCTAACCCGGGTTCAAATCCCGTTACCGCTTTTTTTTTCCATTTTCAACGGTTTGTCATATTTGAATATTAACATTTGTTACACGCATATAATCTATTTATGACTTCTTTTTTATGCATTATAACTAAGATTTCGAGTATTTTCGTTGCCATTTGGTCAGTTTCAGCTACTGCTTCTTGTACGCTTTTGCTGGTTTTCCCCTTTTAGGTCAGTTTCGGCTATTTCTGTTGAATATTTTTCTACACCGTGGTTTTCAACCATTGCAGGTCCGTTTTGGCCGTTATTTATTTCAGTTTGGGTGGTTTTGTAAGCTTTAGATACCTTTATGCTGTGATATAACTCCCATAAGCAAGTTCAGGTGACGGCTGGCTGTACTGACTTCGACGAAGGCAGCGTTGTCAAGGTCCATAGCGTTCATCAGCCAACGACTGCCGACCTTTCTTTTGATTTCAGGCTTGATTTTGAGGGAGCATGCTACGAGGCCATGGTCCGAGAAAGCGACAGGGGTGACGGTGTAATCGCGGTCACCAGTGATAGCGCGTCATTCGTCAAGTAGACCCGATCTAAACGAGCTTGTGACGTGCCACGCCACCTGGTAAAGCGAGTGGTCGACCACCCGCGATGCAGCGCCACATCAATCAGGTCACCTCCGCGAAGGATAGCTTTCAAAATACGAGCCGACGCGTCCACTACACCCCGAGCACCCACTCTGTCGCTGGCATTGACAACACAGTTGAAATCGCCTGCTAGGACGACATGACCCGGAACCACGAGAACGTCCCGAATGGAAGAAAAGAAGATCGGCGCGCGCCGCCCGGTCATTCGGCGCATAAACGCACATAAAGTGTGTAAGCTCCCCTCCCACCAGGACATCGACGATACAAAAACCAGACGGAGCAGCCTCGAAGAATTCGGTATACTAACCGAGGCTGCCCACGAATCATGTCGGGTGTGCGTTGTTTTAGTCATATTTCAGAAATTGGAGCTGTGGTAACGCGTTTCTTGCGAACCGATCTTGGAGCCGAGGACAATAATGCTAGTTGATTGATTGATTGATTGAATAAACTTTATTCAAGACAGCAAGCGCGATGTTAGGGCGCCCGCCCGGTGAGAGGCGTCCTCAGTCCAGGATGCCTTGGTGCTACAAGCGATGTAACCACAGCTACCTTATTTGAGTCAAGCAAAGCTATCGCACATCCCCAGTCTCCCCTGCGCAAGCCACGGTAGCTACGAATGGAATGGAATGCGCCGCTAGAATTCTGGCGTTGATAACGCTTGCTCGTCACACACCGATCTTGCAGACAAGCCTCATTATGCCAATACTGGAAGCGATGTAGCCAGAGGCCAGAGCTCCCTTATTTAACTCACACAAAGCTATCGCAGATCCCCGATCTCCCCGATGAAAGCCAGACAAGCCACAAATGGGTGAGCGCTTGCGAACAGAAATAGCTTGCAATTTGTCTCAAAAGTTAAAAAGAAATTGATTGTTTTCTGCTGAAAGGAATGACCCCAAACCACGCGAAGACGGACGCTGTCGCGAGCGTTGACATCGGCGTCGCTCGGGTGTCAGCTCGACGCGCGTCGACGCGGGACGACGTCGGCGCGTGGAAACGCCGAAAGTCATGGAGGAAAGGAAAGAAAGTAGTCGTATAGTGCCTAGAATATTAGACCATAGAGTTTCTTACAGTATACTGACTATTAGCGTCACTAAATTTAGTGACGCTACGTGGCGCGTCATGGCTCGTAATGGCTATGGCTTTAAAACGGCCGGGCGGCCGAGCGTAGCCGAGCGCGAACGGCGCCAAGCGGCTAAGCCAGCCAAGCGCCAAGCCATCAGGCGCAGTCAGCGCAGTCGGTCGCGCTAGTCGCGCAGTCTGTGGCAAGGCAGCCAAAGGGCCGGAGGGGCCGTAGAGGCCGAGGGGCCGCGTATACACCCATTTTAACGCCTGCAGGCCAATGCTGCGGGATATGCTACTAGTAGCGGTCAGCAGAGTTGCCGTCAGACCAAATGTATAGCGCTCTAGGAGCCCCCGAAAGGAAAGTTGCGCGGCAAGAGCGGTTGCGGGTGCAGCAGGCTGTCTGAAGACAAATCTTCCGGCACAAAGCGCTGCGCCTGGGGCGAGTAGCCCGCCTGGCTTGCTTGAGTCTCTTCGAGTTCCTGCACTGAGACGACGGGACGATGGCTGACAGCAGTCAAATGAGGCTTTCCCACGATGAGCTTCTGCAAGCGCACAAGAAGGAGAGAAAAGAGTTACAAGGTAAGTTCACGTATGCGGTAATGCTTAAATGTTACAGACAGCTACTGCGGGTCTTGAACGCATCTGTATCATTGGCTGCCGGGCCCTAACTCTCTGGATTTCTCTTAAATGATGGCGCGTGTGCTGTAACTCATTTGCCTGCTCTCCCCAAGTAACAAAGTTTATTGCCACCGTTAACACCTTGAACTTGCTTAACCGTTCCATCTCAAACAAAGCTGCTTGTAAACTGGTCGCCGCAACGCAGTGATGAGCTCTCTTGCAAAACTAGCCACGGTGCCGTCATTTGATTGAGAGGCTGAGAGGGAGTGACGTCATTCGAGGGAGAGCTTGAGAGAGAGAGAGAGAGACTGGCAAGCAGGCAGAGAATAACAGCTTGTGCATTTTTGTGCAAGTATGTTCGTTGTATGCAACATATGCGATTTTCTTAATTCATGCGCATTTTTCCTTTATAGATTTGAGTTAAATTTTGATGTTTTTATTCAGGAGGGGCTCCTGCAACTCTCCCCCAATCCTTACCTGTCTCTCTCTCTCTTTTCAATTTCTCCTTTTCCCATTAGGCGTGGTCAAATGGCGGCAGTATCAACTGAGCACCCAGCAGTTCGAGGTTTGCTTCAGGAGACTTCAGTCAATTCCGTTCCCTGCCAACAACATAGTATCGCTTCACCTTCACGAGTTTCTCTCCAGCTGTGCCCTCAAGCTCGGCATAGCAGAGGATACTCTGCTTCTCTGTCTTGTTACAAGCACTTCCCACCTGATGGGCCTGTCATCAACAAAAATTCACCTCACCCCTGTATGGCAAGAGAATCCTGTGCTGTGGTCTGCTGTCCTGGTTCCACAGATGTACAGCTGCCACAACTTTGTCTGGACTCTGCAGAAGCTTCTGTTTGACTTGCACTCTGAGCTGACCGCGAAGAACACTGGCGCACGTCCTGTAGTTGTAGATGAAGCATCGCGGGTCAGCCTGACAAAGCTGCTGGAGACGCCCAAGGGTGGCTCCGTTATAGCTGCGCACTCATCTTTTGAGCATGTAAAGACTGTCTTCTCGGCAGTTGGAAGGAGCAAGTTTGAAAAACTTGCCTTGGGCGTTCCTGTGTTGTGGTGTTCGCATATTTCAGGTGCCCCTGTATTGAGTGAGGTGCGTTTTAACCTTTGCTGTGTCACAGACCCGAATGCTTTTCATAGTTTTGTAGCTGCGAAGGAGTATGACAGCGCTGAATTTCAGGAGTGCATGTGGCCCAACGTTCTCCTTGTCTGTGCTCATGAAAAATCACCTGACCTGGCTACTACACACGAAGAGGTGGAAGATGTAGAATTGGACAGATTGAAATCTCTTCTGCTCTCCATTGCAGAAGCACACTGCTTGCCTATCCAGTATAAGTTATCACAAGAGGCAAGGTCTGTTCTTCCTCAGTTGATTTCAAAGTTCAAACAGCTGTCACTAAGCTGGAATTGTAAACTGGCACTGTTCAAGACGGCCACTAGCCAAATCTTTCGGCTTGCTGCTGCATTGTATGTTCTGGATGGTTGCCTCAGCTCTGGGATTAACGCTGACGTTACAGAGTGTGAGATTCCAGCTGCGTACATTTGGGAAGCCCACGATATTGTGATGCACTCTCTGCGAATCAAAGCAGAGTTGCTTGAATGCCCACTTCGGGATGACTTGTTCCATTGCCCTGAAAACCCTGGAGCATCTCGGCAAAACAATAATTTTGGTCATCACGCCAATGGAACTGTGTCCAACATCACCGTTTCATCAGTATTCTGCCTGGCGCCTGAAGTGCAGGGGGACCACGAACAAGTGCCAGTGGCTGTGCCCATTCCCCGCGAACTGTCCGTGTCTCTTGTCCAGCCATCGCCGCGAGAGAATGAGCACAGTGGGGCGTTTCACCCTCTGCCCGAACCGCAAGAGTCCTACTTCTCACTTAGCTCCGTTATCCCGGACTCTGACCAGGAATTTGTGGACAAGTTCCACTACAAAATACGACGACTGCTGATCAGTGGGAAGTCTCTGCTGACGCCGACATTAGTGGCACAGATGAAGTACGTGTCGGTCACAGATCCCAACGTCCCGGGAAAGCCCCGCTACCCAACGCAAGTGGCGTCCCTGTTCCTCGAGCGTGTTGCTGGCCTCGGATTCGGCACCATGCTAACGCGGCATGACAGCCACTCCAAAAAGCTGCTCTTCCGCAAGACAGACTACCAGCAGCTTGGCCCCGCACAGCTGAAACTTCTGCAGAGTCTTCGTGTGACCCGGGAGCAGTATTCGCATGGCTGCCCGCGGCCGCGGCCGACTCCCTACTGGGAGGCCGGCTCGGGCGTCCCCATCCACACGCCACTTGCGCAGGCTGACCCTGCACCCAGCCTTCCCGTCAAGCAGGAGGTCATTGACCTTCACTGAGGAAGACCGTGGCACGCTCTTGTGCAAACAGGCGACGACTTTCAGAAAGAATTCAAGGCCTTTGCCCGCCAGTGAAACCCTGTTCTGCTAACCCAGCCTTCCATTACCCTGTGCCCCTGACCAATCCTTTGGTAGCCTGATGCATTGGTTGGTTTTTGTTCTACTTTCAAACATTATGCAGCACTTTTTTCATATATGGAAGCGGCCATCAAAATCTTTCATTTGAAAGAATCGGCCCTTGATAACTCGATTCTGGCCACAAAGGGTGTTGTTTTTGCCTAAAAAAGAGACAGTAAGTGCCGAAAAAGTTGTTTCCCACTACACGCGAGCTGTGACGTCATTGACAACGTTCCAAAAACTGAGTGATTGGTGTGTTAACTTTGTGCTAGCCTTCAAGCAATACCAGGGACATCTATCTCTACAGTCATGTTTATTGGTGGTTGCTTTTGTCCACGGCAGTGAATTATGCAAACTTGTACCCGTGATTCACAGGGTCAGTGCGAACAAGTGGCTGGTGAGTCACCACTTTGCCGTACCTAGCGTAGTGGTTGGAAGTTTGAGTTGAAATTGGTATGACTTATTCTCGTGTGGCAGTGTAGTTAATAAGCAAAACTTCTATTTTGTCTCCATGGTCACACTAAGAGGTCTGGTAGAGAAACGCAGCTGAGTTTGGAGCTCGTTGATCTCCTAAAATGTCGAGGAACAGTAAACAGTTCGCCAGTTTACTCATTCTTAACTGGTAAACTGGTACTGACTGTTATTATGTTGTGCTTGTTTGCCCTTGTGGTACTATCTGGCAGAAGGCAGATTTTATAAATTCTGTGCTAAATAACTGATTGGGACAACAAAAAAATTACCTTATCAAATAAAAGTGGGCGTTTGTATGATCACTCCAGCTAGCTAGGTTTTGGTAGGCTAAACTAGGCAACTGTCTTCTGCTTTGTCAGAACCTGGGCAGCAGTGGTGGTTAGAGAGCATAGAGCCACTTAGAACAAAGACCACTCAATCATCTGGTTTTCTTTTTGTTTTAGGAAGCAGCATTGTTTTAGTTGTGGTTTTAATTACTAATTTGACGTTTTGCAGGCATGAATGAAATTAGAGCTCAGGCCATTCACTGTCTTTGAAGGCAGCTAAGTTTGTTGCCACATGACATGTTCACCTGAGGATAAGCAGTCTTCTTTCTAAGCCCAAAAGCTAGCTAACTGGTCAGTCAGTCTAATCGCCGTGATGGTTAAGTCCATAAAGAAAGCCCTCATACTTACGGTGACTGTTTGGTAGTGCAGCCTGTAGCCTCTATTTAATAGGAACACAGTGTTTTGCTGCAGCTATAACCAGAAATTATCTGTGGTCTGCATGTTACAAGTTTCATTTTCGGAAATTCTTTGTCTGTGTTTGCTGGTTCCCTGAGGTGTTATTTTCCTTGTAATTTAATAGCATGATTTGCTTTCCAGTCACAGTGACCATATATTGAACAAAAACTGGGCATGTTTAATGTGTGAAAAATGTGGTTATCAAACTGAGTTGTTTTATGTGGTTTGGAAGGGCCTGGCTTGCTAGGCAAATAGTGACAAAGTTTGAAAAGTCAAAAGAAAAAGAAAAAGAATGACTTCGGACTTCTTTTGGCAAGCTTCAGAAGTATTTATTCTCATTTTGTAGAATTGTCATTTATGGGGCTACTATACTGCTGTGCTGTTGATGTCGGCAGCTATCAGCCGTACAGGCAGTGAGTGTGAGTAAATACATCGTGTGCATGTATGTGCCTGTGGTAAGCAAAATTGCTACAGGCTGTATTTTGCACTGCTCACAAGCACCAGCACCTTTTTTTCTCCCTTTATATCTGGGTGGGAGCATGGCAGGGACCCATTATTGTTTTGTATGTAAGTGGACACAATTTTCCTCTATTTAACTGAAGACTTGGTTTGTACGTGTGCATTAAAAAAATATACAGATTGAAGGTGAAAGAAGTAGCAGGCAGGCTTTGAGTCCCTCTCCCAAGTTTTGCCAACAGGACAACAGTAGGCCTGATTGCTGTGCGATTTTTCTTGTCTGCTTGCAGTTGCATTTTCGTTGAAGCAATCCCCTACAATACTCTTTGATTTATGGCAACTCTGTATACTAAAAGTGTTTGATTTATTGAAGTCTCTATGGTAAGCGAGGCAGTTGATGGTTGAGGGCTTGAGATTTTCAATGCATTGCTGCCACATATCTCCTGTATTTGATATAGGGCATATTTGTGTCTAAAGCTGTATGCAGAGGCCTGTACATAATGAAACATGCAGGTGGTAATGATGAATTTGGTGTAGCTGCTATGAGGCTTGCTGAAGACAGGCTGAAGTCTGCTTGTCAGTTGAAGTATAAAAAAAAGTATATTTGGCAGAAGTTATTTTTAATGTAATGTGTACAGGCAAAATTGAGGGAGTTCTTTGCATCGACTGCACTGTAGAAAGAGTAATGTTGCTTGTCACGGTATTTTTCTGCAATACTGGACATTTTTATACAATCAATTAAGCTGATCATATGGTCAGTTATAGTGTGCTCCAGGTTAATGCTGAAGACAAACATTTCAAGATACAAAAATTAAAAGCTGCGTGTACATTTATGCTTTGATCCTGTCCTGTAGCCTAATTGTACAAGTTGACAACTCAACCTACCTCTTTCAGTAGTGCTTCTCTAGGTAAACAGAGCGTCTGTAAAAATTATTTTTTTGCTAGACTATTGGTGCTGTCATTCATAAAATTGGATGACTAGTAGCCGCAGGTGGTCCATAGTGGGTACACAGCATATATGGGGTATTGGTGATCTGTTTCTGCGCAGAAAACCGTAAACTACCGCATTTATAGTACTATTTATGGTGGTATTATGTTATGTGGCCTGAGCTTGACATGAAATCGGCATTGCGCTAAGTGAAAAGACAGCTTCTCACCTTTTTGTTGCACAACTGGCAAGTTTCTCTGACATGCAAGAAACTGAGGTCACTGTGTGTGCAGTTCCTTTGCTAGAAAAATCTCTTATAAAAGGTTGTAAGTGCACAATAATAAAACATCCCCCTGCAACTGTCTTTGTACTCAAGTCTACACATGCAATCAAAATTAACCTGTATTTCCTTTTTAACTGCAGCACCATTCCTTCCCACCTCTAACACTATTGCATGCATCCAACGTTATACTCTAGTGGTTTTATTTTATGCAAGTCATTGTAGTGGACAGTGTAGCGAGTACTGCTTCACAGTTTCACATAGGTTGGTAACATTTTGTTTTGTCACTTAGGTTTAATGAAGAGCTCCGGAACACCATATAATTTATACTTTTATTTTTAATGGATGGAACTGCATGGACTACACGCCATGTAATGTTTTTCTGTTAAATGAAAAACAGCGGCAATGGTAATTCCCACTATCCACATAAATTGTAGTGGTCACAAAGTGCAGTCAGTCGGATGCAGAAAAAATGTAAATTGTCACTGCACAATTGCTGGATTGCCAAGGTACTTTAGCTATGATAACTCTGGGTCAAACTGTCCAGGCAAAATCACTTGGTGATTAGAACAGTACTTTCATTTTATGGGTGCCTTACCTAGACTGGCAAAGAACTGACTTTTGCCTCTGGCCACTTGAAGGGATTTGCCAGTTACATCTGAGGGCTAACTCGTAAGTGCACACTGATGTTATCCTTGAGCACCAGTTAAAGTGGTGCCCAGGAGTGGCATGACTAAGGTGATGACTTTCCTAAAATGCCTGTGGAGTCAGTTCAGAAGTGTCGTTTTTCTGTTTTTGCCAGTTATTTGGCCTGCACGTGCTTGCAGGCACGTGCTTGAGCGGTAACTGTAGTCATTTTCCTTTTTATGTTTCAAAAAGAAATGGTCCTGCCAGTTAGTAGTTAGTATTTTGACAGTGATGAATATTGAGCCTAAATTTCTGAAGAACAGCAAAAAGCACTGGTTTTCCATCTGGAATTTTCAGAACAATGCTTGAGTTTTACTGAAGTTTAGAAAATTGTAAAGCCCGAAAACGGCGACCTTTATGTGCACATGTTTGTTGCTTTAAATTGGAACAGTTTGATTTTTTTTGCGTGACTGCAACAGCCATGCAAAGCATGTAGCAAGGTGTGCCTGGGAAAATGTACTCTGTTAATAAGCTTGAAAATAAAGCCCTAGTTGCATGGCAAAGCTTTACCATTCAAGATGTGTTGTTGTGCTGCTCAGCTGCATGTGTGGGCCTTTCACACTCTGCAAATGTCATTTAATGAAATGGTGTTGATCCAAGCGAGAGGGCAGAAGTAGATGTTCCTGATGCCTACCCCTGACAGAAACAGAGGGCAATCTTTTGTGAAGGAGTTATCTGAGAGGTAACTTTGTTTAGGTTGCTATTTTGGAAGGAGGTCAATGGTTCAGAGGGAAGGCTTCACCATATTGTATAGAATCATGGCAGCAAATGTAGGTTTAGATATTTCAAAAACACCTACCTCAGGTTTAGCAAAGAAACGAAATTTGTGCTTAAATTTGTGTCACTTTATTAGTATTGAGTGCTGGTACAAAAAAAAAAAAACTGGTTTACGCAGCGGTGCTCACCTGGAAAAAAAATCGGGTGTGAGAGGAAGTTGTGACCGTACGTATATGAGAGCTTCCAAGCATTAAAGGGACACTGCAACACTTACCATGTACTGCTCGGAATGTATTTTGGGGTAAAGTCTATTGTCCCAGCAATCTCCTCCTCAAGAATTATGAAAATCCATTCACTATCACCGAAACTATGCGCAATGAGAAATCAACTCTCAACTCGACCCATAATGGCTGCCTACGCTCTAAAACTCACTGTAATAGTTTGCTGGGTACCTGGGCACAGCGGCATTTCGGGCAATGAAATTGCTGACCAGAATGCCGCTGTGGCGGCTCTCCGCAGTGTTGTAGATATTCCACATGTTCCCTACCTAGACATGAAGCAATCGGTTCGGAGTAGGATTCGGAGGCGCTGGCAGTTACAGTGGGACACACAAATCGAAAACAGACTACACATTATAAAACCACAAATAGGGAAATACAACACAGACAAACGGAACAGGTTCACAGAAATATCAATATGTAGATTAAGAATAGGTCACACACATGCTACTCACTCATACCTTTTAAACGGAACAGCACCACCTGCTTGTGAGAAGTGCGGACGACGACTTACAGTTCTCCACGTATTGACTGAATGTTTGGCATACCATGAAGCAAGGAAACGACACTTCCCCGAACTATACACCTACACGATACCCTTACACCCATCTTTGTTTTTATTCGATCAACCCCCGATCAGAAGTGAACGCCTTTTAGCCTACCTCGCTGACATTGGATTTTTAGCACTCATCTCGTACCATGTGTGACATCAGGGCCACCCGATGACAGTGAGGGTGGTTCGGAGCGTTTTCATAACAGGTTTCATGGACGTCACTGCCATCGCTGGAGCTAGGGTCATGTTATGATGCCCCCAGCACTGTCACACTTAAACATCATCATTGTTACCTCTCATCTTAATCATCCTCCCCTTTTAGAGTAAGGGCCCTTTACAGCCATCTATACACTATTTTTTATCAAGTACATCACCATCATCGCCATGGTATTTTAGCAATAAACGTGAACAAACATTGTCTTGGCGCTCTTTGGCCTCAGACGCCCTTGCGCCAATAAAACGCACATAGTAGTAGTCTCAACTCGACCCTCTCAACTCAACGGCGGTCAACGCGGTGAAAGCTGCACGCTCTCTCCCAGAGAGGGGGGCGACTCGCGGCGTCCTTTTCGGCGGCCTTCGATATATCACATGCCGGGGAGTTTTCTCCTTTTCTCCGCAACGTGGAAGGGTCTGTTTCCGGTCTGGTGCCACTAAAAAGCAGGCATGAGTGCCTGCTCGCAAGCGCGCGCTCAGGCTGGTAGGGCGTTTTTGAAGCAATAAACGTTTGTTGTCGAGTGGTCTCGTTGGAAGGGGAGTAGTGAGTCCGTCACTCAAACTCTGCACGCACTCAAAACATAAAAGAAACGCCAAAGCTGTGCGTACAGGTGCAGGCATAGAAGTGGCTGGTACACAGCGCTGATGACGGCGGATCGTCACAGGAAATGCGGGAAATAAGCCGCGAAGTTGACCAGCGACAGCCAATAGGACAGCCATGGGCCAAATGACGTCGAGGCCATGCCATGGGTACATAATGAGGAGAATTGAAGAGAGCGCGGCTGGTTTTTCCGCGTCTTTCACAACGATTTGTGTGCTTACCGCTTCACGTGCATGTGTAATATTTGGCTCAGGTATTCCTGGCAATATAATGTAAATGTCACTCTGGTTTACTTGCATTGCACAAGGAGTGTTGCAGGGTCCCTTTAAAAGGCTACAGTGCAGGGAAGACTTGCACAGGGTGACCCAACTATCATGCATCAAGGTTTTAAAAAAGAGCAATTGGTGAAAGGAAACCTAGTGCATTATGTTTGTGGTATGGTGGATTAGCTGCAGGTATTTTTTCATTAGTAAGATTTAATTAGGTAATTGTAATTATCTAACTCGACAAGCACTGCTCTAATTATTAAAGTGCCAATGAAGCACTTGTAGGTACTCAGCAGGGACATCTAACTGCGGTATTTTCAGTGACTTACTGTGTACTCATTTTTTTCTGGCTCATAAGGACAACCCGTGAAATATGAAAAATACCATGTGACGGTGTGAAGGAGTGGTTTAATTAGGGGAAGTATGACTTAGCTGCAAAAAATTTTCATGAAAGGAGCTATTATGGGGCAGTGTGACCAACACAATGGTGTGACTGGTACTCCAGCAAGTACGGTATGTAGCATCAAGGTAAAACCACCGAAAAAGGCATCTGCTGCATTTTGCAAGCCACAAAAGTGAAGGCCTCACTTCTAAATTTATAAGAGCAATCCATCCCTTTTTCAGAATTAATTTACAAGTTTTGTGAGAAAAGGTTGTGGGGGAAGGATGGTTTGAACATTTCCAAAATAAAAACAATACTTACATGAGATGGAATTTACAAGGTGATTAGCTGAATACAGTGCCGAAAACACAAATAAACCACCCGTGGCAGCAGCAGCTGTTTATTTGCATGAAATGTTAAAACCATGAAAATGGTCTTGCCGCCCCATGAAATTGTGAAAGCCAGAAGGGAATTGGTCGACATTATTTGAGCATTAATTTCACAAAAAACTACTAAATAAGTGCCTTCAAATCTAAAAAAGCATCTGGCAACTTTTGTAGAGCAAACCTTGTAGCAAGCGTCACCAAACGTCTACTTAAACAACACTACATGATTGTTTCAATTTCGGTTTTGTTCGTGTTTCGCTTTGGGGTTCAAGTGTAGTATAGAAGATTTACGAGAGGCAATGCACAAACTGCCATCGCTTCTTAGTGCCAGGGTCATCTATTACTCATATGCTGCCACAGTCGCCGACAAAGATTACCGCAGTTGAGTTATGCGAGTTCACTTTCTGATCAGACCATTCAGTGGACTTGCTGCTTACTGTATGGGATGCCACCAGCACACAGCGAGCTTTATTTTTAAACTGAGAAAAACCTGTTTCTAAACAAAAGCCGGAAAAGCTGCAAAAGATCGGATTCTACAGTTCAAGCGATATATTATTCTGCCTTCGGTTCTCGTCTAATATTGAAGTCTGTCATTTACCGACTGATGCTACGATAAAAATTAGGGCATGGTGCCCTAAGCACACACACGGGTCAGCTCAGTGGCCATCGAAACACTTATTTATTTAAATTGTTTTTTCTTGTTCTGTCTGCATGCGCAGTTTGAGAGACATTCAGTTTTTTCCTGCCACTTGCTTATGTAACTGTGGTGCACATTGTGAACCATGCTGAGAGGCACAAATATGGAACCATTGAACAAAGCATTTGAGGCTTTGCCAATTAACTGGTGTGGGTGGATGTGCCTTTTTAGGGAAGCTAATTACTCCAGGTCAAACCCAGAAAACAGCTTATTCCTTGTAGCATCAATCTGACCTTCAAGCTCAGCCAAGGTGTAGCCAGAGCCATGTGTGGTTGCTCAGTGAAAGCGTCTAATTGCTTGTTCCAAGGGGAGGGGAATAGGTGGAAAGAGTAAGGGCATGTGGCACCAGAAAATGATGCAAATTCGCTGCATCCAAATTCGCTGCATGTTCACGCCTAGACTGGTGGCTGCGCTGAGCAGTGTGTGTGCTTGGTCTTGCAGTGCCATTGTGTGTGTGTGTTCACTGTGCACTCTTGGCGTAAAAACCGAGCTCTCGCTCAAGAAACTTCGTTTAACCGCGTTCCACGACAGCAAAATTTATGGCTATGGTCCTATGCATGTTTCATGTCCGAGGTGCAAAACTCTTTCTAGGACTGACAGCCGTCAATTCTCGAGAGAGATAATTTGCTCGTACTTTTCGCCTAAATTCTGTCGCCTATTTGTCGTGTGCTGAAAAGCTTCACTGGTCATCCACCTTCACAGAGTAGAGTGGCTCCTAACCTTGTCTTCCAATTTTGTCCCAGCCAAAATACAGAACCTGAAGCACTCGGTACCAAAAGGAGACAAAAAGAGGAAGAAGGACATTGCTGCAGAGGTTGCCATACTTGAGGCTGAGCTGGAAGAGAAACACAGGAACGACCTTAAACAGCTGGCTGCCTTGCAGGATGTGATGAAAAGCACTAATGGTGTCGCCAATGGTCACCAAGAGGTAAGAGAATTCTCACCAAACGACATGTGCGTCTTGAAATAGATATCAAGGTTCCATAGGGGTGATACTCGCTTACCGAGTACAAGGACTTGCTCATCATTTCAGGTGGACGGAGTGACTGGTGAACTCGAAGCTGCAAGCCTGTGCGATGAGAACATGGTTAAGCAAAGTAAGATCAGCAAAGCTGAAAAACGCAGGGTAAATATCTTTTTCTTTTGCTTGAATTATGCAGTAAAAGCCTAGTAAAGCGAAAGTTACCCTAAAAGCAGGAGCAATTTTAAGGGGCCTTCCTGGGGGCATTCCTCGTTTCATGTACTATTATGAGCAATATGAAAGGGAACACAGGGAACCGTAAAAAACACCCTCAGACCCAGATACGAGTGATAAGCAGCGGCCGCCGTCGGAAACAAATTGGAAAGGGGGACGCTGTTCTAACAACTGTTCCCATTCCCGCCGTGCGTCTTATCGGCTGTCGGACGATACCATATTATCGGTGAAATGCCGTAAGCTGCGGCTTTGTAGAAATCACAGCGTGGTGGGGGTGCCAATAGTTACTGGAAGAGCGCCCTCCTTTCCCCCTTCGTTTTTCACAGCGCCATCCGCGTATCGCTCCGAGTCTGTTTCGAGGCTGTTTGGCACGCGCTCCCGTGTTCCCTTTCATATTGCTCATAATAGTACATATGATTTGCACCCAGATGGCCTGGAGGTGATCTAGTCAATCTTGGGAGGCTTGTAATAGCAGTGCCTTCTGCAGGAAATGCAATAAGACGACTAGAGGGCGACAAATGGGACATCACAAAGGAAGCATTCTTGGGCATTGCATTGGCCTATAGCAAAGCACAAGGAACACCTTTAGTTCACTCCACTCTCAGGTCTTTTACTAATTTCTGTCTTGCAAGGTTTAGCCACTTGTCAGCTGGTTATAGCTTGGTTTACAAATTAGTGAGGCCCTTCCATATCTAACATGCTGGAAGCGTGCTGCTGGGCCTCGAGGAGTGCTTGTCAATATAATGGGCATTCACACAAACCCATCCAGCAATGCCGCAAGGAATGCTAGTATACTTTTTTTTTTTAAAAGACAGTTTGTAACTATTTAGCTTCATCATTTGTGTGCTGTTCTAAACTTGTTGTTTTGTTTTGCAATCTTGTGGCTAGCATAGCCAGTAAGCTGTAGCTGTTGGTTCCTCACTAATGCTACTTTGTTAACAACTTATCTTTTTTGGTTTATGTGCTTTACATATGATTAGCCTTCCACTTAGTGCACATGCACCAGAGTTGGCACACATGATATGCAGGTTTAAACATGTTGGGCATTTTTGCACAGCTGAAATGTGCACAGAAGAGCCCACTTAAGGGTCAAGCTTGAAAATACCGCATGTTCTGCAGTGGAGCCAACTCCTCTATTCACAGATTTTAGATATTCTAAAACTTCGAACAGTAAAACTGCACTGCAAACCAAAAGCGAGCACTATTCCTGAATTACTTAAGAGATCTGCCCATCTCTAGTATGTACAAATTACAAATTAAGGTTTGTGACAACTGAAAATGTTTGGTTACATTTTTGTTTTTCCTAGCAGTAGATAAATAATTTGGGGAATGGGAGTATTATCTTTTTCCTCATAGGGCCCATGGAGACAAAGTACTAGTTGGCTTCATTACAAAGACTGCTGTGTCCCCAAACAATGATACCAATTTTATTGCAAACTTCGAACAAATAATGGAGATATTAAAGAACATGTGAAGCAGTGGTGACTCCCGAACTACTTCTATGACGTCACAAAATCTTGTTTGTGGGATTGACGGCCGCCAAAATAACCCATCGCTTGGATACATGACTCCGTTTGATCGCATCACTTGAATGCTAATGTGCAGTTAACACACTGAAAATTCTGTTTGTAGTGCTGGCCCATATGATGTCACTCCTGCCCATAACACGTCACTGTAGTGCGAAATTCGGAAGTTTTTCTATACTTCTTGCGGTTTTTTGGTTAAAAAGTGTCTTTCATAGCTGGAATAAAGCTGGATGAGGTACTGAAGCCTAGTTGTTTCAAACTAAACAAAGTTGTATTTTGTCTTCATGGCTCCTTTAAAGGAGTAGTGACACGAAATTTCAAAGCTGAGATAACTATGTAAAATGCTTCCTTTTTATCAGAACATATCACCGAGCAAGTTTCAACAGTAGCCGTTCGGTATAACATATTTTAAATCCATTTTAATCTCTGCCCGCACGAGAAAGCCCAGAGCGGGCCGGCATGACATCATCTGCTCCTTGCCCCAAACTGCCGACGTCGGGGCTCCCGTGACGTAGCCGACGCGCTGGCTGCGGTTGGCGCGCGCTGCTACGCCGTGTCTACACGTCATGGTTTTGGGACTGACGTCAGGCTGCCCGGGCACGCGGGGATGGTGACGACCTCGGCCGGTCTGGGCAAGCACGTGTGCTCGCTCACGTGCCCGTCCAGACCGGCAGTGGTGTGACAAGAATGGTGACGTCACGTCCACCCTCCTGTCATGGCGGCCGCTTGGCGTTCGTTCTGTCAAAACCGAAACTGACACGAATAAACGACACTGTACATGATTATTTCGTGTCAGTACTCCTTTAAGGGGGGACTCACCTGATCATGTTCCTATGGGACTTGCTAATTCTTGACCCACGGGCTTAAAAGGCATCGTGCACCAACACGAAAAGTTTTACAAATCCATCGAAATGTTCCTAGCAGCCTAGTTTGCTTTTTTGTTAGAAATATAGCCCATATTTACTGAAATAAAAAATAAACAAAGAAATGAATTTTAGTTTATCTATTTTTTAATAGATGGTGCTTGTGGTCTACCACGCGAGAGTTTTATTTTTTATTTTAGTGCACAAGTGACATATATCTAATCTAAAGTAAGCAAACTAGGCCGTTAGTAACATTTTGATATATTTGTACAACTTTTCGTATTGGTGCTAGATGAGATGGTTTTTAAGCCCATGGGTCATGAAGTAAGTCCCATGGGGAATGTTAACAGGTGGGCCCCCCTTAAGCCAGTTGGCACATTAGTAAGGACCGGATGAAAGCTGAAATAGCGTTGTCCTTGCCGACGAGACGAGTCGTAATTTTATTTTGCTCCTCATCCTGCACTGCGCCTTAATGAGAGATAGGATGGCATGTTGCACTTTCTGATACCGTGTTTGGTATTGGCAGCTTAAAATTTTTTTTTTCAGAAATCTTAATGAATTTCCTACAGTAGGGAGGAATGCTGGGGTGCTGTTCTTTCTCTTTTTTTTTTTTTTTTTGTTAAGTGGATGTTTCCAACTTTCGAGTGAGGTGGAATAGGACAGCATAAAATTGGCAGGGCCCACCCACATTGGGCAATCACTTCTCCTACTGATAATGCAAAGTTGTTTGTAGGCACCCATCTGCAATACAAGTAAGTGTGAAAAGCGCTATGTGGGAAAGCACAAACGGTGAGCGGGAGCAATTCAATGGCTGGGATTCACACAGTGTGTTCACATGCATGAGGCCATGTCTATTTGTTGCAACTGTAACAGAGCTTATAAGATGCTTTTTTTTTTTTAATTGTCCTCAGCAGCTTGCATTAGTAAATTCATGTAAATGAGCAATTAGAAAGCTTTTTACAGATGTGTTTCAAGAGGACTGTAAATACTAGAAGCATTACTTGTCTGAGATTTTCATGTTTGCCTTTACACTGAATGGGGAGGACTTAGACTGCATTTTCTGTACGCAGACTAACCGGGCGTTGCACAATCATAGCATAATTTCTCAAAGCCTAGGTATGTAAATGCCATGGTAATTTCACTGTACGCGAATGGTGAGAGCAGATGGAAATCTTACCAGTGCAGCATTAAAAGTGGTCTGTGAGTGGTATTCTGCCCATTTTAAAGCTGCTCACACCTTTTTGCATTAGGAAAGCGGGTGGAAAAGCTAAAATAGATGTCTTGGCACCGTACTTTACTGGCAAGTAGCAGTTTGCGTGTTCAAAAGCTATTCTAGTCTAATACTAGCATAAAAAGGTGCCCACAAGGTGTTAACTATATCGTAAGGTCATAATTTATTTTCATGAATTCCTAGCCTGACTTGTGCCAGGCAGTTTCCATACTGTGTTCCTAGCTGTGGTTGACATTGTTGCTGTTGTTGGATTAACGCACAAAATCAGAGCATAGGTAGCTTTGTGACGTACTTTGATTGATAGTTATTGATGACTGCTGTGTTAGGAAAAGAAACGGCAGAAGGAAGTGCAACGTGAGAAGGAAATTGCTGAGCAGGAAGTGGAAAACGCATTTCTTCCTCGTGCTATCGAAGGGAAAGCACTGCGAGCGATTCTGGCTAAGCTGGGCTTGGCTGTACACGAGGTAAGACACAAACATTGAACCCTGGTGCCGTGCTGCCGCTTCTATTTGCTTTGTAGTGGGTTTTCACTACCGTGTATTGTGGGTAGGCAAAAAAAGGAACGGGAGCGCAGGTAATTTACAGATACTGTTAACTTTATTTTACTAAAAAGTCGTATTTCTACTTCATTGTGTGTTGTTTGTCATCCTCCTTCTTGGTACATTCTGGCTTGTGTTATAGCATGCTGCTGTTTCAGTTTAGTTGGCCTCTCGAAAAAAAAATTTTGTGATGGTGGTAAAGGTCAGTCTTGATTTTGTTTTAGTAGCTCTGTTCTTTGTGTTTCCCTACTAAGTCGAACCACAGGTGCCCACAGGAGGCTTGTGCTTCACAATCACAGCCTTGCAGATATTCTCTGTTCCTTGGGATGCTTGTCTTTTTCAATCCGATGTGCTAAGTTGTGTAGGTTTATTCTCTGTTCTCTCTTCTGACTGGTAGCAATCTCAATTGTATGCGAAGAATAATACGAAAAAACACTTTGCACGATAAGTATAACCTTCTTTTTTTAATGTTGCGCATGATCATATTACATCGTTGTTGGAACAGAAAGCCTCTGTACTTGCTTTTAAAGGTGCACTTGCTCATTCATTAGAGGTTTTAATGTGAAAACATTAAATGGCTGACTGAGCAGAGTCAGTGTCTGTGGCAGCGAAACAGCTCCTGAAATGGCAGGAGGCGCAGAGGGAATAGTTGAAAAGCAAAATTATAAAAACTGGGCCTGTATGGAAATCAATCCCAGGGCGTTCAGAATGCGAGTTGAGTTGAGTGTACATCCTTGACACCACTTGGCTGCATGGCACTAGGTGACTAAAGGCGGACCTAGTGAATGCGTTGTGGCCTTCTATTTTTAAAACGTCAGAAATGTCGACAACTGGTGCATGCATTCGAGGTACAATGAGTTTGACAGCACTAAGCTGAACATTAATGTAACCATGGGTTAAGGCTGCATATAGGCATAACAATATTCATAGTACCCACTCAGGTGCATTGGCCAATGACGACGGCATCTGCCATCAAAGGTGTTGACAGCTGATTTACCAGTTCCCATTGGCTGTGATGTCAACATACCCACTCAAAGGAGCTCTGTCTGCAGTGTTCCACTGGGACATAAATGCTTTCGCATTCACTACTTGCAAGAACTGCTTAGGTGTACCTGGAGGCTTTTAATAAAAGCTTCATCCGCTTTGCCAGAGCCAATCTTTGTCTGCACAACCAAAGCTCGTGCAGCTGTCTGTCTCTAACATTAAATGGGTTGTAAATTAATTTGACGAATGTGCAAAATTCTCAATTTTTTGCATGCAGGTACCCTGCTTCATTCCAGTATCTGAATTCTATCCTAATAAAAAGAGCAGAAATTTTGGGTGCAAATTGTTCTGTACAGTTGTTGCGATGTTCCTTGAAAACAACATGATAATCGAACATGTTTAGAATTTTTGGGTCTTGATAGTCAGGCGGTGTTCTTGGCACAAGAGTATTTCTAGCCAGCTTTCAATTTGTAACGCAACAAAAACTTCATCTGAGAGGGATCACGCAGGATGTTGTCTCAATATTTAAATAAAAGGTGGGGGGGAAGTCAGGCGGTTACATATTGCAAATATCTATTTTGCTGTGATAAAGTGGACCCCTAAAGTTTTTCTCATGTAAGAATCCACCTGCAAAGGGTCCAGATGGAATACCTGCTAATGTTTCTCATGAGTTTTGCATAGCTCTCACTCAGTTTTTGTTCACTTTACAAAGGATGCGCATTTGAAGGGGAAACAAGCACATCACCCCGAGTGCTGTCTATAGGCCTGATTGTGTGCAGCCATACTACTCTCCCTTTGCCATTGGTCCTTCCACTCGGGATTACTAAGGTTCTCAGCTTTCTAGTGGATGCTGGACTGGAAAAAGCATTTCATCCGAATCTTCTGTCCTTGTAAATGTTTTTCTTGACACAGCACCCTGATAAAAAAAAGATTAAAAATAAATGAAAATACAACCACAGGCCACAGTGTATGTAATTTTTTCTCTGGCACATTGCAAGTGACATTGTGAGGAACAAATGTAGCGCTGGAACAAATGTAGCAGCAGGGGTAAAAACAGAAATGCGACACCTTCCCGGTCCCAGTGACTTCAGGGTGCCATGACGAGTTATACCATTTTGTAGGCAGTTGCCAGTTAGTGGCTTTGATTTATGTGCTTAGCAAAAAAAGAAAACTCAGGGTGATGAATGTTAAACGTCTGTCTCGTCTTGAAGGACAGCTTATACACAGTAACCTAGTTTCAGATCCATGCGTGTTTCCACTATGCCCTCATGTGTTGCGTACTTTCTCTTAAAATATGGGTCCAGTCTGACCCCAGGGACACGATGTCTCCTCTGCATTCGTTAGCGGATGCTTAGCGCAGTGGATGGCTCCTAATGAGAGTTTATAATAGCTAGAAGTGTTGGAGCAGGCATGCGAGGGCTTCGAAAAGTTTTTTGGATCTTCTTGACGCATCCCTCAGATAAAAAGTGGATGGTATGTTTAGCTTTTTGGGGTGTGTACAAGCCTTTGTGTACGTGAGGACATGCAGTGTTTAAAGGAGCATTCACGCGCCTGCCGTAGGGGTGCGGCTACACGGCATGTGCATAGGTTTCAATGTTGGTGATTGTGAGCCCCTGGGAGGCATATTCTAGCTTATTTTAGGGGGGGAAAAAACTTCACCTTCTGTAAAAAAAAATGTAAGCATTCTGTGCATTTGTCGTATTTTTATCATTTAGCAGACGTAGCATTAAAAAAGTTTCCCTTCGAGGCACAGTTATTACTTTAACTAATTGAGCATAGAACACGGTGAATCGCAACATGTATGTTAACAAAATGTGAGCATTCTGGTTCATATTTGTTAAAGATGAAAGTGCAAGACTTAGCACAATTTGACCTTAAAGGAGTACTGACCCCAATTTTTGGTGTTAATATTATTACACAGTTCGCTTCCTTTACACAATAGAATACCCTGGGTGAAATATGATTGACCTGCGACCTGTGGAACATACTTCAATTTGGTCTGATTTATCGCGCCGATGAAACAGCACACAGAGTGGTGCACAGCAAATGGACATCAGCGTTACATCACTCCGTGAGAGGGAAAAAAAGTGATGTAGCTGTCTGCCTCCAATGCGCATCAGAAACTCGTGACGTCACTTCACGCGTGCGGCCCGGCGACCAGCGGCGAGCTGCGATTGTGCGCTGGCATGTTCACGAAGTGATACACCGAGGGCATAACCGCTGCCCAGAAAGTCACTCTTACCAAAAATAGAGTTCCACACGCGGGAAAAGAGCCGATAATAAAGCCCATAATCGTAACAGAAGCCACCATCAGGTCTTTATTTGAAAATGGTCACCAAATTTCCGCCGCAACTCTAGGCTTAACGCCTTCAGGCAGCTCATCTGCTCAGCTCCGACGCAGGGGGGGGGGGGGGAGGGGGGAGGGGGGGGGGGGGGGGCGTTGAAACAACGCCTCCTCTGGCCTTTGCGGTGTTTTGACGTCCGCACAAAGCGGTGAGGTCATTCCGTGGTCCTGCCACACGCGCCCTCCGGACTGGAAGCGCGGGAAGCCAAAACGGACGATTTTCAGGCCGTTAAATGTAATTAATTATCGTGCCCTCAAGTATTTAACGTGCTGTTTTGGGTTCGCCAGGCTGTTAAGCATTGATAAAATCAATAAAAAAGGAACATAAAATTTTGGTGTCAGTACTCCTTTAACACTAAGCTTTGTAATGTATCGCAGAACATATAATAGCTTGACGTGTACTGAGTGAGCAGTTTGTACAGTTCGGTTAGTGTATACGTGACAGCTATGGGTGTGCAAATACTGAATAGTAACTTTCGAATTGAATATCGAATCGAATTGGGAAAAAAAGCCGAATATCGAATATCAATTTCTTTTACAGACCTCAATTGTTTATAAGTTTTTGGTGAAAACAGAAGCTTCTTCGCATGTTCGGGAGTCACGGCGTTCTTTTTCAACTTGAAGAACGCACTTTTCAACTCCCATTTGCAGCAGTCCGATTACTGAGCCACGATGAGGCAGTATTTCAGGAATCTGAAGCGAACACGATATGCATTTGAAAAACGACTTGCACTGGAGTTGCTGACTGCAATCATAGGCAATGACTAGACAGCACCTCATAACTCTGAAGCGAACACTTTGCAGGCATGAACAAATGTGACACTAAAACACTGTGCAACCACAATCACGGAGCACAGTAAGGCACTTCTTCCGAAGCGCATGGAGAGTGTGAAGCATGAATGATAATGTTCCGGAAGGAAAGCTTGCACTGCAGTCTCCGTGCACAAGCCTCCACTATTCCCTGTGGTATAAAAAAAAACCAGTGTATCGAACTGGAAAAAATACCGGTTCGGTTATGGTTCAGGGTCGGGAACATTCATTTCGTTCCGGTTCAGTTCCGGTTCGACTAAATGATGCGCTGAACCGGTTCGGAAGCTTGAACCAGTTCGCAAATCAATTCAGGGCTCAATTATTAGCGAAGTGCGAAAAATCGGTTTTGTATAACTTAAATTCACCATAAAACTCAAGTATATTTTTCTTCACTCTAACTATTGGTATTTGTTTTTCTTCAAATAAGCGTGGTGCAATACTACAGTCAATTTTTAAAATTTAGGCCAGATGTAACAGAAAACGTACCAGCCTCTTTTTCACCACCCCTACTGTCGTCCTAGAGACTACATAAAGCCACTGCTAAGAGACATGACTGTTATTTATTGGTGTCCCTTGCTTCATTTTATTGTACTGCTTGGATGCTAACAATGACTTTTAAGACATTGCCCATTCTGCATAAATTACTTGTTATGTCACTGCTGATGCTGTGTAGCAGAAAATTTGAAAGCTTTTTGGTGTTTCTCGCCACTTCTTACGAAGACAACGTCCGTGAGGTCATAATGGAGTTTAACGAGTCACCAAAGGCAGTTCCTTCAAATAAGGCAAGGTAGGGGTTTGTTTTTATGGCCTATTTAGGGTCCCTTGTCAAGCGTGTAAGAAGACGCGGCAGAAAAATACCGGCGACCACGGGCTGCGGCCCCTTCGTTATTGGGCTTGCTACCACGATAGCCAAGAGCGAATGCTACCTGCATTCCGGTTACAAAACAATCAACAAATAAAAACCTTCCACATAAAGCACGCTCACACACGCATGCACACACAACAGGGCATTTTATCCGCCTGTGAAGAGCAGCTTCTCCTGTACAAGAGACTTCCGAAGATTCTAGTGGAAATCAGTGAAACCAAACGTCCAGTGCCCAACGCTGGGCACATCTCTCAATTCGAAAAAACACAGTCTCTAGAATTTTGAATTGACGCTCGGAATTTCGCATTGACTCGTCTCTTCGCTTATCCCACCCGCCGCGATGGCTCAGTGGCTGAGATGTGCTGCTGAGCCCAAGGACACGGGCGCGATTCCCGGCCGCGGTGGCCGCTTTTCTGATGGAGGCGAAAAGCGAAAACACCCTTGTGTTCGAGATTTCGCCGTGCGCTAAAGATCTCGAGGTGGTCGAAACTAATCCGGAGCCCTCCACTACGGCACGCCTCATCAGCTGCGTAGCGTAGGCGGGTTAAACTTCATAATCAATCAATCTTCTCTTGTCCCCCTGTAGTACGTTTAAAAATCTTATTTCTTTGCCCCTTTGCCCTATTTTTTCCTCTTTCGTGTTGTGTGAGGTCCGCCTCACTTGTATAAAGCCGATGCGTCGAACCAAAAACAAACATATGTGCGTCTCTTTCTTCCTGTGCCCCATTTGTGGCGCTGTTGTTTTATTTCTTACAATTATGCATGTACCTAAAAGCCAAAATTTCAGCACTCTTTAGGGGCTACAAATAGTCACAGGAAAATGTAGGGCTTGAACTTTGGCTGGTACACAGTGCAACAATCTCGTCGACTGATTGCACTTGCACTGTCCCAGTGAGAGAGAGAGAGCGACAAACGTTTTATTGAGCCTTTAAAGTCCCCTTAGGGGGCGTGGTGACAAACGTACCGGCAACCGCGGGAAGGGCGAAGTGGTGCTTCAAACCTTGTGCAGGCTGCAAAGAATTTCACATTTCTTCTTCCCAGCCTTGCACCCTGCTTGCTCGACTTTCAGCAACATACCATGACAATTAGGGGCCTTAATTGCAATATTGGTGTGCAGTCGTTTCACCGTGGTGTGCAGTCGTTTCGCGCGAGAGATTGCGAAGTTGATGGCGCGTTAAAGAAAGAATCCGCTCATAATACTGACCACCCGTCATCAGTAATGGGATGGTCGAACCGTTTTGTCATGAACCGGAAACCGTTATCTTTTCTTTCGGTTCAGTTCCTGTTTGGGTTCAGCCGACTCAAAAAATAACAGTTTGGGTTCAGTTGCGGCAAAAATACCTGTTTGGTTCCGGTTTTTTATTTGGTTCGGTTCCAGTTCGACACCCTGAAAAAACAAAACAAAAACAAAACATGCAATAAGCATACACCAACTGCATTAAAAAAGGCCAGAACCTCTTTTGATTTTACCTTAACAGAGGCGCTGTCACAAACACAACAAAAGCGGCAGTGATTGCGTTACTGGAAGCTGCCGTAACAGTCGACGACGACGGCACGGAGGAACGATTTATCGATGCAATCACAAATTACTCCATGTGTGGGGCAAAATTTATGGCCCCTGCAAGGCATACTCATCAAAAGCTTGTTTTGGATGAAACTTGCCGAGCAGACAGTGTAGCAACAGTACATTAGCGTGCGTGAACTTCTTTCGCTTTCACAGAGTTAGCATATACGGAAAATCCACTCAGCCATTCGAAAAATCGAATAGTGGGTATTCGATTCTTAAATCGAATTATTTGCAGAGGTACTATTCGATTTGTGTTGGAATATTCGAGTATTCGCACTCCCCTAGTGACAACTTCTTTTCGTGAAACTTGCTGTCATGGCTGGAAGCAACATTGAATGCAAGGTGTCATTTTGCATTGTACCGCCATAGAGGTTGATTTTATATTGTTTTCTGGTACATACATAAAAGCTAAATGAGGCCTTTCCTGGGCATTGCCATTAACTGTTCTTTGTAAAGCCATGCTACTTCTCCATAGAAAATTTTGCCTTGAGAAAATGTTGGAACTTGTGTGTGGTGTAATGTAATGGCAAAGCATTAATTCTTGGGTAATTGCAGTGTGTGGTTACTAATAATGTCAGCATGATGCACAAAGTTGCTTACCTGTCATTGAATATGGTGCCTCTTTTGTAGCCACTGGACATTGTGTTAGTTTTGCTTACATTTTTTTTTTTTTACAGGTTCCTTCAGATGGGAATTGGTAAGAATTTTTGATAATTTCAAACGCAGACACTGGATTTATGGAGAAATGTCTGTCGGAAATCAGCTAATACAGCAACAGCATTTTTGCTCTCCTAATGTGGAATATATAATCTCATGTCATAAAAGTGAAGAATTCTGCTTTCCTCTTTACGTCAACAAGTTTTTTTTACATGCAGCTGTGACCACTCGATTAAATACAGTATCTGTTTTAGAAGGGCGCATATATACTACCCACATAGAGTTCTCGTTGTTTAGCCACTTGTTGTGTTTTAAAACTTGAATTGCTTGTAAACACTGTAAACCAAAATTGTGCAGTTTGACCAATTTCAAGCTTGCAGGTAACTTTTATGAGGTAAAAAATGGAGTAGAACACCTTAAATTGATTTAATGCAGCTGCTTTGTTTATTGCCCCCACAGGGTTCTAGGAAGTTGTTATGTGGAAAGAAACAATTTTCGGCCTGACTGTCGTCAAATAAAGTGCATGTGTGACCCTTTTTTCGCTTAAAGGCACTCAAAATTTCAACCTCTTGTAACCGTTATTTTCGTATAGTCTGGCTAAAAAAACAGCAAGATACAAAGTATGACAGCTGAAATACGCGTATCTGCGGTGCAAGCGGCCATCAAAAATTGGTATTTTGAAAGTGAAACTGAGAAGAGTGCGGCCATTACGGCCAGGCTGAAGGGACGCTCCAGCCGGCCCAGCCGGCGAGCGAGCAGACGCCTTGCAGCCGGCTGGCTGGAGGGAACCTGCGCACAACACTTCACTCTCGCTACAGTCCTAGGAGAAGCAGCCTAGCAGAGCTCGACCGGTTCTCCTGGCTGGCCGTAGGAAAAAGCGCAGGGCCGGCCGCATTGTCACTTCCGCTTCATGGCTGTTTGTGCGATCTGCCGGAAGGTGCAGCGTCGCCTGTGACAGAGCTATTTTAAATGCTTCTGATTAATTAACCACGCATTTCACGGGGCTACCAGTCATGTCCCGGTTGGTTTGGCGGTACGTACTGTACATTCAAAGTGAATTTGGCCGAAGTTAAATTTGGATGCAGTTGGCCTATAAGTAGTTTTCATCCACAGTTTATCACTCGACTCACTTTTCCCTGATGCTTAAAAAAGTCTGGTTTGTTTGAGGGAAATATTTATTGTGTTTGACATTAACTACTGTGGCATGAATTGTGGCACTGTACCAAAATTTATTTCCCCTTTCTGTGAGATACTATTAGTGTTTGCCATACTATTAGTGTTTGCCTAGATGAATAGCGAGAACCAAGGAAAGTTAATGAAACTACGGAATAATGAATGGTCTGCAAGTCGGGAAGCAACAGAATAGCTCGTATGGGAATGAAAAAACAAAACCAGTGCAGTTTTGTAAATGCTAAAGACGCTCGTCTAAACTTCGGCCAGGTAGGAGTCGGCAGACCCAACACTGCTATTGCACAGGATATGGTGTTGAGGGGGAGGAGGATGCTTAACTATCGTTTGTGTCTGAATGCAGAATGAAATTGAGGTTTTAGTAATCACACACACAATCACTTTCCTCTTGTTTTCCGACTTCAACGAACAGCTGATCACTGGGCCGACGCATTTTTTGAAGTTCAGGGTAGGCAGTTCAGAAATGATAAGAGGTGTCACTGAAAGAGTGTGGTATCTAATAAGGCCCTCTGATTTTAGTTGGTGCTAGTTTCTGCAGGCTTCCTGTGTCATATGGTGATCTTTCAAAGAAGCGTTTAGTCACGGATGTGGCTTACTCTATAAGGCCGTCGCCGCGCTGCTTGCGGAGGATATATGTAGCAGATGATGAATGCTTGCGAGCTCTCAACTAAGGACAAGACGACCCAGCATTAAATTCTTTGTTGGGTGCCGGCCCATGGGTATAATTTTGTATTATCCCCCATACTTCTTTTGTAGAATGTATACTTCTTTCGTAGAATGTTCGTAAAATTTATACCACAATGCTCGTCCCAGGTAGTGATCAATATCTGAGGTATGATATTTGCAAGTGTAACTGGCGTGCTGTTAGGTATGATTGCTCCGCTAGATTATGTAAGCGCACAAAACTGATTTATATCGTAGTGTATAGCCGTAGCATGACCATCTGGGGGAACGCTGCTTGTGGAGACACTGTTAGTAAATTTCAGGGCAGTGGAATCACAAGCAGCTTTGCGACAATGGACTGTGACACACACCCCCGCTCATACAGGTGGAATGCACCACACCAAGATAGCGTCAGAAATGTTTACACTCTTGTAAATGCACCACGTTTGTGAACAGAGTGACTGCTCCACATTAATATGTATTTAGAACGCATTCAAACAGTAAGTCTCAGTCTTGAGCGTGCCCCAAAAGTAGCGGGTACAGTGGAGAGCAGGCCGGAGGGTCCCGTGGCTGCTTTCGAAACGGGCCGCTAGAAGGATTTCAGTGGCGCCCTTACAGGCAGCACTCGAGGCGTATAGGAGTCAGTGGCTCAACAGTGTTTGAGACCCAGGTGTTTTAAGCCTGTTGCTATTCTTGCAGATGTAAAAATATAGTCTAGGTATTTCTTATTTAGCACATTGAAGTTATGAAAACTGGCATAAAATTTCTGTCAACAAAAATTTCTTACATTTGCCCGTATAAACATTTGTGTTTGTAATGGCTGGTTTTGCAGTGGTAGTCCTTTGTGGCACACACATGCATTTTTTTTTCCCACAGTACGTTGTCTCCTTTCACTGACAATTAGATCTCGGGCATATTCATAACAGGTTGAAAGGCCTAGGAATCTATGGTAACTTTATGTGGATTGATAGGACAACGAGGGGTGTGCGTCTGGGAAGGGTGCATTTGGTGGCAAAGCATTTGCATAAGCTCAGTGATGCTTATTTAACCCAAAGGAGCAGAACTATTGGGTTCTACCAGAGCAGTATTTAGAACTCGTAATGTATGCTGTGGGAGCTGCGTACGGCAGAGGTTTTCAGGTATTTTGCCCTGAAGCAATTGTATGAATAACAAACACTCTGCAGTGCCAGTGATTCTCCCTTGTGGTTTGGCTGACAGGGTCTGCCACGAGCAAGTGGAAGTGTCTAGAGACTAATAATGGCTTTATTGCATCAATGAAACAATCAAGAATGACACCTCACTGTTTTGACCTAGCTGGGTTTCAGAACCAAGCCTTTGTGCCTGTAGATTGGTATTCGAAGGCATTATGTAGTGGTTAAAGTGCAGGCGAAATCTTTTGGCTTTTGCGGGGCCAGACTAGGGCTTCTGTGGTGTAAGGACATCATTTGGTGAGATTTATGTGGGCAGGCTCACTGTTTGCTGTTGCTTTCAAATTTTTCTTTGTGTGCCAGCATTATGTGATGTCACCTTTAACAATAAATATTATGTTCTGTCCTTTAGTATGTACAAAGCAATGGAGCACCAGCTTGGCCTTCTTGGAGTCTCGGTAAGCTCTTGCATAATGGCCCTCTTTGGTTACCGTGCTGTATTGGTGGCACGCCAGGCAGTCTTTTGTGACAGCAGCACAAAGTGCCTTTCCCTTGTTAGCTCTTGTAATGCAGACATACTGTGCTGGTTCACTTGTGATGAGCCAAGTGGAGTTTTTTGAATGAAAATGGAAAATTCATTACTATAAGCCTTTCCTATCACTGCAGAGCTAGGAATAATGCCCCCCTTATTCGGTTACAACTGTGTACCCTTGTACAATATTAACTTTTGAAGCTTTCTTTCTCTTTGTTTTAGTGTGCCTTAATATCGAAGTGAGGAACATTACACTTGTTTTTCGGTTTCTGATGTTACCATCTGCTTAGATATTTTGCACAGGCCCCAATTTTTTGGTGCTACAAGCAGAGCTGCAAGCTTAAGTTACTTGCAAACATTTTAATTACCACCAGACCCATCACAATATTAGCAAACATGCATAACCTTCAGGCCTTTGAATGCACTGTGCAAGTTGTGCTTCTCCCTCTTTTTTTTTTTTTTTTTTTCCCCCAAAGGGAGCAATTTTAAGCACTAAAAATTAAGATCTGGTGAAGCTAATTTGTTTTTTCATGAATTGGAGAGAGATTTATAGTGTCCTATACTTTTTTTAATAGCCTAGTTGTGTGATTTGTGAAAACCACTATTCCAGAATGTTTTTTAAGCATTTTCTGATTCCTTCATGAAGCCACTGTAATGTTTAAGGTCTTGTGTTAACAAGAATTTGGATGGTGAGCTTACAAAACCTTCTTGCCTTGAAATTAAGATTAGCAATACGTAGGATTAAAATTAACTTGCAGAGTTGCTGCAAGTACTTTGCATTAGATTGTTGCTAGCTGCACAGCGGAAGTTACAGGATAGTTGATGCTTTTGGCATCACACGAAATGCTGAGACATTTTAAGAGCTGGAAACAAGGTTGAATAAAGCACTTTTGAGGCAGCAAAGTAATTTTGCCTTCTTGGAATGTGGCCACTTGGGCATGGAACAAGTTCATAACGAGCCCCAATGTTTCTATAAATGGATAGCAGCATGTTTATGGCGAATTAGTTCTATTTATTTAACAAACATAAGCTGGCAACTTATTATTTTAAGTTGTGTATTCAAGTTTTATGACCTGTTCAATGACCCAGAAGGCGGAAGAAAAATTCAAAATGACTTGTAGATTTCACCGCAGCTGGAAACAGCAGCATCAAAAGTACATGCTGCTGCTGTTACAGAACCATGCCCATGCATGAACACGCATACAAACATGGGGGATGGACCAAACACTGCAGTGGTATTAGTACTACAGTCAAACCTGACTATAACGAAGCCAGATAGAGCGAATTATGCTATATATCGAACAAAAATAAATCAGTTACGGAAATACACGCGAAACATATTCCTTATAACGAAGTTCACATCTGATAAATCGAAGTCGGCGTATCTAGAATGACCACCAAAATGCATGGTCTCGGAGCGGCGATTGAGATGTTGATTGGCCGCGACCATTGAGCAAAGGCCGCGACTGAGAATTGCATCTTGTGTGGAGCGACATGACGCCCGACACTTTCTGTAACTGTTTCCGACGCGTGGAACTCACAACGGAACCCGCCCAGTCAGTGAGTCCGGACCAAGACGGCAGCTTGCCAACCTTGTCGATGCTGTGCCGAAAGGAGTGTCCTTCGAAGATTTCCTGAGTGTCGACACCGACGTTACCGTCACTGTAAGCCCCTCGGACGTGGGCACCGTCAGCAGCACCGTCGTAATGCTGATGAAAAGCACCGAGGAGGCAGAGGATGTTGTGAGTGAAAGCCGTCCGACGCTTAATGAAGTGCTTTCGGTAGTCGATGTCATCCGCCAATATTTCTTCGATATTGAAGGACACGGACTCAAAACAATGTCTCGTGTAAAGAATGCTGTGCTAGTTGACGCTGCCAAAATGAAAGGAAAAACAAAAATCACCGCTTTTTTTTTTTTGGAAGTAGGCAGTTAAGGCGGAAAGTAGCTTTATTATTTGCAATAAACCGATTGCTTTGTGCATGGTAACGACATGTTTTGTTTGTTTCTGCATGCGGGGGTGGCGGGGGGGATTCCCGCGTATTGCGAACTCATAACAATAAACTCATTATAGGCGGGTTCGGCTATGTCGAACTATTGGATATATTGAACCAATCGTGGCGCATATTGCAGTTCGCTATAACCGGGTTTGACTGTAGTATACCCAAGGAGGGTTATCTGTCCAATGCCAACACCCACATATGCGCACATAGTGTGCCTGCGTGTGAAATCTTGATATACTGTATGAAATATTGTCCTTCAATAATCATCATAGTGGCATAGCCGTGCATCAACAGCTATTGCTGTTGGCCGTATCCCTTTAGTTGCTGAGATTTTTTTTTTTCCTTCAAAACTATAAACATGTAAAACATCGTTGTTTAGTCTATGGAAGCTGTGAAAACAATTAAATGTAAGCAAACCTTGGATGTTTTAAACATTAGTGGGTCTGATTTGAGTGTGTTGATGCACAAACAAGGGTCTTCTGTATGGTGTAAAAAACATAAGTGTCAAGCAGGATATAAATTACAGGTCTTTTTTGTGTGGCCAAAGATTATAGTATTAAAATGTACTCTGTGCAGGTGGCACAGACATCGTTTTAATTCTGATTCTTTTTTTGTTCTGCACCCTTGTATGTTTTCTAGAAAACCATGAGCGAACTTCGGCAGGAAACTGCGGACTACATGCTGTCCCATGCTGAAGAGTTTCTTCCTTTTCTGACAAGCAAACAGAGTGGAGATATGATGACTGCAGGTAGCCGATAATCTTTCTCTGTACTTGTGTAAACAGTCAAAAACATTGACATTGGAAATGAAATTCAATCTTACTTCTACAATGCCTAAATCTTTTTTATTTATTGTGTATATGAAGCCATTGATTTTTACTAGAGGTGTGCGGATATTCAAAAATTTGAATACTTTGTGAATAGTGGTGCTATTTGGATTGATTCTCAGTGTGCCTTTGCTGTTTGTATTGTTACATTTTTGCAAATATGCAGAGATGGCAAAGAATAAATGATAGATGAAGTTTACTTTGCCACAACTTGTGCACATTTTTCCGAATTTCACTGTATGATGCATGTTTCGGGGAGGCATTGGTGGGGGGATTTTTCGGAACAGTACGGCAGCGGTGCAAAAAAGCCCAATACATGTAAACCTTGCACAAAGCAAGTCTGTGCTAACCATGAGGTATAAAATAGGACGCCACTTGTAGTAAAGCTTAAAACTGCAAATAGGTATTTTTTGTTTTTGGCACAAATTAAAACTTAATCCAAACCTTAAAAAAAGAATGTTCAGATTTTTTTTGTATTTGTACCTTATTTTAGCATAAAGGATCATAATTCTGGCACTTAAGCTGCACTGAATTATCTGCTTTCATTGGCACTGTCACGGCGTAGCAGAAACTCTGGAAATGTTGGACAGCCACTGATGACGAACAAGGCCAGAAGGTCGTTTCTAATTTCTTGGCAGTGGTGATGGCTAGCCACAGGTGCCAGGAGCGAATATGAGATGGATAATGATTTCGTTGAAATAGTTCAGAATTGGTGCAAGTATGTTTCTAATGGAAACCCGAAAACTGCAATTTATAGTTTCTCAGATAAGTTTCACTTGGTTTTAAAAAATCAGTCCAATCCAAAAGCATTGTAAAAACTTTTATATGGAATGAAACAAGCAGAAACAAACATGAGTATGTAGCTTTGTTGATGGTTTGGAGGCATCTTTGGGCTACAAGGATTTAGTATTAGCCCAAGTACACTGCTAGTGTTACTATCGTACTACAATTGCTATTTCATCCTATTGCTGTTTTTCACACTATTTTCTATTATAACTTTCTGACGAACTATAATGATCACAGTTCTCTTGAGAAACAACAAAAGAATGTCAGAAGTATCAGTATGATGAATTTCTATGTAATTTCTAGGAAGTAAACAAGACGTGTGCAGGGCATGCAAAATGTGGCCAAACTTTTAACCCTTTGAGGGTCAAATTTTTTGGCCAAATGTGGCCCCAGAGGATAGATTTTTTTATTGCTGATATAAATTCAGACGAATCTATTTTGAGAAAAAAAATTGTAATTTCTTTTGGGTGATCATAAAGTGATAAACAAATCGTTTGTGTTGTTACAAACGTGTGGTTTATTCATGAGTAACGTAAGAAAAATTCTAAGGGTTCGCGGACGCAAGAAGCGCCCGGAGGACGAAACCGAAGCGCAAGCGATAGCGGGCACACAGCTGTAGCAAAGCATAAGAAAAGAAGAGCCATCGGCGCAAGAAAAAAATTTCACTAATTTCCGCGGTGTGGCACAGCACATGCCAAGCGAGAAAAATGATCAAAAAAGGCGCGCTTTTTAAACATGCCAGTGATGACGTACATGTACGTCAGTGATCATTTTAAGGGTGTTCGCTAGGGACGTACATGTACGTCATTGACCCTGAAAGGGTTATAGCCTTGCAGATGCTGCCTGAAATCACACGTGGTGGTAGTATGACTCTCCGTTTGCAAGCCTTTGCATAAGCAGCCTTCTTGGTACACTGTCACAGGACATCAGTTAAATATACTTTGGACTTCTGCACCACAAATGTTTGCACGCGCATGCACACTGCTCAGAAACTTGCAGCACTCAAAAACTTGCGTGCTGCAAAGGAGGAGGTGGCAATGGTGCAACCAAGAGGTGTAGATGTAATGGTTTAACTGACATGCACTAAAACTTGCAAAAAGTTAGAGGGGAGCATGTAGTGCGTAGCTGCCAGGAGGTAATGAGGCCAACTGGACGTATACACCCTCTCGTCAAGCAGGGTGTGTCAAAGTTCTTGGTCAAGTCATTGGTGTGTTGCACTGCATGCAATAGATCACATGAGAATTCAACAAATTATGACATAAGCACATTTGAAAAATTTCAAGTTGCAGATTTGACTTTCAAAAACAAAAGATCACATGCAATTTTTCGTGGCTATGTTTTCTGGTAATACCTAGTAGCACATTTGTGCACAACACGGGCTAATGTTTATAAATGCAACATGGTTTAATCCAGGTCATTTGGTGCGTGCTTGGGTTGTACTATCCAAAACGTTGCTTTCACTGAGAGTTATTTATGGTAGTTACTGGTCTATTTGATGGCATTATGTACGTAGTGTAACTGTTTCAAGCATTTTCTTTATAGCATTTGGGAGGGGAGTGTGTTTTGTTGTATGTCGACTGCTTGCTTAAGCCACTTTTTTTTTTTCTTCCCATCATTCAGAGGAATATGAAGATTACTGCTCACAGGTTTCAAGCACCACAGCCTGGGGAGGTCAAGTTGAGGTACTAATCATGCTTGCAGCTCATCCCTTGACAAATCATCATCATTATCATCATCAGCCAACTACTGCAGGAAAGAAGCCTCTCCCAGTGCATGTGCAGATCACACACAGCTGCACCGGTGTGGTTCGAGTAGTTGCACAATTTTGTCCATTTGTAGGGTAAATGGCAGGAATAGGGCTGTGACGTACAATAGGAGGCCTGTGACATTGTTCTGTTGCGTTTACCTCTTTTGCGCAAGAGCCAATTCTGATTCAGTGGTTATGTATTAGAGCCCCATTTATGATGCTGTCACAGCACAATGTTTTTGAAAGCAGCACAGAAAAAAAGAAACAACCATTCGGTAAATGTTAGAAGTTTAGCTGTTGAGTGAAACTTCATTACCATGTACCATTGTAACTGAACTACCGTTAAGTTTAGGTGTTAAGGGTAGGTATTTCCCACACCTTCCTTTGGTATGAATATCTATTTTAATAGAAGTCCCAACCTAAAAGTTGCACCTGCTTCGATGCCTGTGAAAACCTTCCACAATCCATCTGCGAACACAGACGCCCATTTTCAGACAAAAGAGAAGGCACTTCTCCAGTTTGATTGTTAGGATAAGGGCCAAGTCAAAGCGTAACATTTGAAGAGCGCAAGGGGAAATGTTTCAGATAAGACGGTCTGTCGTTATGACGGAGGAAGTTGTCATGGGTATAGTGCTCGTGTGTCAAGTGTGGCTACTTGTTGTGGATTTTGGTACTTGACCCTAAAGCTTGCCCATCCTGCATTTCTTACTGGATACTTTTGTAGCTGTAGTTTGGGTGGGTGTGCCTTTGGAAACTGAAGGTTGTATATGCCAGCCCCAGTCTGTGCCAGTTAATGCATCACCCAGTAAAATGAGGAAGCGATGAGACAGCTTGGCATGATTGTCATTGCTCTACTGACACCAAGTGAGGAATGTTCACGTGGCTTGTGCTGCTCTTGTGCTCACAATTTTTCTGCACTTGGTTAGATGCTTGCAAGGCTTTGTGCTAATAAATCGATGCCAATTTGCACCTGCACCGTGTCTCTTCTATTCTAATGCATGACAGCGAAACAGTGGGAAGCATGCACCTGCCACTCAGCACCCCTCGGGGGCAACTTCGCTTGCACTCTCTTTGACAGGGTGGTAGATGCTTAGCTGAAGGTTTTGAAGCTGCTGTGCTTGTTTCTGCAACCTGCACATTCCCTCTCCAGGGGTCCAGGTGTGAACTCAGATCAAAAGATTTTATGCTAAACGACCAGAGAAGTCATTTTCTGGATGATCAGGTTGATTTTGAAAATTAAGGCTGGACTGCTAAGATGCTTTCTGGGTTTTTTAACCCCATGCGCTTTCAAAACTTGTGCTGGCGCAATGAGAATCGAGCATGGTACCTGCTTGGCTGTGCTTACTGCTATTGCTTTCTGCTTTGCCAGCTGAAAGAACCTACTGTTTTGGTTACTTTCAGTTATTCATACTTAAACTCTTTAGCGTGCTCAAGTTAATACTGTACTGATGTACTCTTGTATGTTAATATTTGGTGTCAGCATTTGTGGAATGTCAAAAGTGAGATATGTCAGTGGGCATGCACTCATTTGATCCTTCAGGTAACATAGCTTGTGCCAGATGCTCTTATTTCAGATAAATAGAATAATCCTATTTACCTATCTTTTGATTGGGAAACATGACTGAATTTTTTGAGGGGGGTGGTAGATAATGAACGGCAGATATGTTGAATGTTCTTCAAGAATTTCCACAGAAAGTACTTTTGCCAAGGTTCAATTAAGGAGCGTAGCATTAAAGTATTTAAATACGTGCACACATTTCCCTGTACGAGATTTTGGCGCACGTCTAAGATCCCCAGGTGGTCAAAATTAATCCGGAGCCCTCCACTACGGCACGCCTCATCGCCTGCGTTACGTCGGCACGTTAAACCCTACAATCAATCTACACACATGGCCCTTTTCTTCCAATGTATATCCAGCTGTCATCGTTTGTGTGTGTCCATGCATAACCTTTTTATTGCTTTGATGCTGCTGTTGGTGAAGGAGTGAACGGATAGAAGAGTCTTACCCCCTCCATGTCCATTTTGCGTGATGCCCCCCCCCCCCCCCCCCCTTGCACACACACACTCACCTTCAAATGCCACAGGCACTCCTGATTTGGAGGCCTTGAGACAGGCTTCAAGGAATAGGGTTATAAATAGAAAAACTTTAGTGCTATAGTTATGAAGATAACTAGGTAATTTCTCATTCTGATTGTGGATATGAATTTTGTTTTTGTGTAAAGAAAGGTTATAAAATTTATTAAAATCTGTAGACTTGATTTTATGGCAGCTTCTGTAAAAAAGTTGCTGTTCAGATGCAGCTAAACTTGGTGCCACTTGATTGTGCACAAGGTCAAGGGTTGCAGTAAGACTACTATACTGCCATTTTGTTTTGGAGCAAAAGTTATGACCATTTGAATTTCTGGCTTGAAAAGTGGGAACAAGGAACCTTAACAGCCACTGCAATGATCAAAATGAAGTTTGTTCTGGTTAAAACAAAAAAAGCTGAAATCTAATGAAAGGTGGTTATGGTTGTAGGGTTCTTAGTTGGGCACTTAAAACAAAATAATTGTTCAAAATTGTAAAACACCAAAAACAATGAACTTTTACTTTCACCACCTCACCTTGTGAACTGCAACAGTGTTGAAGTAGTGTTTTTAATTGTGGCCGTTCTGAAAGACTGCCGCAAAGCATGTGAACTTGCAGTACAAATGAAAAAATACTGTGTTTATTTTGTCTACTTTGCATGCCTAAGGGTGAAATTTAAGACCATTTGATGACTGCCATAGTTCAAAGGGCATGACTGACAAAGTTAAAGCTCAAAGTTAGCATTTATTTAAAAAAGGTTTGGGCCTAATTAAAAAAACAACTACCATCGTTCGCTAAATGTGAAGTTCTTTGTTTTAGCCTAAGCAACTAATGTAATGTGCTTTGAGTCAGCTTAGTGGCTGTGCAATTTTCTTCGTGTTTTTAGTTGTTTTTTCATCTCTGCTTTTATACAGTGTGTTGCGACGGTAATTGGAACACTTTAAAAAATTTTCCTGAACGAACCGCCGCTCTGTTCGCGCTCAAACTTCACACGAAGGTCGCATTTTGTGGTCTATTTTGTTTGACACCGGAAACAACGGCAGTACTTACCTGTTTATCCTGAAAATAAATAAAAACGATTTTCGCCTATGGGAAAATGGCGGCGATATGGACGTGCGAGCCCGAAAACCGGGTTTTCTGATCGTCTGTTAGCTCATTTCTAGGTGCATTTTCTGATCGTCTGCTGCACCATTTGGCTCCGTACGTGAATCCCAAACGTGCGTTTCACTGTGCAGGTGGCTCCGTCGTTTTAACATCAACTTGCGCTGGCTCGCGCGTCCAAATCAGCCGCCATTTTCCCATAGGCGAAAATCGTTTTTATTTATTTTCAGAATACACAGGTAAGCACCATCGTTGCTCCCGGTATCAAACAAAATAGACCACAAATTGCGACCTTCGTGGCAAGTTTGAACGCGAATAGAGCGGCGGTTCGCCCAGGAAAAATTTTTAAAGTGTTCCAATTATCGTCGCCACACCCTGTACATGTTCAAGGCTTGCCATTGCAAACGACGAGCTAAGGTATCCTTTTAGATGCATATGAACCCTGAAAGCTTTTCTGAAAAATTCTTCTTTCAGCTACCAACCTTTAAGTATCAACTTTTCATTTGGGTAGTTAACCCAAACAGTGGTCTCGTTTATGCGTACCACATTATTGGTCACAGTGCATTAGCAAGGCGGGGAATAGAAACATTCAAGGAAAGGGTGAGAAACTGAAAAGAGGAAGCTAGAGGAAAAAATGAGTAAAGGCATTTGCTCAGTTAACTGCAAGCATACAGAGTTTCCAGTACGAATGAGTGCTTTAGTTTCCCTTGATGATTGATGAGCAAGACCACTTTCCTAAAACCATGAATGGATGAACTGTCCAGTCTGGTGAGAATGATCGATAGTTGTTGATGATGATGGTGGTTTGTGTTCAATGGCGCAACGCCAGCTAGAGCAAAGAGCACCAAAGGCAAAGTTATTTAATGATACAGTTGTAAATGTAAATACTAAATTGTGTCAGTAAAAACAAAAGTGAAGTGAAATAAAATCTAATGAAGATGGCTGGTGTATAGGGCCAGGATGATTATGTGTGATATCAACCAATGCATGATCAATAGTTTTTCGCTCTGAACTGAGCCATCAGCAGTGGCACAAGAGGTGTCCTATGGTCTTCTTGATGTCAGATGAGTCCCAGGCCTCACTGTCAGTCACCACACCAGGGAGTAATATATGGATCAAGGGTGTTTATATAGAATTTTTATTGCTGCGCTTAGCTGTTTCAGGGTGACCTTGCACATAAGTTGGTATGTTGATGCATTCCACAGTTCATAGCAAGATTCCATATTGTTAAAGTGTAAAAATAAAAATACCCGTAAAATACAAGCAGTTCTAAGAATTGGTGCTAAACTTGACCTTAGCCTTGACCTTGAGTGCAGCAAGCTGTAATGTTGAGGGCGCTTTTACTGTTCTCTTTTGCACTGCTTTTGAAAATGTTAAATATGCTTGAAAGGTAACAGGACATCTCAAACTGCTTGAAGCTTGCCTGTGTGTTTCCTTTTACAGTTTGAAGCTGTAATTGACACAACGATCAGTGACCACTTGGTACTCTGAGAAAATCTTCAGCATGCCTTTTATTTGTTTGCAAAGCATGGCTTGACAGCTTTCACTTATGCTTTAAATTGCATGCTTTCTGCTCTCTGTGCTGTACATGGAGTGTGTGGCATAAAGAAAGCTCCGAGGAATCGGGGTGGGAGAGAGGAGGAAGAGCAACTGTGTGGGGCAATCACTCAGCAGTGGAAGCTTGTCTAGTCTGGCATCTTGAATGTTCATCAATACATATTTTGGTGCATTGAAACAAGGAGGTGTTGAAAAGCAACAATTTTATGTGGTGGGTTCATTTCGTACAAAGCAGTGCAGGCCAAGTCAGCTCGTAAAACTGAATTGCACTTGACCTGAAGAGGCTGGGAGCCTTGAGTCATGGTCATTCACTAGCATGCTTTGAGAGGCTTGCAGTTCTTCACATTGTAGTGTTTAATCTTTTATTTATACTTCCCACAGTCCCAAATGCATCATAATAGGGAAGAGCAGTTACAGAACTGATAAAACTGCAGCACAGTGGGCATTTATTAGAGGTGTGCAAATATTTGAAGCTTCAGGTACTTTGCGAATAGTGTTTGCTGTTTGATTGAATTCGCAGCGCAGTTTAGCGGCTAGAAGTATTTAAACATTTGAAATTAACAAATAGAACAGCAAAAGTTGGCCCCGCCGCATGACAGTGCGCTTTCAAGCTTCACTGCGTGGCACGCCCCTTTGGGTTGGCTTTTTTGCACGACGCCAAAGCTGTGCGAAAACCTTGCAGGAAATGCATCCTGAAAGGTTCGCACATGTTACTTGTGAACCTTGCAGGAAAGAAGTGCATGCTAACCCTGGTGTGTGTAAGGTGAAGTGGAATGCCACCTGCGCAAAATTTATGAGCCAGAAATAAGTTTCCTGTCAATGCGGTGGTGTGAGTGAGGAAACAAGAAACTTGTGAGGAAACTTGTTGGCTTGTAGTGAAGTTGCTCCAGGCACTGGCATACCTGGCCTCTTTTTGATCACTGGAGAGACCTGTCAGATATACTTCCTAAGTTCACAGAATGCTGAAGAATCCGCCCTGCATTTCTTCGTGGCAGTGTAATGCCAAATTTTTGTTCTGCTGCTTTGCCATTTGGTCTTTCTTAATCCTCCATTTCTCTTTTTGTAATATTTTCTTATTAAGCTCTAGTAATGAACATTCTGATGTGTCAAGTCCTCACTGCCTAAGTTATCTTTTGTTTTTGTAGCTATGTCTTAGAAGCTGTGCACGTACTAAAGCAAAGGTATCAGTATGAGAAAAATATTCTATTGAATTGCACTTGTGATATTGGTATTTGCGCACCTCTAGTAAGAAAGGGTGGATTTACAGGAACTAACCACTTTCAGAGTGTACGTGGAATGCAGTGGACAATGCTGTTCTCTGAGTGTGAAACACGCCCTCTCACAGTCTCCGCCATTGATGCACAGTCACTGCCATACGTATTTCCGTGGTAGCACTGAAATTCACTTGGTGGTGAAATGGAGAAGCACCGTAAGGATGGTTACGCATTAGTTGACATTTCTCAGGATTTCTGTACAATTATTGTTTTGGGATATCGGCCTTGCATGTCTCACGCCGCGCTGAGGCCCGGTTGTTAAGTGTACGCAAACCAAAGTCGAGTGTGCATATCGTGACCACCGCCCAGGCGCTATAAAGTACCGTACAAGATTTCATTAAGCAACCATGTGAGAAATGGCAATCTGTTATTCGATGTACTGCCATTTCATCTTTTACTAGCCACCTATACATTGCTGCGACAGAAACACAGCAAACTCAGTTTATGCTGTGTCGCACCATGTAAACGACACACTGGGCTTACAAGGTGTAGCGAAGTCACTGCGCCAGCAGGGGCTGGATTGAGATGTGACTGCACCTTTGTGCAAGGCGTGTAAACTTGGTCGCATTTGTGGGCTAACGTATGGGATAGCAGAGGACCCCGGCTAGCTTCACTAGAGAAAGGCTACGTGCCATACATGAAGCCCCAGCGGAATCCGAAGACTCGCGTACTGGTTCAGGTACTCCTATGCGGTAGACAGACTCCAACAATCCAAAGTGAGGCTTTATTTCCTGGCAGATACAGGGCATATACCAGACAACACGACTATGGTTTGCAAGGAGACAGTGGCTCTGTTCGCTCGCTCAAGCCACGGGACTCGGACCTCGATATCCGTCATCACTGCCACGGGAGCGGGGGATACATCCCTTACGACCGGTGAGGACAGAATCTCTCAGCAGAGTCCCGTGGAGCCAACTGGGTTCGCTGTCATTGGGGCATTTGGAGTAGGCACTACCGAGCCAACTGATTCCTACCAAATCACCCAATCGACACCTGGCGGAATGCTAACGCGTCCCGCGGGTCGGCTCCAGGGGAGAGGAGGTCTTCCTCTGGTAGGGGAGAGGGTGGAACAAAGGAAGGCGACAAGCTGGCACTCCTTCCCTCGCGCACATGTTCACAGCGAGCCAGTTCGGCACGTCGCATGGAGTCACCAAGAAGTCACGACTCACGTGACGTGCCGGTTGCCCAAAATGGCGGCTCCCAGCTCACCAAAACATGTGCAGGCGAGGCGTAGGGAAACACGGGTCCCCACATATTGCAGCATGGAAGGAGCAAGGGACTCTGGGATGCACAGTTCTTGGACAGTTTTCTGCAATGAGCTATGTCTGCGGGGCCTTTTCTGTGACCTTTATCTGTGCATTTGGTGGTCTCTCTTATTCGAGTCACCGCTGATGACGGGTGCGGTGGGCACGCCTGGCCACGCACTGCCAAATTATTAAGTCATCAGATGCCCAATCACCGGCATTTCAAAACGTGTTAAAATTCATCAACAGCGTATCCCAAAGAGCAACCTTTGATCTGAAAGTTGAAAAAAGTGGAGTACAGTGCACATCCCCAGCAAGCCTCTGATGCTGTCACCATGGGTGCACTCTGTGATAAGCAAAAGCTCTGCAAATATGCAGTGAGACAGTAGCAACACATGAGAGGAGGGCAGGAGAGGATGCGTCAAGGCGGCCTAGTGACCGTGAAGAGTACTGCTGATTTCCCACTGAATCAGCACAGGGCACCACTATTGTGAAGGCTTGGATAAGCTTCCTTGTGGAGTGCATCGCAGTGGCTGCTGGGCTACCTCACTGCATGGTGCTATCTTATCTCCGTGGCCAGCAGGCTGTGGGCATTTGAAGGTCAGGCTCCACTGTTGAAGTGGAATCGCCTAGAAGGCGATAATAGGCACGGTGACTGACAGGTGCTGAAGCACTTTTCACGGCTCTATAGTTACCTGTGGGAACTTATGTGGGGGGCGCACCATAAACGACGCATTTTAGCTGAATTTTTGTGGTCAAAAAAGGTGATCCAATCGTTGTGAAGAGGGAGAAAAAAAATCACAAGTTTGGATGATGAGTATTAGGAGCGTGAACAAAACACAAATTAGTTTAATAGTCTCTATTGTCCCAACTACCGCAAGGAATAACTGTGTAGGCATAATGATTCCCCGCACGGGGCACCTTGAGCATTCATGGTGATGGTGAGTGGCGACACCGCAGACCCCGAGCCCCCACACTCGCGCTGTAACCAACCGTGGTAATGAGTTGTAAGGGGAAGGGAAGAAACCACAGACGGTGGTCGTGGGAGCAGGGTCAAGCTCCGGCGAATGGGCTCCCTGTCTGTTTACCAGGCAAGGAGCTGCGGGTCCTCTCAAGCTACCAGGATAAGGTTCGAGAAGAAAGTACCCCCGTCCCCTAGCTGCTTTTATTACATGCCATATGGTATTCTTTAGACCCCCCCCCCCCCTCCCCCCACCAAATGGTCCCAAGCGCCTGCACGTGCCAAACCCACGCCGCTGCTACAAATGCCAGCGGCATGGGCACGGTACGAACTCTTGCCGGTGTAGACCAAAATGTGCAAAGTGTGCTCAATCTGACCATCTTACAGAGAACTGTGACGCTAACAACTAACAACTTCACGTGCCCTAACTGCTACGGACCTCACGCAGCGTATTCATGATCGTGTGAAACATTCAATCAAGAAAAACAAAGAATCACTTTGAAGGTCAGTGAAAACATCAGCTTTCCGGAGGCCCGGAAGAGGTATGCACTCTTCATCTCCGTAAGGTACGTTGATGCTGCTCGCTGGGGCGGAGCGGCGCCTGGTTTCGGCGCTGCCGAAATACAGCCCAGCTAATTTGCTTCTGCCCTCACCCCCCGCGAGGCTGCCTTCGGCAGCTGCACCCATCACCAAGCCACTTCCCAAACCGGTAGTGGTTGAGGTGGCCACCCACACTGATGGTAGCGGAGTCACTCCATCTGTGTCACCCTTGCAGGCCTTGAGCACACCCGAGAGTTTCGAGAATATGGACACGGAGGTGCGCACTCTCCAATCCTCGCCGCACCAACTTCCCTGCCCGTGGCACTTGCGACGCCCTCGGTGGTGGTGGACGAAGCGAAGAGCACCCGAAAGGTGCTACATCCAGGTCCAGGGAGCCCAGTTTGTCGGGCACACCCAGGACATCCGACGATAAGATGGACGTCGGGCTGTACCTGCCTGCACTGCAGCATAAGGAACCGGCTGCGACGTTCAAGGCAATGAAATGCCCAAAAAGACCCCTCCAAGAGTACTAGCCCCAAAAGACAAAACATGAACATGAACACATGTATGCACGCACACACACACACACACACACCAGTAGCTCTTACATGTCTATAATGGGAAGAGAAAATATCCAGTGGAACTGCAGAGGCTTCCTTAAAAACCTTGATGATGTCTATGAGTTATTGCATTCCAATCCTCCAAGTGTGATGTGTCTTCAAGAACTCCAAACACGAATTTCTTCAATAGTTACATGGTATTTAGGAAGGACAGGGATGGTGGTGGAACATCCTCAGGTGGTGTGGGCATCATTGCCCGGAAATCCTTGGCATGCCACACTATCCAACTACAGACCATCCTTGAGGCTGTTGCCATTCGAACCATAATCTTCAATAGGCTTATAACACTATGCTCTCTGTACATCCCTCCTGACTTGCAGCTCTCAAGCTTAGATTTTGAGGGCCTTGTAGATCAGCTGCCAGAACCGTTCATTCTTATAGGCGACCTCAACGCACATAATTCATTCTAAGGCTTTTCTCGCACGGATGCCCAAGGTTGCCTCATTGAGAAATACTTAATATCGTTGGGAGCATGCCTTTTCAACAAAAAACAGCCTGCTGCATACTATGTTATAGGACACAACACTTATTCACACCTTGACTTGGCTATTGGTTCCGCAGTTCTCTTTCCATGTCTTTGAGTGGGCGTGGGCACAGACTCATTAGGTAGTGACCACTTCCCCACCTCACTAACATATATAGGTAAAGGCCCAAGCAGTCCATCTTCCCATAAGATGTTCAATGAAGCAAGAGCAAACTGGAATACGTTTACAGAGACATCTAAGCTACACTACACATCAATAAGACACCTACATGTTGAAGAGGCAACCCAACTCCTCACGGCTCACATCCTCGACACCGCTGAAAAGTCCATTCCCCACGGCTCTGGTGCCCTGCGCAACCAGAGGAGGCCGCAGTGGAATGAGGACTGTAGATGGGCGTGAGAGGGCAAGAACAAGGCGTGGGGTATCCTTCATCAGTACCCTACTTCGGATAACATCCTTTTGTTCAAAAGGGCAAAGGCATTTGGAAAACGTGTGCGCCATAAGACAAAACGAGATAATTGATGCTCATTCATAACATAAACTCCTACAATGACACACGAAAAATATGGAAATGAATACGATAACTCAAAGGACAACAAACACACAGCCTACCCCTAGTTAGCACAACAGGGGAAGGGGACACCCTCGAAGATTTGGCCAACAAACTTGCACAACACTTCCAACACGTGTCCAGCTCTGCACACTACACAAACACCTTTATGAAACAAGCTGTCGGCCAAAAAGAAGCCTTTACGGGATGACGACAAGTCAACCAAGTCTTATGACGAGTTTTCGCTTGCATGAGCTGAGGGCTGCTTTAAAGGAGCCATGAAGAGAAAACACAAGTTTGGTTCATTCAAAAGATTGTCTCGTTAGAATCATACTGACACCACTTTTAACGTAAACTTCGCTCAAATAAGCTACATAATTAGGAAAAACGGGAATGGTCATGCGACTGCTGAGCACGAGGTCGCGGGTTCAATTCCCGGCCGCGGCGACCGCTTTTCTGATGGAGGCGAAAAGCAAAAACGCCCGTGTGTTCGAGATTTCGGCGCACGTTAAAGATCCCCAGGTGGTCAAAATTAATCCGGAGCCCTCCACTACGGCGCGCCTCATCGCCTGCGTTGCGTCGGCGCGTTAAACCCTACAATCAATCAATGGTCATGTGACCCACCAGCTCATTTCCCGCAACAGAACCTGTGATGTCACATGGGCTAAGCTCTGCGATTGGCGAAGGCTGGCAGAAGCAGACGCAAATTAGGTAGAGCTTACAAACTAGACGAACGAGCGATTTGCGCTTAAATTTAGGGCACATTCTTTACAAAGCAATAGGAATGATGGGACAAACAGTGGAAGTTACGAAAGCACATGGAAACATAGAAGTACTGATGCGTTCTGCTGTTCGTACTGTGCACAGCATGCTTTGGTTTAGCTGCACAGCACTATGGGGCTTGGGGTTGTCTCAGACGACACTGGCCGATTGACGCAAGGAACAGTGTCTTACGTGACCCCATTTGTCGAGCGAGCACTGTTTCAGGGAACGAATATTTTCTCCCAGAACAAAAACAAGCCAGGTTTAAATGCGGGCAAAAACAAACCAAACGCTTGCCACGGTATGGTGGCGCCATCTAGGTTACGGAACGTAAAGAAACGCGGGAACAAACCAACACCGGTACAGGGTGGAGACAACCTTTGAACGGTCCCGTGCCGCCGCAATTGGGCCATTGGGCTCAACGCGTTATTCTTTTCGTTTCCCACGAGACCTAGCAACGCGAAACAGACAATATGATTCAAACTTCTTCAGTAAACCGCGTTGCGGCGATAATTTTAGCGCGGTTTTGACACAATGACTTGCTTCGGCGGCGAGCGAGCAACCGAACATGGCGGCGCCAGCGTTACGTGTCTCTACCCTGTACGGCGGATGCGTGAATGAAGGTACTCTAGGCTGCAGAGCGGTCGGTTCCCGTGATGTCACTTGGGACCACGAAAACGCACGATTGAGCGGGAAAATCAAAATTTTAACCTAAATTGTTTAATTTCTCAGTGAATAAAGCACCGTTTGTATCCGGACAAGCGCTGGGGGCACTATAAAACACGAAATCTTTCGAATAAAACCAACTTGCATTTTCTCTTCATGGCTCCTTTAAGCACATGTAAACCCTCGGCTCCAGGCCCAGACAACATTACATATATACAATGATACTACACCTACACGCAGACGCTCTTGTAACACTTCTCTACCTATATAACAAGATATGGCTTTTGGGGCACATTCCAAAGTCTTGGAAGGAGGCTATAGTTGTAGCTTTCCTGAAAGAGGGGAAGGGCCCTTCCTCTCCCACTAGCTATCGACCTATTACCCTGACCAGCTGCCTGTGCAAGCTCCTCGAGAAGATGATCAACCGGAGGCTCATGTACTTTCTTGAGAACAATGGTCTTAAGAGCTGCCAGGCAGGCTTCAGGGCAGGGCGCTCCGTGAACTACCAACTCAAGGCACTTGAATCATATATCAAAAATGCCTTCATGCATAAACAGTTTTGCCTTACGGTGTGTTTCGACATAGAGAATAGAGAAGGCCTATGACACCGTGTGGCGTTATGGGATCCTCAGTGACCTCAAGTAATTCGGTGTTTCGGGTAATATGTTAAACACTCTTGCTAGTTACTTGTCAGAGAGAACCTTTTACGTAAGAGTTGGTTGTGCACTGTCAAAGGTTCACGTGCAAGAAAATGGCGTGCCGCAAAGCGGAGTGTTGAGCTGCACTCTCTTCATAGTTAAGATGAACTCTCTTTGAAAGGCATTGCCACCTACAATCTCTTATTCCATGTGTGTAGACGATGTCAAGGTATCTTTCAAATCATGTAATATGTCAATCTGCGAGTGTCAAGTCCAGCTTGGCGTCAAGAAACTTGCCGGCTGGGCAGACAAGAATGGTTTTAAACTTAATCCTGGAAAGAGCTCTTGCATTGTATTCTCCAGGAAACATGGGGTCCATCCGGGCCCATACCCTTTAACCCTTAACCCTTTTGCTGTCACTGACGTAGCGGTATGTTTTCGCATTTTCCCTCCGCAGTGTCACTGACGTACCAGTACGTTCTCCATTGTGCGATCAAAAATTCATGCCGTAGTGCAAAGCTGGCGCGCCTGGACTGTTTGCGCCATCTGTCAAATCTTTCTAGTAGCTCGTATTTTCACTCGCTAGCTCACTGCACAGTATATTGAAGAGTACGGAACAACTGCGCCCACCTTTCGTTGCTGGGGGGCTTGGTCGCTCTGCTCGCTGTACTCTGTTGGGATGAATGACCATGCAGCGTGCATGCAGTTATGGGTGCAAGGGTTTTTGTGCCATCTGTTTCTAGGCTTTTTTTTATTCGGTTCCCACGTCTGCTACGGCGCGCCAGGTTACCCCAGCGCACCGTTGCCTCTCCAATAGACCAAAACGTGACTCAATCGTGGCTTTTGCTCGCTCGCCGCACCCTCACTTGCTGCTGTCAGCAGCAAACGAAGTTGTTGTGTCCCCTCTTTATCTCTATCCGCCATCATGATTTTGACACGTGTCATTTCTCTGTGTCGTGCGGGCTGCTGGAAGTGCTCCCTCCATGTGCGCGGTTACTTTCGGATGGCTCTTGCAGGGCCTTCAGCTGTGGACAGGAGTAATGGTTCTTCCCGATTCCGATCTGAATACGAGCTGAGCTCGGATTCGCACTCTTAGAGTTTCTCATTCGAAGAAGGGGCGCGAGTTCCACAGCGTCAGATTTTGATGTTAAAATGGTGGGGTCGTCGTCCTCAAAGCATGCACGGCAAACTGAAAATATCTGGAAGAAAGGCAGTTCTCACCCTCTTTCCTTTTGACGCATTATGTTCTGGATGCTATCATAGTCAACTAAATCACTGTGCTCCTTCCCTGATATTCCGGAAACCAAGCCTACACTGGGGGTGCGTCAGGGGCAGAAACACTCAACAGTAAAAGGGTTAATGGTGTGTCGATTCCTGTGAACAAGGAGCACAAATTTTTAGGCGTTGTGTTTGACCACAGATTCACATTCATTCCTCACATCAAGGAACTTCAGCGCAACTCCTGTTGCGCCTGCATACTGCCTTGGTTGGCTCTCGTTTGGACTATGGCAGTGTGGCATATGGGTCGGTGACAAAAACAGCATTGCGAATGCTCAACCCAGTGCTACACTTCGGACTTCGCCTTGCTTCGGGTGCTTTCCGCACGAGCCCGGTACAAAGCCTGTACATTGAGTGCAATAAAGGGTCCCTAGATCACCAGTGAGCATACGTGGGCCTGCTTTATCTTTTTAAAATCTCATCGATGCCTCACCATCCTTTTAAGTCAGCTTTTTACGATGCATCCATCTCTCAACTCCTGCTTAACCGTCCATCCTTCTCTGCATCCTTCCCTTACAGAGTTAGAGAGGAAACATTGGAGATCGCTGTTTCCTTTTTAGATACCATCAAAATTTTTGTAACAGATTTTATAGCACCATGGAATCTCAGCCCTGTATCATGGGACATATCTTTTACACAGAGAAAAACCGAGCACCCAGATGGGCAATCCTGCAGCGCTTCTTGTGTCTGCCGAGTTTTATACTGATGCCTCTAAAACAGCCACCACTGTGTCCTTTGCTGCGCATGGTGGCCCCTTCAATGCCTGTAAAACTATGAATAGAAATACAAGTATCTTCACGGCAGAGGCTTATGGCATACTCCTTGTTGCAAATCATAATCTTAGAACTAGAATTCCCCAATCTATAATTTATACTGATTCCTTAAGTGTTGTGTGGACATTGTCATCCCAAAAATCTTCAAAAACCAGTAGTCAATCTTCTGATTAATACCATTATGTCTTTGTGTGCGTTGAACCTCAAAGTGACCATGTGCTGGGTGCCAGGTCACTCTGGGATTGCAGGGAACAAGGCCGCAGATCAAATGGCCACTGCTGCTGCACTTACAACAACAGTTGAAATAACAAGAGTACCCTACACCGACATGAAGTCACACATCAGACAACACCTTCGCACAACATGGCAAGAACACTGGAATGAACAGACAGACAACAAACTACATGTAATAAAGCCACTCTTCAGACCATACACTGATGACACACACAACAGGCACACTGAAGTTACCCTGGCAAGATTACGGATAGGCCACGCACATGTAACACACTCCCACCTGCTCACGGGATCTCCAAGACATCTGTGTAGAAGGTGTGGAGACGGCCTAACCATGATCCACGTACTATCGTATTTACTCGCATAATGATCGCACTCGCGTAATGATCGCACCCCTGCAGTTTTCCGTCAAAGTTCGATTTTTTTTTATTTCCTGTGCAATGATTGCACTCTGAACTAGCCACACCAATATGTCGTATTTGTGCCAAGTCTAGCTCTATGATGGTCGTGCGTACCTCTCTCTCCTTCCCTTTTAAACAGGACATGGCTACGTTATTGTGGCAGTCTCGCCGATATTAGCGATATCAGCAAGCATGCGTTAAATATTGATGAGGAAGAAACTGTCACTAAATGCACATAATGTGCTCACAAGACAAAGAAAAAAAAACGCGCTCAGGGTGCTTCGTCGGCAGCCATGTCTGTTTTGATGTCCCTCAGTGTGACAGTGGCAGCCACTTGTTGGTCGAACTGTTGTCACCTCGCAGCAAACTCGTTCCGGCACGTTCCGTAATTGACGACAACACTGCTTTTTGCGTCCCTTTGCAAACTGACTGGCGGCGGTGTGTGGAGTTTTTATTATGTTTTTGTTTACCTTTTTTTTTATGTTCATGAGACCTATCGTAAAAATTTTGACCCACAACTTGCTTGTGTTTTTTGTGCTCAAACATGCTGCACGACAAATTTACCCTGCGTAATGAACGCGCCCCTAAATTTGCAAAGTGCGATCATTACGCGAGTAAATACGCTACTTCAATGCGAAGCACTCCACACAGTACGACACAAACACTTCACCGAACTCTACAGACAACACATCCCACCACACCCAGCGTTTTTTCTGACGATCCCATGTTTTCTGTCAAATGCATTTGCAACTATTTAGCAGAAGTGAAATTTTTAGACCTAATTTTATACCATGCATAACCACAACCTGGCCTTCTACACCAGCCATCCTCATTGTGTTTGACTGATTTTACTTGCGTTCTTACTAACCAGTTTTAATGTTTACGCCTTCATTGCTCATACATAACCATTGTTCTGGCACTCTATGCCCCAGTTGGCTTTGCGCCATTAAAATTCAACCATCATCATGTAGGCATAATGATGTGGGTCTTCTGTACAATGCCCTAGAAAGACAGAATTGGTGGTATTGGTTTTGGAACTAGAGGATTACCAGTCTGCAGAGTAGTAATGTGTCAGAACTTCCTAGCATTCACTGTTGTGAGCATGCATGACAGTGCGTGAAACTTGAGCGGTTGACTGTTCCTCTCTCCCCCTCCAGATGTGTTGCTTGTCCTGGCTGCCAAACTTCCCTCCTTTGTTCCTTTCGTATCCCTTCCCTTTCACTCTACTCCGTTATTAGACACTCTGCATTACCTGTGATGGGACAAAAGATTTTAGCCAGCCCCAGCAGTCACCATGCAGAGCACTCTGTTTGTAGTACTATAGCCTTTGGTATTTTGTTCTACACAGCTCAAGGCACTGTCTCATGCTTGCAAGGTGCCTATAACGGTCATACAAGCAACTGGACCTTCCATTGAGATAGGATTGGAGTATGACTGCAAGCCTGTTCTCCTAAGGTGAGTAACCTGCCAGCTGTGATAGCATCGGCAAGTACTGTAATAAGCTCTTCGAAATGCTTTCAGTGTCTCCAGTGTCCTTGCACATTTCCAACTCTTCATTAAAAAATGCTTGAACAGAGAGGAAAACTAAATAAAAACGAAAACCTGGTGCCAAAAGGGTTAAGCATTGCCCGAGCAGCAAGCAAAACAGAAATCCTGTCAGTGGTGGAACTTAATACAATTTTGTGGCCAGCCAGAAAGAGACGACGCTGACATTGACCATTTGCATGGGTGACAGGCTCCACTCATTGCTGTCACCAGTTGTGTTGCTTGTCACCGTTGATCTTGGTGATTAATGGTTCACAGTTATGGCTAAAGTGGATAAAAGCCCATGCTGTCATGCAGTCCTGTGAATTGTGCACGTGTTTCCTCCTCTCACTTGTGCAGAATGTCATGAAGAGGAGGAACCAAATTCACTCCTGCAGAACTAGTCACAAACGCAACATAAATGAAAGCTAGGCTGTGTTGCTTTTTCCCTAAGAATGTTCTGTATTTTGTTGGCATTTGCTCAAAAATAAAAATAGATAATCATGCAGTTGTGCAGTGAGGGCTGTTTGAGACCCATATCAACAAAAGTGACTATTTAGTGTACCAGTAATTGCTCAACTGGTATGAAGGGGAGTGCTCTTTTTTAGGCATGGGTGTGTCTATTGGCTTTTTACCCCTCAAAATGGAGATCTTGGTGCAAATGAATCATGTAGTTGGAAATTCTTGGTATTGAATACCCATGTATTGCAGTAACTATCAGCACAATGGAAGCGAACATACATGCTGCTTTTATTGTTCTTTTGAAATACAGTTGAACCTCATTATAAAAGGCATGGATGCAAGAGACAGTCAGGTATAAGAGACACTATTTACCCACATGGATGGCCACCCTATCTTTCCCATTAAATTGACCTCTTTTATAATAAAACAGACATCAGATGTAGAAGATAGTTGGTTATAAAGGACAAGTTATCCTTGAATTTAGGTCAACAGTCTCGTTTGTAAGAGACATTTTAATTTTAGATGTGGTGCCACCAGTCACCAACTGCAGTTGCGTCCATTGTGGAATCATAGGGGATGACAGACGCCCACAGTCACTATTATAACTTCAGCAAACACACAGTGGTTCAGTCAGCTATGAAACAAGGACGAGAACCCCTGCCAATGGAAATGCAATGTACAGAAGTAGTTAAAGCTTACTGCCAAGCGCACGAGTGCGACTGTGCATGTGGGCTTCTGCGGAAGCCAAGAATACCTGGAGCGTGCAGTGGGCTCTCCCAATCGTGTAGCTCCAATTAAGAAGCATCGCAGATGTTGAGTCCTGCAAGCCTGATGAATAGTCAGAGCACACAGTGGAAGAAGCTATGCGCTCTGGCTATTCATCAGGCTTGTGAACTCAACATCTACAATTTATATTCCGCAAACAGTAAAAGAAGAGAAAGCTTGTAGAAGCTGTTGTAAAAACCAGTGTGAATGCAGTCATGAAGCAAAACATGAGTTATAATAAACCTTTTGCAACATGCTGTAGTCTTCCTTTGAGTTATTTTTGTCGTACGGTGCCCGCATTAAACTAGGGATTGATCAGTTAGTGAAAACATGGTTCCCTGCTGATAAGAGACATCTTATATAAGAGACAGAAACTGCTCCCCGATACGTGTCTCTTATAAAGGGGTTCACCTGTAGCTGCATCCGTGCCGTTACAAAAAGCTGGGTCAGTTAAAACAATTTTCCCTCATTGAGCGAGTCTGTACACCCCCCTTTTTTGCCGAATAAAATAGTGCAGAAGGGTCCGCAGACCACTCCCCTGTACTCACATGTCATGCTCACATGGTGTTGCATGACAACTGCCCACATGTGCGTAAATTGCCCCTCTGATTTTGTTGCAGCTACCACAGGTGCATGTATGAAATGGGAGAGCACTACAACTCGTTGGTCCCAAAAGACGACAGTGACGTGGATGAAGATGCCCGTGAAGGTTTGCTTGCGTAAACTAGGCCAAATTTTTTACGGAAAAAGTAATACGAATAAAAATTCGCAATGGATAAATTAAGCTAACCACAGTAAAACCTCGTTAGAATGTACCTGCCTTTATAATGTTACGATTGCGCAAAAACAAACAAGGACTAAGAAGAAAAAAAAACACAAGGACGAGTGCACCTTGCGCTGGTCCTTCTGTTTTCTTCCTAGTTCTTGTTTGTTTTTGCACAATCATAACCATGAATCACTTCCATTTAGGCCGGCTTGTAGTGTTGAGATATAATTTTACTTCAGCAGAACTCTCTTAATTAAGCTAATGCCCGAGCCCTGCTTTGGTCAGTTTTCCCGTACAATCATTGTGCACACCTTCCTCCCCCCCCCCATTCCCCAACTGGTACACTCGACAAGGTTTTACTGCATTTTCATTTTCGTAAAGCAGTTTCTGTTATTGAAATAACGTTACTGACGAGGCAGTAATGTAAGAAGCTCTCTCTATTGCAATAGCACCAGCAGTGTGGTTGTTTCACTTTTGATATTTTGCCTTTTTGCAGGCTGTTTTTTGTTTTGTTTTTTCTACATGTTTTTGCCATTCTAGATGTGTTGGAAATGCCATGTTCTTGCCTTTAGTATGGTCATGTAATAATATTGCTGTAATCACTGTTAATCAGAAAGGCATGCAAACCACTTTGGTAAATTCCTGAATTGCGTGGCTTGAATTTCACTTTCCATAAATGAAGCATTCTTCTGCCGTGAGCTGGCAAGTTGCCAAAATCAGACAGTAAATATATTTCATTACTTCTGGTGAACACAAGAGGCTAGCCACTGTGTTTGTGGCTATGTTGTATGTTTGTGGCTATGTTGTATGTTGCAGTGTTTTAACTCCAAATGTTCCACTATCATGAGCTGCCAGAGTCCTGAACTTATGCAGCAGCTATAATAAATTAGTGTTCACAAGTGGTAAAGCCACAATTTAATTTGGAAGAGGTTCTTAAACTCCCCCACCTCCATTTGTCTACAACGCTGATGTATGTAAACTTAAAATTCCACTGTGGTAAATGCCTAACTTGTTTTTTTTTTTGTTTTGTTTTCGTGCAAATAATTTTTTTCCCGTGATATCAAATTTAATTGAGTTAGTTATTACCTTGTGCTCACATAATTGCTGTTGTTATCCGCAAGGCATTTTGCTATAGGTGTATATGTATAATGAAACTAATTTTTAGTTAGCAATTTTTCGTTCATATAGCTGGTTGTTTCGTCTTTCCAGCATGTGCTGTCAAGTTCCTAGAATTGCGCTGAATATATTACCTTGGCATATTTGATTGATTGTTGTTATCCATGTCTGTGAGGTACTTGGTTACAGGTTTTATGCACAATGCAAGCAAGTTTCAGTTGAGTGAATTTGAAAATTTAATTTTTGACTTCCATACCCTTTAGATTTCTCGGCACAACCAGTGGCTTAGTACATGTTGCACTGCACTTACCACCCAAAGTCATTGTTTAGCTTGCTTAAACAAACTGGAGTTGCAAGCTTGTGCTAGATCGAATGAGACTACACTCAGCTCCCTTTGCTCATGACTAAACTGTGCTTGACTGAGTAAGCTGCAAAGCTGTATATGATGGCCAGCTTGTATTTGTCTCATGAAGGGGGGGCGGGGGGAGGAAAGGAAGGAACTCCTATGACGTGTGCTGAATAAATGAATGCAAGGCAGATGTGGGCAGTTGTTTAATAACACTGATCATTGCTTAGAAGGATCCACTGCAATAAGCAACAGAATAATCAGCGTGATGACACTAGACACCGGAAGCAAATATCAAACATGCCGGTGCTATACTTGGGTACAACCTAAGAAGAACAACAGAAGTTGCCCTTGCGCCTCATCACCGCAGCTCGCTGTTCTTCCACGCGGCGCAGAGTCTTCTGAATGCAAAACGATGTCAAGCATTAAGCGGAATCTCCTCACAGGTCCATCGCTTCAGCAGAGCGGTACAGCACATGAGCTGTTGCCATTCTTAGCTTGTACCTGGGTATAGCATATTCGACCGCTTTGTACTACTGCAGACCACAGCCAAGATAACCATTGCATATGTCATTACATTTGAGACAATTACCAGACATTTGGGGGATGCATTACTTCATTTTCAACTTGGTAGAGCTGAAAATGAGGTAATGATGAAGTATGACTCTATGCTTGGTAGAGTCATACTTGTACCTTAGTGGAGGTGCATTGTATTATTTGTTTCAGAATCAAAATTGCCGTTATATCTTGTTTTATGTTAGATTTCTTCTTTTAACCCTGTGAAGCTGTGCTCAAGGGGCAGTAATTAGTGTTTCAAAGAAAACCTCTACTGCTTATTAGAGGTTCTAAGCAATTGTAACGGGTGGAATAAAAGTTATCACTGTTTAAACGTATGAGCTGTATTAAGGTACGTTTACACGCTCTCCCTATAGGTCACATTTACATGGCTGCGTCAAAAGTGCGGCAAGCCCAGTTTCAGTTGTGTCGATTTATGTAAACGGGATACTGCTGTCTCAGCAGGCTCCGACATGTCATCTCGTTGCTCCGCTGGCTTGCTGCGGTGCGCTTCTGTTGCGGCTGTGTAACCAAGGCCATGGATACCCATTCATTCGCACATAGAGAGTGAGCAAGTCTTCTCCAGACTCAGAACTATAATTTAGAAACATGAAAACAGGCTACTTTATGGCTCCCTCGTTGCAGAAGAAAATGTGGTATACTTTTTTTTTAACATACGTGCACCAGAATGCAAGTTAAAAGCAGTTTCACAAAACGGGATTCAAGAAAGTTGGTGAGGAAGTGAGGGGAGAGGGGAAGGGGGTTTAACCAATATATGCATCACAGATAACATGGAAACTGACTGTAGTCTTCACAATAACAAGATCTAGCCAAGCATCTGGTTTGTTTCAGCAAGCCGACTTGGACAACTTTCCGTGAAATAGTTTTGCCATGCCATTTCGACGTGCCTTTGGTGGGGCTTTAGCTTTGGAGCCCGTCTAAACACGTGATGGTGAAAATATTGTTTTGAAAGAGCTCCATCACTTAAATGAAGTTTATTGCAGCTATGGGTGAACAATCAGATTCTAGTAACTGGCTAATTCACAAAAGTTTAAAAAGATTTTCCAGCCTCATTGCATTGTACTACATCTTCAGGTAACTGATAGCTGTTGCACACATGCATTGTTTGTGCTGGTTTTATTTGCCACTAATTCAATTCTTGCAGTTAGTAGCCATTTGAATGTAATGTTTGTTTCCTTTTTCACTTTTAACTCTCTTATAAGCTCACATAACTCTGTTTCGGTAGTGGGGAAACAGCAGCATTAAACCAGGGCATTGAACTTATCTGTTAGGTTAGGTGGGACTATCCCCCCCCCCAAAAAAAAACCATCACAGCCCAACATTTTACTCCTATGAGGAAATTTTGACTTGCTCATGTACCAGCAAAATTCAGTGTTAATTCATGAAGCAGTTGCACTAGTGCTCTCACACTGTGTTGTTTTGTAACGGAAGTGCTCCATTTTTCAAAAATTTTAAAAGCCTGTAACAAGCTCTTTCACATATCAATTCATGTGCAACGTAAATTTGCTGCTGCTGCTGCTGCAAATTTGGTGTCATTTGACTTTCATATACCATGGCTAAAACAAAATGTGTGGTGTGCGACATCTTGCTGCGCTTTTGAAAGTTGTGACAAGTTTCAGAAAATAAAAAAACCTGAGGGCACTAAACCTGATGCATGCAATTGAATATTGAATTTTTCATTTCAGTGTACCAAAATGTAGATGCCCAGATACATTTTTCATACATTTGTGATGCAGTCTTGCATGTGAATTTTATTTGGAGGTCCTCGACAAGCTCCGCAGATGCCCCATACAGATTTGTAATGTCAAACTGCCAAAAATGTGTCTTGGTGGTGTCTTTTCATAAATTTCTAGCCTACGAAATGGTTTTTGCTGCCTAGTGCTTGTAAATGAAGAAAGTGGTTGACAGAAATAAACTGGTTTATTGTCTTCAGTGGTCATGTTAAACAAACCAAAGCACTGAAAGCTTTTTTTTCGTATTTTTCAAAGCACTGAAAGCTCTTTTTCGTATTTTTGTATCTAACAGCTCAAGTATGAGGTTCTCAGACGGGAATCTAGATTTTCTGTCCATAGGGGATGTTTGTTCCTGGTGCCCACCCCGTCGTGTTTTTCACTGAAGCTGTCTTCTTCCGCAAGTGGAAATGCTTTTTACTCGGAGCAATTCCATGCTGGTGTACATGTCGTAATCACCTCTGCATACGCATGCACAAGACAGCATCAAGTCAGCTTTCGTCCTGCATAAATTATGCCCGGCTAAAAATGAGACTGTGGTGATGTAGGTAGGCTGAAAAGTGTCGGATCCCAGCAGCAATGCAAGAAGTTGGATTTGGGTGAAGTCCGGCATGCCCCCATTACTTCCGCTGCAAGGCCCTCGACCATCTTGAAAGAAAACACTGGAAGAAAATGACTGCCTTGGCAGCAAATCTCTCTCTCATGCTCTGCACCAGTGCAAGTTGTCCCTTGAAGCCACAGTGATACGTTTATTTCCCAGCAGGCTTTAGTTTGTATGTTCCTAATCTTTTAGTCCTCTGGGCCTTTGTTGGCTAGTCCAAAAATTATGCTGCATTACAAAGGAGTAACTGATCAAACATATTCAAAAGGCTTGTGCTGATGTCTGTGTAAGTGCCCTTTTTTATTTACTAAAAAATCACTTGTAGTAGCCACCCAACCAAGTGGTATGGATGGAGTAGTAGTACATGGCTCTGTGAACTTATAGTATTTTTGCAGCCATAGATGAATCTTCAGACACTGCTATCAATGCATCATGCTATGTGCTGCACAGCTGTTATATGTAATAGTAATCAGCAGCATCATTGGCCTGCTGATGCCCGCTTCACGACGACGACCTCTTTATAGGCAGGTCTGGCTTTTCCCCGTTAGTAAAGTTCTCTAGTGAGTGTTGCTACTGTAAGGTGTTTTCAAGCGCATGTAGTACACTCAAAATTTCGATGCGCATGTGCAGCATCAAGGAGGAGCTGACACACTTCCTGGAAGAACACTTCTCTTTAATGCTTTACACACATAGTTAAAAGGAAAACAGAGGCTTCCTTTAGATACAAACACCTTAGGTACTAAGTCTCTGGCATGACCAGTATGATAGTAGTATGCTTCCTTTGACATTGCAGCAGCGATGGGAGGGAAAGGAGCACGCCTGTTAGCACAAGGTATACAACCGGAAAAGCTCAAAGTGCAAATGCAACAAGTTTTTAGACTTTATATGCATATACATCACTACACTCAGGGAGAAAGAAGCTTTATAAATTAGGTGCATCAGCTAGGAGGCTAAAAAAAAAAAGACTGGAAAACAATAAACACTCAAACACTATGCCTCCATGAGCTACTTGCAAAACAGTTTTTATGGATATCAGTCATGCTGTTATGTACAAGTTCAATGGCACAAAAGAACTATGCGACACACAGACAGCATTTTACTTTGGTACAACAATTTTTTATAACCTGGCCAATGGCAGTCGGGACCAATCTCGCCAAGGCTGCAGCTTGTGCCTCAACAGCAGTCTGTCCTCTCAGTTTTGCAGAGAAGCAGCAGACCTCTGGCTGTGTGTCGTTGCACCTCAAAGTGCACAAGCTGGCAGGGCAGCTCTGTGCAGCTGCTGGCGCTTTAAAATTAGACGGTTGTCACAACATTGCTGGTACTAGACTAGAATAAAAATCACACGACATCGGCTTGGCCACATTCTGCTCAGATCTCTAGCCGTTTCCAGTTGTGCAAACGAGCCTGATGTTTTGCCACCTTCAGCACGAATGCAGAAGTTTTATGGATCAGAGCCGAACGTTCATGCTGCTAGCTACCGCGCTACAAAAAATGCACATTTGGCCTCTTTTAATAGCAATAGCTCGGTGTCATTGCTCCAGTGTCCAAGCTGGCAGGGCAGCTCTGTGCAGCTGCTGGCGCTTTAAAATTAGACGGTTGTCACAACACTGCTGGTACTAGACTAGAATAAAAATCACACGACATCGGCTTGGCTCATAAGCTACTGTATTCTTGAATAGTGCGAACGGAGCTACATTTTGTTGTCCTTCAGCACGAGACAGTACTTTTCCTGAATAAAGTTGAGTGTACATCTGCTGGTACTGTAATGCGAATTTGTATGAAAACTGCACGTGACATTGCTCACACTAAAGCGTCAACATAGCACGCAGCTGGTACAAGCACGATAAGATCCCAAATAATTTGCATCACATTTGCATCATGCACCCAGAGCTCTATAGGAAAGCCTAAGGATCTGGAGGGAGGGGGAGCAGCAAGGCGAGGGTGTACAAACTTTGTCTATAACATCACCGCCCCATCCCAGTACTAAATATATAAAGAACTATGCATGAAAATTTCAAAAAATTAAATAAAGATCTTCTGCTCCATGTTCAGCTGTTAGCAGTTCGTGTTAAATCCCGAAATGTATTATGAACGCAGCAAAAGTAAGGTATGCTCTAGCCGTCCTTCAAGGATCAACAAGAGCTCAAAAGAGAGAGGGTTGCGACACATATGCATAAACCACTACTCACACAAAGTGTGCACTCGTTAATGCTTCCACCGCAGAGTGATGGCTAATAGGAGCACGTAGTGTAACAGCCCTTGTAGAAATTTTTCGTTTGTGCGACATTACACATGCCATAGTATGCCTTAATATACCAGCTTGTGCAGTGTATCAAGCAAACACATCTCTTGGGAGAGTTCGCTGGGTTGAAAGATCCCACAAGACTACACAAATACTCCATTGCAGCACTTGCCAGAAGGTACAGAAATGATTCCAACATTTGTATTTCATAATATCTTTTCCAGCAAGCAGTGCAGTTGCTTCTAGTTGGCATGATATTCATTCATTTTGCTACAAATGGCACACTTTTTAAAGGACGTCCCAGTCACCCAGCCACTGTACACTGAAAGAAATCAGGCAGCAAAAATATACCTTGAGGCATAGGCTAAATCAATTTGCATTGAAGGAAGCTTTTAGGAGCAGGGAACTGAACCTTCGCTACAGTCCATGGTGAACACTAGGCAGTCAGGACAACAAAAGGGGAAAAAAAAAAAATTCACAGATTATCATCCCTACGTGATACAACCTAAAGCGCCAGTTGTTAATATACGGCTACGCGATTCTGATGATTCTCCAAGGATGATATTTCATGAGGTACACCCTAAAGCCATATTAAAATGAGAAAAAGGTGACGACCTTCCATATACAATCGCAAGGTACCAGCGTTGCCATTTTCAGTCTAACCCCTGTGTGTGTAGGTCTGGAGCACCCATCAATGGCATGCGTTTTTGGTGCTGCGATTGCGGCAAAACATATAAGCCATGATTCCCAAGTCTTGGAACACAAAACGTGAACATGAAAACCTGCAATTACAACTTACTATCAGTGGTGACTTATGGCCAAGTGGTATGACTACTGCTTCAGAAGCAGGGGAACCTGAGTTCGATCCTCAAGTCTTTTGAATGGCCAAAAGCGTTGCATTTTTCTGATCTGTGCACCTCTGCACATGGCCAATGGCCACACGGTGACATACACATATTGACAAAAAGTATTTCTTATAATAAACTATTGACAGCTGCCACTCTAAAAATAAGCAAACGTCAACAAATACAGATTGAAAGACGAGCTCCCAACAAGTTTGCACACATAAACCCTACGCTTAACAAATTATAGCTTACACAATGGTGTATTCTCGCATCTCTTCATACGGCAACATTTCTCTCTCCCCAACAACTCGGGCCTTTGAAAAGTTGGGACAACTGCTGAAACATCTTGCCATGGCAAATGAATTTTTATTTTACATCATTGGGAAGGGGCTGGGTAGGGGGTGCTAGGGGGACCATCCATATTAAACAAATGCACTAGTATTTTACAAGAACTCCATTTAAAATAAAGTTATAACTTTTGGCAATGCACAATTATCATAGTTCAGGCTTGAATGCCCAACATTTACTCTGCTCCTGTTGTGCAGTGAGCTCCCACAGTGGAAACAGCAGTGAGGAAACTCGGGGCTACAGCTGAGATGGCTTCAGTTGAAACAGAGATGAAGCAATGCAAAAAGTAAGGGGTGAAGAGACCAAGGTACCAGCAATGGTGTTTTGTACAGTGGCACTGCCAATAGACACCAGCACAAGCACACACTGCAAACGGAGAATTTGACACGACAAATTTGAAAATGACAACGGGAATAGGGGATGCTAAATGACGGTCCACGAGGTCCTTATTGGACAGCTAAGTCCTTGATGTGCAGTGACAACTGCCTCTTTTTGCGTGCTTTTATCTGTTTAAATCCTGCGGCAATGCAGTCTTTGTTGTGAAGCGCGCTCCTTTCGGGCCTTATTACATGACACGCACTATGGAGCTGGCTTTTCTGCACAACACCAAGGCTGTATAAAAAGCCCAACATAAAACATGCACAAAGCAAGTGCACAAACAATGCTTGGGCACAGGAGGATTTGGCAATATCTTGTGTATCGACGTTGTCATCCCCCATTTTGTGTCTTGCCATTTTTCCCATTTCAGAGGGGGTCCCTCAATATGATCGAAAAATACTGCCATACAGAATTCAAAGGCAGTGAAAATTCATTGCGGCACTTTTGTCGGCAAGGTGCACGAAGCCATCACACGCCATGGGACAACCAAGGGTTTCATGCTTCAGAACAGCACGTCAGGCGTCAGCATGATGCCTCAGCGTGCGTGAAATATTATGTCTCACACCACATCAGTCTAGCACAAAAATTTGCCAGCTGCATACTTATCTGGTCCCACTGTCTGTCATTCAGCACTTTTTGTCCCCCCAAAAGTTAAGGCTAGATAAAGTAGTGTTTGATGCCATGACGAATGTGATCGTTTTGTGATTTGTAAAAAAAACAACACCCTCAGATGCTGTGTGTTGTGTTCAGAGCAACAGCAAAAGGACATGTCTAGAGCCCAAGAGTTTGTGGTCCCACCTTGAAACACATGGGCTTATCAGATAGCAAAAGTAACACGCTTGGGTTTGAGCCCGAGTTAGCCCAGTCCAGAAGTCCCAGCCCCAATGTCCACTGCAGTGGGGACGGTGGTAAAACGCTTTTTCCCAACAAAAAGACCATAAATGAGAATACTCAATGTTGCATTCATAGGCATTTTCAACTACTTAAACATGAAGTGAAAAAAGAATCCGAAGTTTTTCAATTATAGTTTCACCAATGCTCATTCCTCTTTTTAGGGCCACCCGCCGCGGTGGCTTAGTGACTAAGGTGGTGTGCTGCTGAGCACGAGGACGCGGGTTCAATTCTTGGCTGCGGCGGTTGCTTTTTCTGATGGAGGCGAAAAGCAAAAACGCTTGTATGTTCGAGATTTCGCCGCACGTTAAAGATCCCCAGGTGGTCAAAATTAATCCGGAGCCCTCCACTATGCCACGCCTCATCACCCGCGTTGCGTCGGCGCGTTAAACACTACAATAAATCAATAAATCAATCAATGTTTTATGGCCCGTGAGTGTTTTTCCCTGGTAAAAGTATGAAATTGATTTTTTGGAGGGAAATGCACTGGCCCTAGACTACACCAGCTGTGCTGATTTAAGCGAGATCAGTCTAACGGTTCAAAATTTCATTTCTTAGCCCTGCAACTCCTGCATCCCCTACATTTCAATATGCACATATTACAATGCGGAAGTACAGGCAATTTGCATGGGAAAGAAATTAGAACTGAAGAACTTATCAAGTAGATTAAAAATTTTCATGTGTGTCACCACACACACACACACCCGAGTTATTCTTGACAAAGCAGCACCACCTACTTCTAATAATGCACATTTATGCGGTACACTTCTAATGTTGAGTTGTGCAACGATTTAGTGCTGCCCCTGGCATTCCTGCTAATGCAGGGGTGAGCTATTGCCCCCAGGTACATGACCACTCGAAAATTTAGACTTCCACGAACACTTTCTTCTTTCTTACTGGAATATGTAACAATGTTATGGGCCTGACCAAACATAGACTGACTGCTATGGACACTGACTGCTTATGCCAAATTACCTGTTACCTTGCTGTACTCATTCGAAGTGCATGGTTTTGGTCCATGCTTTGTCTTGGATGATTGTTAATAACACCTATAAATGAAACACTTCGAACAATGCTAAATATTTGAGACAAATGAATAAAACATCCTCAACAGCAGATGGCAAAAAAGTTCACTTATGTTAACACCTTCATGATCGGTAAAGTGCATACAAAACTTGGACAGGAAAGGCCACCACGAAAGAGTTGTTAGAAGGCTTTTTCATTGAACTTGCTCATATCTTATGCCCATAAAAGTTTCCCATGAAAAGTGTACTTGTTACTGCTTGTTTTCATAACTGATACTACCACGTTTTCTAGATTACAAGCACCCCGCAATTCTAAATACCCTGCCCCACTTTAGCAAAAAGAAAGAAAAAAAAAAAGACATTTCAATGTGGACAGGGCTCAAATCAGAGCGGCACTCCTCATTTTAAATGACATGGGATTGGAAAAAGAGTTCAGGAAAGTATGGCTTGCCTGGGAAAGAAATCAGGTGTGCATGCACACAGCATGTAACAGCTGAATAGGACATCCAAGGAGTGGAAGCAGAGACTGCAATGACTTCCTGCCTTCTGAAATCCACATCTGGAAGTTGCAGGACTGCACAAGAAACTACTTCAGGTTGCTGCACCTTGGCTTAAACATTGCATAATAGGGGTGTGCAAACAGAATCGGGAGGGCTAGAGTGTCCTGCTGCTGAACACCAGTAGTTTGTGGGTTCCATTTCTCACCAAAGCCACAATATTTTGATAGCTGTGAAATGCTGCAGTCCCAACATACCTATACATCATGGACTAATATAATCCTGTCACAACCACATGTTCATAGCCATATGTTGCTTAGGTGCACAGAAGCTTGCAGATAGATCTTTTTGTTCTTTTATTTATTTGAACTAGCTGCAATAACTCCCCTCCCACACACCTGCCTCCCCCACCCCTTTTTTTGTCAAACAACATGACGGCGTTCAGCATTTACTGAGATTACCATCCATTCAAAGGTATACTGAGATGTTGCACACGACAAAGTTTGTACGCAGTTAAGCTGGCTTTTGTCTCTGGCTCCTGGAATACACACACAGAAATGTTACACTCCGTCTAAAGCTCACACATTCTGACTCACAGAAGAAGCAAGCAACAAAGGTAAAATGGGCACTCACGAAAAGTCTTACAAAACCTTCAACAACACACTCTGGTTTCCCACAAACACCTCTGTGGCCCAGCTGCACACGTTTCAATCCCGTTCGCGCCTACCGCCAGGACAGTACATGCAAGTGTACAGCAACACTCCTGGCAACACTGTAGCAGCACCTGTCAAGAAGCCTTGTGGCGGCAAAACTGGCAGTCTTTTTTTGAAAGGTGGAGACTCCGCCATGCATCAGAAAGCTTGCATCGTGGTATGTGCAGTAGACGCCAAATGCAGTTTTGGATGACAAAAGGCTGCAGCATGTTTGGCATTACACAAGGTTGGCAACGGCTTGAAAGACGAAAGCCACTCGCACAGTACACATAGCAATGCTAATACGGTTACAACATCTGCAGCACACAAGCACGGTCGTCTTAAACAGACAACGCAAGTGAGATTCTAGACCCTTTAATGCTGAAATGAGTTATATGATGCATATTTGTCTGAGCTGCAAACCTGCTTATTTGTCTGCTCATAGAAAGAAAGTTCACTGACTGTACATGACACACACTGGCTCTCTCAAGACAGCAGAACTTAAGCCTATCACATTCCTCCTTTGCGTTATTAAACAGCAGATCTCACATTACTTCAACTTTGCGCAACACAGCGCACCACTGTGCTATAATCTCCCCCCTCCGCCCCCAAAAAACATGGGTTACATTTTCTGTTCGCTGAACAAGAATTCTACCGCCAGCGGCTTGAGTGGCTTGGCTGCAGTGGTGCTCCCATTAACCATACAGAAATTTCATAAGCAATGACCCAGTATCTCTGACTTGCCTTGGCATCAACTTCAGTAATGTTTTACAGTTGCTTTGGTGTTATGCTTAGTTGAGGACCTGTGACTCTTAATGCATTTCTTTTCTGCAAAAGTCATCCCAGCAGTGAAAAAGCTTCAAAGAGGTACATACATGTTGGTTGAAACATTGAAATTTTTTTAGGCCTATCTTCAATCCAGTTTCTCTGCCTAATAAAATGCTTGTGCCTGGCAGCTTTTGCCTTAATAAGTTACGGGACAGAGCAAGCACCCTGCAACATGATGTAATTATACTCTCGCGGCAAGCAACAGGTGACACTTGTGTGCCGTTGACCAGCACCTGAAAAGCTAAAATGGCAATGGTCGGTGCACGACACTAGAACCAACACTTGCCAAGAGCCACGGTAAGTGCCGTACTCTACTGCTGAACATCCCAACCAGTGACGATCTAGCGACCACGGTGAACTACCAGGGCACGAGCAGGTCATTTCCCAAGGCTGGACGAAATGAAAAGGGGGCACTTTTTCTGTCTCACCCCAACCCCCCTTTTTTTCCCACCGAAAATTGGCCACCCGATATATTTATGGTGGAACTTCTCAATCTCCGCCACTTTGAAGATTGAGATCTGGCCACTGGTTTTGCTAGGGTGGCGCTATCTTTTGAGGCTTTATGATCTAAGAGCCAGTGAGCTCCTCTGCTCATCAGCAAACAAAGCCACCAAGAGATGGGATGAGAAATGGAGGGATGCAGAGAACCAGTAGGATGCGGTAAGAAAACTAGGAAACAAAAACAGACTCGTCTGATACAAGACAGCAGCAAGTGGAGGCCACTACAAGGGGCCATAGTCCCTCAGTGGGCATCCAATAGTTCCTGGTGATGGTTACAATAAAGCACAGACACTTTGTCACTGAACCTGATGGCATAATCTCTCCATCTACCATGACATGTAAATGGTGCTCCTCCGGGTCCCCTGTGGGCAGCTGTTCCACGACAGGTAGATACCAGACACTTTTGACACATATACACTTTGCAAGTCATAATTTTCGCAATCGACATAAAAAGAGGACCGAACAAAAAAGGTAGCCCTTACTTCTGTCTCCATCAACAATTATCAGCTCTTTTCATCCAAGCCCCTCATAAGCACAAAATGCTGAGAATTTCAATTCAGGCATCTTAATGCACTGCAGGTATACAGCAAAACAGAGTATCATTGTCAGTCAACAAACAGTCCTTGACATAAACACATTCTAATGCATTTTAACAGAAACATTCCACACTGCCTGCTAATGCAGGAAGCAGTACAAATTTTGAAGCCAAGTTTCATATAACGTACAAATACCTGAGAAAACAGGAGGAGTAGGTTGGCGCCGTGTGTTAAAGCACCTAAGAATGCCAAGAAAGCATCAGTTTGTTTTGCACCTGCAGCATGTGCACTACTCATTTGCTGGAGGCATTACTAGGCTACTTAATGAAGATTTCTAGTCTGTGTGGGTGTGCCAATGGTCTGAAGCTTGCTATCATGCTTGTAGAAAATACAGAGCAAAAGTGATAATCTTGCTTAAAGCGTTCACGATTGAGGTATCTATGCAGTGAGGAATACATATGTGCATGTATACAGGGCATTGCAACAATAAAGGAGTGTTTACAACAGTAGTATGGAGCAACGGCTCGCTTGACAATGATTGAAATCTGCACAAAGGTCGCAATTTGTGGTCTTTTTTTTTCCCCCAATATAGTACTACAGCCAACAGCAATGCTCTGTTTTTTTTTTTTTTTTTTTTGCAATCCTGAAATCCAAGAAAACTCTGTGTCCGTCCATGGGAGCAGAGTAAGCCTTTTTGGGTTTTTCGCATCTACATAAAGTAAAAAATTTAGCCAGCAAGCATTTCTCCATTAGATTAAAAAAAAACTGGCTTTTAATCTATTCTTAAAAAATCAGGGCAGTACTGAAGCCTGTGTTATGTAAAAAAAAAAAAAAGGGGGCCAAGTTTTGCGAATGTCATTCAAAATTTCAGTGCAGAAAAGCCAGTGGTTTGTAAATGAAAATTGTTTGATGACGTTCACTTATTGCTGCAACACCCTGTACATAAGCACACGAGTTGAAGCTTGGAACCACAAGGCAACACAGATTCAGGATTCTTTGCAATGCTTCCAGCACTGAGCAACCATACGCTCAAAATTAATGGCGTACAAAAAATTTCATTTTAGAGGGGGGGATGGATGGAGAACACCATGAAAGCAGGGGAAAAGCAATAAACAACACTATGAAAATAATTCAGATTTAAAAATAAAACACTTCACAATACCATTGGTATGCTTTCCATGACCTTATGATTGTTTTGTTCATTTCTTATCCCTAGGGCTATTACAAAATGGCTGATCATTGTGCCTATTCAGAGTTGTCAAGTTCTGCTTCAAAATCTGGCCCCATGTTCACCCCCCACCCTTCTTAGTAAATTAGGAGCAAGCATACCGGCACGGCATCTAGAAGTCAAAAACTGAACTTTGGTGAACATTTACGTTAAATAACACAAGTTAGCCAATAACACTAGCTTATTGCAACTTAGCAATTTAGCCAATAAGCAATAACACAATAGGAAACGAAACATTGAATTAAGAAATTTTTCCTAGTGTTTTCATTGCATTTCCTCAATTCTAACATAAGTAGCTGCAAAAGAGCCCGAACAGCTGATTAGATTACTATATACTTTAACTCTTTGTCGACAAACGCATGACTAATCCAGTTGCCCCTGAAATTACCCGAAGGCAGGAAGGAAATTAGGGGGCCCTTTTCAATACACACCACCTATAGGGAGCTCCACACCTTCATACATTGAACAACTCTGAGGCCGAGTTAGTGTCCTCAACAATACCCAGCACCTCCCAGCTCAACTGGAAAATTTTGGAGGAGGAGGGTGTGGTGGGGGACGTCACCCCTCCCTTTGCGATGCCAGCGTTCCAAATGATGTTGCTCCATGCTAATTTTTTTTTTTACTTTTGTTGCAGTTGTATGCTTACATATAATGTATAGCTCATGTCAACAAAAAGAGAAAACATTCAGTTTGTCATGGTTCACATAAATGATTGTCCTCGTCCATCCATGTGACCTTATCTGGTGTCTTCAAATGAAATCTGCAAACTATTGATCCAGATTTTGGAAAGTGTACACAAGTTACATTTTCAACATTTACCCCTCATGTCTGTACCCCCTTTAATACAAATGACAAGTCAGCAACAGACAAAACACACAAAAATAATTTTAACCTGAAAATACAGTTTGTGATCTCTTTAGACCTGTACACGTCAAATTATTGTGTGGATGAGCTGCAATAATCAAATGCAATAATCACACTCCATAAATAAATTGACGTAACTAATGCAATTACTCTAGCTCCATTAAAGGAACTACTGAAATTTTTGCACTCAGGTTTATATTGCCTTATTTGCACTTCACTTGTTACTGATTACCGCTCTCGAGCCAATACTGGCAGATAAATACAGTATATGAATAGTCACGCCTTGTTAAAGTGGAGTATTAAAACTACAAACAATTTCTGCATAGACATTGGTCAAAACCATTAGGTCTCACAGCTATAAAAACGTGAGAAATTTTGTGGGAGCATGTGCATTCGGTCTCTTATAATGAACGAAATCAATATGATTTGGAATGTTGACCTTTTTTTAGCAGTTTTCACCGCATACAAACAGAAACTGCTTCGTTGGAGGTCAAGATTGCCAGAACGCCATGTATATAACAATAATAATTAAAAAAAAGCTTTTTTTTTAAATTTGAGGTTAATGTGTTGAAGCATCATCAAGAGAGTGCTGCAGGAGCATTTTACTGAATTATTCAGAATGGCTACTGTCCTCTAGCGGGCCCCCTAACGTTGTGCTTTGGTTTTCCACGTCTGGTACAAATACAGATGCCACAGCCTGGTTTCAAACCAGCAACTTCTTGCATAGCAGAACAACACCTTAGCGATTACGCCCCAATGGCAGGTGCTCTTCTGGATTGCAGTGCATGCTGGCGTACTTAGGATTACAGTCAACTCCACTTATAACAATACCAGTTACAACAATATATTAGACATTACAGTGGACATCCTTGGCACTGTTTGTATGGCAAGACCAACTGCTTATTACAATGCTGCCACGCCATGTTGTGGGTTCTCACAACTGAACCTGACCAGAGTGAGTCAGCTTGTATAGAGGGAGAAAAAAAAAAAAAAAAAAAAAAAACACACACACACACACAAGAGCACAAAATGCTGAGGCCAGTGCAAAAGAAGACACTGCGCACTCGGCATGAGCCACTCTGATGCACCTCCTTTTCTCCTGTGCCTCAAAAACAAAAGCAACTGTATCCAATCAGTTTGGACCATTTATTTCAAATGCACTTAAAGTGGCTTGGTGTGAAGCGAGCAAAACTAACAGAGTAGGGGTTCAATGAATTGAATATTGTAATCTTTGCCATAAATGACATCATGCCAGCAAATGCTTTTAAGTTAGCTTTGGTTTTTTTATGCACAGCCCCTCACATCGATCACTCGTAGCAGTAATAGAAGTGACATTTTCTAAGTGTTACAGCATTGCTATAGGTTGGCGTTAACGAACAAGTTTTGTTTTCGGAGCACCTTGATTATTTTATTCGCATATTATTTGATAAAATTCCACTTCGTGCCTTTACATGGAGCCGCTCCACATACAGATGATGGCCGTCACGCTAAATCACAATTTCGGAAATCTTCCACCAGCTTATGCGGGGTGCTTGGACAGCATAATGAGCCATACTTAAGAAGAACATTTCCTGCTTTACTTTAATTGTGACCAACGCTCCCCTGAAGGAACCAAAGCGTTAAATAATTTTTTACTTCGAACTTAGCATCCCGACTTTTCTACCACGATCAACCATCCCGGCCTGGTGAGCTTCCGTCACACTCTTGACTTCAAGTACTTGATAATCTGAATGGCCCTTTTTTTAACAGACAGTTTACGCTCGGGACAAAAGCATCCACATCAACCAGGCATGACTGTTTCTGTGTTTCACCCAGGTTCCGGCTTCGACAAAAATGAGCTGCATTCAGACTGTTTCAGGATTGGTGGTGTCTTATGTACAGGTGACTCATGCATAAAGAGTGCAAAGGTTTTGTTTTTAGTTCAGTAGCGCTAGAAATTGTTCATTACGTCCGACAGCATCAGCCTTGCTCCTTTTTGAAAAGTGCCACACACAAGCAATGCCACTCGGATGGTGGTCTGTGTTAGGCGATAGTGCTAGCTGACATTAGGCGGAGAGCAGCGTTCAGACATCCAGCTGTCCTCCCTGGCTAGCACAAGTTAGGCCACAATGCCATCACACGCGTTCAGCCCTGCTGGCTGACATCGAATACTTTGCCACAGTTGGTGACATTGCCATAGGCACTCGATGCAGAAGCTGGCTCCGACGGGCCTTGGTCACCCTCGTCGTCACGAAGCAAGTGACAGAAGACACGGTCGTGCCCTTCCAGTCCCATCACCACCGCTTTTCCGTCCAGGGTCAGCTCGCAGCATGTCACCGCCAGGTCGGGGGTGAACACTGCCAAGCACTCCCCTGCAGACCACAATGGCAAACAACTAAGTCACTCTGCGCCAAAGAGGTCATTCCCCTGCGGGCATAAGATAAGGCCACAGTAGTTGCGCTTTCAGTGCTTGCTCTAACTTGTTACCAGTATAGTGAGCAGGTAAGATGCAAGGCACAAGAAACAGAACTGCACCAGTCAAGAATTCTGAAGGTATTTCCACGGCTGCTTTCACATCCCAGGTTGCACATTGAATTGTGTTCTCGTGGCCACTCCAAGAGATTTCGACTACGCAGAAGCACCACAGCTAATGTGCAACGCATAACAAATTTTTTGCTTAGCTTTGCACTTTGCATTTGTAAAAGGTTTGCAAATGTTCTATCAGATGATAAAGACTTATACGAAATTCTGGAAATTTTATGTAGCATCTTCACTGCAAAAATGTCTAAAAACTTTTCCTACTGCTTCCCTTAACACTATACCTATGTGCACTGATGATGCAAAACCAGAAAAGTCTCGAATACACTATAAAGACCACGAGACAAGACAATGCTGCTGCTCTACGGACCCAAGTGGAAATGCATTGCAGGAGGGTTGGCATATTGTGAAGGTGTCCAGGGCAGTGAAGCTACAGTGTTTTGTGATGTAGCATGCTCATTGTTGCGCTGTGAGTGGTGAATAAAAAGAATAATTGTGAACAAGGGATGCATTTACTACTTTCATCGCAGCCATGCCTAGCATGCCTGTGTGCATAGCACAAGTACAAATTAACACATTTAAAAAGAAATTGCTCGAGAGGAACTGAATGGCAGCTGATGAAGCGGTCAAGAATCTGAAGTACGCACTTAATCCCACATCTCAGTCATATGCATGAACCATTTTCTTTCTCACTGCCTTGTACAAGACAACTGCTGAAAGGACCTCGCACTGCTGCATGCGAGCTCTCTTCTTGTGTTCAGGAAATTTTTCAGCCATTCCAAGCAGAAGAGAATAAAAAAGAAAATGTGGCGCTAAACAGATGTGGACGAAGAAGACATGATACGACAGGTACAGGCGCCAACTTCTAACTGTTTATTTAAAGGGAACCACGCTTATTTATACATGACTTACCAGAAAAAAAGAAAAAAAAGAAAAGGCACAGCTTGCACTAGTTGTGCAAGGCTGGAGAAACAGCAGAGCTGGTGGCCTTACCTAGGAGGAAGTTCTTCAAACTTCTTGTTGGCCTTGCGGACTCGAACTCGCTCTTTGGGGAAACACATGGGAATGTAAACAGATGAATTCCCAACTCTTCTCAGACATGTCCTGGCGGAGGAGAAACCACGCGGCTTCCTGGGCCAACATCTCGACCGCCATGAGCATGTTCAAAGCAAGCACCTTGAGCACTTCGAGGTAACCCATGTCCCTGTGTTCCTCCAACATCTTGGCCACAGCCTTGTGCAGGTTAGACAATTTGCGGTCATACTTGTTCACATAGTCGATGACATACGTGTCACAGGCATAATGATCGAGAATGACCTGAATGTCCATGTTGGAGTTGAGCACAGAGGCAATCAAGGGGTTGAATAGGTTTACCCACTTCTGATCGGGGCGCCACTTGTACAAGACGCAGGGACGACTGACTCCAGCTCTGAGAATCTCCAAGTAGTGACCTTCACTGCACACGCCAAAGCAACGCCAGAACTGCTCAATGTCATCGAACGTCCTGTGTTCCAGGCAGTCATGCGTCTCTTCATAGAGGTCCTTTAGCTTTTGAATGCACTTGTGCCCGTCTTTGTCTCTTTCTTCGTCGTTGAAATCTCACTGCTGGCCATCGTGAACGAGGTCAAGTGGAGAGACCTGATCTTACGCACCTGACCCAGGTATATCTGCAGAAATGACAGCTCCTTGCTGTTGTTATCATAAAGCAGAGAAATTGAGGCCCTACCTTCTCCAGGAGCCATGACCAAGTAGTGGAGAAACCAGTTGCGTGGCAGCAGGATGGAAGACACGAACTATGGCAGATGAAGGGATGATTCAATGGGCGGCCATATTAGCACGAGCACTCTGGGTATGCGCTATTCTGTTCGCAGTCTTCGTCTACGTCGGGTTAACGCGGTGCAGTGTGTCAGTGCCAGCTTCTTCCTTCTTGTAGCATTTCGTGCTTGGCATTTTCTTGGTATTTTTTTTCTGGGCGCTGCTCATGAGACAAACGCTTACGTGCACTCGGCATTTTCTTGGTATTTTTTCTGTGTATAAACGGCACAACCAAGAGCTTAACACTTTCGTGACCGCATCTATTCCCATCTACAGTATGTTATCGATGAATACAAATACAAATTTTGGCGCTCTCCAAGCGCTTCTGAACAGAGAACGCCATCCAAAGGGTAAAAGACGAAGTATTTCATCAGTTTCGCTTTTGAGTTTCTTTTCTCTATCAAGGGGGGATTTTTCAAAGGTTCTTTGCAGTCGGGCGCACATGGTTTCAGTTGCGGCGTCAATGCCGCTGGCCGATGCTTGACGGGAACAGCAAATTTTAACGGATTCCGGTGAATCTGAGCTGTAATCTCTGGATGATGGGACCCAAAGTGGTGGCTCAGAGGCTAAGGCATTGTGCTGCTGAGCCTGAGGACGTGGGTTCGATTCCCGGCCGCAGCAGCCGCTTTATTGATGGAGGCGAAAAGCAAAAAACGCCCGTGTATAGATTTCGGCACGTCTAAGATCCCCAGGTGGTCAAAATTAATCCGGAGCCCTCCACTACGGCACGCCTCATCGCCTGCGTTGCGTCGGCGCATTAAACCCTACGATCAATCTGGATGATGGTAGCAGCACAGACACGGCAGACAACTTCGATTTGTCCGACCAGTATGGATGGTGAAGGTGCATCAAACCACCCCGAAACGTCAGCAGGTATCCGCCGGCAAGTTTCACTTTCTCCTCGGGTCGTTCTATCGCCGCCGCGCATTGATGTAAACATATCCGGCCTGTTCTAAAGGTCACCGTTCTTATCTGAAGGGTGTCAGCTTCATTCGGGCGGGACCACTTGGCGCTGGCTGAACAAAGTGGGGCCAACCTTTGTTTCACCACGTCGAAAAACTGCTTCACATGGTGGCATGATAGGCACCAGTGCTTATATTTTTGTATGCATATAAATAACTTCTGCACTTACTGAGCTCGTATTTACAGTACTATTCTATAAGGGCCTTGTATTCAAAATTTATATTTCAATTTTTTTTAATGTTTTCCCTGTGCTACTTTAATGATGTTTTTTCTTTTTTTCTTTTTTTGCTTTTTTGTTTGCCAATTTTTTAATAATATTCGTAATAAATCTGTTGTTTGGAATTAATACTGTTGGAAAGCCCTACCTTTACTCTATCATATCATACCTTACACTTTAGCATCAGTCATTTTCTGTGGCAGGAAAAAAATATTTCTCGGACTACCCAAAAACAACCGATTTTTCCACGGTCACAAAAGTGTTAAACAGCTCTGCTGTTGAAACCAAGGTATAATCGAACTAACAAGTGGAAATGGTGGTGACCATCATTCGTATGCACAAGTACAACATGTGGGGTCCCACTTGGCCCACATGCCTCGTTTGCACATGGGTTAGGCTTCGCCAATCATGGCAGAAGCCATATTGGTCACGGCGTGGTCACGTGTGTGCTAGCTTCCTTGCTGGCTGTATGTGGCACACCGTACCCATGATACACATGACTTGCGAACATGGACGCCGGAGGATGGACCCTCATCGGTTTCCCAACGGCACCCCCTTTCCCGGAGGAACCCCTTTCCACTGAGCCTTGTTCGGGCGCGTCCGATGCGGTTCACGGGGAGTTGGCTGGGCGATTCAGTCGGTGTAGGTCAGTTCAGGAGTGCCTACTTTCACAGCCCCGATGACTGCGAACCCAGTTGGCTCCACAGGGGACTCTGCTCTGAGATTCTGTCTTGAACAGCCATCAGGAAGCCCCTCCTCCCACGGCTGCGCTGAGAGATATCAGAGACCGAGTCCCTGCGGCTTGAGCAGGCGAAAGAAGTACTACTCCCTGCGCGTCATGTTGTCTAATATGTACCCTGTATTTGCCAGGTAATAACGCCCTACTTCGAATGCCAGAGTCTGTCTACCGCGCGTGAGTACCCGAACCCGTGCGTGCGTCTTCGGATTCCACTGGGGCTAGCGTACGGCTGGTAGTACTTTTTCTAGTGAAGCTAGCCAGGGTTTTCTTTATCCTGTACGTTTGCCCACAAACACTGCTGATAACACAGTATCGGCACAGGCCTGAAGACAACAATCAGGGCAGACCTAAGGAGCGCGTGCGTATTCAAACCTAACCGCTAGGTGCAAACCGAACCGCAAGGAGCAGAGGACAACTGCACATGTTAAACTATACGATTACACGCTGCCTTTTATGAAGGACATTTCTTTGTCACTTAATGCTAGCGACGGCGTGCTGATGCACTTGCCGTTTGCTTTGCTATAAAAACCGCCTCAATTACAGTTAAACCTCATTATAATGAGATGGGCTATAACAAAATAATGGCTACAATGAGCTAATCGTAATTCCCCCTTACAGGTGCCCATAGAAACCAATGTATTTAAAGCCCCATTTTAACGTGGTAAAATTTGCCCGTATCGGGATATAACGAGCAAATTTCGTTCGAAAATAAAATTTTGAGGCAATTTCACGGCACTGTGCAACACATATTTGAGACGGTGCACAAGGCGACAACTGTATTTTCAGCAGTTTGAAACTCCTGCCGTGCACACTCCCGCAATGCGTGCAAAGCCGGATGCCGGTGCACTTGCGGAGCCATTCCCACCTTCCTCTTGCTGCGCACAGCACGTAGCCAATTCACGCGGCATGCACGGCCGCAGCGCGCTCGCCTGCAACTGTTGTCACTTGCCAACGCGCACCGTGGGAGCTGCGTTGTTGAAGTTGTGGGCGTGTTTCCTTTTTTCTTTTCTTTTTTACTGCTTGAGCTTCATCTGTTATTGTGCTGCATGCATTATTCGAGCAGCATGAATGCGCTGGGCGGGAAGCGAAAGGTGCTAGACGTGAAGGTGGCTGTGATAAAAGCCATCACATGGGGCACGAAGCCGAGTGAGCCGTCGTTCGCATCATCAACGTCGAATTATGAACTTCTTTGCATCTAAGCCAGTGTGACATTTTGAACTGCAATAAAGTAAGTGCGTGAAAAATCCTTTTTATATCCGGAACGCAGTTACTTTGTTGTGTACTGTCATGCGATAATGAAATATTGGTTATAACGTGCAAATTGCGGCGCCCCTTCGATTTCGTTAAAACGAGGTTTAACTGTATCTCTCTTTCCATTTTGTTTTTTGCTCTCCTTAGAAAAATCTTTCCCAGGAGTGGCTCACACCCACAGCGCTTGCAATGGACTGCTAGGTGCCCGCCCTTGTTGCTGCTAACTGCCAACCGGTGCTCTCTTGCACGTTCATTGAAGCAACGCCCAGTTCAGCCAATATACACCATTTTGCAACTTTAAGGGGATACTGTAAATGACGTTGCTCACACTCAGTGTAGAGTGTAGCATGCTTCTTTGAGCATGTTTCTGGCAGCTTGTTAGTCATCATAGGCCAAACCTTAGCCAGCTTACACGGGGCGGAAGGCACAATATGCACATTACACCCGGCTGCAACTTTCTCGACACTGTGCGAAAGCCTGTAAATGCATGGTATTACATGCATTTTCATTTTTTTCCTGTGTTTTACTCAGAAGGTGCTCGAAGGTGCACACATTTCAAGTGACGCACAGCAGATTTTGGTAAACAAACCAAAGTTCAGTTACCAACCCGCCTCAAGATGGACACAACTTATAGTAGTGGTCCGAGATGCGGCCATCCACACGTGTGAGCAGGACCGGGAACGAGCCATTGGTGATAGAGCCGACTGCCTACTATGCTCTGCATGTGACAAGCTACCGAAAACCACTGCAAGCGCTGTGGATGCGAGGCACACCAGGAAAAGACAACCTTTCTAAGGAGAGCAAGAAACAGAACAGAAAGGGAGATAATCGACATGGTTTTTTTTTTTTAAAAAGAACAAGCAACAAGTGCATCAGCACGCCATCACTAGCATTAAGTGACAACGAAATGTCCTTCATAAAAGACAGCATGTAATCGTATAGTTAAGCACGTGCAGTTGTCCTCCATTCCTTGTGGTTCAGTTTGAATACGCACGTGCTACTTAGGGCTGCCACGATTGTTATCTTCTGGCCTACGCAGATATTTCGTTATGCTATCAGCAATGTTGTACTTGTGCATACAAGCAATTGCCACCCCAAGTTACACTTGTTACTTTGATTTTACCGTGGTTTTGTTTTTTCTGATAAGTCGCATTAATAAGCATGGTTTCCTTTGAATAAACAGTTGGAAGTTGGTGCCTGTATGTGTCGTATCTTGTCTTCTTTGTCCACACCTGTTCAGCACCTTGTTTTATTTTTTATCGCTCAGCAAGATGTTATGTTAAACCAGAAAAAAACCTTTTCAGCTATGCATTTTTACAATGACAGTAGGTTTAAACTTTGCCCGTTTTCAAGATTGTACAAGTCCCTAGACTGGCTTTGCAGGATTTTTTATTTTTGTCAATCCAGGTCAATCGATTGGCTTTTTTCATTGAACGTTTATTTAATCCATCAATAAATCCAGGTTAGCTATCAAGTGCTGCAGCTACCAACTTTACGAAATGGGAACTGCCTGACGATAGCAACAGTGCACTGGGAAGCAGATACTGCTGCCAATGATAAAACAGGAAAGCAGCCTTTGATCATAGCACTCATTCAGTTCCAGGATTTATTGACCCCAGTTTGTGTCGCTGATGTGCAGTGCGCTAAACAGAATACATGACAAAATCAGCTGCTTTAAACCGAACAGCCTTATTCAAAATTTCTAAATATTTTTGAAGTACCTCGAAGTTTGAAAATGCAAATGGACAGTTGCTTCCATAAACTCGGATAGATGGAATTATGCCTGGTTGAAAATGAAATGTGCCCTGCTACAAAACGAGCGAAACATTAATTGAAACGAGTTAGAACTAGTTAGGAGACCAAATGTACCGCACTTTGAGCGCTTATGATCGGGTGCTGCAAATGGGCACCAGCTTTCTCCGCCTACAGTGACAGGCTTGCCTGCAACGAACCAATGACGTGCAGCTAAACGGTAAGAGGAAGGTGCTGTTAAGGAGCCCCTCCTCTCTTCTTGGCCCTTCCTTGCTGAAATATCTGCAAACATCCGTATGCGGAGATTTCAGCGTAGTTAGAGATCATTAGGAAGCTAAAATTAATCCATAGCCCTCCCCTACGACACGCCTCATGGCCCAGCTGCAGCTCTGGCGAGTGACCTCCTCCCCATTCCCCGGACGTGAACAGTACAATTAAAAAAAAAAAAAAAAAAACGCTCATGTTTGTATTTTACCATCCCTCCTGCTTTTTTTTTTACATTTAATCCTGCATGAGGTCAGAAATGGCCCAAGGCAGCTGAATTATGCTTCCAAACTGGACTGAACTCAAAATACCCTGATACCGCACAATCAGGCCAAACGTAGTAGGCCACAAGCCATCGCCACACCAAGGTAGGATTGGGGAATCCTACCTATGCAACCAAAACAACTGCAGTGCGGGCCCATCCCATGGTGGCCCTCAGGGCCATAGGGTTTTTAAGAAATAATCAACACACTGCCTTCACGTTTCTTCCCCCCACCCCCATACACGGGTTTGATAAAACTGGCAATGAGAGTGCCATCATGCAAGAGCACCAATCATTGTCCCGACCGACAGATGAAACCCTTTAAGCGGGATTCACACGACGGAGAAACCCTCTCTTTTTGGCCCGCGGGACCCGCTCACGTGACCGGTTTCAGGCTCCGCCCCTCGGTGGGGATAGCCCGCGGTGGCTCCGCGAAAGAAAATGCCTCCGAATGTTTTCGCTCGACGGCGGTAGCCCTCGGCGGGGAATGGAACCTGTTCCTCGGCGTTGTCGTCTGCTAGTCACTCCGCGTAGCTCCACACATGTGGATGCGCAACCAGGCCGGATAATCCGGTCACGTGCTGTTGACGTCACATATCCGTCCGCCTCCGTGAGAGGGTTTCTCCGTCGTGTGAATCCCGCTTTAACAAAGATGAAGCATGGGTGCACATCTTGACCTTGGTGGTGTCAGCACTCCACAGCACAGCATGCACATGGTGTCACACTGGCTTTGTGGTAAAGAGTAGGCTTAGTGGTAAAGTGGTATAAACAGGCAATGCCTGTAATGCCTGAGAGCTCCAGGGAAGAATAACACAACATGAAAAGGAAAACTCGGCCCAAAGTGCTGAACACACCTGAAGTAGATGTGAACACATCAAGAATAACAAAAGCTTGATTTGAAAAGATGCCCAAAGGGAAGAAAATAGAAACTGCTGCCTCTGTAACCTACCTTTCATGACATCCCAGACACGGACACTCCGGTCGATTCCATCAGAGTTGTACGTAAGTGACTTGAAGCCTGATTCATCCAGCCGAATTTGATCGACGGGGGCATTGTGACCTTTTAACGTGTACCTAAGTGACGGTGGCAGAAACAAGATAGAAACATGTTGGGAAAGTTTAAATAGCATGTTTCGTGTTGCTATTGTGATGGCTGCATACAGCAATTTTGCAGGAGGCTATTTACATATTAGCAAACAAAGCAAACGGTGAAAGCATGCCTTCCTCATGTAACAACAACACATGCCACAATGGGCAAATAGAGGAAAAGTATTAAGCTCATGCTAAACTAGGCCTTTTATATATGTATTTCCTACTACACTACATCTTTCAAGGTGATTCATTGTGCCACATTAACCTACAGCCTCTGGCGGGCAAGCTGCACCTGTCGTTCTGATTGCTTTGCTCGCAAAGAGCATCCCAGCTGGGATGACTGGGTGAGGGTGAAATGGCAGCTTGCTTGCCTTCGACCGCTCAGTGCCGGCTGGGTTGTCTGAGCATGCGGTTCAGTGCAAGTGAACCACGTAATTAGGTGAGGGTTCAGTGCCTGCTTCACCAGCACTCGGAACCTCTCCCCATCAGCGGCACGCTGGCTGGGCTGTCTGTGCAGGCACTTCGGTGCAAGGGAAAAGATGAATAGCTAAACGGCAGGCTGCAAAATCTCAAACAAAGGCCAGCTTGCACAAAACACTGTGTGCATAGTCTTTGCTTTCGCTCGTCATAAATAGGTTTAGAAGGGTTAAACTTGAGCCCTTTTTTTTCCCTTTCTTATTGGGGAAGGGGAGGGGGGGGGGGGGGTTCATTTGCAGCATTGTGGGCAGTTACTCTGTGGAAACCTTCTTGGCCCTCATGCCTTGTTGGAACACATGGTTGAGCCTAGCCCAGTCGTGGGGGTGGCCATCTTGGCCAGTGGCGCAATCACGTGCGTGCTAGCTCTCTGACTGGCCGTGCGTGGCGATCCCACGTGGCTTGCAAATGAGGACACCGGAAAACATACTCTCACTGGTTCTTCATCGGCACCCTCTGTCACAAAGAAACCCCTCTTTCCATCGAGTTGAGTTTGAATGTGTGCTCCGTGTTCGCGGGGACTCTGCTTGGAGATTCGGTCGGTGTCAGCCTGTTGGGGGTGCCTTCTCCCCACATCCATGGTGACAAAAATCTGAGTCTGAGTTCCCACACCTTGGCAAGTGAGCAGAGCCTTTGCCTCCGCCATGAGCACCGGTTGTACTGTTGTTTGGTACATTACCTGTATTCGTTTGGCAACAAAGCCACATCTTTGCTGCCAAAGTGTGGAGTCTGTCTACCACGTGTGAGTACTCGAACTTATGCGCAAAATGCGCAAGTCTTTGGATTTCGCAACTTGACAAGTACAACTTGGTAGTTTTTGCTCAAGCACAACTAGTCAGGGGCTCTGGAAGGGTGGTTGTGGGGGGAGGGGGTTGCGTTACCCATGGATGTTCTGGGATATATTTCCACAAGGTAAGTGGTAAGTACGAGCCATCACCTTACCCTGTTTGCACTTCTACTCTTCCCAGACAAAAAAAAAAATTTCTGAGTGCACAACCGAAAAACGCACCGCCTTTTATCTGCACAAAGATGCATAACTGGCGAAGCTAAGCCAATTAATAGCTTTAATAGTGTGACCGTGGAGACGATTGGTACCTTTCGGATTCGTAAGGAATGATTGAAACTATAACCATAAACAAAAACAAAAACAAAATCCTCGAGGCACTTAATAAGCCTGCTTACACCCTTTGATGAAGGCGAAAGACTGGCATTACTTATTAGCAACTCCTTTACTGCTACATCGTATTTGTGTACCTTTCTTCGCATTCGTTTCTTCATCTTGTGACGTGAATTACTTTGACTGGCTTCTTCTCTAATACACGGTGTTTGCGTCTCTTTCTTCCCTCTGCTGAGCCCAAGGGCGTGGGATTGATTCTGGTAGTGGCGGCTGCTTTTCTAATGGAGGCGAAAAACGAAAACGCCCGTGGGTCGAGATTCCAGCGCAAGTCAAAGCTGCCCCGGAGGCCAAAATTAATCCGGAGCCATCCACTACAGTGCGCCTCATAGTCCAGGTGTAGCTTCGACGCTTTAAACCCCGAAATCAATCAATCAAACCCCTTTTTTCGCTTTCGTTTCTCCGCCTAACGGCACGAATTACGTCTTTACGTATCCAATTTTACGTTTGCAGTTCACAATTTTGTGAATTTTGGGAAGTGGGCGCATCAGCGCCTCGAGGCTCCCGATTCCTTGGCAATCCCTCATGTGATATGGGCCACAGGAACAACAACTTTTGTTCCACAGAGCTTGAGTAGCCCATTCTGTAGTGGAGCGAGAGAGAGAGAGGATGGACGTCTTTATGAGCAATAAATTAGCAGAGTGGCATCCTCGTTTCAGGACCTCATTGAAGCAGAGATGTGAACTAGAGAACTATCATTTGGCCTTAGGAGTGCATGGTTAAGCAACTAATGAAGCAGTGCAGGGAGATATGGGCGGGGCATCGTTTAAGTTCGAGAAGCTCAGAGTAAAATATGTTTTGAGGGGAGGTTCAGAGCAATGGATCAACATAGGTGGACAGCTAAAGTTCTTAGGGACATATACATGAAAAGGGTGGACACGCAGTGGCTAAGGAAGACTAGAAGGCTAACGATAAAATACGGAAAGCACAGTAAAGAAAGCCAAGGTAACCAAAAGAAGCAAGGCAGACTGAAACAAAAAGAGCACACTGGGACACTCATTTTACAATGCCTCGCGCCAGAACATTCTATCTCTATGGGCAAAAACACGTACTAAAAAGTCCCGGGCCGTCTCCACTTATGTCAAACTTCGGGAGGGGCGAAGCATGCAGTGTGTAGGTGTATTCTTGGCGCCTTGGCGTTTTTCCCAAAGGAGAAGAAACCGTTGGGGGGCAGAGGTATACAGTTTTGCTGTAAAAGCCTGGTGTCTTTGAAGCACGAAGCGTTCTAGCACGAGGCGTAAACGAGTGTCCCGGTGTTTTTTTAGTATGCGTTACGTTCTAGCACAAAGTGTAAACGAGTGCCCCGATGTTTTAGTACCGCGACTGCATGAGACGACAGTTACAACGACAACATGAGACGTTGACAGCTCGAGACGCAAAGGGGCTTTGCCCCTAACATCCTCTGCGGTGGTAAGCCTAATCGTCTCTCGCGGGGCCAGCCAGCATCCCTGAGTGCTTTGAAACTCCCGTCATACGGTGCGCGCCTCCCCATTGCGAAAGTCCTTTGGCTCCTCCCACTTCTGTGCGCGGCATGAGTCGCTTTCTGGCCAAGCCGGTGGTGGCACACAATCGCCGATGTGGGCATGATAAAAACATGTGTGCAAGGCTCATGAAGACCCACAAATGCTTTGCCGAGCACTTGCCAGAATGTTGGAACCCAACAAGCATGAGCAAACTCGAACGAAAGGCAAAGCAGCAGCATACAACGGCGGCACCATACACAGCTTGTAGGCAAGAAGCTTGTAGGCAAGGAGCTCGCTCACGTACTCTGTGGCTCACTGCATTCGCATCATTAGGCGGCCCGAGTCGCCGTTTGTGTTTTGTATCAAGACCCCGTTTCAGCGCTCGCATCTCCCAAAATCTACTTCTACAACCAAAATTTCGTGTCTAGTTGTTCATGAAACTTCGTTACATTAAAACTTCAGTAAACGGGGCTTTGTTACACAGAGGGTGAAAATACATGGTGTGCATACACTTGAAGTTAAAAGAAATTAAGTGGTTCGTTATACCGGGGGTTTCAATACATTGAACTTCGTTCCATCGAGGTTTGGCTGTAATTACTTTTTTATGTAACTAAGTTGGTTATATTTATTCGCTTAAGCAGATATTTATTTGTCATTCAATGATTGAGCACAACAGCACGAAGGCCCCTCCTGCTCTTCTGTATGCAAATAAAGTGTCTGCATCAGTTGCATCAGCATAATTGTACTCCGCCATAAAACGGTAAATGGCTGTTACCTTCTTGCTCCTGTGGCAAGGTCCCACACAAGAACAAAGCAGTTGTCAAGGCCGTTGACAACACAGCCACCCTGAGAGGAAATAGCAATACTGCAGCTGTTCCGCTCAGGCTTCCACTTCTTGAACAATGTCCCACTTTGCAGGTCATAAACAATGATAAAGTTTGGCGCGCTGTCGCTCAGCTCCTGAAATATAGATTGCATGAATGCCAGTATCACCAGCATGTACACAATAAGCATTACTGACAATGGCTACGGCACATACCACATCGAATGCACACTTAAACCACACAGTACATATGAAAGATCCCAGGGGTTTGTTTTTAACTGCACCATACATTCGAACGAAACGGGCGAAAGTTCAATCCATCCTGTTTTCTGTCTGAGCTTACAGTGTCTAAGCACCCAACAGAAAACAATAATAATTGCTTTAACTCATGCAGTAAGCCAAAATTCATTAGTTATCTTTCTAATGATGGGTTCTAGCAAACATATTGATGTTATGACATTGGAGGCAGATGATTGATAAAAATCTAGGATCTTGTGGCCAGAGATATGAGACCGCAAAGATGGCCCTAATATACCTACACTGGTGTTCCACTTTATTTTACGCATCTGACCACCAGATGTTAGGCAACCAGTTTAAAGAAAGTCCACTTAAAAGAAACTTCGGCATCCACCTGAAATGCAGCTGTATGGCTACAAAGGAACGCTATGCAGCTATCTCAGAACTTTGCAATTTAAATAGGTAGCAAAAATTCATCCATGTCTGGGACAGCTTTCCTATGTAGCCATATGGCTGCATTTCAGGTGGAAGTTTCCCTTCACTAACCGCGAGATGTGTAAAATGCTATCTCAAAGTTATGAAACATGAATTATAAAGTTGTAAAGCGGGAAGAAAAAACCACCTAATACACCGGCTTCAATAAAAGTTCCACAAGTGAAGAAGGTTGTTTAATGCCTTAGAGAAGACACCAAATGCAAATGACCAGCTGGTGGAGCACATCTTTCATTCAAGATTTGAAGAAATCAGCATGTTCCATGCTGTGTCACAAGCCAGCAGCCACCATTGTTATCAAAGTGGGAGCAGAGGCCCCAATTTCGAACCTGTTTATATCTCACTCGAGTGCGCTTCCCTTGAAAACTTCTTTGAGCCTTACTCCAATTAGCACCTTAATCCTCTCAATGCACTCGCAAAATCAAACAAAGGTACATTAAACTTTTTTGCCAGCAATTTTATTCTCTGTAGAATTTTCTCCTACTTCCCTATGTTGCCAGTCCGTTGTACTAACATTACCAAACTACACTTATTCAATTGGTGTCAACAAAGAGAATCTATTTTAGCTAAGTTGTATTGTGATGCACTTCCAAGAGGCTTCTTGCAAGCTGTTTGTGCTATAAGACTCGTAGTACTGGCAACTTCCTGGGGCACCACTTCATAGCTAACGCAACACAGCTGGTGTTTGGAGCTATAACTCTGCTATTAACCTTGGCAGCCAGTGGGTCAAATGCATGCGCCGTATACTAACTGGTTTCTTGTCGCCTCGCTAGACATGCAATTCTTGATTTTCATGGGTGCTCAAAGGCAAGTGGGGTGCATTTCAGGACCCCAGCAGTTGCACGCCATTTTATGACAACCTGAACTGAAGCAGCCGGCAGCCCAAGTCACAGCCAATCAGCACACGGCAAGGGCGTGATGAAACAGCTCAGCCACCATAAAGATTGCATTCCAACCACCAACTTGGAATGCAAGCAGCTTTCATGAGAGGGCTATAACAGCTGCGTGAAAAGTTAATGAAACCAGCTAAAAGATAATCAGCCACAAATAAGAAGCCAGAGTACGCACCCTGCAGACACAAACAACATAGTGCCCGTCACCGCTGATAGCCGACAAACGTGTGATGAATTCGTGGTGGGGGATACGCAGGTCATACAGTAGCTTGCGATTGGCCAGGTCCCAGACAAGCAGTGGGAACGGTTTTTGCGTCTCGTCCCCACATACACATATCTTGCCATTGCCACTGACCAGGAGACTGTTGAGAAACCTGGAGAAGAATAAAAATGGGAACACATTGCAGATGTCCACATGCATGCATCGGTACAATAAAAAGCAAAATACTCTATTGATGCTGTACAAAAGCATGCATGCATGCACAAAATCAATTTTTTGGACACTTCAGACCGCAAGCTCTTGCGGTCTGCCAACATACAAGGCAAATCATTGTGAGATGGTAATTTATGTTATCTGCAGAATAAAAAAAAACATCCCAACTAACACTTCAATCTGACACAACACACTACTGACGAGTGACGTAACAGTGACAACAGACAAGTGAGCCACTGGAGATGATGATGATGATGAAGTGGTTGTTGGGGGGGGGGGAAGAGGGGACAGAGGCCGGTAACTGTCTGGCGTTTTAAATTGGCGTTTAACGCAGCGATGAAAAATGCACTGCTGCAGTAAGTTAACACATAACCCATTGTGAAATTCTGCATTGCCATTATGGGGACCACGTGGGTGGTCCCCTCGTGGACTATGCAGCGCCATTGGGGCTAACTGCCCGGTGCCGCCGACACGGGGATGCCACCTCGGCAACAAAGCGCACGCGGCGCGGTGGTTCCTACATCGGCCGAACAGCGCCATTACGGCTAACTGCTTGGCGCCGCTGACACAGGAACGCCGCGCGAGCGTGCACGCCCTCGCGCATGCGCAGCGCACGCTTCCCCATCAGCAATCACGGTGCACGGAGTGCCAGCCCTCTTGCGGCCGGCTTCCCCGCCGGCACTATCCTCCCCCTCTGGAGCCCCTTCTCTCCAACCGAGGTTACGTCGGAAGCAGGACTGCTCTGCTTAGGGCTTTCACCTGCGAGGTATGGAACCGTGCGGGTCGGACAAAGGAGCTGATGTTCCTCGACCCCGAGACGAGGCAAGTCTCCCCCCAGGGGACGAGTCAAGTAGGCGCCCACGGACTGCTCACCGAGCTTGTGGGGACTCCGTCCCCCACCCAAGGTCGAAACAGCCTGCCCAGTGCGTGTTTCATATTATGACCGAGCACTAAAGCCTGGTTTGTCAACATTGCCTGGCTCCGAGCGCATCCTTGGCACCTCCCAATGAGTAACGAACCCTCGGCGGCGTCCCCACGATGCCACACGTGATGGGTTGCGGCTTTGGTCCTCGCGTTCTGGCTTGCTAGCCGGGTAATACGGTCCGTTCATAGCTGCAAATCCCACACCATGTCCCCCCTTCCTCTCGTTTCCAATTGCTTGCACACACAGCCAAACCTTTGAGCAAAGAGCTTGCTCGTTTGCACTCAAATATTTCCAAGGCCCCATTTTATGGCCTATTTTGTTTACCACAAAGCTCAGCTACCACATTTACCTGGCTATTTAAAAATCGAATGGAACAATTTCCACATGTGGGCCATCTTTTGCATGCCATGGAATGCACGTATTGGTAGAAAAATGAAATGTTCCACCTTTAAAAAAGTGGCAAGTGTTTCATTGTAGCACCGATTATAGATTACCTCACAAGGTGGCGAGTTGAGCTAGTTGGTGCACTTGCATCTTGGGGGAACAGCACAAAATAACGGGGACACAAAAAAAGAAGTTAATAGGACAAGCACTGACTTGTTTTAATGGAAAGACACCTTAACTACATATACATCCACAGAATCTCCCTCACCACACCATGTGCCCACAGCAGCCAATGGCATACTAACACTACCGAAACACTCCCCACTTGACAACGCACCCTTCTTGCCACTGGAACACCTTATCGCAACGACCGCTCCAAAAAAAAGTATTCTTTCTCATGCAAGACAACTGATGATTCACTAATGCAATCAATACCCCATTTTCTGATATAGAACGATTCCAACAATTCTCTAGTAAGCCTGTCTTTGTGCCTGTACAGGATATCAGTCTCGCGAAATAACGGACAACTGTACTCACACGTGCAACAATGCTCAACCAGACGTGTGTATTCCTCTTTTTAAGCATGTTACGATGCTCCATTAGTCGAATGTTTACGCAGCGACCCGTCTGACCAACATACACTTTTTCGCAAGATAAAGGAATCTTATAAACAACAGCCACACAGCACGGTACAAAGGGTGATACATGTTTTACTTTACACTCTCCCTTCTTTTTTCTTGATTCATCTTCTGAATGTCACTGGACTGTCAGACAGATGCTGTTTAATTTAACAGGGGCAGAAAACAGAACGCCCACACAGAACCGTGGGCCACCTATTTCAGCCTGTGCATCGTCCTGTATACGTAGGGCAACACAGCAAACTTTTTGCTCTTTTCCCTCGGGGATCCTACCTCATCCTGCTTTTTTAGCAGCCTGAACAATTTTCTTGCCGTCATGCTCAGTGTGCTGCCAGGAAATGCCACCGCTTTAAGCCTAGAAACTTGACCATAGAAAGCCTCACACATTGAATCAGAACAAGAATGTGTCCTGAATTGTAATTCAAGAGTGTTTTTTTTTTTTATCTTGGCTGATACAGGCCTCAACCAACAAGTCGGATCAAGAGTGGGCCATCCAGCAGGTTCTCAAGGCGCTCGAAAGGCACGGACTCCGCAAAGGGGTCCCTGTCGAGTAGGGCAGCCCAAGAGGATGCAACGCACGGCCACGTTGAGGTCGGCCCGTCAACCGGGCTTTACCTACTGCAGGATTTACTCAATAAAGTCCTTTCCATCCATCCATACAGGAAACACATGTGGTCAAACTTAAAGCGAAGCCGCAAGTCAAGAAACTGAAGTTCATCTTTGCTAGGTAATTCCAGAGTGAACTGCAGCCCTCCTCCGCTTTCAGTGTTACAAGGAAAATGTTACTTAAAGGGACACCGAAGTGAATTTATCAAGCTCCTGGTTGTGCTTGCACTGCGTAGACTGGCTCAAATTACCACACTTCTCATCGTTTATCTGGTTGATAAGTCGGTAATTATTTTATTAAGCGGGAAAGAAGAAAAACTACCATGCGCAGTCTGTGGCGGCTGCACCAACTAAAGGCTGTGATGACAGGAGGAGATGCACCGTGATTGGACGATGTCCAAGGTTAGCATTCAAACAAGTTTCGGTTTCGGCTCTGTAAAACAACATATGCTTGACATCTGACGGCATGGTTGGATGGGCATTCTCGATATCTCAGTAATCATTGTACCACGCTTCTTCCATGTTGTTGGCTGTAAAATGCCTAAGAGAAGCCTCCCAGGACGGCTTGGAATCGTAGCAATCACTAGCCGAGGCCTACGCAGTGCATGAACGCCCTCCGCGTCACCACAGACGCTCAAATGCCATGCACTTTTCCCGCATATGCGGAGCTTCCCTCACTCATGCCTGTATCGTAAAAAGCGTGTTCGCACCAGGCCAAGGGTCTGCTGATTCTGGCCTGTGCCCACTGCCCGCAAGTAGTCGGTGCTTGTGGCAACAGCACGCCAACGAGAACTCGCTAGCGCGCCAGTGTCAGTCTGCGCGCGTTCTGCGAACTCGCTCGTGGAGCAGCAAACGTTACGGCCCAAAAACGGTGAACTCAGAAAAGAAAACATCGGCTGGAAACGAAAAAATCAACTTGCAAAAAAAAAAAAAAAAAAAAAAGCATGTACCCTTGGGGATTCGAACTTGCGACTTGCAAAACAATGATCCTTGCGCCTCAGACCACTTGGCCCTAGGCAGCGCTGCCGAGGTTAGATATATAAGGTATATAATGTACAACCAGTTTACAATTTTATTTAGTTTTAGCATTTCAAGTACCTTAGGTGACTATTTGTAGTATAGCGCTCGTGCAGTAAGCCTCCCCCCAAACTTCCACAATATCTCACGCCTAGCAATTGCATTTCTTAGACGGAAAAGCGTTCGCAGATGTGTGGTCGTGCTGCTGACCGCTGTGCTTTTCACCCAGCGCAATAAAGTGCTTCCTGCTCCCTAGTTTTGCGCTGTACGGTAAAAGTTTCAGTTGATTTTATTTCCTTAGTACCTATATTGATTTCGCTGACTCTTCTTCCACCTTCAAGTGGCCTTAGGTTTTCTTACTACCGTACCAGTCAGCGAAGCGTCGCATGTGCACTTGTGCAGCGCTTGTGTGGAGCGACCCGGACTTGGAGCTTGATACAGTGTACAAACTAACAAAGTAAAGAAAGGCACATTCTTCCATTCTCAAACGTGTTGTGGCTTAGTTTCAATTGAGCGAGCGAATTGCGACGACTCGTCGGCGGCCGGCGGACTAAACGCTGGGCCGACTGACTCTGTCGGAATGTCGGTGAGCCATGCAGTAGCGCAGCCAATTGCCAGCTCATCTCCTTCTGACGTCACACGAAACGCCACAGAAAATGGACGAGGGTGCAGAGAGGAGGATAGCATTTTCGAATTGATTTTTCTACTAAATAAATTCGCGTAAACGTGCTCAGAGTGGTCGAAACGTGACCTATGCACTCCGGATTACAATTTGCGCTAGTAATCCTGCAATGTTTGCAAATCACTTTAGTGTCCCTTTAAGACCTTCAAGATAGTAAAAGACCTTAAAGGGGCACTGACACAAAATTTTGAAGGCGAGATAACGTCGGAGATAGATTGGTGGGAACACATATACATCATCTGCAAAATATCAGCGGCGAATACAGCCTAGAACATATTTAAAATCAATTTTGAAGTGTGCGAAACGCAACCGAGCAGCCAGCAGAGGACCACGCGCAATTGTAAATAAACAACATCCAAACACGTCACGAGTTTGTGTTTGCCGCTTCCGCACTACCGGCGTTTTACGCGGGCTCGCCCGGCTCGCCGCTCCAATCGGAGGGCCGGAGGGCGGAGCTTCTGCGCTCGAGAACGAACGACCCGATCGTTGGCGGCGGAGGCGCCGTGATTTCGTCAGCTAATCGGGCAGCTGGCCGCGACCAAAGTTCTACAGCGATTCCAGGCACTCGGTTTCTATTACTGTTTATTACCATTGGATGCGAAAACGCACCGGAGGCACGAAAAGCCCACTGAGCTAGCCGCACGGTCGCTGTGCAGGCGGCGGCCACGGCCGCGAAGTGGCCCAGGCCGGCGCAGGTAGCTCGAGTGATAGCTTGTTACCGCTGCACGAAATTGTCCCCAAGTCCCGACCATAGTGGCTTAAATGAGAAAGGAGTTAATGATGCGATGGCGGGTTGCATTAAAAATTGTCATCTACACCGCTTACGAGAGCGGCACTCGAATATCCGCCGCAGTGCTGAGCCGAACACATCTGTAGGCGGACCTGTAGGCAGACCGGCCGGCTGCTCCCAGCGCGCGTCTTGCCACCCACCGCCTCGAGCGTCGCGCGTCGTTCTTTAGCCGCGGTAGCATTTGCACTCCCAGCGCCTGCGTCACATCGACGGTCGCTTTTTAATTAAGCGCCTCACGAGATCAGTACGTGGGGGCATTCGCAGAAACTGCCGTCGATGCGGATTCGACAGTGCTACGGCGGCTCTGCTCTGTGATATCCCTCCGACGGTCACGTGGTCAGCTTTGTTCACACAAAATCCACAAAATCCATCGTTTCGCGGCACTCGCTGAAACCGAAACTGCGACTGGCCGCATTTAAAATCCCTCTAATTAAAGAACCGTCGCACGCTGAAGCAAATGAGGTTTCTACAGGTTATAAGTAGGTCACTAGCTACTTATCGCAACGAAAAAAACAAGATGCTAAATTTTTGTGTCGGTGCCCCTTTAAAGTTACTTAAAGATAGTACCATACACTGAATCTGACCAGGTATTTCTGGCATCGCTTCATAAACAATGCACACAGCCAATATGCAGCATCCCTAGACTGTTGAACAAAGCCAATAAGCAACGTTTGTCTGTACTGTACTACAGACTGCGATGTCAGATTTTTGAATTGCTTACTGTTTTGAAGCATATTATTTTCCCTCTTGTCATGTGCAACAGAAAACTGTTTCGAGCATCACGAACAAAAAATTTCAATTTTTTAGATATACCGTATTAACTCGATTCTAAGCACCCCCTTTTTTTCCACGATCGCGATGCCAAAACTCAAGGGGGGGATGCTTAGATTCAAAAAACCTAAATTACCCCCCCTCCCCCCCCAACCCACACACGCACACACATTTTACTTTTTTTCACGACGGTGTCTTTTTTTTCAGACCGGTGCAAGGAATCATGCTTTATTTGGCAAACATTCCCAAGAAAAATAGCTACAGACAGTGCTTACATCTGATACCCAGTCACCCTCACTACCACTCGAGTCTGTTGCCCCACTTGAGCCACCACTCTCAGTATTTCACAGCAAGTCGTTTTGTGTTCGATAGAAGTGGTTTGTAATTGAACACTTCATTAATGACTTGGACACAACGTCCACTTAGACCCATTTCCACGCGTCTGAAATCCACCTTGCACTGGTTGCTTACATTTGCATGCTAACTTTTTTTTCCAAATTTTTTTACGAAAGTAAGGAGGATGCTTAGAATCGCAAAAATATGGCAAGTTGTCCTTTTACACAACACAGGCAGCCCCGCTGTTTGGAAAAGTACACGTACATAAAACTGAAGTGCACGTACTATCATGATACGTTGAAATACGAACAATGGAGCGCGTGTGGCTTTCAGTACATGCCGCGCAAGCTAGCGACGAGCTGCGTATGTGTACTAATACGAACAAGTTACGCGAGTTCGTGTCCAACCTTGGTATGGAAAGACCACGGAGCAAGATAAACAGGAGCGCCGACTTCGCTCTCTCCTGCGGGCCCTTAATGTCCATCACTCGCGGAGCACAATGTAGATGGCACAGCGAATGGTCCGCCCGCTAAGCGGCCGGCGTTCCCCGTGCGCCGGCGGGCGCGTTGGCGGAACGCATTCCGTCGGCTTTTGCCGTCTGCTTCGGCGACATTAGTTTTGGGCACGGAGTGCTTTGGGCCTGTGTTGGCGCCGCTTCGCGTTCATTGCGCTCCTCCTTCGCACGGCTTGATTAACTTGTTCGACAGCACCTTCTGGGTAACCCGAACCCGAAGGAATTCAGTGGTCGTACGGCACGGCAAAGATACGTTAAAGGGACAGACAACCGATATTTGTCGCGTGTATGTTCTCTAGCTCATATGAAAGCCAGCGTCTTATATAGCCCGGTAACCACAAGCAATTTTTAAACAAACTGGCGGAAATAATTTTAATTTGGCAGCAAACTTCCTGAAATCGGAAGGGTGGCGGTTCGTAGTGTCGAAACTTGGCACTACAATATGTGTCCCTGTCACGTGACCTGCAAACCTAGCTGCTACTGTAACTGCTGAAACGTTTATTTACGTATTAAAAACCTTTTAACACAAGTATTTGTACAAGCTTAAATAGTATATGTATTTCTAAACATTACTTTGAAAATTCTAAAGACACGCCGCCCGCCGCCGCTGGGTTGGTCTCAGTGTGGCTAACTGAGCCACCATGCCCAGAATCAACGGCAACGTTCAGTAAACAGACCCAGCGAAGGAGCTTTGACGATTCTGTCTGAGTCAGGGGCGTTTGTTCTGCCAAAATATTTGATTTCAGTCTCCAAATACGCCAACGGCAGCATAAAAAAACAAAAAAAAACAAAACGTTGCGCCCGGGGAGAATCGAACTTCCCGCCTCCACAACGTGAAGCCAGATTCTACCTATCATCTATCCCAACAGATGGCGCATTCGTGCAAAATAGACCCTTGCATTAAAAAAACACATAAAGGAACAGGAAAGCCTGCGCTTCAAAGTTTTTTAGCTGGAAACAAGTTTTTAGATATAGTTTTTTATTTCGCATACAGACAAAAGTATGTTGCCGAGCTACTCTATGTCATGGTTGTCAGCATTAGTTTTGGGAGGGACACATACGGCTCGTAGATCAAAAAATTCGATTTGAAAAGTTCTAGAGCATTATCAGCAAAACCGTTTCTCGTCAAGGTGCTTTAAGTGATGCCCTTTCATTTGGGATAGAGAATATATACTCTCGATTCCCGGCCGCGGCGGCCGCTTTTCTGATGGAGGCGAAAAGCAAAAACGCCCGTGTGTACGAGATTTCGGCGCACGTTAAAGATCCCCAGGTGGTCAAAATTAATCCGGAGCCCTCCACTACGGCGCGCCTCATCGCCTGCGTTGCGTCGGCGCGTTAAACCCCACAATCAATCAATCAGAGAATATATACTCGACAAAAATCGGTTGTCTGTCCCTTTAAGGATTGGTTTGCATGGCGGGAAAACAATGTACAGCGCACATATAGACATATGGCTGCTATACAAAGACTACCCTTTGCGCAGTGCTTGCCGAAAATGTGACTCCGTTTTGTAAATTTGTGAACACTAATTCGGGTGTGTTTTAACAGGTTTTACAAAAGGCGAAAGGAGCAACTGGTTGTGATAACTAGCGATTATAAAAGTTGCCTCAGCTTTCTCGCCGTTCTCCAACTTACGCCCAAAACAGAGTGTGCCTAGAACACGGACCGGCACTCACACGCTCATCAGAAAATAACAGAAACGCGATAACATCACCCGCGACTGCCCGCGACGTAGCAATCTGCTCAAGATCGAGGCCCTGACAGTGCGGTCTTTTCACAAGCCTTCATTTCGCGATATTTGAATTCGTCCAGACCCTATATTTCTGTGGTGATGACTCGCCAAAAGAAAAGGTTTGACGAGCCGGTTGTTTTGCTGGTCAGCCGCTTAAAAAAAAAAAAAAAAAAACGCCCTCGTAGGCTTAAAATTGCAGCCATACAAATCACAGCATTTTATTTGGAGTCCACGGCGTTATCGACGAGATAACACGACCGTAGAGTGACAGTGAACATCGGGCGGTAAGTTGCGGTACGAGTTAAAATGAAGGTTGCGTTTGATATTCTTGGGTGCCTTATCAAGATGACAGTGTTTTTGTATACTTAATACAACAGGGCAGCCGTCCAATTCATTCATTGGCACAGAAATGTGTGTCTCATTGCCGTTTGCCGATGGAGACTCCGGGCGACCCTTGTAAACGTTGTTCGTGCGCAGAAGTGGCATAAATAATTAAGCAGGCGGCCGGAGAGCGGGCCAACAACAGAGGGTAATTTTTGCGCTGCATCGATTTGTCGTAAGCAGAATCCCGCTAGACTGCATGTTGTGGCGTTTCATATTACTCTTGCTTAAATGGTGCTTCTGAAGTCGTCGTCGTTCAGTTGCGTCTTACATCTGCTGGGTTAGTACAATATTTTTAGCGGGTCTTCATAATGTCAGAATAAACGCCCCCTGATAGGGAATAAGCGATCGCCATGTATGCGGTGCCGTGCGATTATCTGCGCCGTCTATTCCGGCTGCGCACGGGTGTTTAAATTCCGCGCGTGCAGGCATTCCTCTTGCATAGTAGGACAGGCATACGACAGACGTCGTTGCGAAAGGAAAGACGCCTCTGGGGAGAGCGAAGAAGGGAAGAGCCATGTACAGAGGAACAGCGACGAGAGGGCAAATGAAGGAGGAAGAGAGCAAAGGGAAAGCTGGGCGGCCGGCGGCGCGTGGACATTATCGGCCCGAGCAAAAGATTTTTTTCTGGGCCACAGTCGGCGCGCTTCTCTTTATACCTTGATCCGTGGGAAAGACTATCGTTTGGCGCATGAGCACTTTGGTTTGTCTTCTTGCCGCATTCGGCGTCCACTCATGTGAGCATTATCTAATAGCTTTGTTGCTGCATTGAGTAAAAACGGTGCACGCAGCTTTTTTTATTATTTTTTTTTTATCTCGTGCCAAGTACCCAATAGATGATGGAAAGACGATGGTCTTTCCATACTAAGGTTGGTCCCGAACTTCCATAACTTGTTTCTACTGCGCTTACACGGCCCATTGCCAGGATAGCGGCATCTACTGAAAGCCACGTGCTCTGTTGTTCGTGTTTCAATGTATCACGATAATACATAAAACATTTTTAGTCATGCAATGCCTTTTAACTGTTTTTGTATATTGTTTCAAATAAATTGAATGCAGCTCAGCACGACATGCTGGAGGAGACTATTTGTATTTATGTTCCAGACAGAAATATTCCAATTTGGACCAAGAGTAAGTAATTTAACAAGTTTTCCTACAGTGCTGACTATGTTTGTGAGGAAAAGCTGCACAGGTCTTACATGAAACGCTGCCAGATGGTGCTCTGACTTTTTTGAAACTGAAAAACCTACGAGGTGGTAACACATTTACCTACTAAATAAAACCTGCCCTAACAACTGTCCTGCATCCTACTGTGTTCTCAGGTTGATTACATACAGTACCGGTTTATTGACTTTTCTAGTGGTCGCTGCACAGTAACTGCAGACAGACCGGAACTCCCCTGTTTAGAGACTGCAAATGTGTACGCAGCTCACCTGTCCTCGCCCACCTTGAAAGTGGTCTCCAGGTCCCCACTGGAGAGATTGAGCATGTTCACGTACATACGATTCCTCGAAAGTGCTACCACGTAGTCTTGGCTGTGCAATCCAAAGTACGCCATCTTCTGGTTCATGACCCCTTTCAGTTTCACCAGCAGGCACCCTTCATCCAGTGAATATACCTGGGAGAATAGTGCAAGACAGCGTGCACAGGGTTTCCAAGCTGTGACACCCACAGGAAGAGACATATGCACACCTCTGGACAAGTGGCCACAAATTAGGCATGTACACTGGCCATGCAGGCAAAATACAAGTTTGTTTTATTCGAAAGATTTCGTGCTTTGTAGTGCCCTCAACATTTGTCCTGAAGCAAACGATGCTTTATTCACTAAGAAATTAATCAATTTAAGTTAAAATTTTGACTCTCCCGCCAAATCGTGTTTTCTTGACGTCAGGAATGACATCACAAGAACAGATCTTCAAGCTAAACCTTGCGTGCTGCAGAGCTTTGTTTACCAGGCCGTTTTCTGCCATTGCTTTGTTTTTGACCATATTTGTACCTGGCTTGTTTTTGTCAAGGTAGAAAATAATCATTTCGTGAAACATGATGTTCGCTCGACAAATATGGCCACGTATGGTCGCTTGCGCCAATCGGCCAGCGTCGTCTGAGACAACCCCAAAGCACCGCAGTGTTGCGCAGCTAAAACAGGCATAGTGCACGCAGTACCAACAGCAGTACGCATCGGTACGTGTACTTTCGTAAATTTCATTGTTTACCCCACCGTTCTTACTGCTATAAAAAGAATGTGCCCTAAATGTAAGCGCAAATAGCTCGTTCGGCAAGCTTACAAGCCTTGCCTAATTTGTGTTTGCTTTTGCTGGCCTCCGCCGGTCGCAGAGCTGGCACATATGACATCATATGTTCTGTTGCGGGAAATGAGCTAGTGGGTCACATGGCCATTCCCTTTTTTCCTAATTATGTAGCTTATTTGAGTGAAGTTTAAATTTAAAGTGATGTCAGTATGATTCTAACGAGGCAATCTTTCGAATGAACCAAACTTGTGTTTTGCATGGCCTCTTTAAGATGACAACAGCTCAGTATGACAATTCTCAAAATGGTGGTCCGCAGGTCCCCTGGCATAATCATCACCATCAGTCGGATTTTCACAGCAGAACAAATGCCTCGTGGGACGACATTCCCCCACCTTTATACCATGCCAATAGAATGTGTAAGCCCACCCCACACCCTTGAGTTCTTTATCTCATTGATCCATCAAGTGTTCTGCTGCCTCCCTAAGGCTCTTGTATATCTCAATAGGCACACAGTCACTCGTGTCTTCAATCTGTTATCTATTTTTCCCACTACGTGTGCTGCTCAACTTGTTTGAGCAAGAATGTCCTCCAATTTAGTTTTATCTATGGTGTGCACATTCTACCCTTGAGCCTGACACTTAAAATCCATGGCAATTTGGGCTAACCTGAGTTTTCTCTCAAGGTTTATCTATTTTATTTGTTTATTTACAATACTGCCAGTCTCTACTGAGACCATAGCAGGTGGACACAATGTACAGATACAAAGAATGCACATCAAGCAATAAGTAAAAAAAATTGAGTAACAGCAACTTTGCACTTTACACAAAAGCAATTTGCACTAAGTAACATACAGTCGAACACGGATATATCGAACTCCAAGGGGATCGTGAAAGAATTCGATATATCGATAATTCGATATATAATATAGGCCTATCTGAAGATTATCTGACAACTCCGCACATCACTGAGAGTTTTCTGAAGTCGTGGAAAACGGTAATTTACCGCTTTGACCGTTAAAGCACGGAAAATTCGAACCGCAGCATGATGACCACCGCACTTTCTTTATCACTGAAATGTCTTTGAGCTTCGCTTGTTTTTTCTTCTGCGTCGTAGAGTTCGCCAAATTGTCTTCAAGATTACAAACACGCACAAATGAGAAAATCAACGCTGCACACTGTGCCACAACAGAGGCGAATAACGCAGACGTAACCTCGGCTGCAGTAGGCGGTTGGGAACGTTGTCAGGCACTGAGTGCCGTTATCTTCAGTATCCGAACCGAACACCTCCCCCATCTGGAGACGTGCAACGAAGTCGCTTTGCACCTGACACGCTCCGGAATAGCCGGGGCGGGTTCTGCTGCATTCGCCTTTACGTCAACGTTGATGGGTGCATCGCCCTCAAAACTACTTCGAAGAATTCCGAACGCCTTTTCAACTAACATCTTTTCAGCAGCCTGCACCCGACGAATTCCTGCCTTCGTTGCTCCGAAATGAATGCCTTGTACAAAACAAACCTACAACGCCGCATCGGTCCCCCTTCACGATCCACCAAACAGCTCAATCACAGAAAAAGAGAGCCTCCGGTCAATTTCTTTTGCTCCTTTATGTCCTTTCGCCCCAACCACTATCCCCGTTCTAGCTATCATGAAGCTGCCCCTCGTGCTAGCGTGAAAACAGTTGTTGAAGGCCATCGAAGCGACATAATGCCGCGGACACACCGCCTCTGTCTCACCAAGCGAGGCAGCGCCTGCGATGAGTCAACATTATCATCAGCTCCACCCCATCAGAGGACGCAAACTTTCAGGGGAACCTTCGGCGCGGAATTTGATATATCGAATTTGCCCGTGATCAGGAGTTCGATACACGCGCACAACAGCCCTATACTTTTGCATGGGATTTTCAAGGGGATGTTTGCACTGTTCGATATAGACAATAATTCGATATATCTGTGTTCGATATATCCGTGTTCAACTGTATACACCCGTGCTTGTACATGCTAATTATCATGATAAATAACATGAAAATTTAAACATTCTACACTGCATACACAACTACATATTTACACAAAGTGCAAGTACATGTTGGTTTGTGTGATCAAATAATGGCATTGGCAATTTAAACATGCAAGGAGAATTTTTAAATTTTCGATTCGAAATCAGATGATGACTTAGCATTAGCAGTGAGAAGCTCTAGCATTTTCCATTCATGGATGGCAACAAGAAAAAAAAAAAAAAAGAGCATCCAAACGCATCATATTGTTGCATTCATACTCTACTAAGGTGTTTGTATGTTTGTGCCTGGTAGCTTGGTTTGTAAGAAATGTACTTTGAAATATCAACTGTGTAATAATTATGCAGGAGCTGATAAAGAAATTTTAAGCGTGTCTGTTTCGCTCGTGCTTTTAATGTAAAAAGTCGAGAAATAGCTAGAAGGTTAGTAAGAGAGCCTTCACATTTAAATTTGCTATGGATGAATCATATGGCCTTCCTTTGTGCGGCTTCTATTTGCTTAGTGTTAGTCTGGGTATGAGGAAACCACACAGTATTTCCGTTTTCGAGGATCGGCCTAATGAATGTTTTGTATGCTAGGAGTTTTGTTGACAAGGGTGCCAACTGAAGTTATCTGCGAAGAAAACAAATTTTGCATAGCAGATGAAGTAATGCTATCTACATGCTCATTGCTGTGGCACTTCTAAAGATGCCATGTTTCTGCCCCATAAGTGACTAAATACTAGCTGTATGCGGTGACTGTACATTTTTTTAGAGGTAATTCTACTCAAATATTTGGGAGTACTCGAAATGTGCTCTAGCCTCTGTTAGTTCTTCAGACGACCTCTTTCTTACGGTTTCAGTTTCCAGTGTATACTTGTGCATCCAATAAGTGCTCATCTACTTCTAATATTTTGTTCCATGCCAAAGGGCTGTTCCATAGCTTGGCTGTTACACATACTTAGTACGCCTATCTACTTATAAGTATTTTCTAGTTATACAAATGATAAATCCTTTTTGCAGGTAACCTGTCAAGCCTCATCACGGCAGTATTGTCAGCTAACCTCAAGCTGCTGCTCAGGTGTTCCCGACCTTAAGCCTAACATTAGTTCTAGAGCCCTGAAGCCCTAATTGTACAGCTCAATACCCTCCTCTGTGTCTACAGACCACCCCCGAGGTTCTTTGGGGACCACAAAGATGACAAGTATCCTAGCCTTATTTGTAAGAACCAGCATTTGATTACTCGTCCAACTCTCATCTGTCCATGAAGGACGCTGTTTTCCCCACAAGAAAAAGGTATCGCATGGCATTGATGAAGTTTCAAACTTCCTGCTACACAATGTCAACAGTGACATCACTGATGAGATAACAGAGTGATCAGAGCACTAACTCTGTGCATGGCCAGAGACGACTCCCTTTCCATGCTCCCTTTACGGCCTTCACATTGGGAGGTCTTGCTGCCTGCTGCCACAAGTTCGGGGTGCCGCTGCCAGGCCACTATCGGTACGCCGCCACTAAGTGTGTTCACAGGCACAGTGTGTGCGCCACAGCGCTGGGTATTGCCACATGTGTGACAATTCGTGACGTGGAAAGTGCATGGTTGCACATCCTGCGACGAATATGCTGCCATGCACTGCTGTCCAGTCAGCTGCCAGCATCTAACCTAGTAACGTTGGCCAGCACTCATAGCTGTAAAAACTAATGGTGGCGCCATGAAAATATGCCCTGAACATCAGCCACATTGTGGAGAAATGGCTTCATGTTCTACAGGTTCAATGCAAGGACCCTAAAATCGCTACAATCACATAGTGAGCACCTTATGGTAGAGCTGTTGCCTTCGAACAAGCTCGCATTATTTGCTCAGTTGAAGCCTCATCATTGAACAGCCATCCACTCAACAATCGGATTTATCATTTGTCAAAGAACATTGCCAAACTGTGTATAAGAATCCGGCCTCAGCAATTGTTCCGCGAAGTCAACCATAAAAACTCGCACAGTGGGGTACGAACACAGCTCACAAGGAATATATTTTTTTAAATCTGTAAACGACAGACTGGAATACTATAGCTGCAGCAAACTGGACAAACAGTCTGTCTTTGTATTGTATCTACTCTGATTAAGGGTGCCTGTTTCTTACTTAGGTGGGCTGTATTGTGCAGATTAGGGCGGACTTCTGAGAAAGTTTGTATTGCATTGTAGGCATGTAATCCCTCTACCATGCGGTCGCAAACACGTAGGGCAGACATCAGGATGCTTGAACGTGCGAGCATCTGCGGGACTTGAAGAATGGGCACACTGGGCAATCTAGTAATGTCGCACTGGGCAACTCGGTGCACATTGCCGGCAATGCAAATGCACGCCTCTCTTTAACGAGACTGTAGGGATACCAAAGCATAAAAACCAGCTTGCAAGAGAAACCATTGGGACGTTTTAAATGGCTCGCCTTGGTCACCCTTGCATAAGCACGCCGACTTTGGGTTTATCGGCCAATAAATTGTGTATCTTTCCCCTGAAATAATTCCAAACAACCGCCTGCTGCTTTCTCTGCCTTGTTGGTTTTGTTTGGTTTTTTTCGTTTTGTGGTACCGGGTGTGTTATCTGTAAAAGCACGAGCTGTGCCAAAAAATATTGTCATGTGGTCGCCTGACAGATGGTATTTTTTGCTGATGTAAATATTTTTTGTGTAAATTACTATGAGCATTTTTACGAATCACATGCTGATTTATTGATTATGGGGTTTAACGCTACACAGGCGATGAGGCGCGCCGTAGTGGAGGGCTCCAGATAATTTTGACCACCTGGGTATCAAATGTGCGTCCAAAATCTCGAACACACAGGCGTTTTCTCTTTTCGCCTCCATCAGAAAAGCGGCCGCCGCGGACAGGAATCGAACCCGCACCCTTGGGCTATGAATAAATGCTAGTTGGAAGTAGCGCTTGTCCGGCTCATTCTCCTCCGTCCTAGGTGTAATTTTTGGCATTTTACACGTCTACATTAGGCAGTTCTTATGGGGTTTGTTGCTTTTTTTTTTTATTCAGGTATAGTGATACGAGATATGCTACTTTTCTGAAAGTGTATAAAGCTTGGTATAAAATAAAAATTTATGCGCCTCACGGTGTGCCTCAAGTCAGGAATGTTACAAGCGAATATACACACGCAAACAACTTTTGCTCTTACCTTATTGGGTAAACAACTGCCTTGCATATATAAGCAACCGCCCTGTTAATGCGGAAATGCCACTGCGAAAGCTCACTGGTTATGTTGTCGATGCTCAAGCTGCGCTTGCTATTTCCCTGCGCACGGCGACGCAGAGCTTGCGGTGAGGTGGTGCTGCCCTCGTGCGGTCAGCCCCCCAACTATGCGTCAGAAAAAATCACATGCGCCGAGCTGGTATTGCGAAGGCCGTAAAGGGAGTGCGGAAGGGGAGTCGAGTGCGGCCATGCTCTGGGCTAGTATTGAAGTGGTGATTGAACAGAACCAGAGACACCACTATAAGTGCACAATCATGTTTTTTGTTAGCAGCTTTCGGTGGTGGCCAGTGCCACCAACCCCACTGACCAATGTTTACCCTGTAATGTCATGGGGGCAGTTGAGAAAGTTGCTGGCTAGACGCCACTCCTTTACCTGTTCACTTCAGAATCCAGCTAAACTTTTCACATTTCACATTAAAATTGGCATGACTTATTCCGTGGAAACCTTTTAAATGAACTAAACTTGTACTTAGTCTTCATGGTACCTCTAATGCCTACTTGGTATGGGATGGCCTCTACAGCAAACTACCAAATTAAAATTGATTCAAGCATGTTTTTTAAGCATTCTGTTAAATCTTTGCACGCTCTCAAATATTCCAAATTTCCCCACAAGTGTTAGGAGTGCACAAATACTAATGGCTTGCTGCACTAGTCAAATTTTAAAGGTTAAATGGTAAAAAAAAAGAAAAAGAAAATAAAGCTGAAAATAACAGCTCTGCAGTTTCCTTAGACATGACGGTTAATTAAAAATTTGATGAGGATTAAGTTTCTAGGAGAAACTTGTCATAAGGCCGCACATTTGCTAATGTCACAAATTTGAAATGCCCAGTAGCAAGTTCCAAGTTAGGAAATGGATTTGGTCTGTTTAAAATTATTTGTTATATAAAATTTAACACAAACTGCTGATAGCTACCAAAATTTGTGATTTACAACTTTCAAAATGAGTGCTCCAAGTTTTTTGGATTTATCCCTCAATTCAACATTCTGCAACTATACTATGTTGCTATGAAGCACGGTGCAGCCATACAGCATATACTATTTTTTTAGTAGAATGAAAAGTACGAACAAGCTCGAATTACCAGTTGTACTGTGACCAGCACAACTGTAGGTACATGCAGTTTTGTCTGTTGTCAGATAGTTGCTACACAAAAAAAGTAATGTTGCAGCAGCCTTAAGTACACAACTTTGCCTAAAATGATTTTTGCCCCCAAAGGTCAAATTATTTTTTGCAGTTTAAAAGCTATTTGTTTTATGCCCTGAATTTGTGAACAGGTACTTTCTGCTGCCACTGTTTCGCACAGTTTTGGTGGAGCTGGTTAAAGAGTGAACATTCTGGTGTCACTGCCAAAGAGTTCTGGAAACCTGTACCCCACGCTGCGTGTGAAACTGCAAAAGTGGGAAGGGGGTGCTTTTGCCCTCGACGGCACGTACCTTCAGTTCTCGGTTGCAGAGCACTAAGGCACGGAAGCGGTCCACCATCTTGAGGTCCCGGGGCTCGGACAGGCCAGTAAGTCGCCGCACAATGCTTTCACCAAACACATCCCAAACAAAGAGGTCACAGTGGTTGAGCGATACCATGTGACTTGCGTCACCCTTGACGGTGTACAGCTGCCCCAAAGCTTTGCCCTTGTCTTCTTCAGGAACAGCGGCCGATGATGGCTGCTTCGATGGTTCACGCAGATAGTCACTGACCGGCACCAAGGAGGACGACCGACACGCCACTTCGTACAGGTTTCTCAGCCGGGGCAACTTGAGGCGGGACGACTCGCTGGCCACCACGTTTCGCAGCCGTGCCGTCACCTGTGCCGCAAATTGCCGCCCATCGTAACGCAATGCATAGCTGGACAACTGAATCAATTCCCGAAGGATGGCACACTCCGCGTCGGTTGGATTCAGGCTCAGGAACATGTCGAGTTCTTCAAGCAGAAAGTAGGGGTCGCAGCAGCACACCTTCACCTGCAGCCACTCGGGACTGAACAGGAACTGGTTCCTCACAATCTGACCGAGTGCCTCGTGGCTGTTCCCGCTGTTGTCCCCACAGCCGCTGTCCCCTCCAGCAGGGCCATTGGCCACCTGGAGCCTCGACAGGAGCGCATCCAAAGTGGCCAACTTCTCGCGAGCCAGGCGGCTGAGGTGTAGGCAGTAGAAAGGCAGCTCGTTCTGCTTCCGTCGATTCTGAAAAATGGCGCACTTGGGGACGTGCGGGAGAGCACACCGGCTCGCACTCTCCCCTTCGACTGCGCTGCTCGAAGCTGCAGCTGAGGCATCGCTGTTTGAGAGCGACTGAAAGTAGTCAAAGAGCGCGAGAGTGCACGCGGGCATTGCTGCCAGAGGTGGGCCATGCTCCGTGCACAACGTCCGGAACGAGTCACCGCACCAGGTGTTAAGCACATAGCCCTCGACGACCCGGGCCCTTAGAAAACTGTTCAAGCCTGCACGCACCAGGGCCCACACGGCAAATGGACATCTTGCCAGCGGCCTTTTCTGATGCACATACGGTGTGTCAGTGAGCACCAATTCACTTGCAGAGACCACGTCGATGATTTCTCTGTCGGACAGCCCATGGCGGGAGGCACTCAACAGTCCCAACACCAGAGACGTTATTTTCGGATCCACCTGCCTTTTCAGCTCATCGTGGAAGAAGGACGCCACTTCCCCTTCGCAGCGAGGTACGGAGGGTTCGTCGGTCCCCCGCCAATGCGCTGCCGTGTCGGCGAGCAGTGAAGCAAACAGGGGGCTCGGTGACTGCTTTAGCGATGCACTGACAAGTTCCAACTGCTTGGCACTTACAGTTCTGCCATGTCTTTGCAGAGATTTGTGAAAAATGGCCATGCATTCGTCCATTCCACAAGGCCCTAAATCTAAAAAGCAGTGCTCCTGATCCTTGAGCTTGGCCTGAAATGTGGCAAAAATAAGAAGAAAAAAAAGAGGGGGGGGGGTCATGAATATGTTTCCATCCTTGTGAGCCTACCCAGCACAACTTCCCTTCAAAAGAAAGCAACCAGAGAGCACGAAAAGTAAGCTGTACATACATTATTTACATCAACTTGAGAAGGATTAGCATGGCCACCGATATACTCTTCTTTTTTCCTTTTCTTCTTCGAGTGCCAACCCCGCATGCCATTCCGCATAGGTTCCTGCTCTTTTACAAATGCTGGCTCTCTTGCGCTGGTGCCAATTTTAAACCAAATTGCAGTTTGTGGCAATAAGAAACATCTGCCTGGGCCAAGCACTGACAGTTGTAAACTTTAAGCTTGATTGCGTGCACTAACTGCACAGGTTGTCAGCTGTGTGTCACACTAACTACACACTAAACAACCTCGCAGCAACGAGAAACTACAAAGAGAAACGGCTCATTTTCCAGCGGAGGATGGCACATTTAATTTTCCCAATGCTTCAATCCCCCATATGCCTAGCCACGAGATTCTCCAGTGCATTAGTACAGTCAAACCTCGATGTAACAAACTTCAATGTAACAAACCCCAAATTTTTTTTAAATTCGAGTGTATGCACACCATGAATTTCCACCCTCTATGTAATAAAGTCTGGTTGCCGAAATGTCAATGTAACAGAGTTCTATGAAGAACCAGGCACGAAATTTTTATTGAAGAAGTAGATTTTGGGGGACGCAAGCGCTGAAACGGGGTCTCATTAAAATGCGAATGGCGATTCGGGCTGCGCAATGCCGTGGATGCAGCGAGTTTGTGAGCGAGCTCCTTGCCTACAAGCTGTGTATGGTGCAGCCCTTGCCGCATACCGCCGTATTGTTGGGTTCCATCGTTCCAGCAAGTGCACGGTAAATCATTTGTGGATCTTTATGAGCATTGTGCGCGCATTTTTTCATGCCGTGTCCGCAATTGCACGCCGGCTGCGGCTTCTGCCTCGGCCAGAAAGCGCCGTGCGCAGCAGTGGGAGGAGCCTCACGACTTCCGCCAATGGGGAGGCGCGCACCCTATGGTGGGAGCTTCGAAGCGCTCGGGGATGCTGGCTGGCCCCGCCAGAGACAATTAGGCTCACCACCACGGAAGATATTTGATAGGAGCTTCTTCAAGTGCCGTGCAATTTGTTTTACAGAGCCAATTTCACCCCCTTTATCAGTATTTTTTTCCCGCATGAACAACTTCATTTGCCCCTCGTGTTGTGTTTCAGCGAGCGGTTAGAAGTGGTTGCTGGAGCTACCCGCATTGCGAGGGTGGTCTCCGCGGCTGCGTTAGTGTTGTTACGTGCAGAATGCGTGTAGTTACGTGTAGAAAACGCCCCATGCGGTTCACGCTGATGCCCGCATAGACAATTAAATTAGGCTCCGACAGAAACAGAAACAGCACGCCAGCCATGTATGCGCGCCCCGTTTTCGTTTGCAAGAACCCCTTCACGCGGTTAACACTTAATTTTAACCACGAATTTCAATGCAGCAAAAGTTCAATGTAACGAAGTAAATTAGAAATTTTACCGACTTCGTTACATCGAAGTTTGACTGCACATGCTGAACTACCATGAGTTTTGAATGCTTTGCAAAAGTTGCATCATTGGTTCATAGCTTTTGTATAGCCCACAGTACACAAGTTCCATGAACATGGCAGCACATTTTTGAAGACTGGGAACACAACCTGAAAGGTCTAAAAAGAGTGCAATCTTGTATTGGTAATACACTGGAATGATTGAATGACACCAGAAAACCATGTACCATGTACCATGCGTGTACCATGCGTGCATGCCAGTGCAAGTGGCGTGTCCGATAGATGACTCACCTTGAGATCCTCGAGTTCTTTGCTTCCATCGCGAACTGTAAGCACTACTTTGACACAGGGGGGCAATTCTGATGGCAGCCAGTCGAAGCTGTAGGCACTGTGCCTGGTCACCTGGTCCAGTCCATCGAGCAAGATAATGAGGGGCCTCTGGGGTGAGACCTTGTCCAGGAGCATCCCCAGTGCCTCTCGCTGCTCAGCAATGCTCTGGAAGTCAAAAGGTTAGCTTTGAAAATCATGCAAACTAGGAAAATGGTACACACCGCTTCTCTGCACCAACAACACAAGCTCGGCAGATGGGGAACAAGCCTGCTCATCACAATCCAACTTCCCTTCCCTCCAGGTCGTAGGGCAACTCGTCACACTGGTCTTCTTTTAGGCTATCCCAAAATCCTCAGAAAGGGTGCCTCTACACCACTCAGACATTGGTTGTATTGCGATCCTGCTCAACAGAGCGCAGCGAATTCGCGCTGGCCAGAGAGCAGAATAAAAAGCAGCTCAGAATCGGCTGAATACAGTAGGACAACAGCGACCGAGCTTGAAGACTCTGCAGAGATTTTCAAAATTTTTTCATTTTCCACAATGCAAAGATCAGCACCACGGATATCTGTGGTTCTATAACTTCAATCTCTCTGCCCTGAAATTTATCTGCCTGTTTGTGAGGAAGACCTGTACAAGATGCGTGTGACGAGAAATTTGGAGTGCACTCGAAGCACCTGCGGCAGACAAACAGACAGAGAAATTGTTGAGGCCTTCACGATAAGCAGAGAAGGGGAAAGGTGTGTCAGCGCACTGTCCTTGACGCTGTCCACTAAGGAAATCAATGTTTTGGAGAGGGGTAGCTGGTTGCGCATGGGCGACGGGTGATTGCCGTACACATGTGTCGGGTTAATTTATGCCCTGTGATATGGGCCAGCCCTGTGATGAGCTTTTGTGACGATGAGCAAGTGTGATGTTTTGCGGTACCGTTTTGTTTGTTTTTTACTGTGTCTTTTATCATTACCTTTCCACGTATCATGTACATATGGGCGTTTTACGTGCTTTTGTGGCATAAACTGAGTTGAAGTTCTAGCACGTGTTTTATCTCTTCTTTAGCTTTGTCCCTGTGTTAATGTTTGCTAGTTTGATAAATTCGCTAGAAGCTTGCACACCAAACTAAAGAAATTAAGTTTGTGGTTTCTGCCCCCCTTTAAAAAAAAGCATCACAGTTTGCTTTTTTGCATGTACTTAGAACGTTTTTTTTTCAATTCACAAGAATTGCAGAAATTTGAAGTAGGCAAAAGTGAATTAACAGCCTTGGAGTATATAAAATCATGTGCAGCTCTCAGAACATTTTGCAATTTATAGGGGTGTGAGAACAGTTATTTTTGCTTGCAAAGCAAATGCAAAGCAAACAGTAATTTAGTTCGAATAGCTGTGAATCGAAGTGAATATTGAGCGATTCCCAATAAGAAAACTGAAGTTGACAATTTCTAAAGCCTGCTTCAGTACCTAGCCTGAAGAAAAATAAAAGGCTCATGTAAAAGGTTTTGAAAACATTTCATGTGGCATAAAACAAGCGCAAAAAGCCACCCTGCTGCTCTTAGCTGCATGGATACTATATTTAACATGGGGGAAGCTTTAATCGTTTGTGGCGACTTCAACCACAGGTGCTTTCATTGTAGTAGCGTAATTAGGGTAGAACTATATATTTTGACAAGCTATATGATACCACAATTCCCTTATGAACAAGGAATGTAAATGGCAGTTTCATGGACATTTATGTCAGCTATAAAAAAAAAAACAGCGATTGAGGCAACGCAAGGCATGAAAATTAAGCCTGATTCATAAACCGTGCTGTGCATGCCTTCATGGCGTGGTGGTATCATCTCCGCTTTGACTTGGTTGCAGCTCCTTCTCTCAGCACTAAATATTCATAAATTGTGCTTTTAAAAAGCACTTGCGCCATGCATGTCGTAGCACGCATTCACAAGAATCTTGTATATGGTTTGCAAGAAGGGCACACAATGCCTAATATAACTGCATAAAAATAGTCAGACCGAAATCAGCCTAAGAGCGTGATGACAAAACTACACGGCAAACCAGCTTTGCGAGTGCTGCAGTGCCAACTGCTCATCAAGAAAGCCTGACCTCTGTGTCCAAGAGCATGAAGATAGACCAAATAATCATTTTTATTATGTTTTATATAGCAAAAAAAAGAGTGGAACATCACAAGTTTTACAAAAAGACCAATTTGTGCATCATTTGATCAGAAAACCGGGGATTCGGGGCTAAGACAGTATGCAGCTGGGCTTTCTTATCTAGAGAGCGTTGACTGGGGGAACTTGAGCGTGACCACGTGACCAGGATGCGAAAAGAGAAGCGCGAAGGCGGAGTTGGAGTTACCCGATGCCACGGAGATAATAGGCACTGCCTGTTGCAGTTTGGCCGCACTTCACCGGAGCAGCGCAAAAAAAGCCCGCTACCAGCAGTGGAAAGCACCGGGGTACATTTTCGAACTTCTAAATACTTCGAAATTTTACCAGAAATTTTCTAATAGTGCTATTTAAATTGACTTGAGCATTTCGTGTGATGAGAGACTTCTTCATGCACAATGCCGTATGGCAAATAGTTCTGCTGGGCAAGCTAACCAGCAACCAACCGCCCTGCAACACATGGGCATACGACGACTTTCACTGACCTTTTGCTTGGTGGACAAAACTCATACACTAACATAAATTACCAAACTCTCTTGCTTTACATCAAGCTAAATCATGTTAAAAAATGGTATGTGCCGCCCCTTGGCTCATGCCAAAAAATCTGGGCAATCAATGGCAATCACAGCAATAAATTGTTGCTTAGCAGAATTATGCAGAAAAACCCAGTAGGCAGCTTACAAAGTTTTAAAGCTTAACTTATCTTGTGCCAAACTTGTTGAGCATGCAAGTCTGGCCTTCGCAACATTGATCTTGAATTTGTAACCTTGAAGGTGGAGCCGATCAACTAAAAAACACAGTGGAGTCTTTTTGAACCTGGATGTTAAAGGGGTTCCAAAGCCACGTCCTCTAGTGCTAGGATAGCAGGAAAGCAGCAGGAAAGCTTCTGTATGTTGTATGCCATAGGAAAATCTTGCAAACCGCTTTCAACTAAACTTTTATTTGAATACAGGCTAGTGACGGAAACATGCTGGGAAAATTTTGAATTCCAGTTTTATTATTGGAAATTGTGAATCATGTGAACAAGACCGTTATTTGCATAGAAACCAAAAATCATTACAGTTGAACCCTTTTATAAGCGACATGTCCCGGGGAAAAGTATCTGCCTGTTATATGAGAGGTCTCTTATAAGCAGGGAACCATGTTTTCACCAACTGATCAACCCCTAGTTCAATGTGGGCACCGTGAGACTAAAATAAACTTAAAAGAATGCTACAGCATGTTGCAAAAGATGTATTCTAATTTATGTTTTGCCCCCAGAATTTATAAAATAGTTCTGAATTTTTGTTTGCTTCACGATTGTACTCACACTGTTTTTTACAACAGCTTCTAAAAGCTTTCTCTTCTTTCACTGTTTGCGGAAGATGAATCGTAGATGTCGAGTTCACAAGCCTGATGAGTAGCCAGAGCGCACAGCTGCTTCTGCTGTGTGCTCCGGCTATTCACCAGGCTTGCAGGACTCAACATTTGTGATGCTTCTTGATTGGGAGCTACACGATTGGGAAAGCCCACTGCGCACTCCCGGTATTCTTGGCTTGCTCAGAAGCCCGCATGAGCGGTCGCACTCGTACGCATGGCGGTAAGCTTCAACCACTTGTGTACATTGCATTTCCACTGGCACGGCTTCTTGTCATCATTTCATAGCTGACTGAACCACTGTGTGTTGGCAGAAGTTATAATAAATAGCGACTGCGGGCGTCTGTTGTCCCCCTTTGTTTTCACAACGGACGCAACTGGAGTTGGCGACTGGTGGCACCACGTCTAAAGTTAAGATGTCTGTTACAAGCGAGATTGCTGACCAAATTTAAAGATAACCTGTCCTTTATAACCAGCTATCTTCTATATCCGGTGTCAGTTATAAGAGGGGTCAATTTAATGGGAAAGATAGGGTGGCTATCCATGTGGGTGAATAGTGTCTCTGATACCCATATGTCTCTTACATTCATGGCTCTTATAACGAGGTTCAACTGTATTCACTCAGTACAAGTGACGGACAAGTTTTGGCAACTTGCAGAAATCCACCGTGCCTGCTCCCAGAATCAACCAGGGACCAGTTCCTACCTTGGACGCCAGAATGGCGTGCATTCCGTACAACGCGCAGCACTGCTCGCAGATGCTTCGAAGCAGCTGCTGCTGGTTGTCCGAGCCGGGCGAGGTACCCAAAAAGCGGGCGATGACGGGCGTGTCGGGCATCCAGGCCTCGCAAAGTTGGGCCACCCTGGCGAGCAGGCTGCTCTTGCCGCTGCCCCTGGCCCCGTGCAGCACAACCGGGTGCCGCAGCGTGCCCCGCAGGTACTTCTCCAGCCGCGAGAGCACCTCGGCTTTCCCCAGGAATGCCTCAGAGAGGGACAGGCACGTCTGGGCCTGCTGCACCAGCTCCCCGTACAGCTGCTGCTCGATGCCTGCACAGGGAGACAACTGCCGCTACGCATCCAATGTGCGCGAGCCCCACTGGGTGGTCCACTTTGCCCTGCAGGATGGAGTCAGCTTCTTAGAGAACACCATTTCCAGCTCGCAGCGACACAGGCTTGCGCCGCAAAGATTCCAAGAGGAGGGGCTACATTACATCCCCCACCCAAAAATAAGCGCAAGCTGGGAGCTGACAGTCCACGAAATGGCCCACTGGGCATTAAGGCCCCAGATAATGTTTTTCTACCCTACAGCTAGGATTACAAGACGCAGTGACAAAGATACCCAAATGGCAAGTTGAGCTAGGACAGCGAGTTTTGGACAGAAACAAGAACTACACTGTAGGGAAGAAAAGTTAACATAGCATAATGTCACTAAATCTTCGAGTACAGCCCCTCTACACCATTGACAACCGGCTATGACAATTAAAAGGCTGATTGAAAAACCTCCCGTGGTGCATCCTGGCAGGTTTTTAACATACCTGGTTTGTATTTTGAAAACTGCAGTTTTGTTTTCTTGTAACAATCAAACCTTGATGTAATGATCCTTATTGTAATGAAACCCCCAGTGTAATGAACCATGGATTTTTTTTTTTTAACTTCAAGTGTATGCATATAATGTATTTTCACCCTCTGTGTAATGAAGTCCCGTTTGCCAAAATTTCAATGCAACGAAATTTTATGGACAACTAGGCTCAAAATTTTAGTTGTAGAAGTAGATTCTGGGAGACGCAAGCGCCGAAACTGGGCTTCGATAAAACGCGAACGGCGACACGGTCCGCCCAATGTCGCAGATGCAGCGAGCCACAGAGTCCGTGAGCAAGCTCCTTGCCTGTCCGCTCCTTGTCTGTCAGCTCCTTGCCTATCAGCTCCTTGCCTATCAGCTCCTTGCCTATCAGCTCCTTGCCTACAAGCTCCTTGCCTACAAGCTTCTCGCTTGCAAACTGCATATGGCGCCACCGCCCCCTCCGCATGCCTCCACTTTGCCCTTCGTTCGAGTTCACTCATGCTTGTTGGGTTCCATCGTTCCAGCAAGTGCACGGCAAATCCTTTGTGGATCTTTATGAGCCTAGCACACGAGTTTTTTCATGCCCGCATCCGCGATTGCACGCCAGTGGCAGCTTCTGCCTCAGCCAGAAAGCAACTCACGCCGCGTGAGGCAGTGGGAGGAGCCTGACAACTTTCGCCAATCGAGAGGCGCGCACCCTATGGCGGGAGCTTCAAAGCGCTCGGGGATGCCGGCTGGCCTTGCCAGAGACAATTAGGGTAAGCACCCCGGAAGATATGTGATGGGCACTTTCCCAAGTGGTGCGTATGACGTTTTACAGTGCAAATTTTGCTTACATTATCAGCTTTTTTTCCCGCACCAACAACTTCGTTTGCCCCTTATGTTGTGCTTCAGCGAGCGATTAAAAGCAGTCACTGGAGCTACCCGCATTGTGAGGGTTGTCTACGCGGCTGCGTCAGTGCACTTGTGGTTTGCGAGGCATGTTCTTGCGGGCAGAAAACACTCCATGCGGTTCACGCTGATGCCCGTGTAGACGATTAAGCTGCGACAGAAACAGAAACAGTGCGCCAGTCGTGTATGTCCGCCACATTTTCGTTTGCAAGAACCACTTCACGTGATTAACACTTCATTTTAACCATGAATTTCAGTGTAGTGAAATTTAAATGTAACGAAGTAAATTATGCATTTTACGACTTCATTACATCAAGGTTTGACTGTAATACATTTCCCTTCCATGTGGAAGCAATTTTTAAACCAATCATGAAAACCAGAGACCATCATAGTTGTGAAGAAAGATGGTGCCTTGATGAGTGCTGCACTCCAATGCATTGCGAGTTCTGGACTAGGATGTTCCGCAGCTAAGCCACCGCCCTTTTCCTTTTTGCACATCTGGACATCGAGCTGCCACACCATGAGTTGTCGGACATCAGCTTGCATTTTGCCATCGCGTCCACTGCTCAAGTGACAAGAAACTGCGAGAGCGCTCATCGAAGACAAAGCAACAACAAAAAATAAATTTGAAGCCACAACTGAGATTTTGCAAAACCTTCTAGAAGCAGCTGATGCGAAAAAGTTGAAATGAACAGTGTGCCCAAGGTTTTAAGCGGTGCTAATTTCAGTGATGGTAAATAAAGAATGGTCGAAAGGCAGGTTGCATATGTGGCTTGGTTTATGCATGTTTTGATTATAGTGCAACACAGCTTATAGCGGGAATATTTGCGGCTCCCATGACAAGTACTAGAAGCGGTCTACACTCCACTTTGAATTTGGCAATACAAATTTTGTATTAAACACATTACTTTTTGTGAAGAATTTATGCAGCTTCATTCCGATACATCATACTGTCTAATCCCGCTACAACGAATTCCGCTTCAACAAAATTTCCGCTGCAACGAAATATTTCCAATTCACCGTCAGCTAGCCATAGAAGTCAATACAACGAAGTCCCCGCCACAATGAACCATTTGTTTGGCTTTCTTTCGCTTCAACGAAATTTTCGCTCATTGTGACTGGGTTCGAACACTTTTCACAACAAAATAAGCATAACGCCAGCTATCTGCAACTTTTTATACATTTAAGGCGCTTAGTTTCTCCGAAAACGTGCGCCGCGTGCCCACACCACCACCTAAAACAAAAACACTCATATGTGGACGCCATCGTTCGCTGGTGATAACGATGTGGCTGGCCGTCTTTACATGAGGCGCAGACCCAGCGGGCCCGGTTCGCCAAGCTGGAGCTACAGCCAATCCGTATCCAGTTGAAATCGCGCGAATGTGTTCTGCTGCTGGCGCGGCGCCGTCATGTGTGCGTTGTGAGCAGCTGTCATTGCAGTTTTCCTTCTACAATTCTTTAAAGTCAAACGCAAAAATAATGTTTTCATGTTTAGTCTTGAACCCGCGTCAGCCTATCTTAGACACGAGCGCGCGCTGGCGATGAAATGCAAGTGCACGGGGCTTGCCTGCCAAGGTCAGTTGCCGCTGTGCCTAGTGAGAGAATAACTCCATAGAGGATAAGATAACGGCACCTCTCCTGCCTGCCACAAGCGAGAGGGGGGCTTCCGACGGCCGAGCAGTGCTAGGAATAAGCTTGGTAGATATGCCTTGTTGTGCAGTAATATGTTTAGCGACTCCCCACCTCCCGTAACGCGCTCTTTACATGCAGGCAAAAACAGATAACCATTCGTACGTTTCTTATCCAAATAAGCACGGCACAATTGCGCATCAATCCTTTTTCTAAACATTGCATTATGCTGTCAATGATTCGGATACAATGATTCTGATAATATACGGGGCTATTTTCTTTCCCTTCCGAGGTGTATTGGGGCAGATTTCGCCTCAACGAATTTCCGCTTCAACTAAATTTTTTGCGCGTCCTGTCAATTTTGTTGTAGCAGGATTCGACTGTATTACATTTTCAGAAAAGCCGAATAATTTCTGGGAAAAATATTGTTTACTGAAACTCACAAAAAAAGGGTGTTTTTCCCATGGTGCATACAGAATGTGCCCTGAAATCATGCTTCAGCAAAATAAAAACTCAATTTTACACAGAAATTCTGACTCCCTAGCAGTAAGAAAGTTCAGTGCGTTTTTAAACCCAACAGTTAGAACAATTGACCACGCAACCCAATTTTAGGAACTTTTCGAAACAAAATACAGTCGAACACTGATATATCGAACTCCAAGGGGATCGCGAAAGAATTCGATATATCGATAATTCGATATATAAAATACGCCTATCTGAAGATTATCTGACAACTCCGCACATCACTGAGAGTTTTCTGAAGTCGTGGAAAACGGTAGTTTACCGTTTTGACCTTCAAAGCACGGAAAATCCGAACCGCAGCGTGATGAGCACCGCACTTTATTTATCATTGAAATGTCTTTGAGCTTCGCTTGTTTTTTTCTCCTGCGTCGTAAAGTTCGCCAAATTGTCTTCAAGATTACAAACACGCACAAATGAGAAAATCAACGCTGTACACTATGCCACAACAGAGGCGAATAACGCTGACGTAACCTCGGCTGCAGTAGGCGGTTGGGAACGTTGTCAGGCACTGAGTGCCGTTATCTTCAGTATCCGAACCGAACACCTCCCCCATCTAAAGGCGTGCAACGAAGTCGCTTTGCACCCGACACGCTGCGGAATAGCCGGGGCGGGTTGTGTTGCATTCGCCTTTACGTCAACGTTGATGCGTGCATCGCCCTCAAAACTACTGCGAGGAATTCCGAACGCCTTTTCAACCAACATCTTTTCAGCAGCCTGCACCCGACGAATTCCCGCCTTCGTTGCCCCGAAATGAATTCCTTGAACAAAACAAACATACAACGCCGCATCAGTCCCCCTGCACGAGCCACCAAACCGCTCAATCACAGAAAAAGAGTGCCTCCGGTCAATTTCTTTTGCTCCTTTATGTCCTTTCGCTCCAGCCACTATCCGCGTTCTAGCTATCATGGAGCTGCCCCTCGTGCTAGCGTGAAAACAGCTGTTGAAGGCCATCGAAGCGACATAATGCCGCGGACGCCGCCTCTGTCTCACCAAGCCAGGCAGCTCTTGCGATGAGTCAACATTATCATGAACTCCACCCCATCAGAGGAAGCAAACTTTCAGGGGCACCTTCGGCGCGGAATTCGATATATCGAATTTGCCCGTGATCAGGAGTTCGATACACGCGCACAACAGCCCTATACTTTTGCATGGGATTTTCAAGGGGATGCTTGCACTGCTCGATATAGACAATAATTCGATATATCCGTGTTCGATATATCCGTGTTCAACTGTAGTGCCAAAAAGTAAAAAAATTGAAAAATATATATTAAGCGCAAACAAAAACAAAACAAGTGTAAAGAAGACATGGGAACACCCCTGAAAGTAAAAACACTAACAGTAGCTGGAAGACATGCCGCAGTATATCAGCAAGCTGCTAATGCTCAATCCCATGAACATTAGTTGTAACTCAAACTCAAATGTGGGGATTGTACAACAGCTATGACCTAAGAAATGTGCTTTACTTACAGGCTCCAAATTACTTCGACTACACAAGCTCTTTCACACGCCCAGAAATTTTGGTAATTATGAACAGCCACACACAGTTGCCATAATGCCGCATATACAGTGACTGCGTGATAGGTACATCTATGCAAAAGTTGCCTTCAGCTACTGAAAAATGCAGGATGTGAAAAGTTTGCAACAACATGCTCATGCCTAGACTACAACAGTAATTTCAAGGCTGAAAACACCAAGTGCATTTCAGAAAACATGCCTGCATTGAACAGACCCTTCACGAGACATCCAGATTACAAACCAATGTAATAATCATACCATCAGAGTTTTTAAGTATATTCATGAAGTCAATAAAAAGTTACGTGAGAAATCGTGCGCTACGCATTAGAAGTAACCAAACAAGGACAGAATTATGAGGATCTAGCCACATCCACGCCGTACCTCGGCACGGTCGAGCCGTTTCGTCGGTGGTGTCTTCTTCAGCCACCGTGTCCACCATGGCTTTCAGGTCCCTGCTCAGCATCGTGCTGAGCTCTTCAAAGTAGTCGGCATTCTCGGCAGCACACGGTCCTTCCTTTGACCACTTGACTCGCAGCACCAACTTCTGGGACTCAGGAAGCCGGTCTTCCAGCTGGGCCCTCACCAGGTTGTACCTGGCACACCAATTGCATTGGGGAAGGAAAGGGGGGGGGGGGGAGGGTTCATCAGACAACCACCACAATTCACGGAACAGGCTTGGCAACTGATCATTATATTGCACGAGCAACAGATGGGACGTGTTAACAAAATTTTCACAGCAATCAATTTATTTTTGAGTCGCTCTGAAACCAGAGGAAGCGATAGGGGAGCAGAGAATGACAGGGTGGAGATACTGCGCAGAGAGCTTTCGGAACGCTGGCCACGTTTTCATGAAAACAAGTAGAAGCACAGAGCACCAGCTGTCGCTGCCTCGATGGGTCTCGCAACTCCTGCAACCTTTTATGCACATTTAAAATCAATTCTGCAGCCAGTATGGCCAGCAAAGGGGAAGGAATGGAAATGATGGCGGCAAAAGGCCAATGCTGGAAGGCAACAAAAGGAGCGATGGGCAGCCAATACCGCTATTACAGCGAACAAATGTGACCACTGAGATGCTAAACACGGCACTCTGAACAAGGGCAGACCTCTGAAGCCAGAGCAAGGCATGCGCATTGACTCAAGTGTCAAGTTCACGAGGGAGAGGGACAAGTTGCTCACGCATTGCATTCTTAAAGATCTACCAAGGGATCATAAAATAATATTTTAGACCAATTGATCACAATATTATTTCGTTGAATGCAAGCTACGGCCTAGCACAACTGTCATTATGACACTATGACTTAGGAAATGACCAGCGACACAAAACGTTTTTTTTATCATGTAATTTCACCTCCTTTCATTCATTAAATAACAAAAGAAAAAGCAGGAATGGATGTATAAACCATTCGGTAATGGTGAAAACAGTAATGCCTCATTACAATGCCCTTGAGGGGACCAGGAAAAAATACTCCTCATTTTCAAAACACCGCTTATTTAGAAACACGACAAATAGCCATAATAACTAAATTAACCGAAGTAGAACATTGTGCACTTCTAACAGGCTTATCTTTCAACACAATCATCTGACAAAATTTGCAGAATTAGGCACCGTAACTTCATTTAATGTTGTATGCGACTTTTTTTTGTCTGCTGAGCTTGGCAGTACTTTTTTTTTTACATATCCATCTCCTTGCATACTGGTTTTTTTCTTTTTATCTAATATCGTTCATGTATCCCGTAGCCACAGCCACTCGATCTCCCCTCTTTAGGTCCGGCCTGACGAATGCTCCTCTCCGCCTGTGAGAGCGATACTTCCCTTTCACTCCGCTGCGTCACCTGTGGTGCTCACCATCGGCGATACGGCAGCGGTTCAGAAACGAAAGCAGCCACAGTGGAATGAAAGCAGCGGAAAGGTCCTTGATAGGTGGTTCAGATAAATGAGAAGAATACATAATGTGTCATTTTCCCGTACTGGATGTGGCACAACATGCTGTAGTGTGTTATCATTGGACGTGACTTCAAGCATGGCCATATTTGTCTGGTGGTTGTCTGTGACAATGCAAATAATGAAGAACGCGCCTCTTCAACAATTTTCAGCACATTGAGGGTCAGGTTACGCAGCCAGTCATGTTCCAGGTTCATGGTAATAAATACCCTACGGGGATAACGTAAGCCGCGGAAAGCCCGCCAGGACAAAGCAAAGAAGCCTCTTGGCTATTTCAGTGGCGCACCGGTTCGAGCTTCAGAGAGAGTATCAACGATCCTAAAATTTCTGTCAACTTGACGACCATTAATTACTCTTTGCTGTATGGACATTTCGCCCATAATGAGGCTGCAGTATGGCTCTTTTCCTGACCGCAAGCTTTGTCTCTCCACTTGGAGTTGTAAGGCTGGTTACGCCAGCCTTTCCTGTAGATACGACGAATTTTCGTAGCATGCCTCGACACAGCACCTTCAGCAGTTTTCTCCCCCCCCCACGATTGGAAACTTTATAAGATCACCTTCCACAACACACATTACCACAGTGTGGGCTCCTGCCAATTCGGCAGGCCTTATAAAAGTTGATAACTTGTTTCACGACAAATTCGGCATTCCTATCTCCTCCTTGCGCTGCTTCCGAAAGGGCCTTTAGAGCTTGCACAGCATAGTTGTCACCATATTGCTGAACTTTTTCTCTGAATTCATCACAGGTTTGCAGAAGTTTTTGCAAGCACTCATTTAGCCTCTGCACTTGCACTTGAAGGCGGTGTGCGTTTCTTTTTGTTAATCGACCAGATTTAGGGGGAATCCCCAAGGTGGAGTAAGTTTCTATGAATTAAAGTTGAAAAAAAATTCGTCCTGGTCCAGACCGGGACGAATTTTTCTTCAACTTCGAAGTTTCTGAGAAAGCTGTATAGCTTTCCTTTGTAGCCGTATGGCTGCATTCAGGTGGATGTCAAACTTTCATTCATAGTTTCTTTTCATCTTTGCAATATATCCAACCAGGTCAAATGTTGTCTGGCATACTTCCGTTTTTAATCCACTTTCCAAGTGTTCCGCACCATCAGCCTGTCGCCCGAAGCTATGTTTTCTTGCGGCTGGTATCTAGTGTGTGCGCATTCGGCCTCGGGGTTTTTCTAGGCAAGGATGTTTCGCTTTTCTGGCACTAACTAAACTTTTTGCCATTCCCCTGAATTTCTCGCTTGCGTGCACGCGTTACATGGCGCGCAAAGCAGAGTTTTGGCTTGTGGGGGCCCGTGTTCCCCTACGCCTCGCCTGCACATGTTTTCGCGAGCTGGGAGCCGCCATTTTGGGCAGCCCGCGCGTCACGTCAGTCATGACCTCTTCGTGACCCCGTGCGCGCGCCGAACCGGCTCGCCGCAAACGTGTGCGCGAGAGCGCGGGGGAAGGAGGACCAGTTTGCCACCTTCCTTCGCGCCACCCTCTCCCCGACCTGGGGAAGATCTGCTCTCCCCCCGAGCCTACCTGCGGGATGCGCGAATGTTCCGCGGGGACTCTGCCGAAAGATTCTGCCCTGATTGGTCACCTCGGGATGCCTCCCCTGCTCCCGCGGCCGTGATGACGGATATCGAGGTCTGAGCCCAGCGGCTTGAGCGAGCGACAGGAGCCACTGTCTCCCCGCGAGCGATAGTCGTGTTGTCTGGTGTATGCCCTGTATCTGCCAGGCAATAAAGCCTCATTTTGGATTGCCGGAGCCTGTCTACCGCATGTGAGTACTCGAACCCGGGCGCGAGTCTTCGGATTCCGCAGGGCTAGTGTACGGCGCGTAGCGTTCTCTAGCAAAGCTAGCCGGGGTCCTCTGCTATCCCGTACGTTAGCCCACAGGCTCCTTGGAGCGCGATGGCCACACGTAGGTTGGTATGGGCCTCATGCGCTAGTATGGTGCAGCCACTGATCTGCTGTGTTCCGCGCCCCCTTGCGGACAACGAAGACATAACTTCTGAATTCTGCAAGCAGGCAACGTCCTATAGCGTCTCGTTCGGCAGTGTACGAATATCAGCACAAGAAAGAAAGAATGGGCGCTATTTTTTTGCAATGCGATACAAACAGCCAAACGGTACTTCATTAAAGAGAAAAGGTTTCGCAAGGGTAACAGGAAAGTGATTCATCAAAACAAAATCGGTGGTATGCAAGTGTGGGTCTATTTCCGCGCCGTATGAACACGCTGCCATTTCGCAACGGCTTCAACTGAAAACCAGCGACGTCGCCCAAATAAAAAATAAAAATAAAAAGGCATAAACTGGCGAGCCCACTTACGAAAAGAAAGAGTAGTGCAGGAGCGTGTGGGAATTGCGGAGCTCCGCCATCTTGCCTATCCCTCTCGGCCCGCCGCGGAGGCGAGAGGGGTGGTACCTCTCTCTTCGCGGTCGCGCGCTTCCCCCTCCGGGAGGATACCCGTGAGAGCGAGGGGGCGCGGCCGACCCCCTCACGTGACAGGTTTGGCCGGAAGCTCCGGCGGGCTGGTCCGAGGCGAGCGACGGAGGTAGGCTCTCTTGGGACATGAACCATCGTCGGGAGCGGCCGTAAGTACGACTCGCTCCTTTTTGGCCTTCCTTTGTCCGCCCTCGCGCCTGTCTCTCCCGCCCGGCTAAGGTGGTCGGCGGTGTAGAACGACGCGCCCGACGTCTCCTTTATTGCATTGCAATAAACGTCGGAGTGGGCGAATTCTGTGTCCTGTGTTCCTTGCTGTTCGCTGCCGATACGCCAAGTTGGTGATCCGCGGCGGTGTTCAGTGGAGCTAGCCTTGCGGCCGGATCTCGAGGATCGAGCTAGGCCGCCGTTAGAACCCTGGTCCCCACAAGCGTGCGTGTGTGTGTGTGCATCACCTCCTGGAAGCTACAATGTATGTGTGAGAGAGATGCCGCGATCGCTCTACCAATGGAGACACTCCTGTGCTCTTGTTCTGTGGGGCCCCTCAACCCCACTAAAGCATTAAATTATGGCGCGATGTTCCAGCGGTGCCGGCAACGATTTGGTATGTTTGGCTTTAGCCTTTAGGTCCTTGTCAGGGCATAATTGGCATAACTGTCATCATTTGGCGGACAGCTCAGTAAAGAGAAGACCGGCGACGCGACTTTCACGGGGCTTGCAGAAGAGAATTTCTCCTGCGTAAACTCCACTGCGCCTTGTACGTGTCAGGAAGTGATTTGAGGCCCACAATGTGTGTGAAATTGCAGCGAAAGGTTCGTGTGTATTGCGACACCAAGGATATGCGGCTTCAAGAGCCCGAAGATTCCGGTAGAGTGTACTAGAAGTTTTAGTACACTCTAACTCAGGTTTGAAGAGGCAGGTATTTGAAAATGCAACTGCTCGACTAAACTTTACCTCAAACTGCTGAAACTACGATGAGTTCGTTGGATGGGCTCAGAAAAATATTGCAATATTTTTTAGGTGCTTTCATGGGTTTATAAACGCGCATTTAATATGCAAATACTTTTGGACGTAGATGAGCGGGAGGAAGCTTTCATGAAAGCCTCTAGACATTTATTTACCTTGTTGTTTATCGCTCGACATAGACACAGGCACTGATATGGTAGAGCGCACAACAGGAGCTATAATTGTGCACAAATGGTTCCTCTAGTATTCGGAGTGCCAATAAAAAAAAGACCATTTGGAACAACGGAGATTGTTTCAAAGCTGATAGAGTTGTACGTGATGTTCGTGTAACTACATGCCAGCTTGAATAGCTGTGCCCGTGCATATTAGCTTTGTCAGCAAAAATATTTTGCGTGACAAGCTCCACTTGAGCTCGTTTCCTTTCACCTACTGTGGCAGAAACGTAACTACAAGTTGTACAGGAACATATGTTTGAGATATTTGAGAGTCATTTCAATAACACTGTAGATGTGAGCCTCCGAATTGTGGCTGGTGTGTGTCCATCTGTTTATTGTGTCACTGTGTAGCACAAACAGTTACGTTTCTAATGTTTTTATTGTAAAGCTTTCTTCATATTTTGCTGGTATGACTATGTACAATGGCAGCATGCATACCCGTGGGATGCTCCCTCTACTTTCTGATGCATGCACAGCTATACTGACACCAAAGACTATTTGAGGAGCTACAAAAATAAGCACTCGTTCCGTTTTGTTGGATACGCGACATTTTTATGCAGCGGTCTTATGCCAAGTAGCGTGCGGATACGCAAATGCACCTATGGATCTGTTCTTTTTATTTCTTTTTGGGTACTATGTGCTTTGTGCACGCCGGTGTCGCAGGCAGCTGATTCGTGTACTGTCGTCTGCTTTTATTGGAGAAGGGGGACATTCTAAAATATTTCAGCTTGTATTCCCACACAACTCGTCAGCGGAATGTTTCTATGAATATAAAAACTGTGAATGTAATAAAACGTGGTAATTGTTGTATATTAATTTAGCGGTTGTTGTTTAAATTGAGCCCCATAGCAAACTGCTGTATGTGTTTATTTTGTTCTTTAGAAAAAATTCCACCGCCACCACCAGGTGATGCCACATGTTCACTCGAAACTGCAGTGCATGAGGTCCATAGGACGGAAAATGAGTTGGCGAAGCTGTTGGAAGCAGCAACTTGCATTTCATTGCCAGATTGTAATCGCCTCCGGTGAGGGAAGCGGACACGACGGTCTTGGAGATCGGCTGCTACTGGCTGCCCCTATCACTCTCATCGGGAAATGTTCCACAGCCAGGCATTCTGGGGGTTTTCTTTGGATGCCAGCTCATGGTAGCACAGTTCCGGGATTCATGAGGCATTCGACTTACAAAGAGGCATGCAACAATTTTTTAGGCATCGCGTGCAGTGCAATTCATCCACAGGCTGGCAACAGCAGTCACGAAAAAAAAAATATCGAGGTTACAGGCTGACCAGTTGATGGCAGGGTAAAAGTGCCACAAGGTAGTAAAAATACACCTTTGAACGAGGCGGTGCAAGTAGGTGCACAGCACTTTCTTTATCAATAAGCAGCACCCCCCCTTCCACTGTGGCCCGTGAGTCAACTTCTCCTTTCACGCGAGTTCTTTTGTTAATGAGGCGAATCAGCAGGCCACACCAAAAGGGGGGAGATGGAGTGTCCGTGCCATAACCAACATCCTGAGCAAAGAAAAAGCTTTTTGCCCCCTTTTTGGAAGCAGCTAATGCCCTAAGTTAGGCTTATAGTATACCTGTTGCTAACCCACAGCAACTAATGTAAGGAGATATTTATTATATGCATGTGTCTACATTCCACAGATTGAGTGCAGCCTGCCAAATGAAATAAAAAAAAGGCATCTGAGGGGTCCGCCAATTCCTTATTGTACGATGCTGCATCTTGCACGTTTTCTTTTTCTTTTTTGTCAAATGCTGACAGCAGTGTGAAAAGCCAACTTTGCTACAAAGTACATAGGTAGAGTCATGCACAATTGAAACACGAACCACGGAACACACGGCCGAAGATACCGGTGCCGTAACCTAGCAGCGGCCGTGGAAAACACACGGACGTGCGCAGTTGAGATGTCGGGAGAGAGGGTGCGTGTCCCACTGCGATATGCTACCCTCCCCTCGCTCCCACGCTTGCCTTGTCGCCATGCCGCAAGAGCGCTGCAAGCGCTGCAAGCACTGCAAGTACTACCGCCGCCGCAGTTGAGGGTGTTACTCGTGCTGAGAGCAATGCGGCACGTAATCACCTGAAGCAGCAACCAGTGCTTGCTAAACGCGTGCACACTCTCGAAAGGTATACTGTACAGTTCATCATGCTTTCTTGAGGAAAGCCAGTGCACAGAAATAGAGACAAAAAAAAGCCTGCCACCTAACTTCTGTGGTGCAGGGGTTCGAAGAATGAGCTGGCCACCAAGAACACGCCTTTGATGCAGTCATGGCTGAGTCATTTCGCGGATTCGGTGCTTGTAGCAAACAGTAAAAAATTCCCCGCATTTCCCCGAGGGGAAGAATGTGAAAGTGCGAATGCACGAGTTGAATTTGCGCGGTTCGGTGATGTTCGCGAAAGAGAGATCACACACACACACACAACTACAAAGAAAGAAAGATGCACTTATTCACAGACACCTATTTGTGTTGTCGTTGTACTTGATTGCTAGAGCGGTTCTCAGCTTTGAAATTTCGTGTCAGTACTCCTTTAACCAGGTGCATTAGCCCTTCTCACGCCCGATTCTTGGCCAATCCCCCACGTGGGTATGTGCCATGTCAGCGGCCAGGCAGCGCGCGCCCATCTCCCCCCGTTGCCAAGGAAGACGAGGAGATTCCTGGCCAATCCCCCACGTGGGTATGTGCCATGTCAGCGGCCAGGCCCCATCTCCACGTGCGCGGACATCGCCGGTGGACGCAGGTTCAGGGTCGCTTAAGAAGTGCATTGCATATACTACCATAATTTGTCTCCAATGGTATATATTAACTGCAAGCATTGCGTGGGCTGGATAATTAATGGCAGAATTGTAATATTCACAAAAATGAGGAAGTTAGGCAGCTCCAACCATTCTATAGGCCAGTTGCCCTTGCGCAACAATGTTAGTGGCCTTTTTTTTTTTTTCCCGCAGGCACCTTATTGCTTGTAGAACCTGAGCGGGCAGCACTGAATTTTGGGCGGGACCCAGGTGTCCGCAAGTTATTGCACCACACATGCAAAGCTATGTTGGCAATGTGACGCCGGCAGACAGGGAGCGGGTGCTCGGGTGCACCAAGCGCGTAACACCCGCAGTTATCTTGTGCCGCATCGCTAACAGCTGCTATCAGCGCTCCTGCAGAGTGGCGACAAGGCAAGCATGGGAGCGAGGAGGGGGCAACATATCGCAGTGGGACACGCACCCTCGCTCCCAACACCTCAACTGCGCATGTCCCTGTCTTTTCCACGACCGCTGCCAGGTGACGACACCGGTACCTTCGGCCGTGCGTTGCGCAGTTGTATTTCAATTGTACATGACTGCACATCCTTCTGGCTTTTGCCCACAACCCATGATATTAAACTGGTATTTTCACATAGCACTAAGGTAAAAAAAAAAAAAAAAAAAAAAAGCCAGGACAAAAGACATGCATAAAACAAGTGTTCAAGCGAGTGACTTTTAGGGGGACAGGAAAACCCTGAATTCCGTCCCCCCTCAAACCCCCAGCCTTCTCCCATCAGGCTACTTGCACTTTTTCTAGTTCACAAGGGGTCAAGAACAGCCAACATCAGTCAGCTATTAGAAAATAATAATTGTACAGAATGAACCACATAACCAACACAGAAACAAGCCATAAAATGGGAAACTCACCGCTTTGATTCGGAAAGGTCTACCGTCCCGGCACCCTCTGCTGGCTCAATCAGCGTTCCCACAACACTGTTGCTACGCTGGGGTCCCCGGTGAGTGAAGCGTCGCTCCATCCAAAGACAACAGAGAGGTTTTTGACTTTCGGTCAAAACCGCAGCATCCAGTTCTTCTTCCACCACTGCATCAGAGAGCATCAGTACTTTGCAGCATTTGGAAAAGGTTTACGTAACAAGGAACTAGCACACAGCACAGCAAAAATCTTGGCTGACGTCGTGAAGAAATACGACTCCCCAAGCATGTTTCAAACCCAAGGAGGCTCTTTAGCCAGTTTAAATCAATGCAACAGTGAAATGAGATGCTGGTTAGGAGTATTAGTAAAAAATAGGACCGTGTAGCTTGTTAACTCGTACCACCACTGACAAGAGACAACCTTTCTGTCTGTAAATTTTACGTACAAATAGCATCCCATAGATAGTAACTTTATTTGCGCCAGGTTTTTCCGTGCTAGCCTTTTACATACAGTGGTTGTTTCACGTGACTCACCCCCCCTTCCTCAAGAACAAGTGTAGTGTAGCAAATGTCAATGAATGCATGTGTCGCGGCAAAGTTAGTTTTCTGTCCTTTATTCATTGCAATTTCTACAAAATAAAGAGCCTTTGATTACTTCATATGGTAAAAATTCGCTGCGGATTCATAAGAAACGCTATTGGCAACGTATTCGAAGTTTTGACTATTTACACACCTTTAACAAATAATGATGCAAACTAAAACCAACGAATCCAGACTGCAAAGTACAAGTACAGCAAATGTTGATTTAGTTTGATTATACTTGCGCTTGAACTAGAATGGATGAAGTTAAAGAGTGATTATTACAGTCAAATCTCAGTACAACGAACACCACATTAACGAACATTTCAGATTAACGAGCATTTAAGAAATCCCACGCCAACTGCTTATAGTTTTAATGTAAAATTATTTCACTACTACTAACTTCAGAATAGCGAACTTTTCAAAATAACGCTCGCTTTATTTAGTTCCGTGCCATGTTCACAACGCCTCAGTACTATGAACTCATATTTTCAAGGCCGGAGATTCTTAGATTTTTCGTTAAACAATCGCGGCAACCGGAGCCGTATGCTAGCAGACGACACGGCAAAGCGCACCGCAGAAGAGGATGTCTTGCAACTTGCTCCGCGGAATGCGCGAGCCGATGCAACAGAGAGAAAAAATAAGGTGAGGAGAAGGGAAAAAAACGAAGCATGGGTGGCCTCCTCCGTCCAGAATTCGCGCCCCACCTCGAGTTTTTCTACGTTTCGACGCTGCTCGGGTTGCTTGCTGGATCTTCACGGATATCAGCAGAGTTGACCACAGAAGACAATCTTCAGAGCATGAGCGTTCAGGATGAAGAAGGCAGCAAAGACGGCATGAATGATGATGCCTCTAAGGGTGCCGCGGCAGCACTCGAAGACTGCGACCAGCCCGTGACGACTGCGGATGTGCTGGACAGCCCATTTCGGGGGAAAACCGCGCGGCCACGGAGTCAGTCCACAGGAATATGGAAGAGTTGGAGTACTTCGTGCTAGGATGCTTGTGCCGCACGCACCAGAAGAAAATTGCCAACTACTTTGAATAAACGTGCATTACAATAAAGGCTCACTAAGAGGGTTCAACTTAAATTGAGAACGACTCAGCGGGCAATGGAGTGGAAAATGATAGGTGTAACATTAAGGGACAAGAAGAGAGCGGAGTGGGTCAGGGAGCAAACTGGTGTTAAAGACATATTAGTAGAAATTAAGAAGAAGAAATGGACGTGGGCAGGGCATGCAATGCGAAGGCAAGATAACCGTTGGTCATTAAGGGTAACAGAGTGGATCCCTAGAGAAGGCAAGCGTTGCAGGGGGCGGCCGAAAGTTAGATGGGCAGATGAGATCAAGAAGTTTGCGGGGATAAATTGGTCACAGTTGGCACTGGACCGAGGTAATTGGAGAATAATGGGAGAGGCCTTTGCCCTGCAGTGGGCGTAGATAGGCTGGTGATGATGATGATGATGATGTTTCATGATCACTTGTGCATTTTTTCTGAAAAATGATTTCAAGGATGCACAGCTCTACAGGTAGGTCGTTTTAGGCATTGAAATGTTATTTGTTGTCTTAAATTTCGCGATTTCCGCTACAACAACCTTTCAGAATAACGAGAAATCTTCCGCAGTTCCCTGAAGTTCGTTATATTGAGATTTCACTGTATTTATTCCATGCGATACATCCCTAATAGTGTTTCTTGCCACAAGACACTGGAAGATAGTTTATACAAACACCAGCATATCCATAGCTTTGTTTGTTTTAAAGGCCAACTGCACACAAATTTTTCTTTGCCCAAATTTGACCAAAATAAGTAGTCTATGCTCTTGAAATCACCATGGCGAAATCCTAAGCTTTGTAAGCACACAGCACACTAGGTACCATCGTTCAAAGTGGCGCCGAGCAGACAATGCTTGCACCTGGCTGAGAGACGCCGAAAGGAGTTCTGAGCGGCCTGTGACAGAGAAGAGGAACCTGTAACGTGGAGCTCGCGCTTCTTCAGCGACTTGCACGGCACCCTGCCGGGCGCAGGGATGCATTCACAGGAGCTTTCTATGCTACACCACCCACAGTTGGCATCACATGTTTAAAACTAACCGCACAGGCAGCAATATCCGCCATTTTTTTAGTGATTAGAAGCCTACAAGCTATACATGCACTTGTGATGTTTCTGCAGTTAGCAAACCTTTTTTTTTTTAAATTGAAAATAATATCTTTACTCCAGAACATTGCACGAAACGCGAACTTGACTGTACATTCATCATTCCTATTGCATCTATCACAGAAAAAAACAGATATTTTATAAATTCTTGACCATTTACACTTCTGCGTCCAATATTTGCCATATTTGGGCTCCACCCCTAAGACCCCTCCAAAAGTTTGACGAACTAAATAGAGTTGTTCTTCGCAGAGGTATAAACATTGTGCGACAAAACTTGCCTAGCTCGTGGTAACATATACATCCGCACAAAGATCGGCCGTTGTCTTCGCAAAGTGCGAAAGCTAACAAACTGTCCCTCTCCTAAGCAATGAACTACTTTTTTTTTTCAATACCGAAGTATGGTATTTACTTTCGTAGAGTGTTAAATTTAGTTTACTTGAAAGTAAAAAGTTATCAGTTGCTTATGTCGCTGGTGAAAGTAGAAAATATTGGTGGATAGGTTACTTTTTTCGCGCTTTAGTGCATTATCTATCTGTGGAAGCTGACATACAATTGACCAATTTTACAATATGATACTCGATGTGCAGTGAGGTGAAAAATACTGAGCCAATATTCACATAGCTGTTTGCACGTAATGGTATTACATAATAGCGTAATAACGTAATAATTACGTAATAACGTAATTTACATAAATTACGTAATAACGTAATGATAAAGAAAAAAGTGAGATGATAGCCGAGGCGCGGCTAACCAAAGCTGCTTTTCGATATTGCACAAGCAAGTAGCTTTGTAAATCTGGACACGCTTTTGTACTCACAATGCCAGCGATTGCTACACTGGCAGTTATTCTTATGCAAAAATAACTGTCTGATGGTCTACTCCATCTCTATTGATAGCAACACGATGTTGGAATCGCGCCTACCTCCATTAGCCTTGTCAAACGTTAGGGGAAGCTCTTTTGTGGAAATCACAATGCGAAACGCAACGCTATGATGCGTGTTTGGAGGCTGCTGTGAGTGGCTGCCGGTACTGGTGTGCCCGCTTCCGTTCCATCACCTACGTCACGTTCGGCTGCCGGTAATGGCCGCCTTTTTCTTCCAGTTTCGGTCCCGAAAACACCAATCTTCACAAGCCATTTGCACCGCGTGCAGTAATGTTTGAAGCACAGTATTTTGCATTTCGCTCTCTTTTTATGTCTACTATTAGATGACATTACTTTTACGTTATAGAAAATTTGAGTGCAGTTGGCCTTTATGCTTTGCGAGCACTTATGTGAAATCGTCAGTACCTTAAAGCGGTCCTGAAATGCCCTCTGCCGATACATGATGTACATATAACCAAATAAAGTAATGCATTAGTAATCACCTCCTTGAAAAATTAAGCGATGAGTATTAGCCGATACTGTAAATCAAAAACTGCACATTGTTGCCAGTGGGCTTGCTCCTCTTTTCACCATTCTCCTCACTGTAGACGGCGCACGAGCTTTCCCCCCCACCCCCTCCCCCCTCATGCTTCGCTCTTCAGAAATGACATCACCCATTTCTGGTTTTGCGCTCCGCTCATAGCATACCACTGACAGCACGTTTCGGCGGTCCCTATTGGCAGCATGTCAAAAAGAATTTAAAGCAATGGAGAACTTTCAATCATGAATGCATCCATTAGGAATGCTGTATCAGCCACACGGGGAGGATCATATGTGTCTTGTTCTCTTTCAGGCAGTGCGCGCACTGTTTATCCAAAAAGTGCCGTCTCGCACACCGCCCCACCGGTGCATGGCCTTGTTTTGCGGTGTCGCAGTAATTCCTGTTGGTGGCATGTCAAAAAGACATCTTAGTTTTAAAGCAGCAGAAAACCCATGCACGAAATGCATAAGTTCGGACCGCTTAATCAGTCACAGACAGCTTTCCTGGGAAGGCACAGAGCAAACCAGCAACGCACTCTAGCAGGGTGCATGCGTATTTTAACAAGTCGCACCCATGTCTTGTAACAAGAAGTGTGGTAACGGAGTAAAAAAAGCTAAATACAAATGAACACGATAGCGTCTATAGTGCCGCCGCAAACGATAGTGCCACCGCAACCCACCGAAGCTGAGCTGACGAGGCGCATACATTTCAGTGGCCGTGCCCAAAAACACCCAGGAAAGGGCGGGAAAGGGGCGACGAACTTTGCAACGTAAGTGTGAGCTTTCCACTGCACGTTGTGGGGATCCGTTGTATCCCTTTTTTTCTTCCTGCGAGCGCGGCCCACAGCCGCGCGCGGCACACGCATTCAGCTGCGAGACACGTCACGCTGCTGCATCATCTCGCGAGCCGATGTGCCGGCGAGCACGAACTGCCCCGCCACGCCACCGCCGTTTCTCCTCCTCTCCCAGGAGTTTGCCTCCTTTCCCCCGTGCCTTATAAGCGCGGCGCATGCAGTTCATGAGGGGGAGATGAAGGACCAAAAGGTCGAACCCGTCGTGGCGTCCCCCGCAGACGCCGCGAACATCTCTAGGGCATTTTGGATGGGACCTTTCGCAGGCGTAGTGGAACCCCCTTGTATCCCACAGTGACCCCCCATAATCCCATCTTTCCCACAACATAAAAAAGTTATACTTGCCGGCCGCTGTGGCCACTTTTCCGATGTAGGCAAAAAGCGAAAACGCCCATGTGTTCGAGATTTCGGCTCATGTTAAAGGGGCCATGCTGACAAAACACACGTTTAGTTCAATCGAAAAATCGCCCCGTTAGAATCATACTGACACCAATTTTAACGTGAACTTTGCTTAAATGAGCTACATAATTAGAAAAAAGGGAATGTCCGAATGGCCATGCGACTCAGTAGCTCATTTCTTGCACTAGAACATACAACGTCATATGCACAGCCGTATGACTGACTGAGGCAGGGAAAAGACAACGCAAGTTAGGCAGAGCTTATAAGCACGCAGAACGAGCTATTTTCACTTATGTCTTATACATATTCATTGTACAGCAGTAAGAATGTTAGGGTAAAACAATGGAATTTACGAAAGCATACGTAAAATTAGAAGTACCAGTGCGGACTGTGGTTGGTACTGCACGCACCATGCCCGTTATAGCTGCACAGCAGTGCGGCGCTTTGGGGTCGTCTCAGACGACACTGGCCGATTGGCGTGAGCGACATTGTCTTACATGACCCTATTTGTCGAACATACCCCATGTTTCATGAAACGATTACTACCGTAACAAAAACAAGCCAGGTGCAAATATGGTCAAAAACAAAGCAAAGGCGAACAGCGCTGCCGAGCTGTATGGTGGTGCCATTAAGAAGGAATGACGGTAAACAAGGCCCCGCAGCCCGCTGCAGGGTGAACAGCTCACTAGAAGTTTGCTTGAAGACACGTACATGTGATGTCATGGCAGACATCACAAAACACAATTTGGAGGGAGACTCGAAATTTTAACTTGCGACTGATTTCTCAATGAATAAAGAATCACTTGCTGCCAGAAAAACGCCGGGGGCACTATAAAACACCAAATCTTTCGAATAAAAAAATGGCTGCGGCTTAGCTCCGCTAACGTTGGACAAAGCAAAAGCTTGGCTTAGTCTGGTTAAGTCTTGGTTTCACTTGATTAACCTTTGATTTAGCTGTATTGCCAACCACGTCTCAAAGCCGTTCGGTTCCGTGCAACGCTCACAGAAGGAGGCCGGGCGAACGCAGCATTCATTCATGGCGAACGCACCATTCCTCTTCGCCGGGTGCGAGATGAGTCACGTTGCCCGAAACGACCCAGTGCCGCATGCATGGGAGGCTGCGGGGGTGGTTGGCTGCCTCGGCCGCAGCGGCGGTGGCGACCACTGTCGGTGCCCGCAGGCACCAACAGCGGGCCTGGCGAATCATGCAATGCGCTTCGAGGGGTGTGTCGCCGGGGGTGTATCTCCGGTCAAAAGGTCATTTGTGCATCCTCCACGAAATTGCTGGACGAAAGTAGTAAAGCTTTGCTTTAAAAACTTGTATTTTGTCTGCATGACCCCTTTAAAGATCCCCAGCTGGTCAATATTAATGCAGAGCCCTCCACTACGGCGCACCTCATCACCTTTGTAGCGTAGATGCGTTAAAGGGACACTGAAGTGATATGTAAACATTGCGGGATTACTAGCGCAAATTGTAGTCCGGAGTCCCCAGGCCATGTTTCGACCACTCTAGGCGCGTTTACGCGATTTTATTTAGTAGAAAAACTAATTCGAAAACGCTGTCCTCCTCTCTTTACGCTCGCCCATTTTCTGTGGCGTTTTCGTGTGACGTCAGGAGGGGATGAGCTGGCAATTGGCTGCGCCACGGCTGCGCTACTGCACGGCTCCCCGGCCGACAGAGTCAGTCGGCCCAGCGTTTCGTCCGCCGGCCGCCGGCGGGTCGTCGCAATCAAGGAGGTTAAAAAAAAATTGCTTGGTCGCAATTCGTTCGCTTAGTTGAAACGAAGCCAAGACACGTTTGTGAATGGAAGAATGTGCCTTTCTTTACTTGGTTTGTTTGTACACTGTATCTAGCTCCAAGTCAAGGTCGCTTCACACAAGCGCTGCACATGCGACGCTTCGCTGACTGGTACGCCAGTAGGAAAATATAAGGCCTCTTGAAGGTGGGAGAAGAGTCAGCGAAGTCAATATAGGTACTAATCAAATAAAATCAACTGATATTTTTATCGTACAGCGTAAAACTAGGGCGCGGGAAGCACTTTTTTGCGCTGGGCGAACAAGCACAGCGGTCAGCAGCACGACTACGCATCTGCGAACGCTTTTCCGTCTACGAAATGCAATTGCTAGACGTGAGCTACTGTGGAAACTCGGGCGACGCTTACTGCACGATCGCAGTACAACAAATAGTCACCTAAGCGGCTTGAAATGCCAAAACTAAATAAAAGTGTAAACCGGTTGTACAATATATACCATATATTAGCAACACATTCGCGGCCCGCTCCGTGGCCTAGCAGTCTGGGGCGCTAGGACTCCGTTCCAAACGTTTTGCGAGTCACGAGTTCGAATCCCCGCGGGTACGTGCTTTTTTTTTTTTGTAAGTTAACTTTTTTGTTTTCCGCTGATGTTTTCTATATTGAGTTCACCTTTTTTTGGGGCCGCAACGTTCATGGCTACACGAACTAGTTCACAAAACGCGCGCAGGCTGGCACTGGCGCGCTAGCGAGTTCTCGTTGGCGTGCTGTTGCCATAAGCACCGACTGCTTGCAGGCAGTGGGCACAGGCCAGAATGAACAGACCCTTGGCCTGGTGCGAACACGCTTTTTACGATACAGGCATGAGGGAGGCAAGCTCCAAATATGGGGGAAAAGCGCATGACATTTGGGCGTCTGCGGGTACGCGGAGGGCGTTCATGCACTGCGTAGGTCTCGGCTAGTGAATGCTACGACTACAAGCCGTCCTGGGAGGCTTATCTTGTGCATTTTACAGCCGACAACATGGCAGAAGCGCGGTACGATGATTACTGAGATATTGAGAATGCCCATCCAACAAAGCCATTGGTTATGTTTTACAGAACCGAAACCGAAACCGAAACTTGTGTGATTGCTAACCTTGGGCATCGTCCAATCACGGCGCCCCTCCTCTCAACGTCACAGCCTTAGTTGGTGCGGCCGCCGCAAACCGCGCATGGTAGTTTTTCTTCTTTCGCGCTTTGTAAAATAATTACCGATTTGTCAACCGGATAAACGATGAAAAGTGTGCTAATTTGAGCCAGTCTACGCAGTGCAAGCAAAAACGGGAGCTTGACAAATTCACTTCAGTGTCCCTTTAAAACCTCATAATCATCAAAAGTTATACTTAGCACAGATGACGTTGACCACCCAACCTAACGACTGCATTTGTTCGTTTAGTGTGCTCAAAACGCCTTTCAGGACCCCTTAACTACTATAGCCTTGTGCATTTTTCAGTGGCTCACATAACAGTTTAGCTGGTGCATGTGAAGCATTAGCACACTTTGTGTCTCAATGTCCGAATTTTTTTTCAGTGACACTTCACTTTTAAAGAAGTTTTCTTTGCAATGACAAGACTGCCTTTTCTTTTTTTTGGGGGGGGGGGAGGGGGGGGGGGGCCTAAGGTGAAGGTGCACAACACAAACAATGTTAATAATTAGTGAATTAGTGGAACATCAACTTTACGACAGCTGTTTTTCTACTTAGCTTGAAGTGCTGTTACAAGTTTAGAAATGTCACACTAAGATCATCAGCTAATGTATCGATGTGGACGCTGTTCAGGTGACCAGCCAAACCAAGTAGCAAATCTGCAAAGGGAAGGGGGAAGGGCGGCTGCCCAATGGGCCTTCTAACTTTGAATACCACAAACCATTATACCGAAACAAAATTAAACTTACCTGAAACAAGGTGCTTATTCCGCTGTTCTGTCGTCAGTGTAGTTCTGAGCGTTTCCACCATTTGAGCACACTCCTTCTGCCAGAGTTCAAGTGCAGCCTCCTGTGCTGCGGCACTTGTAGACAAGATGTCTGGTATGCGCTCGCGAATGGCACGAAGTTTGTAGCACTTGGGGACACTGTTTGCATCTTCCACGTACCAGTCCAGAAGCAGCTGCCTTTGCTCAAGCGACTCCACCGCATCCACAACGGACGCCAGCACATCGCTTGGCAAGGTGGCAGGTAAGAGATGAGGTAGCTGGCTTTCCAACTTCTCGTTCAAAAGGACCTGCAGTGTTCCAGAAAGGGAATGGTGCAAAGCAACAGCTGAATGGTACAGAGCACACTTTGCTTTTCTAATTGCAGCCAATAAATTATTTTGCACACATGATTTCTCTACTGCATTTGCATACCGTATTTTCGCGCGTATAACCCGCCCCTGCATATAATCTGCACCCCCACTTTCAGCCCGCCGAAAAAGAAATAAAATAATCCTCGCATATTGCCCGCACATTTGATATGTACAGCAAAGGCTGCACCAAAGCTACTGCTGAAGCAACACATTGCATATACTACGCAGACAGAAAGAGTGCATATTTAGCAAGTAGAATACACTGACTGCAAGGCAAAAGTCACAATTCACTCAGTGTCACTGCTCTCACTAGAGCTATCTGAAACTTTGAATATTTGAAACTTTGAATATTTGAAACTTTGAATACTTCGAAGTTTTTGAATGCTTAAAATTTTTAAAAAGGGAAATAAAAGTTGGTTCTGCCGCACAACATGCAAGCTTTCAAGCTTCACCACATGGCATGCCCCTGGGGTTGGCTTTTTCGCATGACAACAAAACTGTATTAAAAAACAAAAGCTTCATACATGCAAGCCTTGCACAAAACAAGTTTATAAAACGAGAGTGCTCATTCAGGCTTGTTGGCATGACATTGCAAAATTTAGTAGCACTAGTATAAGCACTATTATAGTAGCAGTACTAGTATTAGCAGCATTAGCAGTAGCAGTATGCTACTACTGGCCTGACCGTAGCACCAAAGGCTAAGCATACAACAATGCTCCTGCGGCACTAAAGGGCCATTTTAGGCTACAGCTTGCAGCTAAATGCATGTTTTTGACCCACTTCAGTACGAAATAGAGTAAAATGCTTCACTCCATACATTGAGCCTCTTCCTAGACAACAAAATAAAGAAGTCACAAGATTTTCCCTATCTCGGCAGCGCGAAATTTCCCACCAGCAGCGCAGCACATTAGAGGTAAAAGGTGCTTCTCCACTCCGTACCAGTGCCAGGAAGTGTCCCTGGGTGCGCAGGCGGGCGATGGTCTGCAGGCAGAGGTGCGCGAAGGTGGCCCGGTCCAGGGCTTCCACCTGGACGCCCCAGTGGAGGTCGACCACGTTGAGGTCGTAGCCGCGGTCGGCCGCGTGGGCGCGCACGGCCGGGTACACGTGCCGCTCCAGGTGCTCCCGCTCGGCCTCCAGGTCGGCCAGGCCGCAGCACACGTACAGGCTGATCAGCCGGCTGCCCGCCAGGGGGGCCCCCCGCACACCGGCCAGCCGCCCCATCAGCAGCGCCTGCACGTCCTCGGGGAAGCCCTGCAGGCTGGGCAGCCCGTCATCCGAGAACGCCTCGCTGCCGGCCACGGGGCTCTGCCGAGTCGGGCGCAACAGAAGGTCACCACCAGCACGTCCATTCCACCTCCGACACTACTTGTCCGGCTTCCACCGAGTAGTAACGCCCACCAACCAAAAGACCTCAAATCATGGGAAAAAGTCAGGTACAGCTCATACAAGTTCCGTTGCAATGACAACACAACCTGAAGATTTGGCTTTCCCAATTGTACGAGTAGGTCAACAAATTGGTATCATGAAGTAAGTTATGTTGCTTCAATGCTTGCATTTGGGAAAACACTCACTTATATTACATTGCCAGAAGAACAAAATGACACACACACCTGTTGCAGAGGCATTGTAGCTACAGTATTCTGTTGTTTACACACGCAAGTAGCTAAATCGAATTTACAATGTGCTTATCAAGCTTTTCCTAGATACAAAACAAAAAAATAAACATGTAAGGGCATTACGGGCATGTTTAAAGAATTTAACATCATTACCACACTATGGTACACCTTCTCATGGCTCAGGTGTTGCTTCAACACATAAATGCCAACTGCGAATTTTTAAGAAGAAAACAACCCACATGAATTTACAGAACACAGTGATAAAGGGAGGTATGAGAACCAAGCACTACATCTAACAACTTTTGTCCTGCAATTGCCTTTGAGCACGTGAAGGCTGAAGCCTAGCAGAAGCCTTTTTTTGTTTGGTCTTGTCTTTAGAAAAGGGAGGACACAAAGAACATTCAGATACCTCTATGCCGATTTACTCTGAGGCACACTTCCTAGTGCACGGGCTGAGCAAAGGCACAGGTTCAGGTTTACATCAAGTGGGCTAGCTAGCCTAAGCTACTTGCTTTGTAGGGTAATATTTAAACATTCATATTTTCATTTCATCTACTTTTCTTTGTTCCACTTATGATCTCAAATGGTATTGCCCAGACAAGTTAGAAGTGGGATAGGGTTGAGGGGCCCCTATATCACTTCCAACTCTCCTAGGGCCAAAATTACATCAGATTCATTCATAGGTGAACTCGACTAACATTTTTTAGGGAGAGGGGGAAATGGGAGGCAGGCTTCTCAGGGAACGGTTAAGTGGTGGAATTACTCCCCTTCCTGTGTCAACCACCAAATAGCATTCAATATAGATCAATTCTTGAGCTGACTTAATTTTTGTATATTTTGCAAATCAACTACAATTCCTGAAAAACAAGTATCGTGAGCAAACTATTGTTGCTTCTAAAACAGGGATACTAACATGATTCTTATTCACTTTCAGCATGTCTAAATGAAATAAAGCATGCTTCCAAAGATTCACATCTCCACTGTTTCAAAATCATGCTTACCTAGTTCAAAATAAAAAAAATGCCACATACAATAAAGCTTTATCACACAAAAACATTTTGGGCAGGGTATTCCAGAAAAGTTTGCTTGACTGAACTGTTTGTTCAAGTGAAGTTTGTTCAACTTGAGCTTTACTACATGTACAGTTAAACCCACTTATAACAATACTGGTTATAACAGTATATTGGATATAACAATGAACAGTCATGGCACCATCAACTTTGCTATAGTTGTATGGTAAAATAAACCACTTAAAACAATGGTCATTTTGCTTATTATTGGTTATAACAATTGAGCCTCATGGTATGAGCCTACAAAAAATATACAGTAAACTCTCATTTGTATGAATGTCGGTTTAGCAAATATTTCAGAATAGCAAACTTTTAAAAAATCCCCGGCAGTTCCATTGGGAAGCTAAAGTTCTTTCAGTTCAACGAATATCAAAATGGCGAATATTTCAGTTAAACTAACTTGATCAGGGCTCATTTTTTAAATCAATTCAACGCAATTATGCCCTCTGCAGCGCTGGCGCAGCTGACGCCCATAACCACCGTTACTGGCGCAACATAGCTGGCATAAGGCTGGCGCTGACAGCGCCGATGAAACGGAGGTTAGGTGTACGGCGGCAGCGCAGCACCGCTTGTGCTTACGTCACAGAGGCACAGCTATCGCGCGGGAGCGGGACACCAGGGGAACTATGCAGATCGCACGTTTTGGTTGGTGTCTGGTGGACCAGAGGGAGTACACAAAACACCCTCTGGACAGCTCTGTTACATGTAGCGCTTTAGGAGCACTAGTACAACTTAAAATCATGGTACTTTTCTTTCTTTTCTTTTTTTCAAAACGAAATGTGCGGCAGTGAACTGTCGTGCACTTCGTGCAACATTGATGTACTAAATAAAATGCATTTCACACATTTCACCACATCTGCTGAGTGCCCTAGTGCTGTTCCATATTTTTCTAAAGTGAATATTCAGTTTAGTGGACTTTCAGTTAAGTGCACCATCTCCTTGGGTCCCTTGAAGTTCACTCAAGCGAGAGTTCACTGTAGTATTGGAGATCTGTGGGAGATCATGGGTGCATTGTGTGTGACCAAGCATGACTTTTTAAGCATGAAATAGGGTGCGACATCTTTTATCTTCCCAACATTGAAAAAAAAGTTGGTGCCTTTTATGTGGCCATGCTATCCCTGAAGGAAGAGAACTCCTGACTGCCCCTCTTATCTCCTGCTGTCAACTGGCCCAGAAAATAAGAGAAGCAGGGGGCAGCTCTTCAACACTGCCCAGGTTAAAATAAAGCGACAGTGGGGTAAAGGTTACTGTAACTGATTACCAATGTTAAAAAAGGCAGAAAACAATGCCACGTACTTTAGCAACATGCAATCTGCCAATCGGTAAACAAGAAGGAAGTCAAGAATATAATGCGGAGACTTCCTCCTATGTGAAAGACAATGGTCTTTCCTAGGGGCCCTGTGGAGTCGGTTGGCACACGCATGACTAAGTCTGGGTGATCAGCCCGACAGTTACATTTATGTTTTGTAAATAATGGGTGAAAACGCCTACATGCTTACGAAAGTAACTTTTTCTGCCCGACCCTGTTGTAACAATTACTGGTTATAACAATGGTTTTTTTGTGGCACTTCAATATTGTTATAAGTGGGTTAGGCTGTACAAGCATTCACCTTCCACAATGCGGCAGATGCCCTCTGCATGCTGACAATTCTTAAGTATCGTACACAGATCAATACACCTGCGTTAGTTGGCAAGTCAAATGTGACGTTGCTACAGAATCCTTTCTCACAGTACATGCACAAAAATACCCACAGGACTTACTAGCCAAGCCCAGCCACTGATAGCAGACAACAGAATCGTATCCTGAATGCTGGCACAGCAGAACATCAATGCGGCTACACCACCCAGCAGCTACTCACAGTGACCTGTGGAGCTGGTGAAAGGAGAGAGCTGCTATTCTGGTGGGCTTCCGTCAGCGAAGTGTCGACCGGAGCTAGGGGAGGCGCTGTGCTCCCAGCAGTGGCAGCAACCGATGGCTCAGGCCTCGAAGGAGGCGGTGTGGACTCCTTCCCATACGGCAGGCTGTCCGTGGAGCGCACTGAGCTACGCCGCCTTCCTTCGGGAGAGCAGCTGCTGCAAGTGCCGACCACACAAAGGGGCCAGTCAGCACTGAGCGAGAATAGGCAAGCAACGTACAGCCTTCCCAAACAATGGCTGGCAGAAATAGGCTAAAGTACCTATTAGTGAAATCGTTTCCTTCATACCAACTGCATAACTGAAATTCCTTGCTTTGAATATGCACACTAAACACTGCATCAAAGTACAAAGCAGATGTTTAACAAAAAAATCTCTGCATTAGCCATGGCATGAATAATGAGCAATGACAATGCAATACCCCTCAGCAGTATGCCTATGCAATACTGAAAGCATAGCCTGAACGTTAAATAAAAAATAATGGACATCCTTTAGAGTGGCAGACAGCGACATTTCATTCTGCCTCTCACAAAAGTGAAATGCAGGATGAGGAGCGCCAATATGCCATTCCACTCCACATGAAAGATGGAGATGCTCACACATGAGCAAGCTGGTGTCAAGTACCCCAGTAAAATTTCAAACAGTGAAGCAACTGGCAAGTCATTTCATTGGGCTGCTAGTTACACCTATCTAAACACTGCTACAAGGGCTAGGAAGGAAAGATGTCACACGGTGGCAAGGGAGGGGTTCGCTCTGCTCCTTACTAACATGCAGAAGAGGATCCTGATCTCGCTCCCCACTGAGGACTCAGACATGCATGACAAGGCCACCAACAAGTACCCCAGTGATGCCTCCAGCACTCAAAAAACAAAAACACTCATGTGGGGCAAAGCTCAATGATCGCACAAGTTCTGTTCCGAGGTTCACCCGTAGGCGGGAACAAGTGAAAGAGCCAAAGGCATCTGGGTCAGCTCGCTTTCCAAGAAAGTACATACCCCTTTTTCTTCTTCTTGGAGCGTTCTTTATCCTTTTTTTGAGCTGAAGAACAGCTGCTACCCATAGCTCTTGTTCTGTCCTTACCGCCTACAGAAGTTGAAGGATGCAGTTCTGCAAAAGTAGAGACCTGAAAGGTAGAACACACCTTTAAACTCCAAAGCTTCGTCTACAAATGACACATAACCAAAATGCAGCAAAGTTCAGAAAGAGAATAGGCTAAAGTGCAACTGATAAAAACCAAACGAGACACATTCTGAGCAGACAAGCAAAAATTGATTGTTTTTCTTGTCATTGTTGGAACTTGTGAGCTACACTACTAGGAAGAGCCATCATGGAAGTATTCCTTGACTCACACTCTGCAATATCAAACTATAAAGAGACAATAATTTCTATTTGGGAGTAAAAAAACATTACATGACCTTAAAAAATGAACAGAAAAAAGAGAAGATAAAATAGAACAAACAAAAAATTAAGATCTAAAATGAAATTTTTAAAGCATCTAGTATACACAGTTGGGCACTGTTTTCACAAAGAAGCCACTAATTAGGGCCCAAAATGGCAGAATAATCAACCCAAACAGTGGTCTCCTTTTCTGTGTTCTTTTATTTTTAAAAACAATTTAACTGAACATAACATTACACGAACAGTTTTGTAGGCATGCACAAATGGTTTAGGCTACAAGGGACAACTAACACCTTCTCAATTAGAAGTAGGGAATCACCCAAAGAGGTATCGCTGGGTGCCGTTCAGACCTTCAGAAAGAAAAAGCTGTCTCGAATGAAAATGAGGCCCCGTGAAGGTTTTCTCACGAAATAGAAATGCTGTGCCCGCATGCACTGGTGGATTTGCAAAATGATTTTTTTTAATGCCCAATTTGCAATTTTATGCAATACCTTCATTCAAGGAAGATCCCTATGTCTAAACCAACTTCACTGGGGAAGAGAAACTCAGTCATCTGCTCTGGTCCAGGTAAATCCCCAGCCTCTCTGATTTCCCAGTCATTGATTGGTTACGGGCATTTCTACTGCTCCTAGTGAACAAGAGGTGCCACAGCAATGCATTATAAAAAAAAATTCTGATTTGCTCTTTTGCAAATCTTTTTGCAGATTTTAGCGCCGATATGAATTTAAAAAAAAAAAGCCAGCCATGCATCATTGCGCCTCACAGAAACAAAGTTTACATGCACGTCCGTGACTACATACTGCACCAATAAGGAGGCAGGAGCTCAACATAATTTGAAGAAACAGAGTAAGGCTAAGAATCAAGCAAGCCTGCAAGGATGGTACTCTAAAAATTGGTTTGTGAAATAAGCATTAAACAATAGAAATGTTCGAAAAGTGGAGAAAATATGCTCAGCCTGGAAAGGATTTCAAACCACAATGACCTCATAACTCATAATTTACCCATAATGATACAGCATGGGATTGGTTGATCAGGTGCGCCTCAACGCAGGCGATGAGGCGCACCGCAGTGGAGGGCTCCGGAATAATTTTGACCACCTGGGGTTCTTTAACGTGCACCGAAATCTCGTACACACAGGCGTTTTTGCTTTTCGCCTCTATCAGAAAAGTGGCCGCCGCGGCCGGGAATGGAACCCGCGACCTCGTGCTCAGCAGCGCAACGCCTTAGCCACTGAGCCACTGCAGCGGGTATATAGTGTGGGCCAAATAGGCAGCTGCACTATAGATGCGACAATAACAAGTGGGGCCCAAAGTTAATGATAATTTTTTTTTTGCAGGTATGAGAAATGCTAAGTTAGTACTAATACTTGCCGCTAAGCACATTTACTATGCTGCCCTCTTAGTTGGACAAGGAACGTTTTTCAGGGTGAAGTTGGTCAGGTCAATCAAGCGTCCCCAGTTCTGTTGATTTTGCAATGGTGGACATGAACAGAAAAAACATTGGCTAGCGCTAAAAGATGGGACTATGAAAGAGGTCTAAACAGAATAAACGGGTGGTAGTCCAGTGTTCATTCTGCACACGTTCTCTCCAGTCATTCTGGCACTAGTTAGTACATGCCAACTAGGTCAACTTTGTTTTAAATGAAAGATCGACGACCTCCCCAAGATTGGTACCATCTTGTGAAAAACCACATGCCAGAAACTGTGATAATGCTTCAGGAGCCTTTTGCAGAAGCTTTGGGCCAGGCAAGCTTTTACAATGAGTCCTCTTGGTTTAAATGTGGTGGCATGTCGTTTCAAGACCGACCCCGATATGAGCACCCTTTGAATACACAGGTGGCAAAAACATGCAAAAAATGTGCAACACAAATAACGTTTGATCATCGCCGAGCAGTTTCCTAGAGCTCGTATGAATGATACTGAGTGAAGGATTTCCCATAAAATGGGTCAGTGCAAAATTCGTTTCTCATTTGTTAAACTAAGGTGAGCAGCGTGCGTACCACTAACGCTTCTAAGCAGTGCGTTAAGAGAGTTGTAGCTTCTCACAGAAAACGGGATTACACCAGCTCCTCATCTCCTCACCCTCGACACTGTAACTATTTCTAAGGACCTCAAAGGAAGGTGTTTTCTAGCTATGGAGGAGGCAAATAAAAAATCGACAGTGGCATTATCACTTATTCCAGAACTGTGTCAGACAGTGTAAAAAATGGTGGGACAAGTACAGTGCATCTCAGGGATATTACTTCCACAGGGGCTAAATTTTGGAAATGTTTTGAAAAATACCGGAATTTCAAGGGAGAGAAACCCTGGTTATATTTTTCCCCCCCTTCCTGAAATATATTCATTCACGTATACACACCCACGCCAAGCTCAAGCTTAAATTATGGTTGTAATGTGTCAAAGCTACATTCAGGCCCTGAAACATGTTGTAGCAGAGGCTAAAGATTTAGTCTGTGGACCTGAATTAATCTGTAGCCCTCTGTTGCCCTAGTTTTAAAGGAGCTGGAGTGCTCTATGAGAAGAAAATTGATAGTACATTTCAACCAGCATATGAGGAATTCACCAGTACTTGTTAATGGGACATTATTGATGCAAAACTTTTTGGTTTAACTGAAGGATCATTTCTTTGTAGCTTTTTTAGCATTTATTGTATGACAAACAGTGCTTTGTTTGTTTACAAATAAGTAACTGAAGCTGGCATTTCTCTCCCGTTTCACTCCATTTTTTTCAATTGCATAAGTCAGTATGCCACAATGTGCACCATCTTTCTTCCACAAAGCTGGGAGAGCACTGAGCGAATGAGCCAAAGAGTATGTTCTGTGCTACCACCTAAGAAAATGTCTAGGAAATACTTCAACTGGCCACAGAAAAAGCTGGTGGGGAACCAAGGGCACCAAGCCATACTCAATTAAGTTTATCATCGCCGATACTTTCCACTGGCTTTTGTATGTGCACACACAAAACAGCCAGTTGTGGCACTTAAAGAGTCCCTATACCCCTCGTGTTTGCCCACAAATATTTTGACCATACTTGTGCAAAACTGAAATACGTTTCCCCACCTGTAATGTTCACAGCTATATTACCGTCTTTAAATAACCACACATTTTGCAAAAGTTTCCAGATATTTATTTCACATTTACACTTCCCTACCTTACTGTTCTTTTAACAAATGTTTGATCGAGCCCGGTCAATTTTGTTTCACTGTTAACAATTTTACATTTTACAAATTTAAGGCTTTCATGGTACCATGGTAATTTCGGTTACTGAGATTTATTAGCTATTAGTAATTTTTGATTTACGGCTTGGGTGCAGAGCGAGAAGTTGTAGACCCCATTAACAAAAAAATATTTCAACAGCTTTTCATAGCGTGGCAAATATTTCCGCAGAACAACAGGTAAGCACGAGCTGCGAGAACCTTTAGCCGTTACGCCGCAATGAGGTGGCGTAATTCGCGCTTGCATATGAGAAATTAAACTTCCTACAAGCCGCACGTACTGCACTTCAATGCTCGCGCTTAGCTAATGACTTCGGTAGCAATGCGGTGCGGCGAATGTTCGCTGGTTGATAACACGCTACGCGCTGAGTACCCATCGCAACGACGCAAGCGGAAGCCCTGAACGTGTCGTTCAGTATTCGCGCTACACGGACAAGGTAGCAAAAAAGAAAGGCAAACACGAGGATGCATTAAGCTCAAGGGTAATGCCGAAAGCACGCCCGAGTAACGATGATAGCACAGGGGAGCGACGGGAGAAATAAACATTTCCGTGTTTGTTTTTTTCACCTGTTTGATTGGTTGTTAAACATCACGTGGTTATGCGGAAGCCGCGACGTAGCCACTTAAAAGCAACCGGCACAAGTATATTTTAGAGCACATCAAAACCTCTGCGGGATGGTTGCCGAATAGCGTCCCGCAGCGAGTGATTACGAGTCGGCCCTGTTTCGTTCCCCGAGAAGGCAAGGGCGCGCAGGATCCCAAGGCACGAAGGATATACGCCACAAGCAACAACTGCATGTTTGCGCGCAGGATGCGGTCAATAAAGCGAACCCGCCGCGGTCTCCCTGTCAGTACGTACTGCGTCCGTTCTTTAGCGCTGCGCAGAATCACGCCAAAAAAGTCTACCGTTTTCCTGCTTCCACAGGCGACGTTGCACTGAGGTTGCGAGCTGCAAGCGCTGCAAGCATCGCACACGCGCGTATTCGCCGGCGGAAGCCGCAGGCATCCGATTTCATACGCGCCTAATGTGGCCCTTTTCCAGAGGTCACGTACTCCACACACTACAGCTCGGGGCGCTGCAAAACCAAGCGCTGCGATGTTCGTGACATCGCGCTGTTGCGCCTTGCAAAACCCGATCGCCAGTGAAAGTGAGGGCAATTCCATATAGCAAATATTGGTCTGGCTCCTGCACTCACACATATCCTGGGGCCCCCGGCAAAAGCAAGTCGCTGTTGGTCGGCACCTCTGAAATGCTTCCAGCAGCCACTGCTCGCAGAAGCTCCGAGCCTGTGATGAAGCGAAGAGTCGAAATCACCGATTGCATGACAAACAGAACGCGAAAGGCGACCGCGAATTGGAGTGAAACGAGAAAGGTTCGGGGGCGAGAAGGTGTCGGGAACGCCGAACGCTCGCCATTTTGGCCAGGGCGACTGGATGGATACGGTCATGCGCAGTATTGATCATCCGCGGATGCTGCATGGTAGAGCCAGTAGAGCAACGAGAAGGAATCATATGATGCGCCTTCAGCTGAAACGAACGCCGGTTCCGCCGCGCACCGTGTTCCAGGCAAAAGGAATAGAAGCCATCAGATTGAGCCACTGCTCGAGAGAAATAAATTCGTGCATACATATGGTGTGTTTGTATGCGCGGGTTACGTTCTCTAAACTGATCCACACTCGCGCTGCAATTTCATCACCTCTGGCTTCGGTAAAAAAAAAAAAAAAATTGCAAGAGGCGACAGGTACCGCACTTTCAGTAAACTCTGTGCACAAGAACACGCACTTATCATACCTTCATTTCAAAGATGCATTCATATATACATAAGGTTTTTAAACACGGGTGCTTATAAGCTTAGGAAATAGCTACAGGCAGCGATATGGCGAAAAGAGAATTTATTCACTTGTCACGTATGTATATTCCCTCAGAAGAAGTAGGAAATATTTTTAAAAATTAACTTTCGCGGTAGAGATTCGATCCTCTTTCGCTCTCTCTCTCTCACGAACTTGTCATGAACTTTTTTTGGTGCCTCACAGATCTTGAAGTCCCATCGTACGCTAATTACATAATTATTCAGGCCTTCATCCGTTGTGTCATAATGCACGGAGGAAATGTGATAATAGTTTGACATCTTTGCAGCACTGCTACAGACGTCTCGCGCGTACGAGCACATGCCCGGAAGACTGAAACTACAACCTAAAGGAAAACCTCAATAAAGAAAGCAACAGGAAAGAGCGCACCCACATATACATTGATTGTTTGCATGTGGTCGCAACTAACAGCTGAGCAAAGTTAACCGCCCAGTATGCAGTAACTCGCAAAGACGGAATAAAATAAAACTTTTCGCTGTTGCACCAGAAAACAGGTATTGGCTCGTTTTTGTTTTGTACTTTCTGCCTTCGCGGGTATTTAGCTTGTTTTTATAAATGAGCGAATGAGGTTGTGCAGATTCGATGTAAAACTGCTTCCGAGGCCTGAAACTTCACCTTGAACTCAATTACCTTTTCATTTTCGTCGCAAAAAAACTAAATTTTTACGATTATGCCCAAGCGGGAGCGCCGAAAACTAATTCACGCGACCTCTTCCCGTTAAAACACTTGGGGTTCTTCTCACTAGATGGCACGATGGATCTACAAGCGGCTCTCTTTTCGAGGTAACATACATAGCGTTAAAAACATCTTTTTCTCGGCTACCTGAAGAGTCATACGATACATTTTGTCTCTTAACAACGTTGACCATGCGCGGAGCCGAGTTTCATTACACTGGGTCGTGATCTTGACGTTAATTGCCTTACAAAACGAACTGCCGATCGCCACTCGGACAGTTGCACATTGGCCGGCGCCATGTTGCTACGGCACTACTGTGCTCGTCTGCGCTGGTTCGGCTGGACTGCTGTTAGGCCTAACCCCCGTAGCGCAGCGTTTGCTGTGCCGGCGACGCCTCCTTAGTCGTGAAAAACGATCGGATGATCGCCATCATCAGGCCCAAATTTCTTCACCACCGTGAGGTTTAAAGGTTCTCTTGAATTGCTTTATATATTTTTGTTTTGCAGCTAGTCTCTTGAATTGGACGTGGGCGGGCACACCAACGACGGAAACGGATGTTTTTTTCCGATTTCGCAAGCATTACTGTTTCACCGATCTTCCCGCAGTTTGGTAGCTCGTAGTATTATGTGAAGTAGAAAAACGTGTCTTTAGCTTTCACATTTTTTCCCGGGGCCGGCAGCGTTTTTGTTCCTGGAGTGCAGGTATTCATGACTACCACACATCGCGTTGATACCGTTGGCTCGCTGTTACGATTATTTGTTTTACGTGATACTTTTCTTTGGCGATCAGATGATCTCGACCTATCGGTCGTAAGGGTCACGCCATGGAGAGCATAATGATTCAATGCAGTGCGATAAGAACAGCGCAGTGTGCATTTACGGTTACGCATCCGCTCCGCTGTCGGGCGTGTTAATTGGCGATCTGTACTACAGTGCCGGCTAAAGCGTTCCACACTGGTATATATGCCCCAGGACGTAACCTTTTCTTCACACCAGTTTTGCTTGACTTAATAGCACGCCTAAGGGGAGATACGGCAATGCGAATACTGTGGGCGCTGTCGCGTAGAGAATTCCGACGGGTGACTGACGTAGTAAGCACCTGAGCTCGCCCATGGGTTTGCCCATTGTCATGCCAGTGAAACAGCACAAGATGGTGAATCAGCGTTTGTATGCCTCGCGTAAGCGAGAGATGTGCATCCTAAGCGCATACGCCCATTCCGCAATATTTATCGGCACATTTTGCGTGGTCAGCAAATGGAGAATGACAGCGAAGAAAGATCAGTTTTGAGTGCGCGGCATGATGCGTTTGCAGTGCCTCCGACCTTTCTGCAATTCAATTTTAGAAAATGCGTTTCACGTTTAGTATTGCACCTTGAGGCACCTAAGTGCACGGCAAGGACTTGAAACCATGCAAGTGTTAATATATATTGAGTCATGATTTTGAGCGCTTGAAGCCTTCAAGAGTTGGTTGGTGGCGATTTTCCATTGTTCTTGGTTGAAAAAAAAAATTTCTGCATGAATATTTTTTGACATACAAAAAAATTTTTCCATTTCATTGCGAACATGCGTGTGCGTTATGGTCTCGCATTCTAGATTTTATACAACTTACATAGTTTGGCAATCTGGTGGTAATGTTCTCTTGTTTCCACTGTGAGTTTGTATGTTGCTGGGCACAGGGAAGGTTAAAAGGCACTGCAGTGCAGCCTTAAAATCGTAGAGATGTAACTCTTGGTGTTGTAGTAGAGTGGGGTCATGGAGGGCAGCGAGCATACATTGAAATGCGAGCAAGAAATAGTTGTGCCTGACTACGCAGATCTCATAGTTTGTCATGTAGGGTTAAAAGAATGGCATGGTTCAAGTATACATACGAAGTGAGATGGTCACGCTTCGTTATTATAGATGAGCCGAGCCATTCTTTTACGTTTATAGAATACAAACACATTTGCCATTTGTGATTGTGTTGTACTGCATGCTCACATGCGTTCACACCTTACGCTCTTGTTCACATCTAGCTAGTGTGAGAAAAACTGGGGAGTGAGCTATTTTAATCTTGTGAGTTTCAGTGACCATTGAGCTGGTCAACATTGAACTTTCTAATGACAAATAAAAACTGCATGAATGCTTGTTTGAACCATCAAAAGTTTGACCGAATTGCAACCATGCTTGACATTAAATGTCCCTTTCTGTTCTCTTTCTATGCAGCTCTGTGTAACTTGGTGCACATGTAAGCTGCAATTGGCATGAATTGATCTCCTTTTGTAAATTCTCTCCCAAGCCGGACCACTGGCAAGTTGTGTAGCTGTAGTATGGATCTAGTTTCTTTCCAATCTTGCTTCGTGAACCAGAACAAGCGATAGACTGTCTGCATTTTGGTGTGCAGCAATCAATTTGTAAAATCAATAGCATTTGTAAAATCAATAACAGTGCATGTTTAGAGAACTATAGCATGCCACAGTATTTTATCATTGTATTCATCAAAGATAATGTGTCCCCCAGGAAAGCTGCGAAACTGTAGTTTGGATCTGTTCCATTCTCGTTTCCTGAGTGAGAGCAATTTATAGACGTGTATGTCACTGTGTAGTGAACCATATGAATACGCATGTATAATAAGCAAGAGTGCATTTTCTGAGAATCTAGTCTTGTAACATTTTTATGTGCTCGTCAGAGATCTCCTGACCCACAAGACTCCCTAGTTCCAGAATACTTGCTACTGGTTCATTTCCTGATTTTTACTGTCCCTTTTTCTACACCAGGATGGATATCATAGCCCCTGTTAGAAAGTAGTTTAGTATGTTGCTGTTGTATCTATAGCGCTGTCATGTGGCCCCCTCATTCAAGGTCTTTTGAGATTCGCTTTCTTTCGTCTGGCTACTTGGCTGTCCCTGGCCTAAAAAAAATACTGAAAGTCATTTTACTAATGTGAATGGGAATTTTAGTGCTTAAGGGGGGAGCACTACTTGGTAATTCTTGGTTGTCTTTTTGTTTGCTTGATTAGCCATCACTTGAGGATCAACGGACACACATTGAATTCGGCGTTGCTAACGCTGTTGTTGAACTCGACGAGTGTGCCACTGAGCATCAGTATCACTCAAAGTAGTTGGCCCATCCACTCAGAAACTGTAGTGAAAAATCGTACAGGTGATTGAGGTGATACGCTGCACAAGCATGGGGAGATAGACCATGTAAGCTGAAACCTAGCTATAAATGCACTGACCTTTGCTATGTACTGTCGTCCTCTGTGCATCCTGTGCAGCTACCACGCTCTCAGTTGGCACGTACAGTGCCTAGCAGGATCACTGATCCAGCTGCTTCTAGTTTCAAAGTAGTCACAGTGCTGGGTAGATGGCATAGGGAAGGGAAGGTTGTGTATGATGCAGTTGGACCATTCCTGCCACCAGTGCCGGTATGCGTTGCATAGCTCTTTTTTTCTTGCTTGCACGCCATTCTTTTGCTGTGTGACATTGACAGGGTGGGGAACCTCGTGCTATTGAGCTAAAAAAAATAATTTCAATGTGCAAGAAATCTAATTCAGGGATAAACATGTGAGTGCTCTCCAGCGGCACTCTGGCACGCCAGCACCTGCAGTATTTCTACACCTGCAGTATTTTTGTTACGGTTCACTGTAATCGTTTCCTAAAACTGAAGCTATGACTCGACAAACATGGTCACGTAAGCGACTGTGCTGCTTGTGTCAATTGGTCAGTGTTGTCTCAGACAAGTCCAGCGCGTCCGACAGCTGTGCTAGCGGTGTCAGCCGGCGAAGTGCCACACTAACTTTTGGGGTGTTTACGTGTTTGTTCATAACTTTAATTGTTCATTCGACAATTCTTACTGCTATAAAAAGAATGTGCCCTGCATTTGGAGCAAACAGCTCGTTCAACAAGCTTATAAGCCCTGCCTAATTGGCGTTTTCTTTTGCCGGCCTCAGCCAATCGCACAGCTGGGCTTCTCATAGGTTCTGTTGTGAAAAATGAGCTTGTGGGTCATTTCAGAGTTCAGGTAATGAGTTCAGAGTTCAGGTAATGAAATTTTCTGTTGGCTACAGCGCCAGAGTGACGTAGGGTGCTGTCTGGCCTCTCGTGCATCAGGTGGGTCGCACTGGGCAGTGTTCCAAACTTTCAGCGATTACTACAGCATGGGCTCACAATGACCACCCATGAGGTGTCTGGTTGCACACCGTGCTCTGGGAATGGCCTTGCCCCCTCTTGGATGGTAAAAAACACTCTGGAAGGGCCACAGTTTGTGCGAATGTTGTATTTAGCACCCACAACTCTCCTGGTTTTCCTTGGTATGGAGCCATCACATACGCTGCCGTCGGTCATTTTATTGGGAAGATCAAGTCGTGAATTTTCCTCTTCATGATCAAGTAACAAATCCAGTTGCAAATTGCCCTCTGGGATTTTTAAAGGGGCCATGAAGACAAAATACAAGCTTGTTTCATTCGCTAGAGTATGTGTCTTATACTTCCCCCACTGCTTGTCCGGTAGCAACCGATGCCGTAGTCACTGAGAAATTAAACAATTTGAGCCAAAATTTTTATTCTCCTGCTAAACCGTGTGTTTGGTGATGCCAGTAATGGTGCATCCAGAGCAACGGCGAAACATACTATATTGCCTCGTTTGCCATCAGTCCAGTTAGGTGACGCTGTGGTACCGCTCAGGGCTGCTGTCCACACTCGCTTTGTTTTTGACTGGATTTGCGCTTGGCTTATTTTTGTTGTGGTGGATAGTAATGATTTTGTGAAACATTGGGTATTCCCGACAAACAGGGTCACATAAGACGTCGTTCATGCCAGTTGGCCAGTGTAAGCCCAATGCAGCTATGGCCGGCATAGTGCACGCAGTATGCACTGGAGCTTCTATGTTTACGTGTTCGTAACTTCCATTGTTTACCCCACCATTCTTACTACTGTAAAATGGCTCTTAAAACTATGGCTCTTAAAACTATGACATGGCTCTTAAAACTATTTCTTTTAATTTTTAAGTAAACTTTGTGAAACTCGTCTGTCTTGCTGCTTTTTCCGCACTGATTTCAAATATGGCATTATTTTTTCAGTTGGTCAATTAGTTCCCAAGATAATTAGATATAATTAGCCATTTTTGGAGGAACAATACACAAAATAAGACTGTAATGAGCGAAATAAGAGAATCGGTTTTCTGGTGCACCGCTTAGAACTAGTTTTATAGCTCATTAGACTTTTGTGTTTGAAATGGCCATTCAAAATGGTTCCTTGCCACTGGTGCGACCAAAGTTTAATAAGCTGTAAAATTAGTTCCATGCGGTGCATCAATACGATTCTTATTGCACTCACCAGGGTTCATAGCATTAGAAAATGTAAAGATTACAGTTTTATGGCTGACACTGTTTTGCCTACTGTTCCTCCAAAAATGGCTAATTATCTCTAATTATCTTAGTAACTAATTGACTTACTAAAAAAATAATGGCACATTTTAAATCAGTAGAAAAAAGCAGCAAGACTGACAAGTTTCACAGAGTTTACTTCAAGATTTTTTTAGCGCAGTGTCCCCTCTTAAAGGAGCCATGAAGACAAAATAAAAGTTTGGTTTATTAGAATGACTGCTTAGTCCCGATAACAATGATACCAATATCATCACAATCTTCGAACAAATAACGGAGATATTAAAGAAAACGTGTGAAACAGTCGCGACCCCCTAGCCAATTTCCCGCAACTTTTCTACGACGTCACGGAACCTTGTTTGTGTGATTGGCGGCCGCCTAACTGACCTGTCGCGACGACACATGACTGGACGTCTGTAATGGGGCCTCTAGTTCCATTTGACCGCACCACTTGAATGCTAACGTGCAGTTAATGCCCTGAAAATGTTTTATTGTTGGCCCGTAGGACATCATTCTTGCTCATAACACGTCACTGTGGCGCAAAATTTGAAAGTTTTTAAATACTTCTTGCTTTTTTCTTTTCGTTAAAAAAAAATCTTTTGTGGCTGTAATGGAGCTGAGTGAGATACTGAATCCTAGTTCTTTCAAATTAAACGAAGTTGTATTTTCTCTTCATGGCTCCTTTAAGTGCAAATAGTTCACTATGTAGCTTATATCCCCTGATTAATTTGCGTTGATTTTGTCGGCCTCAGCCAAATGCAGTGAGCTGCCCATATAATACATCATAACTGTAGTGCAGAAAAGTAGCTAGGTTATTGCATGCCCATTCTCTGTTTTCCTCCTTATGCAGCTTTTGTGGTGAAATTGACGTTAAAAGGGGTGTCACCGTTATTCTGACGAGGCAATTTCCTAGCTTGCATTTTGCCTTCATGGCTCCTTGAAGCTTAAACAAATGGCCAGGTGCACAAAGAATCAGCCTAAGTGACAAGCTGTGTTTGAGACCTAAGTTCAATCCCAGTGTCGGGGTTTATCTTGTGAGCTCCAAAAGTTTTTTTTAACACATTTGCACTTGAATAATGCTCACTATTGTACCGTAAAATTTTGTGCCATGTGTGTTAATCTCAGAAACAATGATTTCACTTATTTGTTGCACATGCCAGCCGACACCATTGTATAACCACAAGCTTAAAATGCAGGTCACAAAAAGACAGGTGCATTATTTCCTTGAAATTTATTTATTGCTGTTTATTATCTTTTCTCAACCGTTTAAAAGAAACCAGTCATGGGTAATTTTTTTATATCTGAGTCAAATTAATTTTGCAGTCACAGTCTCTGTAAGTGCATGTTTTTTTTTTTTTTTTTTCATTTTTAGAGTTGTAATTAATGCACTTTTTTTATAAGAATAAATATTACAGCTGGTGGAAATGGGCCTAGCCTCTAGAAATTTCTGCACAAATGTGACATAACAGCTGGCATGGACTCAGCAGTAATTGACAGTGGATATCACTCGTGTTATTTCTGATCAGCTGCTTTTCAGCCCAGTACAGCGTAAGTGTGTGGCATCTGTACAGTAGCTGAGCCAAATGGAAGTTGCGGTAACATTGAGTTATCATGAAAAGTTTGACTGAACATGCATGTGCAGCAATATGCCGGTGCATGTCTGCAATAATGTGTGCAAGTACTGTTTACACTGCATGATCAAATCCAGTTTCGCAGCTGTGCACATAGTGAGAAAGCCATTCTGTCACTCCCTTCATATATATTCAGCTAGCTGTAGCTTGTGTCATGGTGCACATTGGTAATCTGGGCTGCTGGTCTAGTTCTTTACATCCTGTATAGGCAGAGATGGTGAACAGGGAAGGCAGACGGCCTCTTGCAGGCACATGCATCGAAGGTGGTGGGCATTGGGATTTGTGGCCCATGTCAGGTAGACACACATCTAGAAAACCACATTTGTTTGCACTGGAGGGTAGATTTTTTTCTATTGTACGTGATCACTTTTCAGTTTTTTTTTTTCCCTTAATTGTTAGGCTTGCAATCGGGCTTTTGAGCATAATATAACGGATACTATAGAAGCCAAGGAACCTCATCACATGAAGCTGCAGAAGGTGGCTTAAAAAATAAAGTAGTCGACGTGTTTTAATGAACCGTTTTTATTCATCCACTCAAATGTAGTTTTCTAGGTAGCTTTGTCAGGTGTGTGCCCCAAACCACAACACTCATCTTTTAAAACGGAACCTTTTACATGGTTGTACGCATTTTTGTTTTCTCTCTCTCTCTGTCTCTCTCTCCCTATACAGTTGGAACGGGATAACATTCCCGTCTGTTGTCTGTCTTTGGCTTTTACTGTGTTATATCTATTCTTCAGCATTGTTTTGTGGGTTGCAAAGAATGGCTGCTAGTTGTTTGTTAGATGGGATATTTTTCTGGTTTCCTTTTGAGATGTAGCAAATTTAGGGGGTTTCAGGTCATAAACTACTGTGTGGTTAAAGTTCCTTTGTGTCGGATGTAAGATCATATTCGTGGTGCATTGTGAATGGTAGTGTGGCTTGACAAGATATTCAAGCTAAACATTACAGTGAGGGTCTCGACTTTTATGTGCCTAACACATCAGTGTTATGCGCAACTGGTTCATTTTATGGCTAGTATTCTCTGAAATATTTTATGAACTGTCACCAGACTAGAATAAAATTTTTCCTTAGTTGTTGTCTGGTAGTTTTTAAGAGACTTCATTACATCAGTTTCTTTCTGGTTTCATAAACACTGGTGGCTTAATTAGTGGATGTTCCAACCCTTGGAATCTCGGATAGCTGCAACACCATCTGGAGGGGAGGCAGTATGATAGCCACGTGACACACCTGAAGCAGTCTGCAACCTTGCCAGCAGCTGTTGCTGTCAGAAGTTGCAGCTTGCGCTGATGGGAATAGGCCCCACTCGTAACAATCCCACGGGTCACTGGAAGGCTTGTCATAGGAAAACTCGTCACACTGGCCTCTTCATTCGAGGCCATCTGTTGGAAAGGGTGCCCCTTTGTCATTCGCATTTTCATTGCACTGTGAACTTGCATTAACAAAGCCAAAAGTTGTAATGAGAAAAGGATTAAGTGTGGCTTATGATCCTGTGGGACAATGGCTGCTGTAATGAAAGGTGGCAGGACAGCGTCTAGGTTTTTGTTTTGTTGTGTTTTCTAAATGGGGCAGTGTGCGTCATTGACTGTGCTGCGTGACCTGTGGGATAAAAAGCTTCCAGCCCCATAATTTCTGCAGGGCCTGGGGGGAGGGGGAGGATTCAGAAGTAAAATTTGGAGTAATGTTTCGTTGGTGCTTTGCCTTCCCTTGGTGGTGTGCTGATTTATGCCCGGCAGTACAAATGTTTTGTCTTTAAACCATTTTAAAAATTTGCCATTTAAGGCAACCTTCACACAACAGGCCGTCTGTGCTGCTGCAGAATATTCCTTTGTGTATATGCTACAGTTGATGGAATTTTTTCATCAGATTGGTGTTCTTTGCTTATGTTAAATAAGGCGTAGATTTTCTAGTTTAGTATCTTCTCAGCATCGGAAAGCCCCAGGCGTCTTTCCCAAGTGGAGATTTCCAGGGACACTGAATTCTAAACATTGTGTAAACCTTGCAAACCTTACCTTGTTAAAGTCTAGAATGGGGGGCCATGTTTTGATGATTTTTTTTTTATGATTGTGGGAAATTTGCTACAAAAAAGTGTACTCAAAAATGCTATTTCCATAGTGTGAAACGGGTGAAAGATATTTTGAAGGCCAAGATAGCATAAAACCTGTGTAACCAGCCAGTACGTGAACTGCACATGGTGTTTTCTCCGCTACTGCTGGTTGCAGATGAACTAAGTCTTTATTCATTGGCATAAGTAGTCAAATATTGAATTACATTAGTTAAACGGCACAATGCAGCCACAAGTAAGACTGCAAGAGAGAGATAAAACTTTTATTCACATTACCGGCCCAGGGGGCCGCCGCCACCGCTTGTGCTCGGGCAGCCAATGGGCGCTGGGAGTCTTCGTCTGAGCAGCCCAGGGTCTCCAGTGGTCAGGAAAGGTTATAGTGAGGTGGGGTCTGAGAGGCAGGCCCACATGTGGTGCTGCACTGTGGATTTATCGCCGCAATGTGGGCAGAGGGGAGAGGGGTGGGCGGGTGGATAAATGTTGTGAAGGAGGGCTCGGTTGGGGAGCGGTTCAGTTTGGAGGAGGCGCCACAGCCGTTCCTCCGAGGGGGTTAGGGATGGTGAGCCGGGGGTAGCGTGTTGCAGGAGAGGTGGTGGTAGTCCGTAACCTCCCGATCAGTGGTGCGGGAGTCCCTGGTGGAGTAACCTCCTTGACGGGAAGTGGTCTCACCAGGCGCACGAATGATGAGTGCTCGTGCTGCCTTATGAGCCCACTCCATGCCGTCTAGCCCGTGTGTGCCGGTAACCAGAGGAGCTCAGTAGGGTGCTGGAGGGCTAAATTTTGAAAGAGAAACTGTTGGCATTTTTATTGTAGTTGTGAAAGCAAGCAGCCTGGACATTGTGATATGGTAAATACTTGAAATAAACAAAATCTGAGTAAACAGATGCCCGTAACTTGCATCCTGAAATTTCTTGTTCTACACTTGCAGATGAACAAGCTGTACTATCAGCTGGCGTGGCCACACAGAAAACAAAAAACATAGTCACTATTTTGTCTGTTAAGCAAATGAAATTGCAGGAACGGGCAGGTGTATGTAAATCGGTTGTTTCTGCCTGACTAATGTGAAATGAAAGATGACCATATGTCAGGGTTGAATCAACGAGTTTAAGCCAAGCATTTATCATTCAGCCCAGTCAGTACGTTAGAAGCACAAGTTCCTCTTTATTTGTGTTCCTTAAGGGGCTTCACTTCTTTCTCTAATTTTTTTTCCCCTGTGTATAAGTTGGGAATACAACAGCCATGGCCAGCAGTTAAGGGCACAGCCTAGTGTACTGTGTCAAAATGCCTTGGCCTCCTTGGCCACCATAGAGGGCTGTGTGCCTTGGAATGTCAACATTGTTATATCACTAAATTCATGCCACTTCCAGTGTGCTTACCTCGCAAAACCCACATTTTGGAGCAGGCGTTCTTTGCATTGAGTGGTTTGGTGTGACAAGTTAGCCTGCCAAGAAAGTTTACCCGTGACCAACTGGCTTGTGACAAGCAGGCTTTTGAGTTGATCCTTGTACGTAGGAGGGAGTGCAAAGCTGTCTTATTTTACTTCTATGTTATAGCATACAGTGATTAAAAAAACTTCATTGTAAGTTAATTTGGCAAAAATGTCCCATAATTAACCTAGAAATGCGAGCCTATTAATCTTTTTTTTCTCTTCCATGTCAGCAATTCAGAACCTTTTTGTAAAGCATTGTAACAGAATTTCAGTTATCATTCCTTATTTTTTTGAGGTGCAAATGTTTAAGCAAGAAATTGAGTTCTGGGATGCTTTTGCATAAGGTGGGCCTATGCCACTGATCAGTGCAAGATGAGGGGTAGCTATTCCATACTTAATTTAAAAGGACACAGAACTCGTCATGAGCCAAGCTTGCCAGACTGCCTAGGGCTTAATGTCAGCACCATTTTGCGCTGTTCTTGACACTCGCTAAGCTGTGGGCGTCAGAACTTGACACATATTTTATGTATTACGCATTTTTACGAGAGGAAAACCCAGTCATCCTCCTCATAAGCTGCAAGTTTAGGTGTGCTGTTGTCCTACAATGTCCAAGTGTCTTGCTGGGCGCCTGGAATTAAGCTGATCTTGGAAGACCAGATGGCATGGCAAAGTGGTTGTTCTGACCTCCAACCAAGTTGCTTTTCTTCTCTTCTCAAGAGTTGCAGATAGCTTGTGTTACTTCTTCTCTCGCCTTTGTCTGTTCCGTGCTGTGCACCTTGCTCTCGCTGTGGCTTGGGGCTGGTGGAAGCTAAAATGAGGAAAAGGGTCGTATGACTGCCTTCAATATCATTCTACAGAGATAGTATCTCTGTGCACGCTTTCTTGACTGTAGTGGCTGATGAAACGAAAAAACCTAACATTTCACTTGAAGGTGTCGTGGTGATATTTTTACATACTTCCTATGGTCAAACCAATTTATTTTGGCTAAATGTTTTCCATGTGTGCTTTTTGAAGAGATTTTTGAACCCTCTGAAGCTTGCTTGAAAACAATAGCAGCCAGTTTGTTGTACAGAGGAATTTGTTTTGGTACTAGAGAAATGAGTATTGTTAACAGCATGAAGGGGTCAACTCCCAGTTAAGCTCAGTAAACTCCCTCTGCATGCTGTGTGATAACATTAACAGTCGACTCTTGTTTACAAACTTTGATTAATCTGTTTGCGAGTGTGTTGCTGAAGGCAGCAGAGGGAGCGAAAGTGCACTGCTGTCTCAGAAGCTGTGGCTGCAGAAAGTGGCTTAACACACAGTTCAGCCAAGTCACCATCTGCACAGATCCTGAAGGGCCGTATTCTGAGTCCCTCCTCCACTCGGTAGAGGTGGATTCCGCAATGCTTATGCGTGGAGAAACCGATTTTAAGGATCTCCTCGACCGGAGGCTCGAGTGGAGGAGGAACTCGGAATACCAGGGTAAATCTTTCAAGCAAATCCACTGCGTGGAAGTCCCACAAGGAGGCTTATGTTGCTCTCAAGTGCTGATAAAGTGTGCTGTCATACTGCACGCTAGCTTTAATAGCTGCCAACAAAAATTATGAAGTTGGTTTTAGGTGGCAGTAAAGTTAACCAAAACATTATAGGCCTTTTGGCAAGGTACAAGCTGTTTTACTGTTATCTGAAGACAAGCAGCGTGTATATTGCCTGTGAGATCAGCATTAAGTTTTGTTTTAGACTCCGCACAGGTCTTCAAACACCATGAAGGGGCTTTTTGGGAAGGAATTTGTAGTGGTATACTTGTGTTTCTGGAAATTCTGGAAATTCTGGAAATTTTTAAATGGGAACAACTATTCCATAATCTGCTTAAAAACGTGTGCTCTGGTGAGGTGGTTGTGCAGTGCAATGAGCCATTGGGTGACCATGCAGGTTGACCACAGGGATGCCGACGCCCATGCGTCTGCGAGACCTGATTCGCCAGATTCGGGCCGCCCGCACTGCAGCAGATGAGCGAGCAGTTGTGCAGAAAGAGTGTGCCTATATTCGGTCTACATTCCGCGAAGAAGACAACACCTGGCGCTGTCGAAATGTAGCGAAACTGCTCTACATTCACATGCTTGGTTACCCCGCCCACTTTGGCCAGGTAAGCTTGCTGCCACGTCACCTGCACTGCCTCAAATTCCAATGGAGTTGCTTTGGCTGCAGAGATAATTGTGTGTTTTTTTTGGCAGGCGCAAGTCGTTTGTGTTGATCAGTGCGCACAAAGATGCTAGTCGGTGAAAGACTGAATAAAAGATTAAAAGCTATTACATGCTAAACTGCAACTTAGTCCATTGCCCAGTGCTATAGCAGTGACCATGCAGTAGGGTTGGCTCATGTAAGTTCAACCGTATCACAATCTCAACTCATTCGGGCAAGAGCTTGCTTTCTACAGGGTCAGGTTCAACCCTCGTGCAAAATGCTGTGTGCTATGGCTGGAGTGCATGAGTACTTAAAGAGCAAGTACTTTGCAATGTGTCATCGTACAAGCACTTGTGCAAAGTACCTGTGTGCACAGGATAGTCGCTAGTGAATTTTCTCATAAGTTGGGGTTAATGTCTCAGTGCTCTCCTAGCTGCTTCGCCAGGTATTCCTAACATGATCTTGATTTAAGGATGTAGGTAGCACCATGAAATGGATGAATGTACAGCAAGGTTTTAATGTTGCAATTGTGTGCCATATCTCATTTACGAAATTTTGTTGCTTATGAATGCCATAAAGGGAAAGCAAAGCTGCAACATTGTCACAAGTTTTGGTTGATGCCACTGAGCAATAATTTAAGGTGCAATGCAGCTGCTTTAGCTCCTTTTTAACGTAGAGCATGCACTGCATCTATTATCCTGGCAATCTTTTTCGTGAGAAGTTTGAATGAACGCTGAGTCTTAAGGAGGACTGCTGATGTATTGATGTATTCGTAACTTTGTTGTGCCACTGTATTCATGCTCTGCACTGATTTGAAAAGTGTAGTGTTGGCACTTGGCAGATTTTTTATATTTAATGCAGTCATTCATTTAGTGCAGTCATTTTGCCCCTTTTCTGTTCTTGACAGACAGAGTGGAATTTGTCACAGCACCATAGTTTTAATTGGCCATTGGCAATGTGAACTTAAGTGGTGGGCCAATTATTGAATAGCACTAAGCCCTGATCACTGCTTCCACATGGGTAAACAGTGCTCGTATTGCAAGCCAAGCAGGGGGTGGGTATTTTCAACACTGTGTGATCTCTTTGGCGTGCGCAGTTGGAGTGTCTGAAGTTGATAGCATCGTCGCGCTTTACGGACAAGCGCATCGGCTACTTGGGTGCCATGTTGCTTTTGGATGAGCGGCAAGATGTGCACCTACTCATCACCAACTCCCTAAAGAACGACCTGGGCAGCCAGACCCAGTTTGTGGTGGGCCTGGCACTCACTGCACTAGGCTCCATCTGCTCGCCAGAGATGAGCCGGGACTTGGCCGGGGAGGTGGAACGCCTCCTCAAGACCTCAAATGCCTACATTCGCAAAAAGGTGACCGGCCCTCATTCATTTCTGCCACTTCTGCGTACATTTCACCAACAAAAGCAAGCAAAGAAAGCCCTTTGTTAGCATGTTTCAAAAGACAAGTAGCATTGTACCTGTACATTGTATATGTGGTAGTGCATGCCCAGCCAAGCTGTAATGGAAGCCTATAGAGATGCCATCTTAACCATAAGCATGGGACAACACTGTACTGTCAGTTACTTTCATGGTAAGCCCTGAAGAGAAAAAAAAATCTCAAGGAAACTACTGTAAAGAATTCTCTGGTAGTGCATAAGCATTCCAGCAGCGTTCATCGCACTTAAAAGCAGAGTCCTTCAACGCTCTCCGGGGCTTTTTTACATGGCTTATTTACTGGCCTGGTACTTCACATCAGTCTTTATTTTTAATTTTTGTTCTGCTTTGAACTCATGCCTCTTCAATGCCGTTTTCAACCCCAGGTAACATCTCTCTTTACAAGTAGGCTTCACTGCAAACCAAAGAAGTAATGTGAGGAAGGCAACTTTATGATTATGCACTGAGCCCCATTTAGAGGGGGCTTCATTATTACACACAAATAATTGTTAGGACACTTTTTCAGGTGCAGTGCAAGCAGTCGCATCAAAATATGGTAAAAGCCCTAAGCGTGCATTGTGTTATGTGACAGACGGATGCAAGATTTTTGAGAATTAGATTTAGAATTTTTATGCATTAAGAAGGCCTAAAAAAAAGAAAATGCAGGTGATGACGACGAAAATAGTTCCTTGGTGGTTTGACCCCTACCCGTTAGGGTGCCATTTACTCCGAGTTAGTTGGTAGTGCTAATGATTGCCCAGATATTTAGTTGCTGTCTGCACATATGATTTCTGCGGCCTCACAAATTTCCTGCTCCAACGTGTTTTGTTCTGGACACGGAAGGCATTCATGCAAGCTCACTTAAAGCAATGCCTTAAGGCTACCTTGGAAACCAGATGCATTATAAAGCCTCCCAAACTTTATATGCACACATGCAGAAGGTCTCCCAGATCTCACAGATATTCGTGTTTACACCTTTCGAGCGACCTTTCTTGCACGGTGGGTGTGCAGGGCGGGGGCTGCACTCAGTTGATAGTTGATTGGAGGGTCTAACGCGCCGATGCAACGCAGGCGATGAGGCGCGCCGTAGTGGAGGGCTCCGGATTAATTTTGACCACCTGGGGATCTTTAACATGCGCTGAAATCGAAGGGGGGGGGGGGGGGGAGTAGCTGGCCATATAACAAAATTTAAGCCGATATATTTGTAACTCTGCACTGTACCCTCTGCTCCCTTTGACACCCAACCTATGCACAGTGGAGGGTGCACTGTGGCAGGTCTCCCGCTCTTCAAGCTTCTTGACGCAGCCACACCCACATCACAGAAAGTCGCCAACTGGAGTGTTGCAGGGCCGCTGAGGCTGACCACTCGCACTAAGCGGCCCTTGCAGGTTTTAAGCACGAGTTCTTGGAGGTCTGAGGAGGTCTTTGGCATAAAGTTCCCAATCGTTCGTCTACTGCTTGGCTGTCAGTACATGCTGTGTCTGGAGGAGGTTCTGTTGTTTCAAAACACTGCAGTAATGTAGGGCAGGAAGTTATTGAGACCATTAAATTGGCAGTTGTCATGCAGTGCAGGCAGTGACTGTGCAAGGGAGCTGTCAGTGACACCGTGTGTAGTGGCTGTGCCCGTATGGAAACTGTCGGGCCCATTGTTTCTGTTTTTTCCACTAGCCCCCCTCTTTCTCTTCCTGCATGTTTGCCGTAAAAGTTCTTAGCAGTCCAGTGCAGGTATTTGCATTTGTACCAGATCCTGTAGAGAGCCAGCTGCTTTTTTTGTCTGCTCCTGGCAGAGCTGGCACTTAATTTTTCTTGGTGCACCAACAAGCCCAGCTTCGTGCCATCTGTTGTTGAAGATTTACTACTATGGTCATTTGCAAACAAACTTTATTGAGTAGGATTGCTTATTACCGTTACACTGGACACTGATGTGTACATCCCGGGGTGAATTTTGTGCAGGCTGCCTTGAGTGCTTTCCGGATTATTAGAAAAGTTCCAGAGTTGATGGAAATGTTCATCCCAGCAACACGGTCACTCCTCACTGAAAAGAACCATGGTAAGTGGTTCTTTCTTTAATCAAGCTGCAGTAAAACCTCATTACAAGCAACACGTGGTTGTGAGACATATATTGAAAACGGTTTGGTTGGTTGTCTTATGTTCACCATGTTAGCAACTTCATTTACAAGAGACCTTGCAACGATGTTTTACTGTTGTAGCATGATGCATTTTCAGTTATAGTGGAGGTGCTATTTGTTGGGCTATGAACATTGCAGTACTGTTTAGGCATTGCGTGTGAGCTGTGAAGGCAAACAAATGTGTGCATGCGCTCTTGTTTTCCTTCCCATCGACTACGCGATTTTTTGGCTTCGGCATATTAAACAGAACGTCGGAGCTTGCAAGTGCTGCTGCTGCTTAGCTGAAGTGTCTGTGCTTCATCCCACTGAAAAGTGCCGGAGGCACTGGCCAAATGAACATGTAACAGTGGCAAGAAATAATTGGATGATAATATTATAAACTGTCCTGACAAAAATGTGCGCGAGTTTTTAGCTTGCTCAACCTGGCAGGGCCATTATATTTTTTATGCCTACAGTGGTATGCAAAGGCAAATGGGGCACTGATGGCTGTTCGGTACATCGACAGGTGAAAGTGCGCTAAACGTTCTCTTGTCACAATGGCTGACCATCACAAAAAAAAAAAAAAAAAACAAATGTGCCCAGTTGATGCAGGTTAAAAATGACATATTTTACAAGTAAAATGAGCTTGCCCGCCAGGATTTTTTTTTTTTTTTTACTTATGTGGAAGATTTTTGTGCGTCAACTTGTGGGCCAGTGTGGGAGGAATACTGTGATTGCCATACATAAGCAGTAGCAGGGGGAAGGGAAACTCCAGCGTTGTCCGCACCAATCCCACCAGTCGTTGATGCCGCATGCACAGACAAAATGGCATCGCTGCCAGTAGGGCCTTGTGAAGAGTGAAAGCTGGGGAACTCCTGCTTGCTCCCCACTGTACTGCATTTTGGCCACTCTTGAGGTGATGGAGAGTTCCCTCTTCTAAGCACTTCCTACTTATGGACTCTGATGGAACCACCAAATTTATTTGCATTTAGCAGGGTCAACATGGTTCTATACGGGATAGGTCAATTGCTAAGGGCTATTGTCAATTCCCTTTTTATATTGCCAGATATAGGGTCGGAGAAAAAACTCGGGCATCTCCTTTTGTCAAATTTACTACGTAGTGAACCTGAACGGAAACTAATTTTCATTACATATTTGCTGAACTAGTCATAATAACGAGTAATTTATTATACGTGGAATCTCGGTGATACGAATTCGGTTGATACGAATTTCGTTGTGATACGAATTTTCAAAATTCCCCGGCCAAAATGCATTGTACGCAATGTAAAAAAATTCGGATGATCCGTTCGCATTTATCACCCGGTGCGGGTGATACGAACACGCGAGCAGATGACTGCGGCGTGGACGGGAGGCGGGAGTGTTTGTGCGGCCGTGTGGCCTTGGTCGCACGCAGGCACAAAATCATTAAGCGTGAACTGCATGGAGCGTTTTCTGCTCACGAAAACGCGCCGCGCACGCCACAGGCGCGCTGACGCCACCGCGAATACCACCCGCATGCGGCGCGCGGCGCGGTAAGCCGCGGCAACATGGCGGCGTCAACGGCCGCGAAGTAGGGCGGGTGGCTCGACCGACCGCCTCTGACCGCTCTTTAAAGAACAAAAGAAGTTGCTTATGAAGTAAGGGAGCTGATGAGTCCGAAAACGACACTGTAAAGCATCGTCCGCGCGGCTAGGGAAAGCGCCTATCAAATATCCGCCACCGTGGTACGCCTAAACATCTCCGGCGGAGCCAGCGGGCTGTCCGGAGCGCTTTCAAACTGCCGCCATGAAGAGCGTGCCTCCCCGTTGGCGCAAGTTGGCAGGCTCCTCCCACTGCCGCGCACGTCGCGCGTCATTTTAAAGAACGCGCGCGCAAACGCCGACGCGCCCGGATGGCATGCGGTTCAGGCTTGAGTTCGTGTGCGCGCGTCGCGTCGGCGATGAGCGCGCGTTCTTTTGACGCCCGCGCTGACGATTCAGCCCGGCACCCAGGCGCCAGCCTCTGCCTCGGTTACCGCTAACTGCATTGGGAGGAGCCTCACGACTTGCGCCAATAGGGAGACGCGCGCCTCAATGTGATTGCGGCAATTTCGGAGCGCTAGCAGCAGCTGGCTGGGCCACCTCCGCGGTGGATATTTGGCGTAGATGACATTTTATAGTGCTTCTCCCATACTGTCAGCTCCTTTCCCACATGAGCAATTTAATTTACACATTGAGCTCCGTTTTAACAAAAGGTTAGAAGCGGTTGCTGAAGCTACCTGCACCTCTTCGCGGCAAGAGCCGATGCCATATTGCCGCCGCCTGTCGCATGCGCAGCACATTTCCATTTTTTCTCGTTTTCTGATGATATGAATTTTCGGGTGATACGAATATTTTTGCCGCCCCTTGAGATTCGTATGACCGAGATTCCACTGTAATATTATCTTCATCGAGAAGTCATTTGGAGCTGCTTCAATTTTTTTCACTGTCACCGCCAGGCTTTTGATTATTGTAGGGCTTTTTCAGTATGTGTCAAAAGGAATAGTCGAGAAAATAATTCGGGGCAGGTGTTTTTATTTATTTATTTATTTATTTATTTATTTATTTATTTATTTATTTATTTATTTGCTATTGCTATTTTCTTATGCTTCCTTTGAATATTAGTTGCATTTTTTAAACTTAAAAGTAACTTTCAGAGGAAGCTTTTTAAAGATTTAGAATTGACAGAGCCATCTGTGTAGCAGCCGGCATTCGTTGAACAGTTCCTGTTGTTTCCAATAGTCTTCATATGTGGAAGCTTAAAAGTGGTAGTGAAGCTTCCTCCCATTCTTTGTGGGAACAGCACAAATGTGCTGCAGTCTGCTGTGTGAAGTGTTGTCGAGCTCAAATTCCAGGTGCTACTCCTCGGACCTTGTCTTGGATGCAACGAAAAGATCGTCGCAACTAGTCAGCCATGGGCATGGGCACTTACAGAGTGGGCACTTGCAGTGCATGGGCACTATTCATGGTACAATGCATGTGCACTTACAGTGAGCATTATGATCTAAAGTTTGAGGCTACCCTTGGGGCTTAGTCGAATCATTTGTAAATTTTCATCTGAGAACATCACTTAGTAGTATTTAAAACTGCAAAACCTGTTGCATGAAAGGCTCTTGGTGTGGTTCACTTTATCTTTCCATTTTGGGCATACGGCTCACTTAGTCCGTGTGTGTACATGAAAGAGAAGGTCTGGCACTGCCACCTGGCACGAGTGCTCATGTGGAATTTCTCTCCGGCAGGTGTTCTCATCACGGGGGTCATCCTCATCACAGAAATGTGCGAGAAGAGTCCAGATACCTTGCAGCACTTCAAGAAAGTGAGAACGGTTTGTTGTTGTTGCGGACATTCTTTTCTTTAATTTTGTCTGTTCCTCCCCCCACCCATTTTTCGGTCCTGCAAGTAGGAACTCCTTGCACTTTAAAAGTTCTGGTGCTGTCATGTAAATGAAATGCATAAAAAGACTAAGTATCATCTGCGTAGAAAATCACTGCCTTTTACCAGGATTTCACAAAAATGTTCGGGCTAACTTGGGCCTTCAGTTTACCAGAAACTGCAGCTAGTATAAAATACATGAAAGCACAACTAAACTCGAGTGGCAAAATCTCCCATATTTTTAAATCGGGACTGGCTTCTTGTTTGTAGCCCCTTCTCTGGTTGGCTGCCATTCTGTTTCTAACATTCCTATCGTATTTCGAATACTGAAATATGGTGTCTTTGTCGGTCTTTCTGGCTTTCGGCTGCAGGGTTAATGGTCTTTATAATGTTCTTTTGTTTAATAATAATAATAATGTCTTAATTTGTTTTTGGTGGATACAATACATGGTGATAATATACAGAAAAAGGTCCCAAAGTAAACACTGTAGTGAGACCTCTTGTTAGTAATTGCTAAATGCAGTCGCAGGTTAAAAAGTATGGTAAACAAGGCTTGTGTGACACAAAATTACCACAGTGAAAAATAGCTCACAAGAATTAGCCAGATTAAAATGACGGGAGGAAGTGTTTAATCAAGGAATGAGGTAATGGTACTTTAAGTTCAGGTGGCAGACCATTTCAATTCTTTATTGCAGCAAATTCTGCTGATTGTTTTCCACACTTCATGCACACCTCAGAAGCAGTTAGTTGTGTTGAAGTGAGAACCTGTGGTGTTTGAATTGTTGGGTTGCTTATTACTGATTATACAAAGGTATTCCGGATTTCTGGCTGAACAATAAGCAAGTATTCCCAAGTTATACAGTGCAAATTCGTCGACTGTAAGAAGGTTTAGGCCTTGAAAAAATGGGGGCTCGTGGTACTGGTTGCATGTTATCAGTAATGCTGCTTTGCATTGTATGGGCTGGAGAGGAATTAGGTGCGTACGATAAGTAAGATTCCAAGACATGATACGATAGTGGATGCGAGTGTGAACGAAAGTGTAGTAAAGGGAAATGAGCATTGATAAGCTGAAATATTGATGCGCTTTTAGTAAAACTCTGATATCATAGGCCATCTTCTTTTTTTAAATACTGAATCTGGGTGGTTGATCTAAGGGAGCAGTCTATTTCTGATCCGAGAAACAACCACTGATCAGTTGGGAATATAGAGTGGGAGTTATGATCATGGACAGGTTATTGTGCCCGAGCTTGGGGGAACTAAACACGAACTGTGTTTCAGAGGGATTACTAACTAGCACCACATTCCAAGGTTCCTGAGGCCATTATTTAGCTCCTCGGTTATTTGATCGGTATCATCATGGGCGATGTAAATGGTTGTGTCGTCCTCGCAAAGTAGGCAGTCAGTTGAGGCAGAGAGTGTAGTTTAGGGGACATTGTGTACATATCGTTTTGTTTTTGCGTGCACAAAGTAGGCAAAATGAGCACTGTGCACTGAAGTACACCCGTGACACCTGGCAGCAGTGAATGCAAATTCCATGCTGCGTGGCAATTTTGGCGGGGCCATGGGGAGGGTATTGGTAATCGTGGTTTGTCTGCTGGCAAGTTATCTGCACACAGCAGCCCTTAAGGCCGTATTCTGAGTCCCTCCTCCACTCCACTCGGCTGAGGGGAGGATTTTGCAATGCTTATGCGTGGGGAAATCGATTTCAAGGATCTCCTCCACTGGAGGCACGAGCGCAGGAGGGACTGAGCACACCAGGGTTAGTGTCACTCGCGCAACCTGTGCCGCCGCATTCTGCTTCTCAGAGGTGATTGGGACATAGTTGCAATGCTGCCCACTGCTGGCCGGGCTGCCGCATCAAAGAATGCTTGGGCCGTCATAGTGTGTGGTGGGACCATGACCGGCTTTATAGATAGCAACCTGCCCATCACAGGCGGTGACAGTGGGAGCAAGCGTGCCAAAGCATTGCCGTGTAGGGATGAATCGCTTCGTCAGGTGGGGCTAAGTTTAATCCTCAAACCCGCCAGCTTCGCTTCGCTTGCTGCGGGGCCTGTGACTGCTCACATAAAATGTAGCAGTCGTACCAATGAATGCCAATTGTACCGATCACTACCTACAATAGCGACCAGCTACTAGAATTCACGGTTAAATCTTGAACCGTCTCTTAGCTGTGCAAACGTCAATCAACGCACACAAGTAAACCATAGTGCTACTATATGGGCCTGCTCGAATAACATTTTTTATAACATGCAAAAACTTCGTCGACTTTCGCTTTATGTTGAGGAGTGTTTTTTACGTGAAGCTCGTCTATGCAGGTGCAAAAGTTCGCTGGGAAAGCTCGAATTTGTATTAACACCCCAAGAGGGCCATTCCGTGCGTGGAAGTGCCGCCATTCTTGCGCTAAAACAGAGTTTTTCCAGTGAAGGCAGCAATAATCAACCGTAACCTCTTCAGCGGCTGCCACGTTTTCACCATACGGGAGCGCCACAGAGCTTCATCAGGGTGGCTTAAAATTAAACCCAACAAATTGCAAAGTTAGGTATAGCAGCTGTCCGAGTTCAATGCTTGCGATGAGAACCAGTTATCTTTGGGATGTCTTTTAAGCGACTGCTCCTGTACCGAAGTGATTGGAACCCGTTGAAAACAAATTGCATTTACTGTGCGCGTTCCGGGCTTGGTCAGCTGTACGCAACAAGTAACATCATGTACAATATCCACTGAAAGTACGGTGCAAAAATATCGCAGGATCTTTGAGTGTATTCTTTCAGGAATGCGTTTCTTTTGGCTAGGTTTGTCATCGAACCTCCTGCCTAAGTTGACTACAACCTACAACCTTGGCACCAGGCTCACTGCAGCTACTTTTTCAACAATAACTATGCATGCTGCTGCTACACTGCCTCAAAAGCTAGCAGCCAACGGGAAATTTTCGACACGCGCTATATTTTTTTCTTTTTGTAATATTCGTTTATGTGTCATAAACTAACAAAAATTTACCGCACCAAGTGTTTCTTCCGGTTTCTTCTTTCTTTTTCATTTGTCGCACTATATGAAACAGTGCACGCAAAGTGCTTCTTTCTGTTCCTTTTTGTCTGTTCCATGCTATAGAACTAAACTCACTGAGTATTGTTTTTTCTTTCTTCTTCTTCTTCTTCTTCTTCTTCTTCTTCTTTGCGGTTGTACGTGCACTATCAAATGGCATTGAACGCTTTAGCAAAGGGTTAGCAGCTGGGGACACTTTTTTGGGGACGATATCCGGGTGGGTGCACGTTCGGTGGATGCTGGCCAGGTGCATGCTTTTGCTAGCCTATCCAAGCAACAATTTTGCGTTCAAAAACTCTTATTTCAGCATGCTGCCGATCTCGCAGAAGGTGTGCACTACCCCCTGTGTGAATTGGCAAAGACGGTGCACAACGGACCGAGAGAACGATTAAATAACGACGATGGCAGGCCGAGAAAATTTTTGTATACAACAGAGAAGTGGGGATTAAAACCAGCACCAGCCGGTGTAGTGCCGCCGGAAAGAACTAAAAAGAACCAAACAAGCAATGACAAATTCGGCACGAGGAATCAGCGCGCGCGGGCAGGTCGCTATCTATAAAGCGGTCGTGGGTGGGACATGCATTACTGTTCTTACTCTATTCTGTTGCATTATCTACAGCCAATTTCAGTGATCATGGAAAAAATAAAAATGTTTAAATTGGAATTGTACACCCTCGCACTTCACATGAAATGGCAGCGTATTGCTTTCCATGCTTTCTGTCATGATGGGATTAATGTGAAAAGAAAACATGAAGTCCTCATGATGTACCAACTCTGCTTATGCCTTTGCATTTGTAAACCAAATAATCACTGCAAAACTGGGGTCTGTGAGGTTGAAACGCTTGAACATAACAGTAGCACAGTTAAGAGCACTAATCATACTATGGCAATAGGGGGAGAAGTCTATTGCTAGGTTGGTTTTCCTTTTGCATACAATTCTTGCACACTGCTAGCTTTGACGTTCTTTTATCTTTTTTTTTCTCTATAAAGAAAGGGGGTGCGCTTTTGGATCGGGTAAGTATGGTAACCAGCGGTTCAAGCAGACTTTAAATTCGTTGGCATCAAACAGTCAAGCTGACGAGTGGGGTTAAACTGTGCAAAAAAATAATGACCAAACATGAAACAACTTTAGCTCGACTTTTCATTGCTTTTTTGTCGTTGCATTTGGGGGAGAGAACTGTGAAAAAAAAAAAAACCCACGGGGGACATCACCATAAGAACTTGCACATGTGTTGTCTGCTACACTCCGGCTTCGTGTTGCTGCTGTTTCCATTCTTCAATACCTATCCCAGACTGCCGCTTCCATGGTCATTGAAGCCGACGCCCATTGAAACTTTCAGCATCAAATCTAACTGGCGTGCATCACTTTCACTTTTGGCTGCAGGCAGCATTGTGACTGGACAGTTCAATATGCTGTGGATACACAGGTGAAAGGGTCTAAATTTTATGGGTCTCAAATCAGCTTTCTGATTTTTTACTTCCTTGAGCAATCATTGGCATTTTAAGAACTCTGTCGAGTTCAAGGTCTTTGAAAGTCGACTGTCGTTGAAAGTAGCCATGTGGCAGTACCTGATCACCATTCACTTTGATGGTCATCAGTTTTAGCAACATGGACGTGGCCATCCGGCACAGGTAATACTGGCACATTTGATGAGTGGCCGCCTTGTCTGGCACTTTTGCTTACATTGTATTACATGGTGGTTTATTAATTTGTTTTCACAATGCCAGGGTAGTATCACAGGCTTTTGTGTGAAGCTCTAGTGCTGTCCTCTGTGCCTGTTATAGGTTTGCACTAGGTTTGTTTCTGAAAGCTGGAGAAAGATTGCCAGTTAAATTGCCAGCGGCTAGCATGCTCCCCTACTAGGGAAAATGTGCCACCTATCATGCCACAAGCAATGAAAAAATTTCCCAAAATGGCTTTCCGAGGACTTAGTTGGTGTTGCACAATTAGGAGTATGCTTCCCTGTGTCCAACTTTTTCTCTGCACCCTCTCTCACTCTTTTCTGGTCTAACTGCTGATTGTGAAGAAATGGGGATTTCTTGGGGTGTAATGCAATGTATCAAATTGTTTCAGTGTCTGTTCTCTCAACATATTGTATTGCTTAGGAGCATGACCAAGCCACTAGCTAATTCGAAAATTGTGGAATTCTTTAAAAATACTGCATCACCACTTGTCAGCGTCCACTATAATTGCACATGACAAGTTGTGTTCAAGTGCCATTAAAAAAATTCAAGCATTTAAAAATTTTCACCCACACTTCTGAACATCACCCACACCCACACTTCTGGTCGAATTAAGGAATGACACAAATACAGTAGAGCCATATTGAAACATTCCTGGTTATTGTATTTTCTTAGTACTACCATGCTGTGAAAGCTCATTTCCGCTGCAGGGTGTTTTCACGAGACATCAGACAGGCGTGTCCGGTCGACATCTTGGATTTTGATTGCAATTTTATATATAGCTCCTTGTGCAGAGGGGAAAACTTATCTGGAGTTATTTTGCGGGGAAAAAATTTTTTCCTTACCCAAAAAAATTTCCAAAGTCTGCTCGGGTCACTTGTGCGTTGAGCGGCTCGCGGAGAATTTGCAACTTCTACCACTGTAAAACAAAAACTGCTGCAGCTATAGCTCTAGTTATTTTTATGTAAAGACTTTGCATACTTTCAAATGATTTACTGTATTCGTGTATGGTGAGCAGAGCGAATTTTTTTTTAATAAAAATTCCCAAATTGAAAAAAAATTTGAAAATTACCCAAGAGGCTATTTTTCTCCAACTAAACAAGCTAGGTAGTTGAAATTCTTGAGTGCTATCCTTCTATTCTTTTTCAATCTCCGTGCTAATTGTAGTTTATGTGGTCAAGACAGTTATATTTCAAGAAAACACTCTTTTACAGCTAGGTAACGCAGTTGGTACATTGTGAAAGCCAATTAAACAAAAAGGCCATCTTCGATTTCTTTCAAACTTTCACAAATCAAAGCCAAAGTTGCTCTGTATCACCTACATCAAAAACATGATGCACTTTTTTTGTTTTGCAGCTACAAAGTGCCAAATATGGCTTTGTTAGCAGTATTGCAATGCCATATTCAAGTGGTTTGTAAGAATCTGTAGAAAGAGAAATAGCAGTTAGAAAGAGAAAATTATTAAAAACATTACAGTGAGCATGCTTTGTTGAAATTAGACGTGTATCGAGTACATTGCACCTAAACCTCATGTTGAAGCTCCGGCTTCCGAGCCCATGTTTCGTCATGTATACAGGGTGTTACAACGATAACTGGAACCCTTTAAATTTTTTTTCCTGAGCGAACCGCCCCTCGGTTCACACTCAAACTTCACAGGAATGGGGCCTTTTGTGGTCTATTTTGTTTGACATCAGAAACAACAACGGTACTTACCTGTTTATTCTGAAAATAAACAACAATTTTCGCCTGTGGGAAAATGGCGGCAGAACTAGGGCGTGCGAGCCAGTAAAAGCTGATTTGGAATGACAGCGCCACCTGGGGTATGCTGAGCCAAACGAACGATGGGGATTCATGCTCCTTTCGTGGCCGGAAGGAGCCAATGACGTAGCAGTTGATCAGAAAATGTGAAAGCAGGTGAGGAAACAAATACAACATTTATTGGCAACGATGAACCGTGGGAATGTTTTGTTATGATTGGAATCAGCTGTTATGCAACTATTTGTGATCATCGTGAGCTAGGGACGAAAGATTTTCTGATTGTCTGCTACACCATTTCGCTCCTTCCTACCGGGAATCCCCATCGTCCGTTTTGCTCCGCATACCCCAGGTGGCGCCGTCGTTTCAAGATCAGCTTGCACTGGCTGGCACGTCCTAATCGGCCGCCATTTTCCCATAGGCGAAAATCGTTTTTATTTATTTTCAGAATAAACAGGTAAGTACCGTCATTGTTCCCGGTGTCAAACAAAATAGACCACAAAATGCGACCTTTGTGTAAAGTTGAACCGAGCAGCGATTCGCTCAGGAAAAATTTTTAAAGTGTTCCACTTATCGTCATAACACCCTGTATAGTCATCAACTGGTCACGTCTGTACCGCGCAATTCGAGACGTGGCCTTTTTAGGACTGGTGGGCTTTAAATGATTGCCCCAATATTGGATGAAATACAACGGAGCCATGGAGTGATACAAAAATGTCTCAATGAACCAAGGCAGCAAATTGTCCTTACGTTCGAACTATGTGCATTTCAGTTCTCTGATCTGGTACTCGCACTTTCTTCAAACTTCGGGAATGGCACCCGTGTGCCATTGAGTGTGAAAATTTGAGTCGACATGAACTGGTTTTCGAGGATCTCTGTGGCACCATATGCTAGTGCAGAGCAGTTAGCGTTGACGAGGCCGTACGTATTCACTGTCATTTTTAGCATGAAGCAGTAGGGCAGTGAGGCTAATCCAAGTGGCCAATCCCGGGTTAGCAGCAACTAAAGCGTTTTAGATGCTAACAGTACTAGGGTGGCTTCCTTCTACTGACTTTAAATACAGGGCAGGATGAACACGCTGGTTAGTCGGCTCAACAGGATGTTTTGTTCCAATATCCAGATCTTCCACACTACAGAAGTTCCTTCTTCAGATAATTTTTTTCTTAGGCCATCTTCAATAATCAGCAGAAAGCATGCGCTCCTTACTAGTCTTGGGCTATTGAGCCTCCGGGGCAATTTGATGTGCGTGAATTGTAGAAGGCGATGATCACGCAGAAACTGTTCCTAGCTAGGGTGGTTTTTTTCAAGCGGCCTCCTGTTGTCGCTCATGGTGGCTAAGGTCATAGTTATACATTTTGTTCGGTACTTTTCGTTTTACTGGGAAGCATGAGATCATATATTACTAAAATTAGGCAGGAAGTTCAGAAGCCATGCGTTAGTACTTGCCGTATTTTTGTGATTCTAAGCACCCACTGATCCTAAGCACCCTCCCATATTTTCAGAGAAGAAAAATTGGAAAAAAAGTTTTCATGCGAACCTAAGCACCCCCTTTCCTTACCAACCATCACGAGGTGGATTCTAGACGCGGGGAAGTGGGCCCGCGTTGACGTTGTGGCCAAGTAATTTATAAAGTTTTCTATTACAAATTATTTCAACGGAACAGAACACGACCTACCTGCTGGGAAATACTGAGAGCGGTGGCCCAAGCGGCACAACACTCAAGTGGTAGTGAGGGTGTCTGAATATCAGAAGTAAGTGGTGGGTTCACTTTCTGTGCCTATTTTTTTATTATAGAATGCTTGTTAAATAAAACATTATTCCTTGCGCGCCCATCTGATATGGTCACAAAAAAAAAAGTGGCCGAAGGGGGAGGGGGGAGTATTTAGGTTTTCCTAATCTAAAGCACACTGGGCATCGCGACCGTGGAAAAAAAGGGGTGCTTAGAATCGAGGAACTGCGGTATTTATTTCCGCCAGAATGCTTCCCCCGACGCTGCAAGTTTATTAATTGATTAATTGTGAGGCCTCTCGTGAAAAAAACCCTGTTATGTTTAGTCATTTGCAAGTTAACATAATGTGTTTTCTTGAGTCAATGTTTTTATTTTTGGTTCTCCTCAAAAATGTACCAAAAAGTTATGTTGAAGTGTGCACAATTGAAACAAAAAATGCTAACAATAAAGGCCATGTAGCAAAAATTGCACCGGTCCTTTTTCACTGAGTTCTTACTGTGCTTGGCAACATCCGGACTAGAGATAAGCAGTCAGAGTAGTTCGCTTCTTTTACCTAGGTTTAGTACACTTGTTTGATGTTATGTTTTTGTACACAGTTTCTAATGAAAGGATTGAAAGATGTCCCAGGCACTTTGGAGTTATCATTCTTCTTCTGTGACTTAGCAAGCCTTCTGGATTGGATGGCTTGTAAAACCCAAGCTAGGCACACCCTCGATTCCACCTAGCAAGGTGCAAGCGCACTTATGATAGGTATCGGTTATGTCGGTCCTGAGCTTGTTTATCAATGAATTGCAGGAACTGACTTCACTTCATGTGCTTATGAAGGCTCGTTAAAGTCGGTGGCAAGCGTGAACTCGTTTTCTTCCTAAACTGGTGGCAACTAAAGTTCGTCAGTTGCCTCGAGGAAAATGTTCATACTACTGGATTTTTTTTTTTTGAGGGATTGGTGATTATTGGTTCTTTTGAATGATTAAGGATTTGTCTATGTGATATTTTTTTTACTCAAGACTCAAACATGTGGGGACTGAGAAAATGGCATCAGGGAAGGTGTAGAGCCGAAGTCCTGGCAAAAGCTGAAATTAAAAGTTCCCCACTTCAAGCTCCACACACTTGGTTGCACCATTTCCGAAAGGCAATGTTTCATCATGGTTTGAAAGTTCCTGCTTCCGAGGGCCGCTCTTTTGTCTCTGCAAAATAACAAACCACATTTACCTTGCTGCCACTATTCACTCGAGCGCCATTCAGACATACTTGCGCTGCTGTGTGTGGCATTTTTACGCGGCAAGAACAGTAGTAACAAGGGCTACGTACCGTATAAGTCGGAACATAGGTCGAGATTTTTTACAAAAAAGTTTGTTGAAAAGTCATCCCTCGACCTATATACTGGTCATTGGCATAATAATGGTTGTCATCTGACAACCAGGGAGCCCATCGAACCGATCCAAACCGGAAAGGCACCGTCACCACCGACATCAATCAGACGCATGGGCTTTTTTTTTGCTTCTTTATGAGCGAGCGTGTGGGTGCTATTCTCGTCTTGCTCAAGATAAGTTTTAAGGCACTTAGTGCCAGTTCACAACAGCATTTAAAAGAAGCGTCATATAGTATGCCCAAGCCAATAGCAACATGTCCGTCTAGCGCCAGTTCGGTGTCACAGAAAAGGGTGCACGCTATTGGCGTAGGCTGAGGGGCTGCTCTCACTATGCAACTCTCGGAAGACCTCGATTCGTGGGCACCGCACTGTAAGCCCGTAACTGGAGGAAAGGTGGTGAATTTTGTCTGCTAGCATTGTGCGACTTCCCTACGAATAGATGGCCGTCCGCAACACCCAGATGCCTGCTGGCCGCCTGCGCATGGGTGTCCCATGCACGGTGCTCGGTTACTGATAAGATGTTCTGGTGAGCATTTATCCCCGGACTGCACAGAGGACAGCTTGCTTTGCGGGAGACAGCCAGACAGAGGCCAGGTAGAGTCGTCTGACGAGGTTTAAGACAGCCCGATTGAGTAACTTTTGGACAAAACAAATGCTCATAACCACAATAAAACGATAATAGGTAGTACATAAATTTTCTTTTCTATTGCCCGCCCGCAAGCTAAGGGGGTCAACCTATATTCAAACTTATACGGTATTTAAAAACGCACTGGTGTGGCAGCAAAAGAGTTATGCTGGCGCTGTATCGTAGCAAAACCGCCTGCGCGGTAAACTTAGTTCTTGCGATGTTTGCAGCAATAGAGGGGCTTGTATGGCGAGCAAGTAGCTGAGCACAAATTTGGTAATTTGTGGGGTTCTGTGCAACGGCAATACATACTGGGAGGTCTCGATTGAATGAACCTGGAGGACTTTGCTCAACGTGAATATGTACACAGCTGCACATTTGGGACACTAAGGTTAACTTGACGGATTTAAATGAAATGAGAAGCGTTTATTTGTTGCCACTTGCTCTGTATCGCAGGCCCTTCATATTCTAGAAGCTTCCAAAATGCATCCGAACCAACTAACCCAGCAGTGCATCCTAGTTGGATTTGAAATCTGTTCACTGTTGCCTACCTTTTTGTGATTACAAGGTGGCTCTTTGTATTTAGAGTGTTTGTTCCACTAGATCTTGATAGCCTCCCATGTTTTAGCTGGCAGCTTTTATTTCGAGAAGTCAAAGCCTGTGGGGGGCCCACTTCGGATCATTACTATTTTCTGAACTACAATGTCTCAAAAAAGGAGAGCATCGACAATGGATAAGACATGAAATCTTTGATAGCCATGCTAAACATGGTGGCAGTTACGATCATTTCTTTGACTTTAGACGATCAAGATAAAAGCAGTTCTGTGGGAGCGGCTGAAACGGGTGGTTGTAATGCAAGACAGATTGTTGAATTGGTGCATCTTTAACCCTTGCTGTCCTGAAATTTTTACTTTAACTTAAGCAAAAATTGTTTTTCTGTGCGCTTGCGTATAGTTCTCAACCTCAAAAGTGCAGAAACGAAAAGTTGAGATGATAGTGCAAGTATATATTAATTTATAGGCTTGACAATTAGGTCATTAGGCAATTAAAAGTTTTCTTTCAGTAGAAAAAAAATTCTTGTTTTCTTAAAAGGTACGACATCCTAAGCCTACAGACAAGAAATAAAGTTAGTAATGCAAGTATTCAGTAATTTCCAGCCATTTAAACAAACAAGCCCTTCAGTTTCCGTACCCGCTCCCCTATCCTACCTTATTATGTCCACTAGAGCTTCTATTTCATATCATCCAGTTTCGCGAAAATGCAACAGTAGTGATGTGTATCACAAGAAGTATACTTGAAGAACTCTTGCCCTGAAAACTAGTAGTTTTGGTTTAGTTTTGAAGGCGCCAGAGGATATTTTGTGTGGTGTCATCAAATGGCGACACCAGGGCTGAAAAAAAAAAACATTTTAAAAGGGGAGCAGTTTGAGCAGCTTTGAAGCTGTTTGGCATCGTGTGCAGCATCCCCCAGAGTGAATTGGTTCTTCGCAAGGACCAGGCCCAGATTTTTAGCCCAACACTGTGGGGCACCCAAGGGCTCACTGTTGCATTCTGCCCAACCTTGCTGCTGTCAACCTGGCTTTGTGGTGGCTTGCACGTGTACTAGACACCGTTATTATTTGCATTGAAGGCGTTGAGATGAAAGTCGTATTGCTATCGCTTAGCATCAGTCACAAGTGATATTTTCAAATTTTATTTCCTGTAGCGCTGCTACACTGTTTGGGCTGAATTGCATTAGATTTGCTGGTTGGCGCGAAATACTTACCGCAAGCGGCGCCTTTCCTCTTTTGTGAAGCCTCGGGCTAGTGTGGTCTAAGGAACAGTGTGAGCAGAAAGGGCTGACGGTGGTGTCTTCTCTTCCTTCCCTTTTTTATTCCCATCCCCAACCACTCTTGTTGTGACGGGAGCAGTACAACGAGGTATCGCTTTTTATGCTCCTCCCCCTGCCCCATCTCATTTTTGGGCTCTCTTTCTGGCTCTCTCTCTCTCTCTCTCTGAACTCCTATTTATGCCTGCTGCCTTGTTGGCCTGCTTTGCCAGCCTGCTTTGTTGGCCTCAGTGTTCCTTGTCATAGCCTCCCACTCTTTCACCTGTTGGCATAGCCGCTGGCTGGAGTTGTGACGTAAACAATTGTTTGGTTTTGTATTTATTGCAAAGGGCAGCTTTGTGTGTGTGCAGAACTGTCCAAGCCCGGGGGTTTTCGTTATGTTTCAGTTGCTCACTGTACAAAAAATACTATTAACAATCGCCAAGTGTGTCTGTATGTGATGGTTACTCTGCTAGTCTTGCTATGACAACAAAGGTCGCAAGAGTACTTGCCTTGTTCCTAGTTTAGCGCTTTACAGTGACATTTTCCACATACACATTCGTCATCACGATTAAAAAAAGGCAATTATTGGTGTTTAATGAAAGGAAGGATCTCATTTTTGCTTAGCCAAAACCAGGCCTTGCAAGTCCTTTCAATGAAGTGTTGCAAAACAAACATATTTATTTTTGGCTGTAATGGAAACGAGCAGGTATGCTTGCGACCATTTGAATTTTGCATGTTGAACATTTTGCCCATATTTTAAGCTTGAGCAAGATGCGCAAGCATGTGTGCTCTCTTATTTTTGAATCCCATGGTTCTTGTTGCCCTTACCATTTATATGTCTGTTGTAGCTGCATCAAACTGGCTTGCTGCTGCAAAGCAGTGACGAAATTTATGCACTGTTTCCCTTGCAATGCTTCCCAGAAGCATGTCTACATTTCTATGGCAGTAAAATCTGCTCTGTTTGTTCATTTAAAGAGCCGCATCCCAAATAGTAGTCCGAATGACTTTACAAAGTTTCCACAATAGCGTCTTATTTAGCTCACACCTGCCATGGAGGGCAGAACCAGAAGTGTTGTTTCATGCTGTGTCACTGGCCGCTTCAGTTCTGTCATACGAGTTACAAACAGGTGTCTCTCCTATGGCATAGTCAGTGAGGCTGTTGTGAGTCACATTTCTTGTTTTCAAATCATGATAGCACTAAATGCGTACTAGAGGATGTTGAGAAACATGAGAAAGAATCCAGGTAGTATAGCTACATAAGCAAAAGGCTCGTGGAAACAAGTATTGTCAAGGTACAAATTTTGTAATTCAGCTGTAGCCACTAAATGGTTGTAAATCGGTTGCCTACATGTGGTGTAGATTTCAGGTCGTGCAGGATGTTTTAGGCACATCTTATTTTGCATTGGCTCTAAATTTGTACTGTGGAAACTGTTTTTTCTAAGTTGATTCACGCGACGACAGCAATGAGTTCTCTGATAATCTGATGTACAAAAGCTGCGGTTGGAAAAAAAGTACAAGAGATTCCATTTTTCAGAACTCACCTTAGAAAGTATGCTGCCGAAAGATAGCAATCGTGTAGAGAACTTTGTGTGGGCCATTGCAGTAATATGTAGTGTGCTATAGCGAGAACCTTTTCCTTTTTCAGTATCTCTGTTTTTAGTAGCAGCTTTTAGCCACAGCTGTCTTTAGCCCTTTGTTGGTCACAACGAGGATCACTTGTGTACAACTTGCTGGACCTGACCACCTGTCCTATTCCAGTTCAGTAAAAAAAAAAAACAGTACAACTGAACATGCAGATTGAAAAAAGAAGTGATTTGGGACTCATGTTTCGTTGTCCACTTCATTTACTTTCATTAGTGGGGTGCTGCGTATTATAAGCCTACCAAAGTGGGCTACATTGGGCAGCAGTTGACAAACTTTGCACAGGTGCATGAAAAAAATTGGGAGTACCAACACCACCTTTTGCTCTTGTCCACGGAGGTCAGGTGATGGACATTGGCTTTAAAGTGCAGCTGATTAGGCACACTGGTCATTCAGCAGTTTCTTCTTCTTGGTACTAGTTCACACTCGTTTGAGTTGCCTAAAATGGCTCTGAAATTTCTCTGTGCTCACTTTGGGGTTTCTTGTATAAACTGCATATGGCCTATGGCCCAGTGTTCATGTGCAGACAGGGCAAGCTGCTGGATTGGAGCACCTGCATTGTGATGGGGAGAGGAAGTATATGTGGGGGGCATCACACCGGAGGCCACTAAGGTTACTGGGGCACCAACCGTTTCGAAACCACAAGAAAAATAAAATGCACATATACAGTTTTTTTTTTCAGCGCTCCATAAGTAATGATACCTGGAGGGCCAGGTTTCTTTTTTTTTTTTTTTTCCTCTCTCTTTCTTCTAAGAAAGATTGTTGGCAAAAGTGGAAGCCTTTTGTTATACACATGTCCTCCCATCTGGCAAGCAGCCTATGCTTGCATTTGCTTTGTAGAGACCTATTACAATGAGCAGTGGTTCAGAAAGGTTTCTGTCGGCTACTGGGGTGTCAGTTGGGGTAAATTTATGCTGGGCTATTTGTATCAGAACAGGAGACAGACTCTGAAGTCCCGAACTAGCTCTGGGCATTTAAAGTGTCCTCTTAAGTGTCCTGCTCTTTGAACCAGCTTCTCTGTTTTTTGTGCCGTGCATGATGCTTCTGTACCACCCTGCCTGTTTTCGCACCTTTACAATTGGAAGGCTTGACTTGCATGCATAGCTGGTGCACCACAAAAATTTAATGACTACTTGACAGGAATATAGCTAAAACATTTTCATTGGTTATTTATTTAGTATAATAAGCCTGTATGTTGAGAGAAATGAGGATGCAAGCTTTCACTGTAACGCTTGCGCATAATAGTGCATTTATTTAGGTAGATGATGGTTGCGAAGTTTTGTCTTTTGTATGGTGAAATGCCAATGACTTCTTCTTTTCTTTTTCTTCGATTTATTTCTAACTTTCTGCAAAAACATGATTAGGTTTAGAGTTCTTTAAGTTTTGTTTGCTGTGAATTTTTTGTGTTTGCAGTTGGTCCCCAACTTGGTACGGATTCTTAAAAACCTCATCATGGCAGGCTACTCTCCTGAGCACGACGTCTGTGGCGTCAGTGACCCCTTTCTTCAGGTATGCTTTTCGCCCTGTAAATTGCTATTTTCTTTGCTGTGAGGCGGCTTTTTGCTGGAGCTTTAAAGGACAGCCCCATTTAAGAACCGCGCGTGGCTGCAGTGGCGGTCGCCTCAATAGTGCACCCACGGAGGGAGTGGTGTCAGGAGCACCTCAAAGAGCTGCATGCGAGGTCGTGCCAGTCACAACGTGGTTTATGGCTTCCTTCTTTATTGTTTATGTTGAGTGTAGTTTTCCTAGTGCACATTGGCTTTATCATAGCCTATTAATGTGAGAGCCTTAAATGGCCCATTGAGTGAAAAAACGATGCTGAGAAAGCTATGCAGGATACTGCGAGTATGTAGACATGGCTACGACAGTGACATGCTGTTGAAAGCATGCAGGCGATAAACACAGGCCAGCAGGACATTCCTTTTATCGTACTGTGAACTGAAGTATGTTTAGATCTTAAAACTTGATTCTTCTCTCATCAGGTTCCCCGCAGGGGGCACCTTGTGTACTCAAGGTGTTTTGGTGAGTAGCGCCACCACGGTCCCGAGCTCTGCAGGGGTGCCTACTGCTGTAGGCACTTGGTGTCTTGCAACACCACGGACCCGAGCACATGTGGGTTGGACCCACCCACGCCCTCGGCTGTGCGTGGCTTTGCTGTGTCTGGGGAAAAGGGCATCCTGGTGGTTGAGCCAAAGCCAGGGTTGTTTTGGACCTTCGTGGCCCCCTGGCAGAGGCAACACACCACTTCGGCCCCCACTTCCCGTAGATGGTGCCCCAAGTCTGACCCGACCTGGGGGAATCAGCCAGTCGCCTCTTCCTGTCCTCTTCTCCATTCTTTCCCTTTCCTATGTTCTTTCCTAACGCTGTCCTGAAATCTTTTCTCTTCCTCATTTTTCTGTTTTTTCTCTAGGCGGCGAGGGTTAACCCTGTGCGAGGACATCACCCTAGATTCTGACCATAGGGTTATAGTGGCGAGGTACAGTTAACGTGTGCTTCAAAGCCACGTTCCCTTGTTGGGCTCGGTGGTGGGCGACTGGCCTCGCCACCGAATTGATTCCATGTTCTATGGCTATTCTCAACTCTCGCAAAACACCCTGATCGACCTACTAAAAGGGGTCGCACCGAAGTACTCCGCTCCCAACCACCTCAGGCAGCTTTCAGCAAGTATCTAGTTGTACACTCGACCGATGAAAAACCTATCACCGACCTGTCAGTCTTCTTAATTGCCAAATGTATTGAAAACATTGTTGGCAAAGACTACAACGCCAAAAAGATGCCCTCTGGAGACCTCCTTGTTGAAGTTATGCGAAAAAACCAAAGCGAGAACCTCCTGAAGCATGAAAAAATTGCCAACTTGACCGTCACCGTTACGCCACACCGCACGCTAAACACTGTCCAAGGTGTTATCTCTGACAAAGAGCTCCTCCATGAGACAGATGATGATCTTCTTGAGGGACTGCATGACCAAGGTGTTGTTGACGTCCGTAGAATTATTATGAGAAGAGATGGAGCAGAGATCAAGACCCAACACATCATCCTAACATTTGCTAGCTCTACCCTGCCAGAGACAGTGAAGGCAGCTTTCCTTAGCTGTCGTGTACGCGCCTACATTCCAAACCCGAGGCGATGCTTTAAATGTCAACACTACGGTCATGGAACTCTAGCTTGCCGTGGCAAGCTCACCTGTGCGAAATGTGGCGAGAATGATCACTCTTCTGATGACTGCAAAAACACAATCATGAAATGTCCGAACTGCAGTGGTTCACACGCTGCATACTCACGATCTTGCCCATCTTTCAAGAAAGAAAAAGAGATCATTCAGATCAAAGTAACCGAAAATATCAGTTTCCCCGAAGCACGCCAAAAGCACAAGATGTTTTCGGCGGCATCCTATGCAGACGCCGCCCGCCGGGGGTTGGGGCGACGTTTGGTTAGTACTGCGACACAATGCAGCTTAGCTGATGTGTCGCTGTCGTTAACCCCCTCCGAGCAACCACCAGCTCCTGCCTCTACAGCAGAGGCCCTGGTGGTTCCTCCTCCTGCTGGGCTGCCGTCCACAGCCGAGCACCCCGCCACTACGTCTGCGGAGCCCGTGGAGAATGTGGTGACGGGCGCTGTTGGGACTGGTCCGGCCTCTTCCAGTCCAGCTCCATTGGCCCGCACGACACCCGAGGGTATTGAGAGCATGAACTCAGGTGGCCCCACACGTACTCCTTCCCTTACCGCACCGCAGGTTCCAACCAAGAAGCCTGCAGCCACCTCAGGAACCAATCCGCGAGGTGGATGCCGGATAGACACCATGTCGGTGCCGCCTGATTTGTCAGACGAGGACATGGACACCTCGGCATCTCAACCTGCCCAGCAGGCGCAAAATGAGCGCCGCGGCACTTTTGGCCGTGGGAAAAAAACCACCTCATCGTACAACAGGCCCTAAACAAGACTCACTGACATGAACCAAAATAGGCAACTTCTCAACTACATCTTTATTATCTTTAATCCATAATAGCTGTTGAAAACATAGTTCAATGGAACTGTAGGGGTCTCATAAAAAACTTGGATGATGTATATGAACTCCTTTATAAACATCAATCCAGTATTGTTTGCCTCCAAGAGACACACCTGAATCCCAAGCAAAGTAACTTTCTTAAACAATACACTGTCTTCAGGAAAGATAGAGATGCCTTTGCTCATTCATCTGGTGGGGTTGCCATTGTGACGCGAAAATCCATTCCATCCCAGTCCATTAGACTACTCACCAGCCTTGAGGCAGTTGTTGTCCGCGTGATCATTTTTGGTCGGCTGATTACAATATGTTCCTTATACATTCCCCCGGATCATCAATTGTCTACCTCAGAATTTGAGTCGTTGGTAAATGAGCTTCCTGAACCATTTATCTTAGTTGGAGACCTAAATGCACACAACAAACTCTGGGGTTCTGGGCGAACTGACGCTCGCGGCCGCTTGATTGATAATTTCCTAGTATCATCTGGTGCGTGTTTGTTCAACAAAAAACAGCCCACATATTATAACATTACACACAACACGTACTCACACATAGACTTGGCAATCGGTTCTGCTGTTCTTTTTCCACTCGTTGAGTGGCAGGTGGAGAAAAACCCGCTTGGAAGTGACCATTTCCCAGTATTCCTGAGATGCCTAGACAGAGACCCTTACACTCCCACCTCAACTAAAAGGTTTAAAGAAACCGCTGCAGACTGGGAGAAATTTAAGCAGAAATCTCAACTCACATACAGTTCCATAGAACACTTGGGTATTGATGAAGCTTGTAGCCTTCTCACGGCACATATCCTTGACGCTGCAGAGAACTTCATTCCCCAGACTTCTGGTAACACAAGTAACCTAAGGCGGCCCTGGTGGAATGAAGAGTGTCGACAAGCACGCCAGGCACAGAACAAGGCGTGGGGCATTCTTCGCAGGTACCCCACTGCGGACAACCTTGTAGCGTTCAAGCGCACCAAAGCCATGGGAAGGCGCATTCGCCGTCAGGCCAAAAACAATACCTGGAGGTCCTTCTTAACTTCAATAAATTCTTTCACCGATACAAGAAAGGTTTGGAACAGGATAAGAAAACTAAATGGACAAAGCACACATGGCTTACCCCTTGTTGACACCACTGGTGGCACCCTGGAGGACCAGGCAAACGCATTGGCACAACACTTCGAACACGTCTCAAGCTCTTCACATTACACAAGCACATTTATACACTACAAAAAGTCAGCTGAGCGGAAGTCCATATGTGACCACAAGCAATCAAATGACTCCTATAACTCTCCATTCTCCCTTCACGAGCTCATGACTGCGTTGGCTGGTTGCAAGCCTTCGGCACCAGGTGCAGATAACATTACGTACGGCATGATCAAACACCTTCATACAGACACAATCAATACTCTCCTGTTTTTATTTAACAGAATATGGCGTGCTGAGCACTTTCCTAAGGCATGGAAACAGGCTATTGTTGTGCCACTGCTGAAAGAGGGAAAGGATGCATCCTGTGTTTCAAGTTATCGTCCAATTGCCCTGACCAGCTGCTTGTGCAAGCTGTTCGAAAAAATGATCAACAGAAGGTTACTATACTTCCTGGAATACAATGGTATTCTGGACAGCTGCCAGGCAGGTTTTCGGTCGGACAGATCAACAATAGACCAACTTGTCGCTTTTGAATCCTATGTGAAAAATGCCTTTGTTAACAAACAGTTTTGTATGTCCATATTTTTTGATCTAGAAAAAGCATATGACACTGCCTGGCGCTACGGCATCCTGCGAGACCTGAAATCTTTTGGAATTTGTGGGAATATGCTTAATGCCTTTGAAAGCTATTTGTCTGAACAAACATTCAGAGTGAGGGTCGGGGCTGCAGTATCCGCGCTGTATATGCGAGAAAATGGCGTTCCTCAGGGTGGAGTACTTAGTTGCACACTTTTTATAGCTAAGATGAACACACTTGGAAAAGCTCTGCCCCGTACCATTTTTTACTCCATTTACGTGGATGATGTTCATATCAGTTTCCGGTCCTGTAACCTGTCTATCTGTGAACGGCAGTTACAACTTGCCACAAACAGGCTTGTAAAATGGGCCGACGAAAATGGCTTTAAGCTAAATCCTCAAAAGAGCTCATGTCTTATTTTCCAAGAGGCGTGGTATTCACCCTGAGCCCACCGTCCACCTCAGTGGAGTGGCTGTGCCTGTGAAGAAGGAACACAAGTTTTTAGGGATTGTGCTAGATGAAAAGCTGTCATTTATTCCACATATAAAGCTACTCAAAATAAAATGTATTAAGGCAATGAATATCCTAAAAGTCCTATCCCACCACTCCTACGGCGCAGATAAGATGTGCCTGCTGCGTCTCTACAACAGTTTAGTGAAGTCGCGGCTGGACTATGGAAGCGTAGTATACGGGTCAGCTTCGAAAACCGCTTTAAAAATGCTTGACCCTTTTCTGCACCTTGGGCTTCGCCTTTCGTCAGGAGCCTTCCGAACGAGTCCTGCACAAAGCCTATATGTGGAATGTGACCAGTGGTGCCTGGAAGACCAGCGCTTATACACAGATCTATTGTATGCCATGAAGGCAACATCCATAAAAAATCACCCTTCTTCGTTTATTGTCAATGACACCTCTGCCATGCACTCGTTTCTCAGTCGGCCCTCTATATCTATGCCTTTTTCGTTGAGAGTGAGAGTGCATGCTGAAGAGCTTGGGGTTTCTTTTAGCGAGACTTACAAAACTTCTATCACAGACCTTGTTGCTCCCTGGGAAATGTCCTCCATTTCTTGTGATTTATCTTTCAGAGCCATTAACAGAAGAACTGCACCAAGAGAACTCATCTTGCAGCACTTCCTACAGCTACGACACAAATACCCCTACACAACGTTTTACACAGATGCCTCCAAGTCCGCCCATTCTGTGTCATGCGCTGCACATGGCCCAAACTTTGCTATCACAAAGACAATGAACAAAAATACCAGTATTTTTACAGCTGAGGCACACAGCATTTTAACCACTGTGGAACACATTACAGAAACCGGAATACACAGTTCCATTATTTTTTCAGACTCCCTGAGTGTAGTATTAGCTCTCCATTCAGGAAAACCAACTTTGAAACATTATTTTAAACAGTCTTATCAAATCCATAATGTCTGCTTACGCTCTAAAATTGACTGGGCACAGTGGAATTTCAGGCAATGAAATTGCTGACCAGAATGCTGCTGTGGCGGCTCTCTGCAGTGTTGTAGATATCCCACATGTGCCCTACCTAGACATGAAACCACTAGTTCGGAGTATGCTTCGGAGGCGCTGGCAGGTACAGTGGGACACACAAATCGAAAACAAACTGCACATTATAAAACCACACATAGGGAAATACAACACAGAGAAACAGAACAGGTTCACAGAAATATCAATATGCAGATTAAGAATAGGTCACACACACGCTACACACTCATACCTTTTAAACGGAACCCCACCACCATCTTGTGAGAAATGCGGACGAAGACTTACAGTCCTCCATGTATTGATTGAATGCTTGGCATACCATGACGCAAGGAAACGACACTTCCCAGAACTATACACCTACACGATACCCTTACACCCATCCTTGTTTTTATCTGATCAACTCCCGATTAGAAGTGAATGCCTTTTAGCCTATCTCGCTGACATTGGATTTTTAGCACTCATCTCATACCATGTGTGACATCAGGGCCACCCAATGCAAATAGTGAGGGCGGTTCTGAGCGTTTTCATAACGTGCCAGGGACGTCACCGCCATCCCTGCTATGTTATGGCGCTCCCAGCACACACATAAACATCGTCACTGTTACCTCTCATCTTATTCATCTTCGCTTCTTAGAGTAAGGGCCCTTTACACCCATATATACACTATTTTTATCAAGTACATCACAATCATCGCCATGGCATTTCAATAAATGTGACAAAACAAACATTGTCTTGGCGCTCTTTGACCTCAGACGCCCTTGCGCCAATAAAATATACATAGTAGTAGTCTCATCAGGTTGGGTTCTGCTCATGGGCCCGTTGCTTTTGTTGGAGGGGGCGGACTCTAGCTTGCCGTCAGCACTTGCCAGTGGGCTGAGTGCATTGGTAACAGCATTCCTTCAATGGCATTGCAGGTGAAGATCTTGAGACTGTTGCGACTACTGGGCCACAATGACCCTGAGGCAAGCGAAGCCATGAATGACATTCTGGCCCAAGTAGCTACAAACACGGAGACCAGCAAAAATGTGGGGAATGCCATTCTGTACGAGTCTGTACTCTCGATAATGGACATCAAGTCTGAGAGTGGCCTCAGGGTATGGACTTGGCCTCCTACTCAATCTGTCAGAGTAATGTGCTGGTGCAGTTTTTGATGATAAGTTGTGGTTTCAGGTTCTAGGGGTAAACATTCTGGGCAGGTTTCTCCTCAACACGGACAAGAACATTCGCTATGTGGCTCTCAACACGCTGCTCCGGACAGTGCATGCCGACTACACAGCAGTTCAAAGGCACCGCAATACCATCCTAGACTGCCTGAAGGACCCGGATGTTTCCATACGCAGGTCTGTGTGATGCATGGCTTTATATAGTTATTCCCTCCTAGTATTGTCTCGTTAATGTTAAGAATTCTTGTTTGCTGATAGCAAGCTGGAGTTTTTTGTAATTTATGTTTGTTCGACCTCTCAAAATTTCAACCTCTTGAAAACATATTTCCGTATAGTCTGCCTAAAAAAACTGCAAGATACAAAATATGACAGCTGAAATACACGCGTCTGCGGCGCAAACAACTATAAAAAAAATTTGATTTTGAAACCGAAACTGAGAAGAGTGCGGCCATTACGGCCAAGCTGAAGTGATGTTCCAGTCAGCCCAGCCAGCAAGCGAGCAGCCGTACGCAGCTGGCTGGCTGGAGCAAACCTACGCGCAATGCTTGTCCCTCGCCGCAGCCCTAGGAGAAGCAGCCTAGCAGAGCTCGACCGGTTCTCCTGGCTAGCCATAGGAAAAAGCGCAGTGCCGGCCACAATGTCACTTCTGCTTCATGGCTGTTTGCACAATCCACCGGCAGGTGCAGCGTCACCTTTGACGGAGCTATTTTAAGCGTTTCTAACTAATTAAAACACATTTCACGGGGCTACCAGTCATGTCCCAGTTGGTTGGGTGGTATGTACTGCACATCCAAAGTAAATTTGGCCAAGGTGAAATTTGAGTGCAGTTGGCCTTTAAGGTACAGCATCATGAACGGCATCAACTTCCATCACCAACATGTCAAGTTGAAGCAATGTAGGACGGCCCACATGCACATCTAGGCAATTTGAGTTCTTCAGCGAAAAAAATGTAGGAGCGAAACTTGTCACCAAAATTCCACATTAGTCCATTTCTGAAATGTTGCTTATTGAATTGCAGTCAAGCCAGGATTTATTGAAACCAGGTATCTTGAATTGTCTGTATTGAACACACAAATTAGCCACTTGAAAATACTGTGTGAACATAAAGTCGTCGGCTTGCACTGATTGTTTGAGATATCAAATGTCACATCAAGCTCCTGAAAAGTGCATTTTTCCCCAAACACTCGCGTGATTGCGGGATTGAGTCACTTGGCATGCAGCACTGCGTGACCACTGGAAGGTTCAGCCACGGGCCAAGAGAGTGAGGAAGGGAGGTGACCTTCCCCTCTGCTCTTCTTCAGACAGCACATGCTTTTCATACTTTGTCGATACGGGTTCCTCAGTTGGGCAGGGCTGTATGGCTGTGTTTGAGCGTCGCTTCTTTCGTCACTCTTTTGTGGCACCGTGCACAGCACGTGGAACTGCGGGGCAGGTGGAACGCCATTTTTGTGGTGTCGCCTTGCAAAGCGTGCATGACCGTGAGTTGGGTTGAACGGGCGGCCACTGTGGGTGTCAAAAAGAGTAAGAACTTAGCAACATAGTTGAAACGGGCCAAGCTTGTTCAGCAAGAAGCAGACCTTGGCCGAGCACTTTTAGAATACTGCTGAAAAGCGAAGATTACGCCAAGCCAAAACAAGCTGTGCAACGCCTATCTGGAGCATATTGTGCGCGCACTCCTGTCTACGAGAAAACTGGAAAAGTTCTTGGAATGATGTTCCTGTGGGTGGCTTGATGTTAATGTAAGAGGCCTAGTGTTTCACAGCTGCACCCAGCAAGGGGAACTTCTATGATAGCCACAACAGCAGGGTAAAGCCATTTCTGGTGAAAACAAGGCCGTACGCAAGGTCTCGGTGCCTATCTTTGTATTTTGAGCTACTGGTATATCCATCTATACTTTTATCCTTTTAAAATGTGATGTGTTTGGGTTTGACTGTATTGCAAAGCATAGTAGATTCCGGTTCTAGTCACGGTGATGCGCTTGAAACTTGGTATGTGTGTGGGCTGGGGTTTCCAGAAGCTTTAGGTGTATGCTTGAGCAAAACTGATTTTTAAATGTTACATTTCTCATGTAGGCGTGCCCTGGAGCTGTGCTTCGCACTTATCAACACGCAAAACATCCGAGCCATGACGAAAGAGTTGCTGGTGTTTTTGGAGAAGGCTGACCCCGAGTTCAAAGCCCTTTGTTCCTCCAACCTCTTCATTGCTGCAGAAATGTAGGTGCAAAAAATTTCAGTTGTGGGGGCCGTTTTACCTGCCATTTACATGTGGTCTTGCCCACCACCGAGCAGTCACTGTTAGCAAGTGCACTTGGCACCAATTCTGAAATGTGCTTACAGAAGCTGCCTACCATAGTTGCCACAGGGAATTTTGGCAGCCGGGCGATATTCGTGGCTGCGTAACTTGGGAGATCTAATGTATTAGTGCTACTGACAGCAAACAGGAGTTGTAGATTTGTTACGGCACTTGCAGAGTTTTTTGTTGTTGTTGTTGTTGTTTGTTTGTTTTGTTTTGTTTTAAAACCTCTTGGACTTCACTGTAGTACCTGGCTGTTGCACAAGTTGGTGCGCAGAAAATGAGGTGAAGCAAGACACTGATACAGGTCTTACTGCTACGCCCAAATAGCCTCTGTGTTTTACGTTTTATGCGATCCTGCATTTGAAGATATCAGTGTTTTCACAGAACTTGTCACCCAAGGGCTTGTCTATTTTGCAAGTCCGAATGAGATGAAGCTTTTCTACCAGCTTGAGTGAAACCTATTGTTCTCACAAAGGCAGCCCGAGCATCGCATCCCTTGTCCACGTGAGGGCCCAGTGTGACTCTGTTCATTTGCTCCCATTCCGTCAGGTACGCACCCACAAAACGGTGGCACATTGACACCATGATCAAAGTCCTCACAACGGTGAGTGCATGCAGCGGCGGGGGGGCATGGCGGGCGGCAAAGTTGCTGACCGCAGGGTGCCTGTGCAGGCGGGCAACTATGTGCGCGACGACGTGGTGGGCAGCCTGATCCAGCTGATCTCGGAGACGAGCTCCCTGCACACGTACACGGTGCAGCAGCTGTGGCGCCAGATCTCCCAGGAGGACTTCAGCGCACGCCAGCCCCTGGCCCAGGTGGCCTCCTGGTGTCTGGGCGAGTTTGGCGACCTGCTCAACTCGGCCGAGGGAGCGGACGCCGACCCCGTCAATGTGAGCACCTCTTCGGCTGCCAATCCTTAACGGGCACCAAAACCTCTCCAGCAGTAAAACAGTGGCCGCAACTTGTACTGAACCTGCATCCTAAATATCATTACGGTAAACCCTGAAGGTATTTTTAGCAGTGCTTGGTAATCCACTACGTGCATGCAGATCTGCATGCACTTAGTGTGAATATCATCGTTTAGATTTCAGTGTGCAAATTTCGGAGCTGTTTTTTGTGACAGCCACATGAGCCTAATAATAAAGACCAACTGCAACAAAAATTTACCTGCCCCAAATTCTTTATCAACGTGCGGTATACACCACTGAAGTCTCTTGGGACCTAATTTTAAACTCCACATGCATGAAGTACTTTTATTAGAGCCGTTCGAAAACTCACCACTTCAGCCGAAAGCAGCACCTATTGGAGTGTCGCCACAACTGATTGCCACTGCGGCGAACTTCCGGATGTGACGTTCCAGTCAGAACTCCTGTCCTGCCGTCATTTCTCCTCGCTCGCGGCCTCACGCGAGTCAGCATCTCACACGAATAATTGCTTTCACACGTTTCCGAAACGCGAGAAGGTGAAGAAGCTCTGGGTTGTTGAGACAAAAAGAGCGAACTCGAAGAGTGCCGGTGCCGACCACCGGTTGGTGCGAGGCGATACGCCGTCGGTGAGTGAGTACGGCACAGCGGCTGACTTCGTGGTTGCGACGGCCGCAGCAGGCTCTCGGTCGACTCTACGAGCACGCGAGATGCAAGTACGGCCTACGCAAGGCAATACGCTCTTGGCGCGGCTTGTCAGTGTGTTGGGCGCGCAAACGAGTCGAATCCCGCTTAAATGAAATTGACGGAACGTGTGAAAAATTTTGTTGAAGCAGAAATTCATGGAGGTTAAATCTGCCCCAACATACCACTGGAGGGCAAGAAAAATAGCCTTGTATATTTCCACATCATTGGCAGCATAATACAATGTTTAGGAAAAGGAGTGACGCACAATAACGTTATGTTTATTCGGATAGCAAACATACCAATGTTTGTTTTTTACCTGAATGTAAAAAGCACGTTACGGAGGCGGGGTGGGGGGGTGAATAAATGCAGGCGCAAAACGTATTGCTGTACAACAAGGCATATCCACGGAGCTGATTACTTGCAAATAGCTGATAGGCCGTCGGAAGCCCCCTCCCACTTGTGGCAGGAGTGGTGCTATCTTATCCTTTGACAGGGCACCGCAGCAACTGGTCTTGGTAGGCAAGCTGCGCGCGCTTGCATTTAACGCGACCGCATGCTCGCGACTAAGATAAAATGACGCGAGTTCAAGACTAAACACAAAAACATTATTTTTGCTTTTGACTTCAAATAATTGTAGAAGGAAAACTGCAAGGACAACTGCTCGCAACGCATACATGACGCCGCCGCGCCAGCAGCAGAGCACATTCATGCGATTTCAACTGGATACGGATTGGCTGGCAAACTGGGCCTGCGCCTCATGTAAAGACGGCCAACCACATCGTTATCACCAGCAAATAATAGCGTCCACCTATGAGTTTAGGTGGCGGTGTGGGCACATGGCACCCATTTTCAGTGAAACTAAGTGTCCTGAATCTATAAAAAGTTAGATAGCTGGCGTTATGCTTATTTTATTGTAAAACAAATGTTCAAACCCTGCCTTAATGAGCAGCAATTTCGTTGAAGCGAAAGCAAGGCAGACAAATGGTTCGTTGTGGCAAGAACTTCGTTGCATTGACTTCTGTGGCTAACTTATGGGGAAAAATTTAGTTGTAGCAGGGTTCGATTGTATTGTCGCGACCGGTCGGGGCATGAACAAATACAGCACGCGACGCACTGCATGGAATTGATTAAGTTCCAACAACTTCACCAAAAAATAAATAAAGTAGCTGCTGTAGGCAACTTTTCGCTCACCAGTTAGAAAAAAAAAAGAGCTGGCAGAATGGGTAATAACAAGGTAAGCAGCATTGTCTGTGGTTAGGTCACTGTTTCACGACGCCAGTGAAGACAAAGCAATAATGTTTGCACGACCTGCCATGGTGTCTCAGTGGCTATGTTGTTGTGCAGCTGAGCCCAAGGATGCGGGTTCGATTCCCGGCCGTCGCGGCCGCTTTTCTGATAAAGGCGAAAAGCGAAAATGCCCATGTGTACAAGATTTCAGCGCACATCAAAGAGCCCCAGGTGGTCAAAATTAATCCGGAGCCCTCCACTACGGCGCGCCTCATCGCCTGTGTAGCGTCAGCACGTTAAACCCCACAATCAATCAGTCAAATAATGGTTGCACGAGCTTCCCAACCCCTTTTCACACATGTTTTGGGTTTTTTAAGAAGTGGACGACCCGAAACACTTCAGGCAGCCGTGGGAGAAACGCAGGCAGCCGTAGGAGAATCTGCCGGCTGCACCCACTTGATTCCTGAGTGGAGCGTCACTTCCGGTCGGCTGTAATGGCCGCCCCTTTTTTCCAGTTGCATTTTGGAAAAGAGCATTTTTTATCTTTGTTCATGATGCAGCAACGCATATTTGGGCCTCCAAAATTTTGCGTGTAGCCCCTTTTAAAGTAATACATACTACCGGAAAATAGTGCATTTAAGGGGTCGAAAATTTCGTTGCGGTTGGCCTTTAAAGAAAAATTTCATCAAGATCAGCACAATGAAACCTAAAAGGGACTCTTAACTAAACGTTGTGCTCTGCTCTTCTGCTTGGTGCACTTGCTAAGTCACCTCATTGCTGGCAAATCAGTAGAAGCACTATCGATGACGGTGGAAACGATGGCGGGCTTTGGAGCCCAATTTAGCTTCCAAAGAATCTTGCTGGAAACTTCAGCTTGGTGCATCACTGGCAAAGCAATAAGACCCCAACCTTGATTTTGAGAAGGGCCTTGTGTTAGCTGGTGACGCGCGACTGTTGCGTGTGTTCTGATGAAATCAAATGGCTAGTTGATTTTCCATTGCAGTTTTTATGGCTGCTTCTGGTTACTCTTTTTGCTTCTGTACAGATTATTTGCAGCAATGCATTGTTTGCTTCAAAGGCAAAAGTCACTTTTTGCACATGCCTAGAAAGGACAGACATGAAATTGGAGATTTCACTGCACAGATGGTAGCACCTTGTGGTTAATCGAAATTGACTTATAACCCCCCACCAAGGTGTGCCTCCTCATATTCATAGTAATGTTTATGATGGTGCTTCAAATCTTAAAATATTATTGAAATCCAGCCTGGCCAAAAATGTAATTGAGATAAGGATTGTGTAGCTCATACCTTGGGTGTGGTACACAAGGGACAATACTGTGCTTTTCTGTTCCAGGTAACGGAGGATGAGATAGTAGACTTTTATGAGAAAATGCTGAGCAACAATCAAGTGCAGCTTGTGACAAAGGAATACGCTGTTACATCACTAATGAAATTAAGTGTTCGCTTTGCATCGTCTGCACCGTAAGTTTGGGTCTCCATTTGCTTGCTTTGTTTGCCGCCCTTCTCCTCTCCCGGGCCTGATTGCATGTCATTGCACTTAGGGGACCTGAAATGGAATGATATGCTGAACAAAAGGAGTCTATTCTTCATTGAGAGCTTCTTTTAAATCAATTTTATATCAAATTAAATTGGTGAACTTAATAGGGACAAATTAGAGGGCTAAGAGAGCTTGTTTTTTAGCAATTTAAGAAACCCTCCATTATCTCATTGTAGCAAATCAAAATGATATAACTAACCCTGGTTTAATTAATTTATAGTCCCCACTGTAATGTGCCTCATCTAAATTTTAAATCCATTATTCACAAATCTTCAAATTTTTATATTCTCATTTCAATATTCATTCTTGCATTTCATTTTTGCAGTAGAGTAGATATGACCTTTAACTAAGGAAATGAAGTCCCCCCACTGTAATGTGCCTCATCTAAATTTTAAATCCATTATTCACAAATCTTCAAATTTTTATATTCTCATTTCAATATTCATTCTTGCATTTCATTTTTGCAATAGAGTAGATTTGACCTTTAACTAAGGAAATGAAGTCCACCAAAAATTAACATAACAATGTGGTTAAATTTTAAAGGCAGCTGGGAATAGATTGCAGTTCAAAGAATATATACATGTCTATGCAAGTGTACCACTCTGTGCCACATATTTCTCTGCACTGCAGCAGCAGAGGTTTTGCGTGCTGGTGAGCTGTAGGAAGCTTGTTTGAAAAAAGAACATGATTGTGGCATTTCATCTCCAGCTGCACGTCATAGTTGGCCATGGGCCAGCAAGGCTGAAGTTAATATCATAAAGAGATTTGGAGCACGGACATTGTTAAATGCACCACATTCGCAAAGGGACTGAAAAACAGAACTGCAGCTAAATATACAGCATGTTTTGCTGTTGCTTTTTGTGTAAAACACTGAATTGGCTGCTTGATGGCAGTTTTTTTCTTCGCAAAAAAAAAAACAGTTTATATGGTCTGTATGACATATAAACTAGTATTTCATTTGTGTGAAAGGAAAATGCGGGTTAGTCTAACTGAATTTCTTCATCTCCTTGATGTAGAGAATGTGTGGATGTGTTGGTGTGTTGACATAGCTTGGTTCTTTTTTTTTTTTTTTTTTTTTTTTTTTTTTTTTTTTTTTTTTTTTTTCATGTTGTTCAGACGAATCAAGAAAGTGGTGGATGCCTTTGGTGGTAATATGAACGTTGAGCTGCAGCAACGCTCCATCGAGTTCTCTTCACTATTCTCCAAGTTTGATCACCTAAGGTGCGTGCAAACTAATTTCTTTTGGCAGAGCTGAATAAAGCGTTGAAGGAATAGTATATTTGTACTCGTATGATTAGCTTTTCAGAGTTTTGGTAACGGGACGGTCGCCATCAGTGAGACCAAGCAAGCTTCGCTCTAGAATCCCAATTGCTTTGACCGCGAATTGATAGAAGTTGGATTCCCAGATGTTCGGGTGCAGCGGTGGCATAGAGGTAGAGCATCCGCCTCGCGTGCAGAAGGACCATAGTTCAAATCCCGGTGCCGCACAATTTCCACCGGAATAAAAAAAAAATCCGCATGTTGTTGGAATTGCAGAAGGAGGCCTGCGGGGCGGCTTGATCCCGGCGACCATTGCCGGTAATGCACTCCCTCACCAGAGCAGGATTGGCCACCCTGGCGTAGTATTCACCATAACCTCTCAAGAATACGCCAATTAACCCTCTGGAAGGCTTCGGCAGGATAACCATTGGTCAGTAAGGGTAACGGAGTGGATCCTTAGAGAAGGCAGGCATGGCAGGGGGCAGCAGAAAGTTAGATGGGCAGATAAGATGAAGGAGTTTGCGGGAATAAATTGGCCGCAGTTAGCACAGGACCGGGACAATTGGAGATCTATGGCAGAGGCCTTTGCCCTGCAGTGGGCATAGATAGGCAGATGATGATGATGGTGATTAATATTATTATTAGCTTTTCTGAACCGTGGTTTGCGCACTCTGTTTTTCTGCTTGCTAACGAGTCTGCATGTCTAATCTCATTCATTCAAATAATGAATTGACCCATGTCAACAAATCCTGGCAGTCCCCTTTGTAGTATGCAGAGTCCAAAGATTTTCGTAGCCCCTTTGGGTTCTGAATCAAACGTAGCAAAAGAAATGGTGCAGTCATTAGTCTAAGTGGTCAACAGCATCTGTGCCAAGGAGTGGGAAGCCCACAGTTCCACCGCAAAGTCTGTAACCCCTTTCCTTTGCTTGCCTATCATCTGCACTATCATTCTGTCTGGATATCGGATATCAGATATCTGGACCTGGATATCCGACAGCTTTGCGCTTCCTGTGAGGGGTAGCCTCGCCCTTGTGCAGTCTGCTTGTTGTTGGTGGGCTCCGTCAGTGCCAGCGCATTTGGGTAATTCGGGTTGCATGCAGGTTTATCTTTTTTAAGTGCAGAGCACTTTAGGGGCTCGCCTAGTCGTCGTAGCTCACTCTGTGGACCCAAGTAGAGCCCCATGGCATTCCGTCGTAGCGGCTGTCGTCGCAGCGTAACCCTGAGGCTTCGAAAGCCAAGCGGTTTAAAAGTCTTAAGCGTTCGAAACTCGGTGAACCGCTGGTGCTTGTCATGCATTTCCCCGTTGTTTAGCGCAAAGAAAACTGCAGGTACATTTGAGGCAAAATGTACGTAATTACCCACCAGCGCCCACGTTCATTTAGTTAGGAACGCTGGTTGGGCTGGTTTTTACGATAGTAAGTGAAAAAAAAGTGGCAGTACAACGCCGGCACGTGCAGGAGGAAAAAGCAAGCACAAAAAGAACAGAACTACCGCTGGCGCAGTTTCAGGCAGGGGGCACAAGCACTGCGAAGGTGGGAAATTTGAATCGCAGTGGTGGTAGCAGTCAGCGGATAGCAGCGCTACAGCCCGTTGTGGCGAATCACTGCTCTGCACTTCGACAGCTTTCACGTTTAGTAAAACGGCCCTCTTTTTTTTTTTTTTTTTTTTTTTTCACACTTTGTTACAAGACTTCGGTGCGTGGGTTGTTTTCCCTGTGCAATCGTGGGAAGACCTTCTAGAAGTCAATGCCAAGAAGGCAGTCTGAACACCATATCGAACAGTTTGAACTGAATGGATGCATTTTGGGATCATAGATTTTCCACTGTCTTTCAATTGTCATTTTGAATTGGTGCGCAAAAATGTTTGTGTAGTCGCCGGCTGTCAGCAAAAAGAATATTACCATTACTTAACACCAGACACTACTGTGGGCTGGTCTGGCTAGAACACATCAGGCCCTCAGCATTGGATGAGCGAAGGTGCATGCACATTTGGGGATGTTGTTTTGGTACCCATGCTTACGGAAGAAATCTGCTGGTGATACAATCGTCAAACTTGCCAGCAAAATGTTTTTCTTGGCCAAATGCAAAGCTGATGCTACACCATGGCTGCCTGTTGCCACTGCAACCAATGGAAGGACTTTAGCTGCGAGCACTGGGTTAACATTAAGGATGACAGAGTGGATCCCTAGAGAAGGCAAGCGTGGCAGGGGGCAGCAGAAAGTTAGATGGGTGGGTGAGATCAAGAAGTTTGCGGGGATAAATTGGTCGCAGTTAGCACAGGACTGGGATAATTGAAGATTAATGGGAGAGGCCTTTGCCTTGCAGTGGGCATAGATAGGCTGGTGGTGATGATGATGATGACTGGGTTGGAGTAGATATAGCAGCAGGACTTCATTGCGCATACGACAGATGTCACAGCCATACGTCTAGCATCGAGGTACCCCAGTCACTGACATGCAGGATCAGGTCAGTCACCGTCCCGAGCCAGTGTGGTGCTACCTTCCACAATGCTACGAGCAACTAGGGAAAGGAGGGTATAGCGATGTGCTCTTTTGATGGGCAAAATTCAATTAGTACTGATTGCATTTACCAAATTTTTGCGGGAGTACCTATGTGCCCCATAATTTCGACGGAAGGTGCTTCAGGACCCTTTTAATAAATTGTTTCTAATTTAATGCAAGCCTTAATGCTCCATACACTTTGATCGTGTGTAGAAACTAGAATGTGGCATCCGAACTTCATAAAAAAGAAAAAAAGCATGTGGGCCCTGCTACCGTTTTTCTGCTGTTTCATTGTGTTCCCTGCAGGATGTCAGAAGTGTAAGGTTTCTTCCACAGCTTCAGCGCCTAGCCACTGAGCTTGCTCTGTGTTGATGAAAGAAAAGTGAAAAGGAAAACTTAGCAGAGCAGCGAAAACAAGACATTAGCAGGGACTAATTTTGTGACCCGGCTACTGGCACACACTGTGTGAGCTTGGCCCTGTACGTGTTGCAGGGGCAGCCTGCTGGAGCGCATGCCCCCGATGGAGAGCCGGTCATTAGGCAGTTCGGCGGCGTTAGACAATGGCCAAGCTCGGGAGGACGAGATTCCACTCGATGACCAGGCCCTGGTGGACCCTCAGAACCATGCCCTCTCGTCCAGCGCTACTCCTCCCGCAGAGTCGGTGAGGGCCTGCCTCTTTTCTCCTGGGACTGGGCCACGGGGAGGCATTCCCTGTTCTGTGCACGGTACCACCTACACTGGTTCTTCCTGTCCCTAGAATGCGCTGCTGGACTTGCTGGGAGGGATGAGCTCTCCGGTGGACACGGGCAGCCAGCCTTCCTTAGCGGCGCCTGCGAACGAGGATAACGGCATTAGTGTTGGAGTCGCACCCCTGGAAGCCAGCAGCCCTCCCACAAGTGGGGGCGGCAGCGGCGATCTGCTGGACCTCTTGGGTGGCCTGGACCTCTCGGCTCCTCCAACCTCCCCACGTATGATATCACTGTACCAATCTCGTAATGGGCAGGACATGGCAACAAATGTTGGAAACTTGCATGTGCAGGGGGGGTGAGCTACAGCTGGGCGATGCTCTAGGTGCTGTCATGGCTCGGTGTCTAAACTTGCCACCTGATGTGTCACAGGCAACTTCTCATCTGAGCTGCCTTTTCATGTACCAGGCACGGAGTGCAGACCATGGCCACAGGCACCTTTCATCTCTTCTTGTTCAGTGCACTTAAATAATCCCAGTGGGCTGCTCTGAATTAATCTGGAATTCTCGGCTATGGAGCACTGCTTGGTCCAAGTGTTTCTTAAACGGGGAAAAACTACAAAGTTGGGCGTGAACCTGTTAAACATATAAAGGCACATTCCCACTGGCGATTTGTCTCGTTGCGCGACGGCGCGCGTCGCGCGATGAGGCCTTGAGGTGGTGTTCGCACTTGCAATGAGCGATGATGCGAGTGCGTTCAGCGCAGCTGCTTCCCGACTTGTACGACCTCGTTGGTGCATCAACCATTCGCAGTCAAAGAAAATGATGTTACGCGACAAAAGCAGGTAGAAATCAAACTAAAACACATGCTACTAACCTGGAGCAATGCCGAAAACATTTGCGGGTTGCGGGAGGAGCAGAAAATAACAAACTCAAGGAGGCTCTTTTCAACATATTATTGCACGAAGAAATGCACACGCTTGCTTTCACGCCACAACACCCGCATCACGGGCCACAAATGTCGCTTCTTTTCACAGGCGCAAAGTTCTGACGCCACCGAACTCTACGCGTGTTTACCAGTCGCCGATAGAACGAAGAGGCTGCAAGTCAACCTACCGTCTCGCTGTCCACCTAGCTCTATACGATGATTACTTGCTTTTACAATCCATACACACTTCTCCACACTGATGAGTTCCAGGCTATTCGTTGATTAGTGCACGCGTACGCTGAAGCCACTGACCAAAGAACCGATGCACACGGGAAGTTGCTTGCCGGCCCGACCCGGCGGGTACAGCGATAGCGGGCCAAGCGCCTGGCCGAGCGAGCCAGCGGCGGTGGCGGCGGCTGCTCGTCCTCGCCCGCCCGCCCGCAGCGTTTGCATACCGGATGTAAAGAAACGTTTCGTTTCCGGCTACGTCAGCCTACTCCGCGGCCATGATTGGCTTACCGGTTTTGCGAGGCCGTCGCGCGACGAGGGAATTCGGACTGAGAGCGATCTCCTCCGCCGTCGCAAAACACCGAAAAGCGACGGCCGGCTCGTCGCTTTTCGTCGCGCGACGAGGCGCATCGCCAGTGGGAATGTGCCTTAAGGGTGCATAATCATGTGATCGTGACCAAATCATCCCCATCTGGTGATGCCACTAGGATATTACAAACAATGCCAATTCGTCAAAAAAAAAAAAAAAAAGTCCCTTGAACTTTTTTTTTTACTTGCTTAGTGAAAGTATTGTACTAGTTGCTGTTTTTATGCGGGGGGGGGGGGGGGCTTGTTTGGTAGTATGGAAAAACTAGAAATACTCGGAAGGGTGCTTGATCGGTATTTTACAGTGGGTGGTATCTTATGAAGTACACAGTGCACAGATCTACCTGAAAAAACTTTAGATCCATTTTCTTCAACGGGAAAAAATTGAGTGTTAGTTTTTTTAGAAATCACTCCTGTAGGGCAAACCTCTTTCCCCCCCCCTTCCCCCTGTGTGTGCACTTGAGTTCCAGCACCGATGCCAGTCCCTTCCACTTGTTTGCGACCTCAACTGCGACGAGTTGGCACTTCCCGCATGTCGCGCACACGGCGCCGCTCACAAGTTCAATCGGAGCGTCAACTTCACACGTCTCCCCGCCTTCTTGAAAGGCTGCCAGCTTCTTCTCCGACACCCTTACAAAGCCGATAGTGTCACTGATAAAATCAGCCCCGCCTGGTTGAGCTGCGCTCGCGACGCTTGAAAGCGCGTCACCATTAGGCCTCACTGTGCCGGTTGTGCCGGCTTTGGCCATGGTCGTCGCAACCCTGCGCTGCTTGCATTTTGCGTGAAGTCCAGGACTTGCGGCGATGAAAGTCGCACTTCTCCTCATCGTTCATAAGAAAAAACTCACGATAAGGAAATAGAAAAGATAGCTCTAGACTGATGCGATGTGCGAAGGTAGAGAACAAAATGATGTACACGGCTCACAAGCAGCAGCAGCCAATGACAGTCCTAATTTTGCGCCACATCATTTGAATACCCAGTAGGAGCTCTCAAAACAAGCGGGAAGGCACTTTTTTTTTTTCAACACGGAGATACAAAGCTGACGAGCGGCTCGATTGAGAGAAGGGTTGGTCTACCTCTCTCAAGTGGTTGAAAGGGTGGCCAGCCATGCTGCCATGTGGCAAAAACTCTCAAAGATGGCCAAAATTCGACTTGATTGTGCGATTTCTTCGGTCACCGCGGGTCATTCAGACACATGTTTTACTAAGTTTTCGTTCGTATTTTATTTTAATTTTTTTTTTCATGAAAGGAGCATAGTCAAAGATGGTGATGCAAGTGAAAACATAAAATCAACTAACGTATTTAAAAAGATCACAATTTTTCAACCAGCATGTCCCCTTAAATTCACTGAAAGTCTCACTTGATTACTTTGTTGGCGCTATGACCTCTGCCAGTGTTTTCTTGCTAATGCACTGCTAGCATGTCAATGTTGACAAGCCTATTTATGCAGGGCTGTTTGTTCTTTACTTTTTCCAGCAGCCCAAGCCCAACCAATGCCGGCAGCAACACTAATTTCTTCCCTGACCAACCTAGCAGCGCCTGCAGTTCCTGATGGCCTTGTCAGCAGATCACCAGTTCTGCCTACCACGAATGGTATGCTTATGTTTACTGAATACGTGCCTTGAGTTTGTTCCTGTAATAGTAAATGCTTATTCTTTAGCAGTCAAGAATAGACTGCCGTTCAAAACAAGTGTCTGCTATGTTCTCCCACTTTGGTATTAGGGCAGGCTCAGAACAAAACAGGTTGTGTAGTTCAACTCGTGTAAACCTCGCTCATTTCTGGGAGTCGTAAGGTCTTGATTTAGAGGAAGAGAAACCACTGGGCGTCTTTATCGGCCACCTGGTTAACTACCGCAATGACATCATGCTGATTTGCAATGTCTGTTCGTACTCTTTCGATCTTCAAAATTTTGATTCTCATCTACTTAATGGTTAATATTGATTTTGTGGTGTTAGTTAGAGTGGGTCATCTCGGCCAACAACATCAAATTGGTGAGAAAGAGGGCTCAAAGGAAACACACCCTTTTAGAGTACTTTTCTGCTGGACAGGTGCATGTGAACCTGCTGAAAAAAAGCTCATGACAGCGACGAAGTCATCTAAACTGTACCTTCATAAAAACAATGAGGCACCATTCAGAACTACCTCCAGTGTCCCTTGAATGAAGGGCGCGTTGTTATGCTTTCATTTATGAGTCGTAAACGTAGCTTTGTTCATACCGCACAATGTAATCTGCCAGGCAAGTGCGTCATGTGCACTTTGTGAAAAAAAGCTCGTGATAGCAAAGTTGAAAAGGGGGACACTATTACTTCATTAGTGTCATTGCTTCATTACAACTGCAAATCCAAACCTGTGGCATCATTATTACAAGGTAAAATTGCGTGCATTTTGTTATGCCCAAATCCTTGTTGTAACGAGGTTTAGCTTTTTCATTCATGACTGAAGAGAAGACATCAGATACCTGCCGCAGTGGCTAAGGCGTTATGCTGCTGAGCCCAAGGACGTGGGTTCGATTCCCGGCCAGGATGGCTGCTTTTCTGGTGAAAGCCAAGAGTGAAAATGCCCGTGTGTCGAGATTTAAGTGCAGGTAAAAGATCCCCAGGGGATAAAAAATTGATCCGGAGCCCTCCGCTCTACCGCGCGTCATAGCCCAGGTGTAGCTTCAGTGCATTAAACTCCACAATGAAAGAAATCATCGAAAGGGCGTCAGATGAAAAGGCAAGGAAACAAAAACATCAAGACATTGCAGATACAGGGGTAAAAGACGTAGTTCTTAGCTTCAGCCTGCATTAGTACTGCTTGAAGACCGTTTTATATTGGCACTGGATCTTTTGCTACATGTACTTTTTTTTCTGACGATAATTATGATGCAGGATATAGGTCTTTTACATTCCAATAAACTAAAAATGTAGTGGAGTCGCATTATCTTAGCTGTGGCTTGTGTAAACCTTAAAGGTGTAAGAAACACTTCCGAGTAGTTGTGTTCACTTTTCTTGGGTGTGGTGGAAATTTGGCATTGCAGAAAAAAAATAATAAAACGTTGCTTGAATGCATCAAATTGAGGGTAAAAGAAATTTCTAAAGAAGCTAAAGAAAAGAAGCTAAAGAAATTTCGTTTCATGGACCCAGCTGATGTTTGTGCCAATTTGCAGGCATTCCTCCAATGACGGTGTTTGAAAAAGATGGCCTGAAGTTGGACTTTGCCTTCGAGAAGGAGCCATCCAGCCCACAGACAGCTGTGATTCATCTGACAGCTGTGAATTTGTCTTCGTGCCCCATGACTGACTTCTTGTTTCAGGCAGCTGTCCCAAAGGTAAGGTCTCCCAGGGAGTGACCTCATGGAGCTGTGCACAAGGTTCCCACAGCTTTGGTTCGCATAAGTTTGCATCTGTAGGAAGGCCGGTGTTTGAAGGATTTTGTTTGTTTGTTCGTTTTAGTCTTGCGTTTGTTTTCTATCCCAGTTTTAGTCTCTCTCTAAGTGTGCCAGCTTGAGGAGCAGGTGCAGTCAGCGCAGCTTTCTGTGTGCGCTCGTGGAGCAGCGGCACCAAGCTGAGTGGAAGGCACGAGGGACAGGATCTGCTAAAACCTGCCCCTTGTCTCGCTCCTCTAGCCTGACCTTGCATTTGAAATGTGGAAGCTTGGTTATGTTGTAAAGGGTAGGCGATATCAATACTTGAACCTACACTTATAGTGTGCGTGATGGTGATGTGGCACCTTGTACATTAATAATACAGTCTACGCTCGTTACAGCGGATCCGGCAGCAACGGACTTTCGGTTACAACAGACCATTTCTGTTAGTTTGTTTGGTCCCCATGCATTTTAAGTGAAGTCCACTCCGCTCATAATGGACCCGGCTATAGCGGACTATCGGCTACAACAGACTAAATTTTAGGCGAAAATTGTTTTGACTGAATGCTTATAGTGGGCTTCCGGTGCCGGCACCCGATATGCTTTTTTTTTTTTTTTTTTTTTTTTTTTTGGCAAAGAAACTTATGTCTGGCAACGTTGCCGCAGCCAAGCCAAGCCAGTGCCACTGGCCTTTTTTTTTTTTTGTGCATGGATTTCCATGTTTTTGTGCGACCGGCGGCATGAGCGGCAGGCTAGCTGATTTCACTGGTGGATGAACTAAATATGATTGACGCTGTCGAACACGGCGAAAAACAGGCCGACATCGCCAAAAGTACAGGCCTATCTAAGCAGACGGTCCATTCGACCGTTAAGAACAAGGCCGCTGCTGATAAACGCTGCTGGTGGGATTGAACAACAGCGCACTCGGAGTCGAGTCTGCCCTCCATCTTCACAGGTTTTTTTTATGTAATAAAGAACTCAGGTTCAGTGAAGCTCGGCATTCATTATTCCAACGCATGCATCGTTCGCGTTCCGTCCGGTGAAAAAAGTAAGAAATACCTAAAGTAGGAGGTTGGCTCCCATCCATTGTGTGCAATTTGCCGGTGGCCGTGCACAGTCCAACTGGTAGAACTTTGGACATTTACAGCTGTCCATAAGATTATATCGTATCAGCTGTTTTAATGCCCAGACTATAATTATAAGTAATGTGGAAGCTTCCTCCTTGGGGGAACGTCAAGCAGCGATCCGATTTGCTTGACGAACGGTGCTTTGTCACGAAGGGTTTGAACAGAGCCTAGCTGATTCTGCTGGCCACGACTGATTTTATAGCGGGTTAGTAATTGCTTCTTGTTATATTCTTGCTTTCTTTGCTCAGCTTAGCGTGCGTCTTTACGCACTCGACCGCATATGCTAGGCCTTTTCCAAGGGCCGGTGCCAAGCTTCGGAAACAGGGTTTTTAGGTGATTCTTTCCACCACGCGAACGCTGTGCAGAGGTGCTGCAGGCGCGTAGAAAGAATAGTGTCTGTAGCATTTATGTGCAGTACTGGTCAAAGTTCGCACTTTTGCGCTCGTATACCTCCTTTCCCCCCCCAACACCGGTCGGATACTGCATACTTCGACTACAGCGGACATTTTTTTTCCGGATTAAGAGGGTCCGTTGTAACGAGTGTGGACTGTAGTAATAATAATGAGCTTATTTGGCATCAAAGATACATGATGCAGGGGACCTACAGAAACATCTGGCAGGGTGCCGGTTTGACAAGGCCTCAGCCCCCTACCCGGGGTCCCTTCGAAATCCTGTGTTGATAATTATATCCTGTGTTGCTAATAAGTGAACTGTGTTTAATTTGGCCTGCAGAATGAAGGTGGATGCGAATTATGTCATGTTTGTTTCATGTGTTCCAGAATGCGTGAGGCAGTTTTGAACTTTTCCAGCTTGAAAAAAATAGGCTCATTTCTGATAACTATAATGAATTGATTATGCTTAGATAAAAAATCCACTTTTTTTTTTTTTCTGTTTCTAACTTCTTTGTGTTGATGTAATTTTATGTAAAATGAGATGCGTGTTTGCAAAGCCTTTAGTTTTCTGCCTGAAAACAGCAAAAGTGCAAATGTATTAGTCCACTGCCTCTACTTAAATTCTGCTCTTCACAGACAAAACACTGGTCCAACCACACGCTCATGAGGTGTAAAAAGGCTCAAATCTTTCTATACCAAGGGAAAAAGGCCCTTTGTTTCTAGATTTAAAACTGCTCCACTTAGCAGCGTGTTGCTGTCTAGCGCAAGGGTGGCAGCAACTCTTGATTTGCCTCGGTTTTGCACGTTATGGGACTTTGCACGTAGACCACGGCAGTTATATGTGGGGAGACCTGTGAAGTGTTCGCTCCCCCCTTTCCACTCTTTCGGGCCAAGAACCTCCAAGAAATGCCATATTGGTTACAGGAAGCATGGTTCACATGTTGCCTGTCCGCAGCTGTGTTTCCTTAGTGGGTTAATGTGTCTAAACTCTGCGTTTTAACGGCATTTCACATGGTTTAGCAAGCTTTTTTTTTTTTTTTTTATGTGAGCTCAGACTGACTTTTTGTCATCGAAAGTGCACTCAAATTGCCCTAGCAAGTCTACAAGAGAAAAACACGATATCAGAATTTGTTACCAGGATTATTATAAGTTGGCTACATTAACATTCTTCAAGGCATTTCTGTCGTATACAGGGGACGTGGAATTGGTGGTAAACTGAGAAAGTGTCCATGCAGTGCATTTGCGTGTGCTGTACTTTTAATGTTTGCTTGATGGCTGACAAGCATGTTATTTCATTTTGTCCAGACATTCCAGCTGCAAATGTTGCCCCCAGACGGCTCCATAGTGCAGCCCAACAGTTCTGGTTGTGTAAGACAAACTATCAAGGTGACAAGTCCTTACAAGGTGAGATTTGGTGTTTTCTTGATAGTTTGTGCTCTCCAGTGAGGTGGTTTGCTCATCTGGAGCTCTGTTTGAAAGAACGTCAGCAGGTCTTCTTTGGTCACCTGTCATCCACAGCTTGTACAAGCATAACGTTGGCTGTACTGCATGTCGAGAACAGTTCACGAGGCTTTGTTTGTATTCTCTAGATTGTACAGGAGGTATACCAACAGGGAAAAACCTGGAATTCTCTGGATGGGAAAACCAGGGAAATCTGAGGGAATTTTCATAACGTTTTGTCGCAATCTCGGTCTTTGAAATTTTTTCACCTCGATACTGCTTTTACTCCTGCTCTTACTCCTGCCCTCATGGTTAGACCCCGTTCTTTGGGGTGCAAAGATTTGAAGATGCAGTCGAATCCTGCTACAACGAAATTGGCGGGACATGTGAAAAATTTCCTTGAAACGAAAGCAAGCCAGACAAATGGTTCGTTGTGGTGAGGACTTTGTTGCATTGACTTCTACGGCTAACTGATGGGAAATTGGAGATATTTCGTTGAAGTCGAGTTGGTTGTAGTGGGGTTCAACTGTATATACAAAAGGCACTAACATCTTGCGAAGCGCTACAAGGTGATGCCAGCTAGTTTTTGCCATTCTCCGCTCATTATCATCATTATTTCACTACACTTCTGCTGCTTCTGTCTTGTGTTTTTCACAGCGACTTGCCAGCGTCATTTGGTCTTTGTTATCTGGTGCATGGTTTGGAGTACAGCAATTGTTAGCAAAGTCTGTTGTGTGGCAGGCTGCATGCTTTGAAACGCAAACAAATGGAAGCAGCGGGCAAGCACAAAGGTGCTTCAAATTTCCAGTTGTAAAATATGGTGGCTGGGTGCAAGTGCAACGTCGACAGAAAGTGTGTGCACTGCTGGTGTCTACAAATGCAAAACAGCACTGAGATCACCTGAACCTGAAAGGCTTTCTCTAATGCTGTATTCGAGTGGTCGTTTTAGAGCGCTCTAGAGCACTCCGAAAAGCGACTCCGTGTTCGGGTGGTCGAAATCGAGCGCTCCACGTATGTTCGGTTGGTCGTCTCAGAGCGTCGTACTCCACTCCGAGCACCTCCGACTGCTCTGACTCCGAAGTTGGAGTGCCGCCGAAATCCGGAGGCGATTGGGTCACGTGACCCCGGCCGCCGCGGCTCGCCTCTGGCTCGCCCCGCTCGCCTGCCCAGTCGGTGGCGTTCGCTGAGTCCTCCCTTTCTGTGCTGAGGCCTCGACAGCGGTTAGTTGTGGGAGTGTTTCGACGATTTCGCTTCTCGTGCTATTCTCCGCATCATGTCGAAACGGAGACGCCTGTTGAGTGTAGGGGAGCCGTCTCCGCTACTTCTGCAGCTCGAAATCGACGCCGAGGAGGACAGCAGCTCAGACAACGACGACTCGCACGTTTACGCTGCGAAGTTCGCCGAACTGTTCGCCGAACCACTTCCAGTGTTCAAAGTGCAGAAATACATTCGCAAGGTTGTGCACACCTATTCTTACCTTCAATCATTACGAATAACAGGCGCTCGGCTGATGTCGGGGAACTTTGGCTTGGAGCTAACGCGTCCGATACGGAGGCCGCCATTTGCTGAAGTTGGCCGGCCTGGCTGTTTGCAGTTGCCGTTTTGGCCGCGCCGCGGCGCCACGGTCGCGTGCTACTCCAAGATCGGGTACGCGTTCGGTTGGGGAGCGGTGACTCTTGCTCGGATTGGGGGAAGCGGCGCATCGCCTTACTCCGAGTCGGAGTATCAGAGCGACCACCCGAATACAGCATAAAACACGATTCAGAGCATGGGCACAGATTTTTTGTGGTTGACCCTCCTAGTGCTTGTGCTGTAAGTAATTAATTTGTTGATCACTTGGTGCATGCCACAGCATGCATTACGGACGGCAGTGCCTGTGGCTGCAACAACGTAGATTTGTTTGTATGGCATCGTCCAATACAACTATTTGGGTATATACCAGTGTGGTAGAACAACAACTGGAGCTGTTGGGTATGGGCCGCGCCTGAGTCTTAACGTCTCGCTGTCAACCGGTGCCTGCAGCCTGACGTACAATGAGTACTTTTTCCAATAGGTACCACGTGGCAGCATCAGAGCTCAAAGCGTGATGCTAGGCTTAACAGCCTTAGAACGTTCCAAGCAATGTCATACTCGTTCGTTGAGCTTGAAGGGCCAGTTGATGACGTTAGACTTAAAAGCGTCACGTTAAATATAATGTTGGGCCGTCGCATTCCCGCGTCGCCCTCTCCCTCTGCTGCGTATCAACCTTTGCACAAGCGTGTTATAAACCGAAAAGTATGGGTGGCTTCACCGTGTGAACGATTTTGTACTTCCAAAAAATCAGCTGAGTTTGGCTAACAGTGCTTTCACACTAAAAACTGTGGCTTATATACAAGTAATCACAGTATCAACCTTACACCTGGCGTTTCACAGGTTGTGTCCCACGCTTTGATTTTTTTTTTTTTTTTTTCAGTGATAAAATCAGGAAAATGCCTCAACAATTGCCTGTATGCATATTAGAACTAAAAAGTTTATTTTATTGTGAGTTCTGCTGTGTCTCAGAACATTTCCGTTCAAAATCAGTATAGCTGGGTGTTTGCCTTTATGTGGAGCTGCCATAGCTTTACCGGAAGTACACTCTCTCTAATCAGAGGTTGGAAACTACACTCACTGTCAAGAAGTAATAGACATTGATGGCAATGCAATTGCGAGCACTGTGCCCCATTACCAGCATAAGCCACAGCTTATGCTGGTTATGGGCAGCTGTGTAAATGATCTCTAGAGCAGTACCGTAATTACCCGATTCTAACGCGCCCCCGATTCTAAAGCGCACCCGATTTTTCTGCCACAAAAACCGAAAAAATTTGTGGGCACTTTGTGGGCAAGAGAAACGAATGCGAGAAAAACGGGCCATTTATTTCTCGAAATAATCTCACTCATCTCACTTATAAACTCCTCGTCGCTCTCCGCTGACCACAACATCTCGTTCTTGATGCCGTCAAGCGCGTTCGCGATGCCACACTTCATAACGAACGTTCAACCATGATCGATGGGATCGTGGCCCACGCCTCGCACGCCCATCCTGCGAACTTCTCCAGAGGCGCACGCGTCAGCCGACCGCTTGTTTTGAACGCGAGAGAGCTGCTGCTGCCATTGCTGTTATCCAGCGCGCAAGTGGAACGATTTCACGGTTTGTGTGAACGCCGATAGAAAAGCCTAGGCGCCTATGCTATAGTGCCTAGAATATTCTAGGCACTATACGTATGCTTCCTACGTCTGAAAAATCGTTGCTGAAAGCTTTGGCGCCTGCTTGAGATGGCGATGGTGATGGGCGGGACGAAATTTCCATTGTTTCGGCAGTTTCGGTTTCGTATCCGATTCTAACGCGCATGCGATTTTTCGACCTATTTTTCCGGGAAAAAAGTGCGCGGTAGAATCGGGTAATTACGGTAATTTCGTATGACAGGACTTCTCTTATTTGGACCATTTTCCTTAACATGAGCTAACTCTGATACACTGCCATGGACCTGCCATGCCACATTGTACGGCAGTGACCTATCCCTGTAGCCATTAAAGGGACACTGAAGTCAAAATATAAGTTGCTGTAGATCGATGATTACCCCACCAAGAACACGAATATACCACTCTTACGCGTAGCTTTTCTTGAAAATAGGGTATAAATTAGCAATAACATGAAGACAAGTGTCGCCGCCACTGGCTATACCGCGAAACTTGCACTGGAAGCGCTTAAATCGGGGGAGACGCGGGTCTTGGATTCCCGAAATTTTTCCAAGAAAATCGATTTTTCAAAACTGCCATTTTCGGAAAGTAAAGCTATTTTTCTTCCTGTCAGCCAAATATTCAAACCCAGGAGTACATATTTGTGCCATACTATCAATTTAAAGCACCGACGACGGCTAAATCGGCCAGTATTCAATGCGAAAATAGCATTTTTTCGACGGCTCGCCGCTCGGGTTCTAATGCGCTGTGGCGTCCATCTTGGTCTCATTCGGAAGTGCATCTTTTCATTTTCAAATCCCCGCCAGAACCGCTTCGTTTCATCCATTGGTTGCGAGTATAACCGGGGTAGAAAAAAAGACTGAACGCGCCGTCCAATTGGCCACTGACTGCACGTGACCGCAGGGCGCAGCCTGATTGGCTGGGCACCGTGGGTCGTCTGCTCGGCACACTCATCACAGTGCAACGGCTCATGTACTCGTCTATGCGACGACCAGTGAAAAGCCCCGCACGGCATAAAAATGAAGTAAAGATGTCTATCTGTAACCGAAAGGGTGAACGAACACTATTAGAAAGCGCCTGGAATACGCTTTTCTGCGTGTCTGGTGGCAACTTAACGGCGCCGAGACAGAGGTAGGCTTAGTGCACCCGCGGGCTGCCGAGATGATAGCGTTACCACTATGATTACGCCTGTGGGTGCGCTAATGTGCTCCTATCTTTAGATCAGCAGCAAATAGAAAGAAAACAAATGATAAAGTGTAGGATGCCGCTTGCCGACGGCGCAAGGAAAGTGTGCTCATTCTGTTAGCAACAATGTCGCGGCGGGTCGACCCGCTCTCGGCGTTACCATATAGATGGTTACCATGTAGATGTTACCATATGGATGCAGGTTACCATATACCGTATTTTCCGGTCTATAAGTCGCACCTTTGTATAAGTCGCACCCCCCTCAAAATGACAGTTTTTCCGAAAAAACGTATATAAGTCACACCGGTGTATAAGACGCACCGGTATACAAGACGCACTTGTTAATTAGCTAAACTCATAGTGAATCAGATCGTTAGAAAGTGCGGCGAAAGTACATGGTTGCTGCAGCCGCCACCTGTGGACGCACCCCTCGGTAAGGAGGGCTAGACGTGCATATACCGTCCAAAGTCTAGCCAGAACTAACTTCTCAAAAATGGTTTATTGATACACACAGATGGCGTGTACTTAGACGGTGTTTAAACAAAACCATCGAAGCCTTCTTTTGCAGACTCGCTAACAAATAATTCAGCAACTTCAAGTGGGAATTCCGCCGGCGTATCGCTATCACCCTCCGACTCACTGATGTCTTCTTCGCCAACATCGTCACCACTCGCGGACCGGGTTACTCTGGCCTTTATCAACCCGGCTACAACTGTTTTTGTAGAAATGGAGTCCCAAGAGTCGGAGACCCACTTGGCCACCTCTCCAAACGTCGCGCGTGTCTTGCATGCTGTCGTAAATCCGCGCAATAAAGGTGTCATGGCGAACGGAAGTGACGCGAACGGAAGCGGCCCGAAATTCGAAACTTATCAGCAAGCTGTCATTTTAAAAATTAGCAGCACGTTTACCTCCTTCAGAGTAACTTTGTAATAATTTATAAGCTGCATGTTGTTTTTGCAACCCAGTTTGATGTTACTTTGAATTTATTCTGAAATGTAGTTACTGCGCATGGCAGAAAGTGACGCGCAGTTGTTGCAGGCCATTATAATTGTTTTTGACTAGAAAAGTTGCAAATTCTCTGGTTTAACGTCCTGAAGCGACATATGGGCTCTGAGAAACGCCGTAGCGGTGGGCTTCGTATTCATTTAGACCCTAGAGCTGTGTCTCAACGTGCGCTGGCCACGCGTGGCCGCCGCGAACCGGATTTATTCCATACATAAGTCGCACCGGTGGATAAGACGCAGCAACGAAAATTTCAGAAAAAAACCGCGACTTATACACCGGAAAATACGGTAGATTACCATATAGGTTACCATATAGATGAGCGATTACAATATAGATTACCATATAGGTTACCAGGTTACCATATAGATGAGCGGGTTACCGTATAGATGAGTGATTTGAGAATGATAAAGGCTCGCACTGTGCACAATGAGCAGGGGTGACGTGATATACGAGTAGACTGAATCAAAAACGTGTTTATCCCACCTAGCCAAGCGCATGCACATCACAGAACAGTGGAGTGCAGTCTGCTACCGGCCCCTTCGTTGCAACTCATTTCGCGCGATGCAAATCGCCCTGGAGCCAATTTTATCGCAACAAATGAAGCAGTAGCATAACAAAATAAACATTTACAACTGTGGTGCACGATCGGCACCTCAGCCCTGATCGACAAAGAGTGACGGCACGCTGTCAGCAGCATAAAAATTGAAGCAACGTTCTGGCTTTGCTTTTGTTCAGTTTTTCTGCCAAGTGCCATCTGTAGACAGAGGATTTCATAATTTTCCCATCAACTGATTTCAGCCAACTTCGTATGCTCGTGTTGAGCGAAAAGCGAGCTACTACATTCTAAATCCTTTCTTTTTTTTTCACATGTTTAATAGATAAAGCTGTCACTTCTAGTAAAACTTCAACTGCGATTTTCTCCGCTTCCCTTTTTTTTTTTGCATATGTGCCTAGCCTAACAGACGTTCTCAGGTAGTTTTTTTTTTTTTTTAAGGATTCGTACGAACGTTATACCGTTGGATTCAGGATAAAATGAGCTGCATGCTGATGCTATTTTAAAAAATAAAATAATTGGCTCATTGTGCCCAAAAAAATGTTATGAGCAATAATATGAGCTCATTAAGTTTTCTGAAAACTGTACTTGACATAATTAGACAAATTTTATCCAATCAACTAACTTTACAGGAATATAAACAGCATCAGCATGCATGGCAGGTCTTAAGCTACACACTCATACCATTTATTTAAAAAAAATTGAATAAAAAGTTCCTTAAAGGCCCGTAAGTTACTTAATTAGGCTCCAGTATTGTCTTTATAACTCAGAAAATACGTATGCCACTTGAAAACTAATTACATATTTCAAATGAGGAAGACAAAACACACATGCACAGTGATTATCGTTATCACAGACATATTAATAAAAAAGTTCACTTTAAGACCAGCGTCTCCCCTGAAATCGTCTGGCGTGCGCAATTTCTTTTTTGGCTGCCGCTGGATGGCACTGCTCGTCCATACTTTGGGCGGCGGTACCGCTTTTCGAGGGAGCAAGCGAGCTACGCACAAACGGTTGGTTCGACGCTAACATTCACGGGGCCTCAAAAGGACACTGTTTTTCTTCAACAGGGCGTCATTACTGATCACGGGTCCCATGAAGGAACATTTTGCCTGGTGGTCTAGAGCTGCAAAAGACGTGGGGTTCGTGAAAGCACGACTAATTCGACCCAAACTGACCAAACCGCTCGGTTTGGCAAACAGCAACTGCAGTCGCTGTTTGTGTCATATGTAATGAGCATTCGATTGTGATGATGATGGTTGGAGGAGGTTAATGGCGGAAGGCTAACTGGGACAAAGAGCGCCAAAAGAGTGGTGCATTTGATTAATGATCTCTCAACAATTAAGACATCTTTCGGCACCAAATCAATGCTTAAATAGCTATAGGAAGATCAGACTTTCATTTGAAACCAACTTGGTTGCATTCAGTGTCCCTTTAAAGCAAATTTATGAAATGATCAGACAGATTTGCCAATGTGCTATGCAGACATGATGTTTTGCAAGTGCAGTGCCACAGTGCATGTCACTTACAAGTTGAATATGGTTGGCATTGTGATCGATGAATGTTCTGGCATGCCCAAGTCGGTCATTTTGGTGTGTTGTGGTGACACACACTCAGAATCATGCCAGACTGGGTACTGAACGTTAAAAAAAAGTCCTTCTATTTCTGCAAAATCGTTTAACTGCCATATTAGAGACGCTAGTTAAAAAGTATTCCGGGTTGAAGGTCCTACTTTAATTCATTAAAACTTGTGGTACACTCTCATTAGATAACATTCAGTTAATCATCGAAGCTGGTAGTGTGGTTTTGTGGTGACAGGCTCTTGCGAGACTTCTTGGCTCATTTTCATATCCTACCACAGCACCCACGAGATCTGCACCTTATGCTGCTCCGCTGCACCAAACTGCTTGTCATTATGGCTGACGATATCACCTGTAGCAAGCACCACCTTTGGTCACAATATCATTAATGGTGTCAATTCGTTTACGCCATCTCTCCTAGCTACGATGTCACGTCTGTCATTAAAGAACATTTTCATCCTCCCCTTGTATAAGACACTCACACAGGTTTGCGCCATCCTTGCAAACTTGCAACTTGTGAGGTAGGTCCATGTTGGTCATAAATGCTTGGACGTGGACAGGCAGGTTGAATCATCATTATTGCTGTTCGCTTCTCTGCAAATTAGAAACAGTGTATGGGCAATGCGAGTTGCGCATACAATTAGCTGTCACCTCATTGATGTTACCAGTTGGTCCAGCAATTTTCAATGCAATGGTCTGGGATAGACTTGAAAAATGAGAATTTGGTAAGCACCCAGTTATATGCTCCAGTCTGCCCCGTAGATTGAGGCCAAAGGTAATGTCCTTCCTGCTCTGGTCTCTGCTTTTCAGAATCCATTAAGAATGCGAATTAGAATATCCTACAGCGTCAACGGTGCTCAAGTCCTGGAGCAGGCTGAAGTGAACAACTTTCCAGCCTCTGTATGGCAGTGAAAAGGCAAGTGTGTAAAATTCTTCTTTGTCAGGCCTGCTGGTGCAGGTGTTGCAGCGAATTTGGGCAAAATTAGTTGTAGTGATTGTCAAATGCTTAGCGCTGAGAAAAAAAAGTAAAAGGAATACACTATCACCCTCGGCGATGCAAACTTTGACTGTAAATGTAAGTCTAAAAAATGTTATATGTCAACCTTGCCAAAACACATACCTGTCAACACTCCAAATTTTTTGCTTAGTAAAATTGATTGATTGTTAATTACAATGAGTTATAATAGTTTACAAAAAAATAAGCCAAATTATCTAGTTTGGACTGTTGTCTCTGAAAGACAAAGCTGTCCAGGCCAACACATTGGTATAACTATGTTCTCATCTTTGGAGTAAGCAGAAACACAGATCTGAAAACAAATAGAAAACTGGCTTATTGCTTGACCTCGGTTATGGGTCCACATGTGTTAGCACTATATCAGCCATCATGCGTATACAGTCAAACCTCAATGTAACGAACTTCAGTGTAATGAAACCCCCGATGTGATGAACCACTTTTTTTTTATATATATATATATACTTCAAGTGTATGCATATAATGTATTTTCACCCCCTGTGTAATGAAGTCCCGTTTGCCGAAATTTCAATGCAACGAAATTTTATGGACAACTAGGCTCAAAATTTTAGTTGTAGAAGTAGATTCTGGGAGACGAAAGCGCCGAAACAGGGTCTCGATAGCATGTGAACGGCGACTCAGGCCGCCCAATGCCGCAGATGCAGCGAGCCTCGGAGTCCGTGAGGGAGCCCCTTGCCTACAAGCTGCGTGTGGTGCTGCCGCCACAGCATGCTGCCGCTTTGCCCTTCCTTCGAGTTTGCTCGTGCTTGTTGGGTTCCATCGTTCCAGCAAGTGCACAACAAAGCATTTGTGGGTCTTTATGAGCCTTGCGAGTGCGTTTTTTTCACGCCCACGTGAGCGATTGTGCGCCGGCGGCAACTTCTGCCTCGGCCAGAAAGCGACTCGCGCCGCACGCGGCAGTGGGGTGAGACGGACGACTGTTGCCAATGGGGAAGCACGCACCCTATGGCAGGAGCTTCAAAGCGCTTGGGGGTGCCGGCTGGCCCCACCAGAGATGGTTAGGCTTAGCACTGTGGAGGATATTTGATGGGCGCTAAGTTCAGCATTCAAATGGTAAAATAGGCATCTCACGATCGCGGAGCCTTTATAGTTGATCTTGCTGTTATTGCACACAGCCTCAGCACAATATGAAAAGTGAGTAAAAAGGTAGTGCAGCAGGGTTCGCACAGGTCCTTAAAAACCTTGAAAACCCTTGAATTTAGAAGTGTCAATTTCAAGGCCTGGAAAGTCCTGGAATTTTTAAATGGTCCTTGAAAACCCTTGATTTTTCCGGAGAGAATCAATGGCCCTGTCTTTTCAGAAGAATTCAAAGTGTTTGTCGTGGATTTTAGGTGCTAACAAATGTAAAGAAACATCGTAACAATCAAGTTTCACTGTATTGCGTGAAATTACAAGTTTGGTGGGAGCAGACACTTGTCAATCCAATCCATGTCACGATACAATCCAATGAAAGCCAGCTTCTGTTCTCTATCTTGCATCTTCCATATAGTCTGTGGACGCATGCTCCTTGCATGTTTCCTGTGCCTCATACGCTCCATCTGCATTTGCTTTTTCGTGCAAATGGTGGACGTGTACATTGTTCATCCTGCCTTGCAGCAACACTTGCGGATTTAATTTTAGCTGATACTCTTGCTGACAAAGCAGGAGATCCAGGCAACATTAACTACGTTTTGAAATCAAACAGCCTCAGCAAACACAAAGGAAAAAGAAAAACCTCTAAATACCAGCCATGAAATAAAAAATAAAGCTGGGGAAGCATTTACGAACCCGTTAGCAACTATCTAAATGTGCACTAATGTGCTTAGGTATTGTGCAATAAAAAACTTTTGCATAGTGTTGGAAAAGTTATAAAAAATCCCATATAAAACGCTATATTGGGGCCTTGAAAATGTGTTTTCTGGTCCTTGAAAGTCCTTGAAAACCCTTGAATTTTTGCTTTTCAAGCCTGTACGAACCCTGTGCAGTTAGTACTTTGTGATACTCTTAAAGGAGCACTGACACCAATTTTCGGCGTTAATATTATTGCACAGTTCGCTTCCTTCACTCAACAGAATACCCTGGCCGAAATATGAGCGGCCTGCGACGCGAAGAACATAGTTCAATTGGATCGCATTTATCGCGCCGACGGAGCAGCGCGCGGAGCGGCACTCAGCAAATGGACATCAGCGTGACATCACTCCAGGAGAGGAAAAAGAAGTGACGCGACAGCGCTCGTCAAAAACTCGTGACGTCACTTCACGCGCGCGGCCCCACGAGTGGCGAGCGGGCGCAACACCCTCTCAAGCGGGCGCCAGTGACGTCCGCACAAAGCGGTGAGGTCAAACCGGGAGGCTGTCATATGCGCCGTTCGGGATGAAAGCGCGGGAGTTTGAAACAAACGATTTTCAGGCCATTCAACGTAATTAAATATCGCGCGCTGAAGTATTTGAAGTGCTGTTTCAGGTTCGCCAGACCGTTAAGCATCGATAAAAGCAATAAAAGTGTAACATAAAATTTTCGTGTCAGTGCTCCTTTAAAAAACACTTTTGCAAAAGGCTGTTTCAGTGTTCTGTGTATTCAAAACTGTTCAAAAAGTGTACTTGTACCCCAAAATTGCTGAAAATTACTTTTTGGGGCTCCTAAAACAACGTACTAAATGTCGTTAACTGCTCCAAATCAAGGTTATTCTGCTCTAAAATCGACATTTTGCTGCTCCAAAAACTGCTCCCTAATCTGTTCGGGCTGTCTTACCCCTGATATTGCAGCTGTGCTTAACTCTTTCGTGACCACGCCATAAGCCATTGTTCACGCAGGGTTCGCACAGGTCCTTGAAAACCTTGAAAACCCTTGAATTTAGATGTGTCAATTTCAAGGCCTGGAAAGTCCTGGAATTTTTAAGGGTCCTTGAAAACCCGTGATTTTTCCTGAGAGAACCAATGGCCCTGTTTTTTCACAAGAATTTAAAGTGTTTGTTGTGGATTTTAGGTGTTCAAAATGTAAAGAAACAGTGTAACAATCAAGTTTCAGTGTATTGCGTGAAATTATAAGTTTAGTGGATTGTCATTATTACGAGGTAAAATTGGGAGAAGCACTCCTCAATAGTCTCCATGTCGCAATACAATCCAGTGAAAGCCAGCTTCTCTTCTCTACCTTGCATGTTCCATTTAGTCTGTGGACGGCCGCTCATTGCATGGTTGCTGTTCTTCATATGCTCCATCTGCGTTTGCTTTTATGTGCAAATGGTGGACGTGTACATAGTTCATCCTGCCTTGCAGCAACACTCTCTGATTTAATTTCAGCTGATACTCTTGCTGACAAAGCCGGAGATACAGGCAGCATTAATGAAGTTTTGAAATCAAACAGCCTCAGCAAAGCACCAAGAAAAAAGAAAAACCTCTAAATACCAACTGCGAAATAAAAAAAAAATGCTGGGGAGCATTCACGAACCCGTTAGCGCCTATCTAAATGTGCACTAATGTGCTTAGGTATAGGGCAATAACAAAATTTTGCATTGCGTTGAAAAAGTTATAAATAATTCCAGATAAAAAATTAGATGGGGGCCTTGAAAATGTGTTTTCTGATCCTTGAAAGTCCTTGAAAACCCTTGAATTTTTGCTTTTGAAGCCCGTACGAACCCTGTCACGGGTGAACAATGATTTTCAAACCCCCCGCCAAAACTAATAACTGCGCTATTCTGACAACTGATGCCATCTGGCGTATTCATTTCGTTGCCGTTTGTTTACATGCCGTATGGGTAGACAGCGTCGCGAGTGAGTGTCCTGCTTCACTGCACGCTGTGCAAAGGCGGACAGTGGTTTGAGGCACTTCGACTACTGCTGCTGCTGATTTTTTTTTTACCCCAGCAGTAGTGATGACTCCAGCAACAATGTGGACCCTTCGGATTTTAGCTTTAGTGAAGACTCCCATTCAACAGCCTCAGACTTCGACAGGTGCTGCCAGGGAATGTTCGTTTTTGACTTCGCGCTGTATTTGTAAACAAAACGTGCCTAATATCTGACGACTGCGTCATTACTTTCATGTGTACGGTCTGGGCAACGTGCAGCGGGGATGTTTGTCAAATGCACCACGCCGTATCACATTATCACCTTCAAGATAGCCTGGCTTTCGTGCAAAATTAGCACTGCGGAGCGATGCGCACTGCTTCTCAAGGGCGCTACTTTTTTTTTTTTTTTTTTTGCTTTTTACCACTCAAGTGATAATGATTTTGTGTCAGAACACAAACAGGTATGCTTGGATGCATATTTTAGAGAGACCGACTGACTCTCGAGTGGCTTCGCGGAGTGGCACAGCCGTCAGGGCCATTAGGTTGGTGGGCCAGCAAAAATCCAGAACTTGGTGTACAGCGTTGATGTATATATTGAATCCTAGCTTAGGAACGTAGAAACATTTTGTATATCTTAGAATTCCTAAAATAATTTTTAGGCTCAGTAAAATTGCCTATTTGTGTTTTGTGTATACTTTTCTTGTGCATATTGCTTCGTTTCGTTGGCCAATAAACTGTCAATAGTTACACCTTTCACAAAACTGCTGTTATGTGTTTGAAATAGAAATCTATAAGTAACCATTTCATGCATAGGAACGCTAAATGTGTCCAGTACCTCAAGAGAAAAAAAAAATGTTTTCTGGAAGCACTCAAAATCTGCCATTTTTCCGCAATCACGAAAGAGTTAAAGGGACAGACGACCGATTTTTGTCGAGTATGTTCTCTAGTTCATATAAAAGCCAGCGTTTTATATAGTGGGGTAACACAAGCAATTTATAAACAAATTGGCAGAAATAATTTTAATTTGGCACTAAACTTTCTGAAATCTGAAAGGTGGTGGTTCGTAGTGTGCAAACGTGACACCACATTACGTGTTCTGGTCACGTGACCTGCAAACTTTGCAGCTACTGAAACTGCTGAAACGTTTATTCACTTTTTGAAAACCTTTTAACACAATTATTTGTATAAGTTTAAATTGTATACGTATTTTTAAACATTATTTTGAAAAAATTTAAGATACGCCGCCTGCCGCCGCTGGGTTGCTCTCGGAGTGGCTGAACCTCCATGCCCAGAATCAACGGCAGCGTTCAGTAAACAGACCCAGTGAAGGAGCTTCCTGCTTGTGTTGTACGTTTTTTGACGATTCTGCCTGAGTCAAGGGTGTTTCTTCTGCCGAAATATTCATTTTCAGCTTCCAAATACAGCAACAGCAGCAAAAAAAAAAAGGCATGTGCCCTGAGAAAATCGAACTGCCAGTTTCCACAATGTGAAGCGAGCATTCTACCTCTCGTCCATCCCAACAGATGGTGCCTTTGTGCAAAATAGAATATGTCATAATAGGCCTAGTGGTAAAAAAAACGCAAAAAGAAATAAGCAAGCCTGCAATTCACAATTTTTTTAACTGTGGACAAGTTTTTAAATACCGCTTTTCATCTCGCATACAGGCAAAGGTATGTTGCTGTGCTACTGTATGTCATGGTTGCCAGTATTATTTTTGGGAGGGCACGTGTGGCTCGTAGATCTAAAAATTTCAATTTAAAAAGTTCTAGGGTGTTATAATCAAAACTGTTTCGCATTAAGGCGTTTTAAGGGATGCTCTTTCATTAGGGATAGAGAATATATACTCGACAAAAATCGGCTGTCTGTCCCTTTACATAGTGATATGGGCCTTTTCAGCTCAGTAGTGCCTTTTCTTTTGCAGGTTCCATTGCACCGCCTCTTCTTTCCCCCCCCCCCCGAGAACATTCAGGGCAAAGGATGGTGGTCAGAGGTGGCTGTGCAGCCTGTGGCAGAGCACCGCGCTGAGGAAGAAGCGAGATGGGAATCGAGGGGACGGACAGCCCTCGGAGACAGTGGGCATCTCCATATGGAAGGACTTGGCAAAGAGGACTAGTGGGGGAAGAGTCATCGAGAGCGAGCTGCTAGACAAGTCAACAGAGGAGCAAAGTGCCATTTCTCCATTCCCTTATTTCACAAACTGCACTCCTCCTTCCTTTCCAAAATTAGTTTGGAGCCTTTGTAGGTTTGGCTGAAGCCTTTGTTCCTTCTCCTGTCCCCTTCCCCCTTACTGTAAGGTGCTGCACCCCGCCACTGGACCCCATGAAGCTGTGGTGTGCTGTATGACAGTGACCTCGCATGTGAGGCCTGGGCAGTAGCCTGCTCTTTTTTGTTGTTGTTGTTGTTAGAGAACACATTTAGGCACGCCAGGAATGTTGCATGAAAGTGGGAAGAGAGTCTCTCTTTTTATTTGGTACTCTTCTCCCGTTTGTGTTGCCGTCTGTCTTGTGCTGCTCGTCCCTCAGTGCGAGGGGGAGAGGAAGAGCACCGGGTGCTCGGGGGAAGGGGGGGGGGGTGCTCTAGCCATTCCATCCACAGGACATGCTGGGGACAGGAATGACTCTGCGAGCTGATCTCCAGGCCCCCAGTGTGTCTCCTCTAGCTGTCTCCTCCTCCTCTCTGAAGCTGAGGCGTGTAGAATACCAGTGCTTGTGGATGTATAAAACGGTCTGCCCGCGAACATTTGCTACGATGTTTTAGAGAATTGCATGGAGCTAGCGCCACGCGGGTGTCTGGTCTGCATCCACCCTCTTCTACCGGGGGCTGTCGGGGAGGCCTTGTATAAATTAGCAGAGTGTGACAGCCGTTGGAAGCAGTCGCTGCGAGCTTTTGTTCTAGGGATGATGTTGTAAATAGCCGCCGGTGTTTCCTTTTTTTTTTTTTTTTTTTTCTCCTCTTCTTCTTATTTCCTGTTTTTGTTCTGTTCGAGTATAGTGCAACGCTATGATCTGTCCAGAGGATTTATACACACCTATACATATTATATATATACACGCATATATATATATATATTATATATAAATATTGGTGAATGCTAAAACATTTGAGTATGAAGTTTGAAAGGGAGGTGAAGAGTGAGCATCAGAAGAATTGTTATGGTCAAGCCTGCAGTAGCCTAGAGTTCCCATGTGTGAAAAAAATAAGTGCCGTTATCCAACATTGCACGGCTGTGCAGTCATGGTTTATAAAATGTCCGAAAACATGCAATTTGGTTCTTTTATGAAGAGCAAATAACCTGTGTGTTCGGTATTTTGGTATTTGCAGTTGCTGTCGGGAGCCTAGGCATTATGCTAGTTTTGTAAAAAAAGAAAAAAAAATGGTCGTATATACACTTGTTAGGTTCTTTTTATCCCCACTGAAAGGAAGCACCATTCTGCTTGCGATAGTCGACAATTTTTTTTTTGTCTTAGTTGGACTGCGTGAGGGTTCATGGAATGGTTGTTTAGGAGTGCTTGTTTAACTTAAAAAATAAAATATTGACCATTTTTATATTATGCTTTTGTACAGTCTGCGTCTACGTTACTTTCTTCACAAACAAGTAACACTACAGTCGTAAAAGTTCTAGGGGTTATCACCTTTTTATTACTCTAAGGGGAGCCATTGGTACTATCTGTCGTGCTCAAAAGTACCCAAACCTCGAAGGATGGAACATGTGTTCTGTAGTTGTTCAAAATCCTTAGCTGATGTGTGCTTACTACGGCTCAAAAAATGACCATCACAGGCACCGTGGGATGTCTGTCAGACAGTTCATGCAATGAAAAGGAACACTGATATATTATTAGCAGAGGGGTGGGGGTACAAGACTACAGTGCGTGCCCCCCTTTGGCCATGCTCTAATGTTTCCTCACTCCATCTTTTGATCAAGTACAGGGCACAGGGTGGGAAGCTCGAGAAAAATTATTGTGTTTTGCGCTTGAACTATATTTCACCAACCATTTTTAATGGTGGCCTTTTTGAACCAGTGATGCCGCCAGTACTCAGCACATTCTTGCCCACCGATGCCTTCCTGTGTAGAATGGGAAGGCTACCATTGGCTCTGCCTGTTGACTTCACACGCGAGACCACTCCCTGTGAACACTTTTTATTTCTCTGGTGGCTCTCAAGTTTCTCGCTTCATGGAGTATGTCATCATGTGGCCTCGAGTGCTGAGTGTAAGTCGCCGCTTCTGCTTTACCCACGTTTTCACAAATGCCGGCACTGGCCTTTCAATTTTGGTGTGCCACACCAGGTAGCTCACCTTCCCGAGTTCACACGACCTGGGATGAGGTGGACAGCTGTCTGCGTTGCAAATAAATCTCTTGCAGCATCCAGAGACCATGCTGGAGGTCTTTGTTCGCATTATAACAGGAGGTACTTTGCATGGTGCGCCACGTCTGCTTGAGAGAGTAGAGTTGCCATGCTGCATTGCTAGTTGCAAAGCCCACCTTTTAGTCAGCTCCAATACTGTTTGTAGGAGCTAAATCAGGTGAGAGTGTGTTGCCTGATTTATACCGCAACACACCAGAGGCCTTTTTTAATTTCTTGAAAGAAGAGTAACTCCAATTTGTCTGGTCTAGTTTGTTAAGGAGGCGTGACTGCATGTTCGCCTCAGTTGGCAACTGTGTACACCATGCAGAATTTCCCTGTTATTGCATCGACAAGGCTGGTGGTCAGAAAGCCTCAAACTCCCTCTTTGTTGGGCACGGTGGTTCAGTGGCTGCTGTGGCGTTGAGTATGAGGATGTGGGTTCGATCCTAGTCTTGGTGGCTGTATTTCTGACAGAGGGAAAAACGAAAAAATGCTCATGCATTTAAGATTTTAACATGCGTTATATGTCCCCCCCCCCCCCCCCCCCCCCCCCCCCTTCCAAAGTGGCCTAAATTAATCTCAAAAGCAGCTTTGGTGCATGCTTCAACTTGAGCTTTCAACCTCCTGCCCTTCCGCTGCTGGAATGGCAGGTGCAGCTGTAGTAGTAGTTACATTTATTGGAGGTGTGTGCGAGTATTCGAAGCTTGGAATTTTCTATTTGAATTATTTGTATTCGATTCGAACGACACATTTAATTCAAAATATTTGACCCCCCCTCCAATTTTTAAAACGTTCCAATTCGAACGAGGCAGTCGACGAAGACTACCTACTTCGAGGAGACAGAATCGAAGTCGGTAACAATGCAGGATATCTTGCTGTCCAAACTATCAAGTGACACCAGCACCACCTTTTTGCGTATTAATGTTGCTACAAACTAACTTTGGGCCCTATTCTCGACGCACTAAATTCACCATGAACTGTGAATTTGCCGGAAGCCTTTTTTGATTGGCTTTCAATTTCGGTCACGTGCTTCTAGTTGACAAAGGAGTTGTGTTTGTTTTCGTCATTTTAAAGTTTTGTGACGTTTACTGGCACCAGTTCTAAAAGTTTGCGTTATTTCTCTCAATTGAAAATGCATAATTCTTGGTCGGCAATGTAAAACTAGACGAAATGCAGCGGACATGACAATGTAGGCCTGTCTTTGCTATTCAACAATACGGCTTGTATGTAACGCCCTCTCTGTGATTGGCAGAGAAGGCGTGACATAGTATGATGAGTTGGCAGGAACGCTTATGTCACACACTGGCAACGTAAAAATGACATGATACGTAACAGCTTGCGAATGGCTGTTGCTGTCGCCATGAATAAGGGCAAAAAATTTCATCGACCTTTGGCGCTGTAAAATCTCCGTGAATTTGCAGCAGGCGCAATTTCGCACAGTGTGCAATGTAAAACTGTTTTCTAGCAAAAGAAATAATTCTTTTGACTGTTTCTAAGTCAGCAATAACGGTGCATAAAAATAACGTCCTGTATTTTGTTTTTATGTTTCGCAATAAAATAACGATTATTTGTTTGGCATAACAGTAACATAAGAGCAGTACAAGCCTCTCCATCACGAAGAACCCAACGCATGGCATTTCGCCACACTCCTCTTAGTTGTAGAGACCATGCTCCTGGTAGGCTGGTGGGTCACGTGATCAAACTTAAAGGGGCCCTGAAAGGCATTTTGAGCACACTAAATGAACTATCGCAATCGTTAGATTGGGTCGTCAACGTCAGCTGTGCCAAGTATTACTCTTTTACAAGCAGCGGAAAGCTCACACTTTTGTTGCAAAGTTTGTCGCCCTTTTCTCACCCTTCCCTGCGTGTTTTTGGACGCCGCCATCTTCACGTCTACGTCATCGATTCCCGGATGTTCGTCATGAGGTAGACATCCTGTTATTGGCCGGCTTTTTCACGCACTTCCGGCAAAGAGATGAGTCGTCTGCTCAGCGTCGGCTCGCCAGCTGATCTGCGAGCGGAGTGCCGGAGTGCTTGGACATTTTACGACAAACAAAACAAGTGTAAACAAATGCTTAACCGCTTGTATTAAATGACGGCCATAACACGACATCGATATTATCTTACGTGAGTATGCACCATAAAGAAAGCGTCGAAGCCCCGTGGCACTTTTTTCGTGCAATCGCATAGAACGCCCTGAGCCGAATGCCTGGGTTTGACGCATACATTTTATCCAACTTCAAAACAATCCAGAGATGCGTTTCAAACGAACACAACGTCACAACATGCGTTGCAAGTCTAAACCGCGATTTACAGACGATCGGTTGCTTCCTCCTGCCCGTCGTAAATTCGGCACTCACCTCTCACCCGGTTTGCGGGGACGAACAGCAAGTCACTTAACTCTGGTGCGCAAGCCGAGAAGGCTTTTAGCCAGGCACACTACAAACCCCATGCGAGGTTGAGTCGTAGGTCGCTCGAGAAAGGTAATCCAAACCATGGGAAGCGCTATCCACCCGCAGAAGTACCACGTCGCATTTAATCGCGAAACGAACGCGTCCACAACACAGGAGGCGACACACGCACGCACGCGCGTGCGCTAATGCATACAGCGCCATCTGTCGAATGGACTCCAGCCCATCTGGGAGTGAATGGGAACGAGATGGCGCACGACCTCGCGCGAGAAATGACACGCCGCACGAGGAGTGCAGACACCGCCTCGGAGAGATTTACTCCCCTCCTGACATATACAGAAATGACGCAACATCTACGCCTGGCCCGATGCACCCTTCCCCCACCGCACCGACACCTATCTATCAAGCTGGCACACCACTACCGTGCCTTGCAAACAAACACCTTTCCCCACCCAAAAAGAGTCTACCACTACTCCAAAGAAATTACGTCCCCTAGGTGCCCCTTCTGTGGAGCAGAGTGTACTCTCTTCCACATGGTTGGTGGATGCCCCTCCCACCCTCTCCCCAAGCCGAATCCTTACAACTCTCCCGAGCTCTGGAGGCGCGCCCTGTCCAGCTCATGCCTGTCCGATCAGCTTCGACTGGTGGAGCGGGCTGTAGCGGCTGGCAAGGCATATGGGGTCCTAACCTGAGGACTCCACCTCCTGAAGACGCCACGCAACCTTTTCCCTCAATAAAGATGTTTATCCTCCTCCTCCTCGAATGTTTTGCGAAATGACTCGCCGGCTGATCTGCTAGCGGAGTGCTTGGACATTTTACGACTATCCAAACAAGTGCAAACAAACGCTTAACACATGGGTGCAGCTTGTCAGAACACAGGTGCTCGCTGCTCGAGTGCGGCGCTGGTTTGCTCTGCACCTTCCCGTTCATCGCCACCGATAAAGCGATCCGATCCGGCGCGTTTTGTGTACGGGTTCTGTGTCGGTTTAAAATGTCTTTTTCACATGCCGCCGCTAGGAATTACCACCGCCGCAAAATAAGACCCGGCACCAGCGGGGCCATATCTGAGACGACTTTTTGGATAAACAGTGCACGGTGCATCAAAGGGAACGAGCACACGATTTTCCCCGTGCGGCTGTGAGTTCGCCGCCGATAGCACCTGCCGCAACGTACACCGCGAAAGGGCAAGGCCAGGCCGCACACATGTGGCCAGGTCTTTCGTTCGCTTTTCCAGCCTTGAGCGGAGTGCGGGATCGATGTCCATGGTGTCAATAAAGATGAAAAGGCCGAAAGAGCTTGCCCGTAGCAGACGGCAGTCTGAGGAGCGCAATAGCGGAAGTACGTCACCGCTGAGGAGCGCAGCATCATGGGAGGGAAGGCTCGCACGCCGACAGCAGCGAAAAAAAAGTTGAAAGGAGGAGGAAATACGGCGCGACGATAATGCACGGTTTTTTATTTACAATTTCTCAGCTAATTCTCATCACTTTAACACAATTTTTGCAGGAGGAAATTGCTAATACATTGCTTTATTTGGTTACATGTACATCCATGCATCGGCGGAAGGTATTCCAGGACCCCTTTAAGAAAAAATAACAAGGAAAACTGACTGTTTTAGTCATTACTGCACCAATTGAGGTCGAGCTTTACGAATTAGTGAATCGACAGCATTGGTACGCTTCGCCGTTACCAGGAGTAGCGTTTCGCTGTCCTAACCATGTCATAAGATGGCCACTGCCGTCTTTTTCTGTGATCATGCCATAAACTTGCAGCGGGGAAAGTGAAATGAACAGGTTGTGTTTCACTCATACAGTGTATCGGCCCGCATTAAATCTATCGGTTTTGTCGCTCTTTGGCAGATTTATTGGCTACATCTCATAGACAACTGCAAGTTCATATATATAATACGTTTTCTGCACAGTTTGCTGCTCCCATATGTTCTGAATAGTTGCTTTCCACGCATGAAATAACAGCAGTGAAGCTGCCAGTCTCATTGGATAACGATGATTGAGATGGACAGCGCACATGCGTTTGTCACAAACTCGGACAAATTGAGCAGCATCAGACAGCCTAAGAACAATTACAAATGAACAGAAACGAAACTTGAAAACAAAAGTACCAGTTGTTTCGTTACACTGCGAGTACATATGAGTATGCACGCGCGCATGCATATTGTCACGAAGCCAAAGACGAGGACGCAGTTGTCTTGAAAGAAAAACAAGTTTATTGGAGTGAACTTGTGCTCCCCTAACAACTCAAAGAATACACAGGCGGCAAAGCAGCTGTCAACGAAGTGATGTGCGCGGGCGGGTGTCAGCGAATCGTATGCCGCGGCGTCTGCTCTGCAACCAACTCTCGCCGATGACCTAGCTTCGTCGGATCAATTTTCGCACACCAAGACTGGCATTGATGTGATGAGCTCAATGCTGTGTTTCAAGCATGCTTCGAGGGGCTTCGTAAGCTACGGACAATCCGAAAGCAACGCATCATAAAACTTCAAGGCATGCAGCAGTCGCACTAGCTGCTGGGTTGGATAACTTACCGGTATGAGTTCCCACTTTTTTTTTTTTCCTGCCATCGCTTCTTCCTTCTCTTTTCGATGCCGGCGTCATGTACGAAGGGTAGTATAGGAAAACACTAGGCACAGCATCTTGCATCTTTTCGTGTCACTCCAAAAATCTTCCTGCCGAAAGTGCAGACTGCGCAGACCACTGAGTAATTGGACGATGAGTTGGGTTCCCAGTTCTTTCTAGCAATGTTCTTTACACATTGTGCTTTCAGGGCTTCGTTCACTGAGAACTCGTGGTAGGAGACATCCGGATCCTTCCACACGCTGCAGAATGGGATGCAAAAGCATCACATTCTTCGGTTTTAAATTTCACAAGAAAGCCATCGTCGGTTGATTAGTAGGCAGGTATTATTTACACGAATTTTGGAGGTAGGTATTCTCGCAGATAAGCCGTTCACTGGCAAAAAGCGGGAATGCTCAGTGCGTGGTTTGGCCGCGGATCGTCTGCTAACATGCGACCTAGCGGGAGAGGATCGGTGGGTGGTGCCACCATGCGAAATTCAGATGCAGTGGGCGAGGGAAGGTGGCCACGCTTTGTGGTGACGCCGCAGGCATTGAAATAATAAAGGGGGCAATGGTCTGCGTTGTTGTTGCGTTCGTGACCACTGCGCCGTTCCAATTCGTATTTCTTTAACGCAGTGTCTAGAGTGCCGTCCGACAGCACTCTAGCTGATCGTTTCAGGCATGGCTAGAGTGCCGTCCAACGACATTCGAATATTTAACACTAGGCTAGCACCAGCCGAAGAGTCTATCGTCGTAGTGTAGAGGATCCGTCGGTGGTTCTAGACCGGCTCTTGCCTCGGTTTTTTTTTTTTTTTCATTATTTATTTAAGTGTAGTTTTCATACCTTAGGTTAGTTTTGGTGTTTTAAATGATTTTTTTTTGTGCGTTAGGTTATTTTATGTTATGTTTAGGTTAGGTTGCCTAGCTTTACGTTATCTAGCGCGATGTACTGCCAAACGCGGCAATTTTGTTATAAAACGCTGGTGGACGTCGATATAGTGAAATGCTTATAATACCGTCGGACGGCACTCTAGACACTGCCTTTCTTTAAACGTCTGGGGCTCTAAAGCAAAACCCTGTTCTGTGGCAAAACGTAAGCAGGCCTCTCAAGCTTGGACGTTCCCTGTCTTCCCTATAGGCGGCGTAAAATCGACGCCCCACGTGACCAACCTAAAGCGCTGTTTTCGACCATCAAGCCCACCAGACGGCGCAGGCAAAATGTTACTTTTGGTATAGAATACAAAACATTCATTCCGTGACTCAAAAAGCCCACACAGTTCGCTTACAATGTGTTATTTAAAAATACTATTAACAAGTTCCGCATCAAACATCCGTTGAGCAAAAATGTACGCAACTTTTTACGAACAGCCGACTGGTGCACCACCTCGTTTCTGAATTCGCAACCACAAAGCCGCCAATTCAAATTGAAACCGCTGCAACGGCCGACCGTTTCAATGTGCGCGGAGCACCGGTTTCGTGACTGTTATTGCTGTTATGTGCTTTTGCGTCCATCAGTTGTTGAGAGGACTGGCAAAACACGGGAATTGAGTGCTTGTGGAATGACAAATGTGGGAAATTCCGCATCGGAAGGCAGCTGTCGAGGCCAGAATATTCGATTCTTCCAACAGAAGGTGAGTGTTATGCACTCCGCTAGAAAGACGGTGCAAAGGAAACCGTTGTCGCCGTCAATACTTCATTTGTGCCCTTCGTTCGAAATCTTAGCGCAAGTGAACGAGTTGTTATGGCAAAAAAAAAAAAAATGTTGTCACGAAAGCGACGTACAATTGCAGCGATCGAAATGAAATGATGTCCTGGCCTCTAAACTTGCGGATGTCAATAAACGATTTGTTCTCACTTGCTGCTCACTGTGGTCTGTGCCAGTCGAGGCCATCTGGTCACCTGGCGTAACATCACTTCCCCAAGTAGCACCAAAACATTAGAAGAACGTATTTTTTTTGTTTGGTGCTAACGTTAGAGCAATGTTCTTAATGTCATTTTTTTTTAATGTTTAAATAATGTTATCAAAAACGTTGCAGTAATGTTTTGTCAAACATTATGTAAACGTCCACAAAACATTTTTACAACTTATTATTAATGTTAGTGTTACATTTCCCTAACGTTGCAGCGAACAAGCTAATAACGTTCAAAAAACGTTTAAAAACAATGTAAAACGTTACATCACATTTCGCCAAACGTTATGCGAACAGTAAGAAAGCATTTCTACAACATATAAATACTTTTGGAGTTACGTTTACCTAACGTTGCAGAAGCACCCTACAGAAACATTTTAAGAACAACTAAAAAACGTTACAGTAACGTTTCGTCAAACATTATTAGAACTGTGAGGAAGCATTTCGACAACATAGTAATTATGTTGGATTTACATTTACTTAACGTTGTAGAAAACACGCTTGAAACAATCTTTTAACGTTGCAAAACCTTTTCAGAATGTGGACCAGGAACGTTACAGTGACGTTTTGCCAAACGTGTGGAATGTGTATCGTGGAGCATTGTTTCTGTTATCCACGTTTGCCGGTTACGATATATTTTAAAGCATTTTCAAAATAACAAGGAAAAGTGAAATTTCAAATGAAATTTTATTTTATTTTTGCATGGTTACAACATTTTTTTTTATTTACATTTCATTGCTGCTGCTGTGCAGGAGAGGAGGCTCCATCCAGGGGCTCGCTGCGTCTGTGTGGAAAAAGCAAACAATTCCTACTTCAGTACGCTGCGGCAGTAGGCGGTTTTTGCGCGAAAAAGTAGTCGCCGCCTAAGGATTTGTTTAGTTAATGAGCGCACACACGCACACACACGCACATGCACACACGCACGCACTAAAAGGAGAATAACTGAACAAGCAGCTACGCAGCAACTCGTGCTAACCATATGACCAGAAGAAAGCAAGCGCACAAAATTTTGGGTCACCTGACTCCCAACTTGAATCTCCCGAGTCAGTAACCTATACAGGTTAGTGACTGTCCGTCAAAGTCGCTCGCTAGCGGAGTGTTGTGTCTTCTGCATGGTTCAAGTATTTTTATTAGGCAGAGATTAGGATGAAAATCATTTAAATATAAATGCACAATTAAATTTTGAGAATATTAGTTTATTGCTTACCTTGTGGGTTCCTGTAAGCCCAATATTCGCAAAGTGGATCCAGTCACCAATGATGTGGCCCGCTATCGACTGTGACCTGCGTCACACCAGCAGCAGCTGGAAAGCATAGGGCGCGACTAGTTATGGGCTGCATAGCAGATCATAAATTGAACTACTAAAACAAATCAAAATACGCTCTCAGAAATTTTCTACACTCACCAAATACTACTCGGGAACGGATACTAACCTCTCGGACCTTTTTCTTCTTTTCTTCCTGTCCAACTGTATATAGATGACCGCTACCTCAATCGAAACAACCCATCTGAAAATTCGCTTGGTTGTAGAAGCGACGTTTACTCCTCCAGTCCGGCAGATCTTTCACCTAAAAAAGAACACAAAGTGCTACAGGGGTATTACAGATGGTTCACACAAAAGAAACACCCATTAAACACGAATGTGTATAATGGTCCAAGTTTACTTACGTAATAAAGGGAACCAAAGTGGGAACTCATAAACGAACAACTTCGATCCTAGTCTTTCTCAGCACTGAAAAGAGTTGTGTGACATGTTTAATACATGCTTGGAACAGGCTAGGGGAAGAAAGGAGGAAGAATTTGAGCATTTTACAACAACCCGGGCATTCTTCTTTTTTTTTTTTTTTTTTGCACGAATGCAGGAAGGTTCTGTTTTTCAGTCAAAGCCATGCGTATCATTGCAGCCACTAAATTTGTTAGCGTTCACTTTAACCATGGTTTTTGTTTTTTCACGCTCGGCGTTGTTACCTCGTCATATGAAACGCACCCTGTTATTCATCACTGCTGAGCATTTACAGGATTTTTCAAAAGTTGGGAAGAGCGCCTGGAACCACGGCTGTAAAAGCCTTTGATTCAAGCTGTTCGAAACCGCACCACGGATGAACAGTACTAGAACTAGCCTTTTAGCTCGAAGCATGTCGGTTTTATTTCGGCGAACGACGGCTGTGCATGATCAATGCGGCCCCAATGAAAGCGTTTTGGTTCCAAACTTCTGATAAAGTACGCGCAGTAGGCAAAATTCTGTATCCAGAGTGACCTCTTTTGGGCGTAACGGTTCCCTTTAGAGGGAGTGGGTGATCGCTAGCATGACCAAGTACCTTTCACACCTCTTAACCCCAATTCCCCCCTTCGGATCTTTATCGGCTTAGTTGAAAGTGGCCCCTGCCCTGGTCATTCCAGCTCCTGTTGTGCTGTGCGTTATCGATTGAATTCGCTTTTCCATTTTGATTCGCTAAACCCGCTAGCCATTTACACAATTGAGCAATATTTACTTACCAGTTTCTATGGTCTCGGGATTGGCACTCATCGTCGATGAACTCCGCGGCTTTCCCGGTTTGAGGGTATCTTGAAAACCATAGCCTGCAATGAAAGTGACTTCGACTCTTTACCAGCTGCTATTTACCAGCCTTTTGGGGTGCATTTCTCACAACTCAAGAACGCGCTATGCTGCTTTAATGCATTTCAAAAATGTAAGTCGCAAACGAACGCATGTACTCGAACAGCGCACTTTTTCCCACCCTCTGTGACACCTTCAGCCCTCAAAGTGGCCCTTTCTAACAAAGTTGGCTATATAGTCACGCAGGTTGTCTGGTTGCTTACTCGCCAGCGAAGAAAGCTACGACAAAAGGCTCAGGTTTGCAGCTTTTAACAATATATCCCAGAAGTCTGACGAACTTTTTGCGATAGGTACACCGTCATACCGTCTAAGTTAACCAGCGGCAAAATAGGCTACCAAGGGGTGCATTCTGACCTGTTCGTTTGCATTTGTATCGACTACATTCCGAAGTAGCTGCACTGGCTGCACCCCCCCCCCCTTTTTTTTTTTCACGTTAAGGAACCCCGGCGTTCCCAACATAATTATCGCATCGCCAGGCAATTAGGGGCAAACGTAATGCTTTTTTTTTTTCAAAATTTCGCACAGCGAACTAACGTGACACGCACATTATTTTGTTTCGCGTGCCCAAGCCGCTACCTCACTTGCCCGGCTGAAGTGAAGATCATTCGAGTGTGGGCGAGGTTAGTTATCCGAATTCACTTTGCTTTGCACAAAGCGCGCAAAAATCGTTTCCATGCAACGAACAAAAATCGTTTCCATGCAACGTACCCGTAACATCGATTCTTCCATCAATACTGCCTACTATATAGTTCACGAAACATATAAGGCCCGTTCCCACTTGCGACGATGAGACGCGATTTCGGAAAATTTTGCCGCCCGGCGATCCGTTTTGTCGTTCGGTCTCGGCCAATTTGTCGCCGCGACAGAAATCGCGTTGTTCGTCGCAAGTGTGCACGGGGCCTCGTGCGCTCGTTTGGAGGCGCCACTGAATTGGAACCGGTGGCGCCCCCTCCGGCGCCGCGCCGCATTTTTTGCTTGTCCGCCGTTCCGTGCAACGCAGCTCCGCAAGGCTTTCTCTATGGCTCGGCCGCGTCCGCGCGAGGCCAGCATGACGGCGCCAAGCGGATCGTGCGCGCTGTATTGCGGTTTTAGTAAAATACAGAGCCCTGAGAAGTATTTCAAGGGAAGTTGCTTCAGGCGCGGCATCAAGCTTTACGCGAGCAACCACGTGTACGGCGTAAAAGAAGAAATCCTCAGCGAGACGGCGCCGTCTGAAATCGTGGCCAGGTGCATTCCGCAGATGAAGAGCACTTGCGACTACGACGTGCGGCTGGAGGTGAGTGAATTGTATTTGAGATACCCTTATGTGCTTATTTCACGTACATGCCCTAGTAGCACAGAATGTTGCCCGAACATTTCCACAACGTTTCCCCTTAACGTTGCCAAAACGTGGCTAATGTCCGCTTTTTTTAACGTTAGTGCAATGTTTCCCAGAAACATTGCGTCAACATGATATTAGCATTGCTCCAACATGGGGGCAACGTTTTAAGGGTGTTGTTTTAATGTTTGGATAACGTTGTTTCTGACGTTCGTCAACGTTGCTACACTCTTGGAGCAACCTTCCAGCCACGTGCGGGACACATTTGAACAACGTTATGAGACGTTTTCTGATGACATTGCAGCAACTTTTCAGCTACATTTTCGCAACGTGCATACCACATTTAAGCATATCCCTGTACCATTCGGACGTTGTGATAACATTGCTACAATCTTGCAGCAACTTTATATCCACACTTTTAACATGAAGTTAGCATACAAAGAACGTTGCTGCAACGTTCAAGCAATGTTTTTATGAAGTTGCAATAACATTCCTACAATTTTGCGGTAACTTTCCAGCTATATTTTTCCAACGTGCGGGTAACATTTAGAAAACGTCGCTATCATGTTCAAGCGATGCTTCCTACAACGTTACCGCGACTTTACAGATACGTTTTTTCCCCACGAGGACCGCATCCGCGCACTGTTGATATGACGTTCAAGCAATGTTTCTCTTACGAAGCGATGATATTGCAGCAATGTACAGGTAACTTACAGTTACATGTATCTAATATACATGCAACAATAACTAGATGAAAATATTATAGGTTAACTTTTTCCTAGACAGACGATTGTTGACTGCATGATAAGCGAGCACTTCACACCTCGTCCTCATAAACTCCTAAAAGGTATAAACTGGCATTTTAGACTACATGTTCATACATTTGATCCCTACACTAACCAACACACACAATTAAGGCAGTCCGGCAAAATAACAAACTAAGAAATGGCGGAATTTTAAAGCAAGGAACATGCCAGCTAGCGTAAATAACAACACTGACACTCTTTAAGATGAAAGAACATGTGCGTTTTATTTTACCATTAACAATCGATCCGAATACGTATTGTGTTAAAGGGACACTGAAGTGATATGTAAACATTGCGGGATTACTAGCGCAAATTGTAGTCCGGAGTCCCCAGGCCATGTTTCGACCACTCTAGGCGCGTTTACGCGATTTTATTTAGTAGAAAAACTAATTCGAAAACGCTGTCCTCCTCTCTTTACGCTCGCCCATTTTCTGTGGCGTTTTCGTGTGACGTCAGGAGGGGATGAGCTGGCAATTGGCTGCGCCACGGCTGCGCTACTACACGGCTCCCCGGCCGACAGAGTCAGTCGGCCCAGCGTTTCGTCCGCCGGCCGCCGGCGGGTCGTCGCAATCAAGGAGGTTAAAAAAAATTGCTTGGTCGCAATTCGTTCGCTTAGTTGAAACGAAGCCAGGACACGTTTGTGAATGGAAGAATGTGCCTTTCTTTACTTGGTTTGTTTGTACACTGTATCTAGCTCCAAGTCAAGGTCGCTTCACACAAGCGCTGCACATGCGACGCTTCGCTGACTGGTACGCCAGTAGGAAAATATAAGGCCTCTTGAAGGCGGGAGAAGAGTCAGCGAAGTCAATATAGGTACTAAGCAAATAAAATCAACTGATATTTTTACCGTACAGCGTAAAACTAGGGCGCGGGAAGCATTTTTTTGCGCTGGGCGAACAAGCACAGCGGTCAGCAGCACGACTACGCATCTGCGAACGCTTTTCCGTCTACGAAATGCAATTGGTAGACGTGAGCTACTGTGGAAACTCGGGCGACGCTTACTGCACGATCGCAGTACAACAAATAGTCGCCTAAGCGGCTTGAAATGCCAAAACTAAATAAAAGTGTAAACCGGTTGTACAATATATACCCTATATTAGCGAGGCATTCCCGTCCCGCTCCGTGGCCTAGCAGTCTGGGGCGCTAGGAATTCACCCCAAATGTTTTGCGAGGCACGAGTTCGAATCCCCGCGTGTACGTGCTTTTTTTTTTGTAAGTTCACTTTTTTGTTTTCCGCCTATGTTTTCTATATTGAGTTCACCTTTTTTGGGGCCGCAACGTTCATGGCTACACGAACTAGTTCACAAAACGCGCGCAGGCTGGCACTGGCGCGCTAGCGACTTCTCGTTGGCGTGCTGTTGCCATAAGCACCGACTGCTTGCAGGCAGTGGGCACAGGCCAGAATGAACAGACCCTTGGCCTGGTGCGAACACGCTTTTTACGATACAGGCATGAGGGAGGCAAGCTCCAAATATGGGGGAAAAACGCATGACATTTGCGCGTCTGCGGGTACGCGGAGGGCGTTCATGCACTGCGTAGGTCTCGGCTAGTGAATGCTACGACTACAAGCCGTCCTGGGAGGCTTATCTTGTGCATTTTGCAGCCGACAACATGGCAGAAGCGCGGTACGATGATTACTGAGATATTGAGAATGCCCATCCAACAAAGCCATTGGTTATGTTTTACAGAACCGAAACCGAAACCGAAACTTGTGTGATTGCTAACCTTGGGCATCGTCCAATCACGGCGCCCCTCCTCTCAACGTCACAGCCTTAGTTGGTGCGGCCGCCGCAAACCGCGCATGGTAGTTTTTCTTCTTTCGCGCTTTGTAAAATAATTACCGATTTGTCAACCGTATAAACGATGAAAAGTGTGCTAATTTGAGCCAGTCTACGCAGTGCAAGCAAAAACGGGAGCTTGACAAATTCACTTCAGTGTCCCTTTAAAGCAATTGCAATTTCGCAAGTACGCTGTTTCAGCCGTTGTCTTCGTTTTTCTCCTCCTGGGCTTGCTTGTTCTTCTGCCTTGACAAGTCAGTTTGATGACATACTTGACGGCCATGAACCCAGTAACATGGGGTTGTTACTGCCACGCTTCTGCGAAATGAAAAAAAGCTGTAGTTTAGGAGAAGTTGCAAAGTTGTTACAGCATAGACAATGTCTCACCTCTCAGAACACCAGGACTTTTGGCATACAATATGGCCTCATCAATTTTCTTGTACTGGCACTTCAAATGAGGTTTGACTGCCATTCCTGGAAAACAAACAAAATGGCATTGCTCTAACACACAGGGTGCTCAGAAGCTCACCTGCAGTTTGGATGACGCTTGCTGCCAGATGAGCTTATTCGTGTGTCAATGTTGTGGTGCTGGTAAATCATAAGGTATTTCTGAAACAAAACAGAGTGTATAGAAGTGGTTCAGAAAACTGAAGTGAAGCAAATTTTAGCTAATAGAGAAAACCTTACCTTTAGGAAGGAATATTATAGCAAAACAGGCCTCTTCACTTTTCACTTTGTCTTGCTTGTTTAACTTTTTCTAATGCCCGTGCCAACTTTATGACGCACATCGCTTGAGTTGGTTTCTCAAGCATCCCTGGAAAACAGAAAAGGACAAAATACCGAATTATATAAAATACCTTACAGCTTTCTTTCCAGGCCATTGAGTAATTAAGTGAAAAGTCTTCGATCAAACAGCTTGCCAGAGAATTTTCAATTAACAAGAGAAGCCGACCACCTGACGACGTGGTACGTCGGCAATCATTGAAAGAGGACGATAATTACCTCAATGGCCATAAACATAAAAACGCAACGAACAAAAATTAGTAAACAGGCAAATGTAAAGAAGGGAAACATTACATGTACAACTAGATAAAATTACAACCGTGTATTTTCTTGGTTGCCTAATTTTACCTTTTGCTCTCGAAAAATGTGCTAAAAACTGGCTTGAGCTGTTTTATTTTCTTATTTTTATTTATTTTTGATCATTTTATTTATTTATTTTTATTTGTCATTTATTTTTTTTATAGTTATAAGCATCCGACGTAGACCAGCCTTTCACATGGAAAATATGTGAATACTACAAAGACGTCAGGCGTTGTTTTACATCGTAGGATGGTTCGCATAAGCAGCTGATAACATATGGTTTAAAGGGAAGGTGAAGCGGTTTTAGAATTAAAAGAAAAGTTGACTAGCAGCAAGTACACATTGAATAGTTCATGTGTACGAAATATTTTCGCAATACATGCAATAGAAGCGGCGCAATGAGCAAACAAAAGTGGCCCGATGCCCCGCCCCCATCTCGCCGCGCGATGCCGGAAGACCGAAGAGCGCGGGCGAAAACCGGCTGAAAAACGTCATACCTGGACTTCCGGCCGGATCGGCCGCCTCGTCCATGCGCTTTTCGCCGTGTTTCCTTGTGAATGATACTTGTTGTTGTTGTGGTTGATAGCACTCATTTGTACAATTTTCGTGTTCAAAAAGTATGCACGAACGCCAAACGAGGCATACGTTATCATGCCGTATTCCTAAGCAGAATAATGCCACGCCGGGATGTTTGATAACATACGGAAGCGACAGCCGAGGTGGCTGTGCTTGATGACAGAGAATATACAACACTACGTTAAATACTTTGTAAACCGCTCCAATGCGTTTTTTTTTTTTTTTTGATGCGACGGACGTGAATGTTCACATTAGATTCTAGATTTAGGAAGGATGGGGAATACTGCTGTACTTTGGCCGGGGATGTTTTGTTTCATTCCATAAACCAAGTCACATTTGTTCAGGAAATACTTGTTTCGTTAAACGCGTCGGTTTTCTTTTCCTATGGGCTCAGGACAGTGTTCAAAAAAACAATTTTTTGGCGAAACTAAAACAAGGGGCCAATCCTGATAGAAGTTCTCTCACGGCTAAGAGGTAAACAGTATTCCTACAAAGTAAAAGAACCAAGGCAACCAGATTACTTATTTTGCAAGTATACATGTCACGATAAGGTGATGTTTGTCTGAAATTAAAAAAAAAAACACCACTCCGAACCACCACCGTGCCATAATTTGTGTTGACTGCGGGGGCCCAATTTTTTGCCCAAGATTCCGTGTGGCTGCATATTATAACCTGGCAAGCACTTGTTGTCACTGAACCTCAAGTGTGCTCCAGTGATAGTTGGTGATATATGTAATGATGATACTAAAAAAATTAGGAGCGAAGAGTAAATATACGGCCTCTGTCCGACTAGCGCGGTAAATGCTTAACTCTAGAAATGCTGAAACAGGTTAACGATTCATTATCACAAACGTTTGGTGATTGTTACCTAAAGTAACGTAACTACAACGTAACTGCTTTGTCCGACTGGTCTGTTAATTGTAACAAGGTGGCCGTAATATTGTAGCAGAATGCGCAACGCACAAGCGAAAATCAAGCCCTACTACAGCCAATAATGCTCAGCAGGCACTATTATGCTGCAGTGTTTTCAGAATAAATGCATGTGAAGCAGTAAGACGCCACTCATCGAAGTGCAGCTAGCGGAGGCGCCGTAGCGCCGCTGCCGAAATAGCGCGCGCGTGTGGGTCTGTGTACGGGGATGAGTAACGGGGCTGGGGTGGGCGACAACGAACAAAGGAAATGCGGAAGCAGAGTCTGCTTGTTGGTTTATGCGTGTACCGGCAAGATGTGTCTCGCATATAGGTTTACAGCGCATGAACGCTATTTTTTTGTGCAGTGCACGTACGTGCTTTTCGCTGGTAGATTGTTTATAAAACGCCCATTAATCTTCGGCATAAATGGTTTTGCGTATAATAAGAAACAGTTCAGGCAGTACCTAATATTAACATAAGGTATAAAATCCCCCTTTGCTGGTTGCCTAATTCAAAAATAATTTGATGGAACCCACTAGTCGACTTCACAGTCACTGCTTTGGGGTTCTCTGTCGTGTAAAGCAAATTTAAGCTCCAAGATAATTGAACCAACAGCACGGGAAATTATAAAACAAACTTCCAGTCATGTGCGAAAATTAAACTGCAAGCGAAATTGCCGCAAAGGCAACCGTGCGATCGTTCGCAATGCTTCCGACAACCCGCGCGGCCGAAGGGTGTCCTCCTTTGACGTCATGACGGGCGCAACCAATCAGGGGCGTCAAAAGACGAAAAGCGCGCGTCTTTCAAACGGGGCCGCGCTTTTTGCAAGATAAATGCCACTTGGACTCATGTACGATAAATTTCAATGTGATATTCGGAATCAGCGCGCAAGAAACTATATAACTGTTAATCTAACTCAAATTTTTTGGAAAGCGCTTCAGCTTCCCTTTAACTGCAACGCTAAATTGTGTTCCGTTTCAGCATGCCGCCGAAACTCGCGTGAAATTAAACATAACAAAGTTATATTTATTAGTTGTATTTTTCGCGTTCGTGAGCAGCTGCGGCGAGAAGTAAATTAAAAGCCAATCGTACATATCAAGGTTCTTGCAGAACATATATACATTCGATTTCAGCATCATAACAAAAAATCTACTACTGAGCGCCCACCTGATTTCTCATTATACTCTTTCCATAAAATTTAAGTGAATACGTGTTCCCCTTTTACAACCGTACGCATTCACAAAAGCAAGGATATGCTTAGAAGTTAGAAACGGGAGGGCAATCTTGTTCCCGCTCTTTTACGAAGTAAACTGCATTCGAAAGAACGAGGTGAGCTCAGAAAATCGAGCGCTTACCTTCACTGGTCGGTTGCTATGAACTTTCCGGCCCGCAAATATTCGCCGTAACATGCGGCCACACAACAATATTTCGTATGACATGGTTCCTTCTCCATTCCGTTTGATTGTCACTATGGCTGCTCCTTTCTGAAAAAAGCGCGCGCATTTCGTCTACTCTTCCCAACCCACCGCCGGCTGCCAGTCGCAAAGGAGCATGAGGGGAGGACCCCTCTGCGAGGGGCGCGCACGTGTGCGCGTATGAGAGGAGGGTAGGACGCTGGCCAAGGACGAAAGCCTTTTCTTTCGGTCTTTTTTTTTTTCGGCCATCCCCCACTTCGCGCTCGGCTGCTGAAACTTACTTCGCGACACACAGAAGGGACGGGACGGGACGGAGCGTCGACGAAAACAAAAAATAAGGCATGCAGGAAGAAAGGAATGCGCGAAACAGCGTGCCTGATTCCCAGCTGAAGTCTCGGAAAAAGGCGGGGTTCCGAGAACGCCTGGCGCCCTGCTGTATTTCGTTTCGCGCCAAGCAGAACGCGACAAGTGTTCGATGCATTGGAACCTCTTACGAATAAAAATTACACCAGGAAAAATCTGAAGATAGTGTGTGCAATGCTATTGGAAGGGAACAAGAGCAAAAATTTTCAGGTTACTTGGAAGGTTCGTTTGTATAATGAGAAAAGATCCTTGAAATAGGCCAATGAGCTTTCGTACAGGCAGTATCTCCTGGAAAATGGGTGTCACACCAGGGTTAGGTCTTTGTTTTGTTTTATTGTTTCATATATGTTACAATATCATGGTGCTCTGACTTTGGCGCTCGAGGTAGGTGAAATGTCTATGGGGAAGTTGAAATATAAAATAGCCCACTTCATGTTGTCTATTTCAAACAAAGGTGCAAGGTGTGGACTAGTTGGAACGTTCGCTGATCAGAGGGGCTATAACAGTGACTAAATGTCACAAGAAGGGGGCAATTTAAAGTACATGAACTTTGGGCTTTAATCTATTTCATAAATCAACCGTAATTACTGCGGCAATGTATATATGAAGGGAAAACACACGATTGTAATTAGCTGGCGACATGTATACGGCTCGCACACCCATATGATGCACAGAAATTTATATAGCTTGCATATAAAATTTCTCCAGTAAATTAATTTTTTCGAGCAATTATGAGGATCCAGCAACAAGGCAATGTTTGAGCCTTCTATCTAGATTATTTTTGTTTGAGGATATACAGGCGGCAACATAAAACAACCCGGCCATGCATGCTTTAAAGGGGCCATAAATAGGCTTCCGAAGGTCGCCATTGTAATCGCGCAATCGCTAGAATACCCATTCACGGCAACATTTACCAAATATTACACCTATTACACCTAACGAATAAAAACATGAAGCAAAAATTTGGTGTCAGTACTCCTTTAAGAGAGAAAGTTAACAGTGCGAGTCGCTTGTGAAAACTTAGCAAAATGGAACTGGAAATTTTCCTTGTCGATGCACGATTACCTTTTTATAATGCAACCGTTTACTACCAAAGGAAGGCGCGCAATGTTTTAACAATAGGAAAGGAAAGTTGGGAAGTCATTTCTGGATGCTGTTTTCAGGCAGTTATGAAAGAAATGTGCGCGAACTTCTTAAAGATACGGCCAACACGTCGAATGAAAAACACGGCGTATTCCCGATCACTTTGTCTTTCCATATGGTGCACGTTTCCCAAAAGAACACATCTCCATTGTAAAGAGGCCGCGTTAAATTTCGGTATGATGTCATGGTGAAGTGAGCGGCTATGGAACGTAAAGGAAGCCAAGTCGGAGTAGATACCATTTGACGATGGCATAAAAAGCTATTTTCTTGTTGAAATTCCAGTTTGTTTATTTATTCAGCAAATAATGATTGCAAAATAACACACGGCAATGAAACCCAAGTTCTCATTCGTGCCTCACGACGTCGAAATGCTGCGCCGTCCGTTTCACGCGCGCGTTGGGTTAATTAGCAGGCGCTGTGCATTTGGTCAGTTTCCTGGATATATGCGGCATGCACATGGACAAAAACGCACCCGAGTGGCATTTGTAAAAGACTCACGAAAACAGCCCGATAGTTGGCCATACGTGACAACGCACAGTTGAGGGTGAAAGCTGCGCGGCTTTATCGGTGCTCATCAGCTGTGTTTTGCTCTTTAAGTTTAATGATGTGTTAAAATCGCCCTAAAATATCTGATTTGACTGATTATGAGGTTTCATGCGCCGACGCTACACAGGCGATGAGGCGCACCGTAGTAGAGGGCTCCGGATTAATTTTGACTACCTGGGGATCTAATTAACGTGCACCGAAATCCCGAACACACGGGCATTTCCGCTTCTCGCCTCCACACACACACACACACACACAAAAAAGCGGCTGCCGCGGCCTGCAATCGAGCCCGCGTCCTCGGGCTCAATCCTTGGACTCAGCGCTAGCACAACAGCCACTGTGGTGGGTTTCTAGAATAACTAAATCACACTATAAGATGAGACAATCAGTATACCAATTGCATGAGCGACACGGCCTGCAGGGGCTGGTGCGAACCGTTGAGCGCACGGATGTTCCAATAAGAGCGCATTCGCAAAATGGAAAAGTTGGTTTCGTACATCAGTGAAATTCTGCTTAAAACACGTCATTATTTGGGTGTCATTTACACGGATCTAAGTTGATTTACGCTGCAGGTATTGATTTTTCAGAGCGTGACTGTCGTACCTATATAATTTGATTGGCTTTTTACTAGGTGTGGCACAGCGACGTTTCATTGCACACGTTCACAAATTTCGCGGGGACTGGACTTCACGGAAACGCGTCCATAGCCAACAAAAGCGGCCGCTTAGAGTTATTGTAAGTCCAATCTGTCCTCAAGAAACTCATGTGTCAGATGCACGCCGCCAAGAAATTTTTGCGTGTATACGTCGTATGCGTATATACCTTTAGGAAAAGTGAATGAAAAAAAAAAAAACGGGTATAGAAATAAGGTGCTTCGTTGTTGAGTCATATCTTCAAATTATTGTGGGCACCTCACCGTAAAAAAGTAAAAATTTGTTCATCAACTCCATAAGAAAAGTGCGACTAGCATGACGAGTATAGAAAAGTCATGATTGCTTTTGAAAGTGACTGTTTTTGAGCGATATTACGAAGGCTGAAGTTCAAATGGGGCATATAAATGGAGCAGGGATAAGCAACAAGTAGGGGGCGAGGGGGAACACAAACTTCTTGTTATTGCATGTTTACTGATGAAAACAAATAACGCGCTGCAAAGATTGGCTTAAACTGAGCTTGCTATTCCGTAAAACTAAGAGGAAACATGTAGAATACAGATACAGTAATCCCTCGTTATAGCGAAGTCAGCAAGACGGCGAAAAATTTCGTTATAAGCGGTATATTGATATAAGCAACCACTCGAGAAAAGCTAAACCAGTTTAGCTTATTATACGCAACAGCTGCGAGGAATCAAACCATAATGTATTCACTGAAGCAAAACGTTATTCAGAGTAAGCTGTGGTGGCTGTTTCATGTTCTTGCCGGGCGAGAGCAACCCCTGCTACAATTTGACCATTTGGCCAAGCAATGCAGGAGGCTATGGTCGCCGCCCACAAAAATTGGCAGCAGCAGTGCCCTTTTATAGGGGGGCGTGCGGGCGTCACGAAACGCTATACGAGAGTTTTGCGCTGAAAAGCGCCGCAGATGCCGTGGCTCGAGACGGAGGTTGTTTGTTGAGCTCAAAAAATAAATAAATAGTAATAATAAAAAGATTAACCGCTCATTGGGCGTACAAAGCACAATCATGAAAACTGATCGGTTTCGCATTAGGGGCATTGCATGATCACTGGGAATTGTTTTCCCGAGTTGTGCAGCCGTGAAGTTTGCAACACAAGAGTTCTTCGGCGCCTCGTTGTCGGCGACACTGCCAATTCTACGGTTCGATTGCCAGTGTTCGCGCACCGTCGTGTCCACGCCCTTGACCAATGTGTTGCGACGAAGTTCAATGACCCTACCACGCATTTGGACCGTTTTCCCAAAATGGGGATCACCCGAATCGAGCATGACCGGCTCGAGAAAACCGCCGGCGAAGTACCAGCTTGTGTTGACCTGCCATGTTGACAGCCTGACTCGCCACTGGGTCACCGCGGCACGGCGACGCCTCCGCTCGCGACTTAATTCGCTCTAAGCGGGTCAAGCTCTTCTGGCGCTTCGAGTAATGCGGCCTAAAATGCATCCGTTTGGGTTGGGACCAGAATAAATTTCGAATGAAGCGATATTTCGAATAAAGCGATTTCGTTATAACGACTGACTACTGTATTTATATTTATTGGACGTAGTTTTTCGATTATTATAATAATTACGCCTGCGTGACTAATAATAGAAGTTCGATTTCTTACACGTGGAGGAAATCGCCGCGGGCCCATGTGCAACACAAAGAAATGCCACTGCCAACACGATCATTGCGGGGTAATTTGCGGATGACGCGAGCTCACGCACGACACTGATAACTTAGTGAGGCTAGAAAGTATTGGCTATGATCGGGAATCTGCCTGCCTGACCTGTTAAAATTCTGTTCTCCAACGTAAACGAAGCCTGTTTGTGTATTTTTTTAGCTTTACAAAATGATACAGCAATAAATGAGTGTTTTTGTAAGTTTTTCCTGAACAAAAAAATATTTTGTTCGCGCTCAACCTTCAATCGAAGGTGCCATATTTGTGGTATATTTTCATTAACACCAAGAACGGCGATGAGATTTACCCGCTTACTAAAAAAATGAAATAAAAACGAATTTCATTCATGGAACAGCCGGCGGCCATCTTGAAAAAAATGACCGTCTTAGAACGGTGCAGCACCTGGCTATGTAACGCACGATGCGCGGAATGGCGGTATTATTTTATTCGAGGCTGCATCCACTCTAAGATAATATTGTGTGATCATCCAACAAATTAGGGACTAAAATAAACGGATCTGCCGCCGAGTTTGGCTACGCCATCCGTCGGACCGGCACCACGCGTTTCTTTCGTTTTGAGAAACGTTCAAACGTTCACGGTTCCTTTAAGATTTCATGGGGGAATCTACACGCCCAGCGTGACATTTCTCCACATGCATTTCTGCAGTTTTTCGAGAGCTGTGTTTCTAAATGATCACACATCGATGTAGGGTTTTTGCGGTCTGCCTCTGAACCCAGCAAACCACGAAAGTCCATAGGATATCCACAAATGGTCACAATATCCAATGTCATTTCAGGACATTCATGTGATGTCCATACAATATGTTTCACCCAAGATCATCTGCTTGTGGACATCCATGCGATATCACTGCAAGTGTGTTATAACATCATTACGCGATATCACTAGGACGTCCACAAATTTACATTTTTCCTTGCACTGAGAATTCGCATTCATAGCGCGGTGTACATATAGGGCCCCAGCCACACAAAGTGTGTCTTAGTTGAAATCTCCCCTCATCCCCGTCTTTCCAGCTCCAAAATATTTTCTGGCCTGTTTGTAACTCATATTTTAAATGAAGAGCGGGTAGTTATTTGATTTGGAATTTGAGCGAAATCTGGTTTGCCTTTATGTTTGATTCGCGAATTGGATTCTATATTTTAGGCTGCTTGATTTATGTGGATGAAGAACAAGTGGGACTGTTGATTTTCTCATTCAGTTGTAGGTGAGCACTGGTACGGAGGCTGCAGTACGGAGCCAGTTACGGAGCCTGCTGAGTAGGCAGGATTCTTGTCACCCAAATTTGATGCTTGGGATGCGAGCGGGTGCATTGCATGATGCAACCCACGCGTATGGGTATTGCTTGTTTGGTTCTTGCGCGATGGAGTGGCGGGCCTTGTCCAGTCTTGTAACGTCGGGGGAGATGAGGGTGACGGCCGAGTAATTTTGCAACGTTTTACTGCATCGTGAATAGCCTCGTGGCGTAAGCGGTCGAAGGCTTTGCGAATGTTCAAAAGGACGACAAAGGCCACGGTTTTTGGTAGCCTTCGCGTTTTCTAGTGCAGAGACAAGGTCGGCAATTGAATCCAATGGCACTGCGCTGGCGAGGAAAACCTGTCTGCGGCCCAGGGTTCAAGTTGCAGATTCGTGCATACTTGTAATTCGAGGCGTGCGAGCGCCATGGATTCGAGAATTTTGGAGGCAACGCTCGTGAATGAAATAGGACGAAAAGAGGAGAAAAGTTTGGGAGATTTGTTCTTTTTTAGGATGGGAGGGACAAGTAGGAGGCCAAATTGAGCAGGGAGGGTGCCGGAAGACAAGTGGAAGTTGCAAAGTCAAGAAGGCGCGAGTGCTGCCTCGATATCTCGGCTACGGGCGCACTTTTCCTTTTTGCATTTTGAATGACCCGCACGAGCTCGGCCGCCATGAAAGGAGCTTCAAAAGCCGTGCTCAGGGCGAAGGAGGGAGCCGGCGCGGGGGCGTCAGATTCTTCGTTTTGGGCTGCGGCAGGGTTTGCGCGAGAAGAGAAAGCTCGGCCACGTTTTTTTTCCCTTGCGATGGAGCGGGCGAGGAGGGGGGGGGGGGGGGGGGGGGGAGGTTGTATGTTGGTCGGGGCAAGTCGGGGTCGCGGAGATGGCGCGAAGCAAGTGCCGTGCAAGGAGGAAAGAATACTTTTCTTTCCTGCATGGGTGAGGCCCTCGTCCTGCAGTAGACAGGCTGACGATGGGGATTTCATTTATGTGCGTGCGTGTGCGTGTAAGTGCCGTATTATATGCAGCTAAAGTACAGTAATTAAAGTACACGAGGCGATGGTACAGTGAACCAACATTTTCTAAACCAACCTAATCTAAAAACGTTGCAGTGTACTGTGGCTAAGACGTCCATTGGGCATAACCATTTGAACTTTTATAGGCGACGTAATTTCTCCAAAACATGGGTTAGTGTGGTGTTTCACATAATAAATAAATGGAAAGCTGCTATACATTCAACATTCCTCAATATTGCGACAACCTAGATAAACATGTACACAGACAATGTTAATTTGAAGGTTTTTCGTGAGCATTGCTAAATATGTAGAAACTGTACGTACGCGTTGATCACTTTTAACCACACTCCCGAAATTAACGTATCCTGTAACTATATCGCAAACATTCAAGTGTGCTGTACGGGATCATTTGAATTTTTAGGCAGCTTATGTAACTCCACGTGAAATCGTTTATCATCATAAATATGACATTTGCCAACATTCGGCAACATTGCTGCAACGCGATAAAAGCGTGTAAATGGCAGTTTCTCATGCGTTGTTTTTAAACGTTACATGAATGTATCCAACGTTGGCCCACATTTGGCAACATTGCTGCAACGCAAGAAAATGTGCATGTGGGCAACATTGCCTATGCGTTAAACAGTAGTATTAACTCTATGCGTTAAACGTTGCGTGAATGTTGTTGGATGTGTCCAACACTGATTTTACGTTGGCCCACATTTGGCAACATTGCTGGAACGTGAAAAAACGTGCATACGGGCAACGTTGCCCATCCGTTGTTTGTAAACGTTGCATGAATGTTTTTGAATGGGTCCAACGTTGGCCCACATTTGGCAACATTGCTGAAACGTGAAAAAATGTGCATACGGGCAACGTTGCGCATCCGTTGTTTGTAAACGTTGCGTGCATGTTGTTGAATGTCTCCAAAGTTGGCCCACATTTGGCAACATTGCTGTAACGTGAAAAAACGTGCATACGGGCAACATTGCCTATACGTTGTTTGTAAACGTTGCGTGCATGTTGTTGAATGTCTCCAACGTTGGCCCACATTTGGCAACATTGCTGCAACGTGAAAAATGTGCATACGGGCAACGTTGCCTATACGTTGTTTGTAAACGTTGCGGGAATGTTGCTGAATGTGTCCAATGTTGGCCCACATTCGGCAACATTGTCACCACGTTGTGTAACGTTGCCTAACGTTACACAACATTGGCAACACGGCAGAAACGTTGCGGCAACAATTTGTGCTACTAGGGTGGTGATTTGTTTTGTTTATGTAGTTGTCGCCGAACCCAAGGCGCATTGTGCGAGGCCGCTGTTCGTGCAAGGCTGGCTGCCGCGGTTGGTGTAAACACGCGGCGGCGGTGGCCGTTTTCATAAACAGCCACGAGGAGAAATCGTGCACGGAGTTGCCGCGTGCTTGGGGGAAACCCTCTGCGCGACCGACCCTGGACACGAAGAAACAGATAAAGGAACTATTTGCAAGTAAGCACGAGGAGCGCTTTCTTGAATTGTTCAGATTATTCAACATTGAAGCATGCGTGCTTTTTTGTATTGCATCATACAACTTGATAATTATTTATACAGGTCGCCCCTTGCCTGCCCCAGTACTCAAACCCCTGTGCCCGAAAACGGTACATGCCCAATTCTCGGGCGTGAGGTGTGCGTTCGCGGACATGATCGCGTGCGAGGACAGCCACGACGAAAATGCAGATCCAACCGGTGCTTCCACAGAAGCTGTAGACGAAAGTCTCAATCTCGGCATCGAGGTTGTCAGATCGCTGCTCGGGGAAGCGCGAGAAACGTACGCAACCATGCAGGTGGCGAGCGTGGTACCCCTGACAATAAACAGGTGCAACCTGCTCGCTATGCTGGAGCAGAGAGAGGAAACGTATTACAAAACGTTTGTGAAAAAAAGCGTGGAGCAGATAGCGGAGATCGCGCTTTTAACCCTGGGCCAGGCTGCTGTAGACAGGTTTGTTATATCTGCAGCCTTTATGTGCTTCACAGCGTGTTGTGCATTTTATACAAAATGGCACATTTTGTCGCAGATGGCACCAAGAGCGGAAGCACCGCATCACAAGCACGATGGCCCACCGCATCAAAACGAGGAGGACAGAGTTTGAAGCACTTGCAGCTGCACTCGCTTCACCGCGCCCATTCTGGGCGCAAGCCACAACTTACGGTAAGGATTCACGTATGGGTGCACAACCTTAAACATTTGCTCAATCCGTCCCTTTTACTTGCAGTAAATAGAGTCTTAAATGCACGTGAATAAACTAAATTGCATGAAACAGGTCATATTAACAAGAAGAAGAAAGTTTGTTGAACAAACAAACTTTCTCATGTTAGAACTCCTCAGTCCACATTAACACATTTATTTTCTTTTTTATTTTTGCAGGCAGAAACACCGAAGCCGAAGCCAGGAGGGAGCTGTCAAGAGAAGAAAATTACGAGGCCAAAGATGGAAATAACGCCAGTTACAACACGCAAATGGACCAAAAGAGACGTCAAACGCGCTTGTTTACCTTGCACGACGCACAGCCCTAATCCAGCGCAGCCTGCGCTCCTCTTCGTACGGCTTCCACGGAAAGGAATAAAAACTGGTTTTCGGGAGCTTGTCAGCAGTGTTGGCGTAGCTGTTATGGCATCCGTAGACGCAACAGTACACTGATTTGCGTGTTTTCGCCCGCACAGGCGCCATCCCGCAACACTTCGTTACCGGCGGCGGCTGACTTCGCTAAGACCCGGACAAGCAAAAAATGCCGCGGAGGCTGCCAGGTGGCGCTGCGTGTACGGCCGAAGTAGCAGCGCAAATACTCACGAGTTGCTCCTGCACACCTTCCGCAATTCTTGTTGTCATTGTATGTCGCTCACATTGCCCAAACGCCGCCTCTGGCGCTCGGTTGGATAGACCAGTGAGAAAGATAACTCGGTCGAACAGACTACGACTGAACAAGCATGCGCTTGCGCATATACTTACGTCTACAACTGCAGTGTTCCAGGTAAACGATCCGGTGTAACGACTGGAGCTGGGTGCGCACGGGGTCGGCAGTGGCGAGAAAAGACCATAGAGTTAATACAAGACCCCTTGAGCCCTTGCCCTTTTTTCTTTCCCTCTCATATGGGGCGAGAAGGCAGTGGATCTCCAAGCAACTTTCCGCAGCCGCTGTCTGCGGCTGAAACCTGTCTGAATGAACAAAAAGCCGTGGGGGGATGCTACACAAAGGAACGTCGCACAATGCGACGGGAAACTTCTCCACCTGCCCTTGGGGACAGCGCCGCGAAGTTCGCCTTTTACATCGCAGCCTTACCTGCTCGTCTCAACGAACAGAATGAAGAGGACTCGCGAACAAGATTGACTTTGAACGAGACTGATCGTGATGCCCGGATCAAGGAACGCTTCATAACCAAACATGAAATACGAGTGGTGTAGGGAGAAAATTTGTAAAAAACACCAGTGGCATTTTTTTTTTGTAAACTAGAACTTAAACGTTTTGATTCACTAGTCAGAAATATCATGCTTCGATGAAAAAAGAATTGTGGGCAACTTAACCAGTCCGGCTGGTGCGTACGGAATAACTGTGTGGTCACATAACTACAAAAAAGGGTTTTTTTTTTTTTTTCGTACATGTATGCTTTAAACAAGCGAGTTACCCCTGCAGCCTTGAGCACTATTAGCGAACACGATTACGTAATTTCTCGCCTGATCGCCGATAAAGCATGCCTTCGCCAGGAATGCCTTCGCACATGGAGTCCATCTCTCCCCCCCCCCCCCCCCCCTTCCTCCCCCGTTAAACGGCTCCGAAAATTACATAGTCTCACGACTAGAAATAATAGGATATCATTTCACAGTAAATCACGGAATATTACGCAAATTACGGGATATTACGGCTAGAAACTGCTCTTTCTAATGTTTTCTAAAATGTTTTCTGAGTGAATCTAGAGCAATCTCTCCCCTGCCCAAAGAACCACAACTTAATAGGAAATAAGCCGCAACGAGTAAAATAAATCTGCTTTATAATAGGTGTTGCTTGAAGTGTGTTAAAGAAAAACCTAACAATGGACACAAATCGTAAGATAAACTTTTGAAACGCGGCATTAATATAATAAAAAAATTCAGTAAGTGCAGTAAATAGTCATTCACGACATATGATTTACCAAAATCAAAATGCAACAATACGTTCAAAGCAAATAAGGCATACAAGAACCAGACCGAAGTAGGTGGCTAGTACCAACAAATATATTTTACATGACCTGCTCGAGACAGCTAGCGCACCGCTGGCGTTTTCCAGAAAACTGCACGTGCACTGCTTGCGTACTCAAACGCTTCGTCGTCGTTTTCTACCGTCATTGTCTTCTTCCATCGTGGCACGTTAGGAGCACACTACGAGTAACCATATCTGTTCTTCAAAATGTTTTCGCATCGAAATGCCTTTGAACCGAGAAGTCCGTGCATCGGAAAGCCCGTGCGCCGAAACGTGCTTCACCGAAATGTCCCAGACCCCGTCATAACAGTAACAGGGAGACACTGAGATCGGATGATTCGTTTCAAATTAGCTCGATGGCATAGGCGCCAACAAAGTGGGCGCTGAAAGGCTCGATCCCCCCCCCCCCCCCTCTCCCCCTCTTCCCTCACCCTCCCCATTTTTCGAGGGCTTCGTGTCCTTACGCCGCACACGATGATGGGAAAAATATGGGTACGCAGCTTTTCAACAACAAACGCAACTCAAGGTTTTAAACGAAGTTCGCGTAATTGGAGGCTAAACATTGCGCTTCGGCTGATTATAAGGACTCGAATACTTCCTAATCGTCTTGCCCTTGCCTGTGAGAAGAATTCGGGCTTTGAGTTAGCACAATGTCTGCAAGGCACAAAATGGGAAAAAAGGAGTCATTTCAATTACCAGGATGTAACTAACTTCCATGTGACGAATTCCTGGATTTAACAAAGTTTTTCAAATCCCCATTGCCAGCCTCATTGAAAACGATGCGTTTTCGACCTGACCTCTATATAACGAAGGCATTACACCTTCATGTAACGAATTCGCTACGCTGATGAGCCATCGTTTTTTGCACTTTTTCTGAAAAATTGGCTGGAGATATGCACTAATTTAGCGAACATTGCCCGCGCTGCAAACTACCGTGTGTTTCCAATGTGAGTGCTTAGGTGCTAGGCCCAACTGTCGGTGAGTATATTCTCGCGTCTCCACTGATTTCTGAGGTGTAGGTTCGTTGGTGATGAGTTCTGCTACTAGAAAACAAAAAGATTTGTCTTTTCAAGACAAGCTCGCAATTTCAGGTGCCGTCTCCGCCGGCAAGTAGGATCAACGTTGTCGTTCGGTACAGCATCCCAGCTAGCACCTTCTCAAAAAGTTTGAGTGCACAATTAAATAGCATCAAGTTCGCGAAAAGGCGCCCCTTCAGCACACGTTTGCTCCTTGAAACTGGTTAAAGCAGCGAAGAGTGTCAAAAGGCAAAATTGATAGTTACGTTACGCTTGCGAATACAGGGGTATAAGTGACCTTGATTCTTTGGACTGCCGTGTACTGAAAAACTTCGTGGAAAAGCAGAAGCCGCAAATAGAGCATTTTTTTCACTCTGAAATAAATTCTTGAAGGGAGAGTTCACTGTCCCTGATGTCAAGTATTCTGATTTAGTTTCGGCTTCATTTACGGGTGCCTTAAATCGTAACTTGCATATAATGAAAACCTGCATGTAACGAAAATTTGAATTTTTATCAACTTCTTTACATACAGGTTTAACTGTACGCGTAACTCTATATTTCGACGTGGTGCGTGCTTTTACACGGCGGATAAACCTAGGCTTGCATCAAAATTGACGAATTGATTACGTCTGCCGCAAAGGGAAGTTTTCAAAGTTTCAATTTCGTCGCCAAAATATTTTTATGAAGTTTCATCAAAGGTAATACAGTTGTCAAACATTATAGATTTTGCAGTGAATTAACAACACCGCAGCAGCAGACATCAAAATATTTAGGCAGCAATCGTGCCGCCAGCGCAGCGCTATGGGGAGGAATTAGAGCGACAGCGGAGTGCAGTTTATATACGTAGATGTTAAAAGTTGAAATCCACTCTAGAAATAGTTATGCGGCTACAAAGGAAGGCTGCACAGCTTGGTTAGATACTTCGCAAGGGTCCCGGTGCTTGATTTCACCTTGGGTCCACCGCCCATCGACATCATGAAGTCGATTTCCCGACTAAACTTATAACCAGGGGGCTAGCCGTTTGTAGCGCGAGCGTGAGCGTAGGGTATCATCGATAGTGAGCACTTACGCGCTCGTATAGGCTCAAGGCAGGAGCATGGATATATGGTTAGCAACCGCCACCAAAATGTTACAGAGAGGAAGACGTGAAACGAAAATGTATTTACAAGGCGTATTTACACCCGCCTTGGTGGCTCAGTGGCTAAGGCGTTGTGCTGCTGGGCACGAGGACGCTGGTTCGATTCCCGGCCGCTGCGGCCGCTTTTCCGATGGAGGCGAAAAGCGAAAACGCCCGTGCGTACGAGATTTAGGCGCACGTTACAGATCCCCAAGTGGTCAAAATTAATCCGGAGCCCTCCACTACGGCGCGCCTCATCGCCTTCGTTGCATCGGCGCGTTAAACCCTACAACCCATCAACCAACAAGGCGTATTTACATAACAGAAGGCTCCGCGCAGACCAAGAACGCCAGAGCTTCGGCTTCTTCCTTTTCAATACATGTACACCTCAGAGTCGATATGAGCGCGCCCAGCGTGTTGTTTCGGCTACAGTTTAGCACACGTGCGAGCAGGCTAGGCACTGGCGTTCGTGTCTTCTTCCTCTGTGGCTGATGCACCATAACAATGCTGTTGTACTTTATATGGCTAATGCGAAACAAAATAACGCGAAACTGCGGTGTCGCAGTCTCGCGTTGCATGCGCAGGGCAACTCTGGCTTTCACTGTAGGTGTGAGTTCGTTACAGATCTACCAAATCATCCAATGGGCGTTAATTCGATCGCCGCATTGATAAGAAGCAGCTCTCGCATTTTTGTTTTCTGCTTCAATGGCGCAGAATTTGCGGTGCAAACGTGACAGGAATGTAAAAATTACACATAACACTGACAATTCCTATTCATTTTTTTCTATTCCTATTCATTCCTAGTCATTCATTCATTATTTCATTCATTCATTCATTCATCCTAGTCATTCATTCCTAATCATTCCTAGTCAATTCCTAAAATAAATTTAACTTCATATGATGCTTACTGAAAATAGTTAAAAGCGTGCTTTCGTGTATATTTGAAGTAACCTGCATTTGACTTGCAAATCGTTGTTTACCGGCAACAAGTGTATTTCTCGATGACGCAAAACACCTTCTGCTGCTCTGTGCTGTCGCTCTTTCTTGCGCTCGGTGCAGATGACAGAAAAGAAAAATACCAGGCAGCCTCACGCCGAATACAAGACACAAGAACAGGCTTTTGACGCACTTCCCCTGCAGGTCTTGAGAGGGGGAGCAAGCCCCCACCCGCCGCGCGCACCCGCATGATACACGCCTTGCAAAACGAGGGGAGCGGCGGTTGGCAACAATAGGACTGGTCATAAATGGGACCGGTTGTTGACGGAGCTATTCCTCTGAGGGAACAAAAGGCAACTGAGGGGAAAGCCGCCTTGCCTGAGAAATTTTTCGCGCGGACTCGCAGCGGCCAAAACCACAACTGATGACACGATTGGCGCTGTAATTTATCCTCCTCAACACGTTGGCTTGCCCATGTCCTGGGCTGGGCTGGGCTCATAACACAAAATAAACACGCACGCATACACACTTACAACATTTGTCTCAGCACATCTCCGGCGGCGTCAAAATGCAGTCAAGCACTGAAATAATGTGGCTGCGATTTTTAAAAGCATTGGCGTAGCCAGGATTTTATATCGGATAAGGGGGGGGGGGCGTGGTTTGAGCTGCCAGAGCTGCTCAAACGAGCTGGAAGTTGACCGCGGAAGACACGCCAAAGATAGCAGAATCGGTGGCGACACGCCGACGGCACGAGATGCAAAGTTCTATATATGTGAAATAAGGAAATAACCCGAAATATCCTACCCCCCCATTTAATATGTCAAAATGGTGAAGAGGGAGCCAGAAGAACCGACAGGTACGTGCTGGAGCCTGGAAGCGTTATCTGGCGCGTGCGATTCACGTTCGCGCGAATCACCCGTCCTAGATGACCCCCCCCCCCCCCCTCCCCACTTCCCTCACGAGAAATTTCGGGGGGAGGACTTGTTTTGACCCCCTGTACCCCTGAAGACTTTGGTAAAAGCCAGTTGTATTGTGCAATTAGTTTGAACATTTCGCTAATGCTTCAAGCATAACATCACCCTGCCGTTGTAACATAAATGTTATGCTTATGTTCAGATTTATTATGTTACCTGACAGTATTACCTCGAGCATTTTAATAACGTTAAATTTCTAAAATTACTTCAACGTTATGCCTTGAACATTGTAATAATGTTGCAATAAAGATGTTACATATAACGTTGCTTTGCGGGTACTTCTTAACATTATAATAATGTTTACATTTTTACATCCCATTAATGTTCTGCCGTGAACATGCCCTGAACGTTATTATAATGTTTCAATTCGTACATTACTTTAATGTTGAGTCCTGAGCATTTTAATAACGTTACCATTTCTAACATTGGTGATAAGTTGTTTCCTGAACACGTCCTGAACGTTATTATAATGTTTGTATATTTACATTACTTTAATGTTGAGTATGAGCATTGTAATAACATTAGTATTTCTAACATTGGTTTTAAGTTGTTTCCTAAACGTTAAATAATTGTTGGGAACAAAACGTCAACATACATGTTTGTTTTCAACGTAAAAATAACGTTTCTAACATAACATAAACATTGAATGTTTTTTTTTAAACGTTACATAAACATTGCCTCGTAACATTTAACGTTATTTAAACTTTCGCAACTTCCAGATAACGTTATTCTAATGTTCTGTGCTACTTGGGTCACTAGCGCGGCGCAAGTAAACACGCGACCAGCGTGCCAGCCAGGAGCCAGCAGGAGCAGCCACGGCCGGACTCGACGCCCCTTTCGCGCGCGGGAGGAGGAGAGTCGAGTCCGGCCGTGGAGCAGCGAGCCGGCGGCCGCCGTGCGAGGGCAGCCATGTTATTAAGGAGCTCAAGCGGCCTGTGCAAAAAGCATCCGCCATGTTTACAAAGCCGTGTTTACAGCGCCATCAAGCGGGCGTACTGGGTAGTCCACGACGCCGCCACTACGCTTTTTCTGGCACTACAGGCAAAGCTAGACCTTTGCTTCTCTAAAATCCTCCCTGTTCTGTGACGTAAGCAATCAGTGACGTGATGCACGCATAGCTATTACGACTTGCAGTGTAATTTGATGCTATGCTTATAAAGATCACAACCCACCTATCAAATATTGTGCTTAAAGATACAAAAACACTTGGCATGTATTATAAAAATTAGGACTGCAGCTTAAGTTGGCAAAAGAAACACGTCTGTGGGTTAAAATTGGCGTCAACACCATAAGGCGATAACGTTGATCCAAAAACGAGCGAAAGGCGGGTGTAGTGCTCAAACTCTGCAAAGCTTGCTATGTGTTGCTGCACAATGTTGTAGCAATGAGCTTTGTTGGATGGATGAATAGTAGTCTGGACTATTTGAGCTTGTCTGAACCCTCAGCACCCTTTTAAGAAAACAGCAGAGGCAATTTGCTCATTTTGTTATTTCAAAAGTTGTTGTGGTGCAATGGGATAGACATTAGCTTCGTATCGTGAGGAACCCTGGTTCGATCTTGACCAGGGGAAGCGGTCTTCTTTTCGGAGCCTCCGTTTGGGTGCGTGACGCCGTATGCAAAAAATTAGCAGCTTGTGGGTGGGCGGTGTTGTGACTGAGAATCCCACCACAGTCGCCAAGGTTCAGCCATCAGCCATCCCGACGCTGTCTCCGCTGTTGGCACTGGGCTCGCTCACCGCAGCCACCATTGTTGCGACTAGCCAACCGAGCGCAGCCACCGGTGTAGCGGCGTTGCCTTGCTCCGTCCGCTCCCCGCACGGGGCACCTTGAGTAATCTTGGTGACGGTGAGTGGCGACACCGCGTACCCCGAGTTAAGTTGTTACCTACCGTGGCTAGAAGTTGAAAGGTGAAGGGTTAGAAGCCGTGAACGGTGGCCGTCGGAGCCTTGGTCAAGCTCCGGCCGATGGGCTCCCGCCTGTCTACCAGGCAGGGAGCTCCGGGACCTCTTTGGCTACCAGGGTAAGGTCAAAGAAGAAAGTACCCCCGTCTCCCTGCTTTTATACTATGCTATATGGCATTTTCAAAACCCCCCTCCAGACGTGATCGGCCCCCGAAAAGGGGCCGCACCGAAGTTTCTTTTCCACCACTTCCTGACTTGAGGCCTCCGAAACCGAACAACTATCCTCGCTTCATCGTGATGGAATCTGTAGACCAATCAAAACCTCTTGCTTCACAGTCGGTATTTCTCATTTCAAAGTTTCTTGACGGTATTGTAGGAGGGTCGTATAAGGCCAAAAAACATCGAACCGGTGAAATTCTTGTCGAGGTCAGTAGCCGGGACCAGGCCAATAAACTTCTTGCTCAAACCAGCATCGCCGATCTGCCAATCCGAGTCACGCCCCACCGCAGCCTAAACAGCTCCCAGGGCGTGATTTCCGGGTATGACCTACTAAATGAATCTGAAGCTGACCTGCTGGAGGGCCTTTGTAGTCAGGGCGTAACAGCGGTCAGGCGCATAACCATCCGCAGAGACGATAAACAAATACCGACAAAGCACCTCATCCTAACCTTTGACAAGTTCACCCTTCCAGAATTCATCAACGCTGCTTACATCCGATGTTCAGTCTGGCCGTACATCCCGAACCCGCGGCGCTGTTTCAAGTGCCAACGGTTCGGGCACGGCACAAACTCCTGTCGCGGCCGACTTACCTGCGCAAAATGCGCCCAGCATGACCAACCGTCCGACAACTGTAACGTTCAACAATTTCTTTGCGTAAACTGTCAGGGCCCACACGCGGCGTACTCCAGAAAATGTGAAAAGTTTCAATTAGAAAAGAAAATAATCAACATCAAAGTCACTGAAAACATCACCTTCCCAGAGGCGCGAAAGAGGTTCGCCTCTTTTCCCCTGGGGAGGTACGCCGACGCAGCTCGCCGGGGGGCGGAGCGGCGTCTGGTTTCGGCGGAGACCCAGTACCGCGAGTCGGACTTGGTCCCCCCCCCCCTGGGTTGCCTCTGGCAGCCCAACCCGCCTCCGCACCGCTCGCTGAGCCAGCAGCGGTTGTGGTGGCAACCTCTTCCGTCAGGACCGGTGCCGCTCCCGTCCCTGCCTCCTCATCTTCTAGTGCGTTGGAGGGTGCCATGGACACCACGGGCCCCGCACCGGCTCCTACCGCCACCGCACCGCCCGTGCCACTTCTGGTGCCTCCGATACCTGCGGCGGTGGCGGGTCAAACGAAGGGCCCCCGAAGGGGGGCCAAGTCCGGGGGGGCCGGTTCGACGGGCACACCCAGGACATCGGACGACGAGATGGACGTCGGGCCATTCTTGCCTGCAACGCAGCGCAAGGATCGGCCTCCGACGTCCAAGCCTACAGATAGGCCCAAAAAGCCCAATCCAAGAGTCACAGCCCCGAAAGACGACACATAAACATACACACTCCAGTAGCTCTCACACTAAATAATGGGAAGAGAAAATATTGTTCAATGGAACTGCAGAGGCCTTCTGAATACTCTTGACTACGTGTATGAGATTCTGCATACCAATCAGCCAAGTGTAATGTGTGTTCAGGAGACACATTTGAATTCTAAACACACAAATTTCTTGAATAGTTACCTGGTATACAGGAAAGACAGGGATGGCTGCACACACTCTTCTGGTGGTGTGGCCATAATCGTCCGGAAATCCTTAGCATGCCACCGTGTCACTTTAAACACTATCCTTGAGGCTGTAGCAATACGCTTAATAATATTTAATAGGTTGATAACGGTATGCTCCATATACATTCCTCCTGATGTTACACTTTTGAGCTCTGACTTCGAGGCGCTGGTTGACCAGCTGCCCGAACCATACATTCTAACAGGCGACCTTAATACTCACAATTCTCTTTGGGGCTCTTCTCGTACGGATGCCCGGGGTCGCCTGATAGAGAGGTTTCTTACATCCTCTGGAGCATGCCTTTTCAACAATAAACAGCCTACATACCATAACATAGGACACAACGCATACTCACATCTTGACTTGCCTATTGGTTCGGAAATTCTCTTTCCATGTCTTGAGTGGGGTGTGGGCACCGACCCATATGGCAGTGACCACTTCCCCACTTCACTGACATATATAGGTAAAGGTCCAAGCAGTTCATCTTCCCATAATAGGTTTAATGAGGCACGAGCTAACTGGAACACATTTACAGAGACATCGAAACTACACCACACATCCATAGGACACCTACACGTTGAAGAAGCTACCCAACTCCTCACGGCGCACATCCTCGACACTGCCGAAAAGTCCATTCCCCACGCCTCTGGTGCCCCGCGCAACCAGCGGAGGCCGTGGTGGAATGAGGATTGTAGGCGGGCGCGAGAGGCCCAGAACAAGGCGTGGGGTATCCTTCATAGGTACCCCACGTCGGGAAACCTCCTCTTGTTCAAACGGGCCAAGGCGTTCGGAAAACGTGTGCGCCGTGAGGCAAAACGAGAGAGTTGGCACACCTTCTTGACATCCATAAACCCTTACACAGACACACACAAAGTCTGGACACGAATACGAAAACTAAAAGGACAACAGACACACAGCCTGCCCCTGGTCAGTACAACAGGGGACACACTAAAAGATCAGGCTAGCACACTTGCACAACACTTCCAACACGTTTCCAGCTCTGCACACTACACAAACACTTTCCTGAAACATAAAACCGCTTGTGAAAAAAAGTCCCTACATGACAATAACAGGTCAAAATCTGGTTACAATTCTGAATTTACACTCTATGAGTTGAGGGTTGCCCTGAACACATGTAAACCTTCAGCTCCAGGGGCAGATAAGATTACATACACCATGATACAACACCTACACCAAGACACTCTTGAAACACTCCTACACCTATACAATAAAATATGGCTTTCGGGGCAGATTCCACACTCTTGGAGGGAGGCCATAGTAGTGGCGTTCCTGAAGGAAGGGAAGGACCCTTCCTCTCCCGCCAGTTATCGTCCCATCGCTCTAACAAGCTGCCTGTGCAAGCTGCTCGAGAAGATGATAAATCGCAGGCTCGTGTACTTCCTTGAGTACAACGGTCTTCTCGAGAGCTGCCAGGCATGCTTTAGGGTGGGGCGATCTACCAACAATCAACTTGTTGCGTTGGAATCCTTCATAAAAGATGCATTTGCTCATAAGCAGTTCTGCCTTACGGTATTCTTTGATCTTGAAAAGGCTTATGACACAGCCTGGCGATATGGCATCCTTAGCGACCTGAAGTCCTTTGGTGTGTCAGGTAACATGTTAAATACCATTTCTAGCTACATGTCCACGAGGACATTTCGTGTTAAGGTTGGGTCATCCTTGTCCGGGATACATGTGCAGGAAAATGGTGTGCCGCAAGGAGGAGTTCTTAGCTGCACATTGTTTATAGTTAAGATGAACTCCCTCCGAAAGGCATTGCCACCAACCATTTCCTGTTCCATCTATGTAGACGATGTTCAAATATCTTTTAAATCCTGTAACCTGTCAATTTGCGAACGTCAAGTACAGCTCGGTGTTAAGAAGCTTGCTGGATGGGCGGACCTTAACGGTTTTAAACTGAACCCGGGCAAAAGTACTTGTGTTCTGTTCTCCCGCAAGCGCGGGCTTAATGCGGACCCTGAGATTGCTCCTGGCCGTGCATCTATTCCTGTTAAAAGGGAGCACAAGGTTTTAGGTATCATATTTGATGACAAGCCCACGTTCATACCTCACGTCAAAGCACTTAAACATAAATGCCTCAAAACACTAAATATTCTCAAGGTCCTCTCCCACCAATCCTATGGTGCAGACAAAGAACTACTTCTCCGGGTCTTTACCGCCTTAGTCGGGTCTCGGTTAGACTACGGCAGCGTCGTGTATGGGTCGGCATCAAAAACCGCACTAAAAATGCTTGACCCAGTACTCCACTTGGGCCTCCGCCTTGCGTCGGGTGCGTTCCGCACTAGCCCGGCAAATAGTCTATACGTTGAATGTAACAAATGGTGCCTTGAGGACCAACGAACGTACATGGACTTGCTCTACGCTTTCAAAATTTCATCGATGAATAACCATCTTTTTAAACCTGTTTTAATGATGCATCCATATCACCAGTGTTTGTAAATCGCCCGTCCGTTCCTTTGCCATTCTCACTTAGAGTGAGACAGGAAGCTTCGGATTTCAACATCTCCTTTTCAGACATTTACACATCTTCTTTTACTGACGTTTTACCACCCTGGCAGCTTCAACCTGTGTGTTGTGACTTGTCTTTCATGAATATTGATAAAACCAGGGGACCACAAACTGCAATTTTGCAGCACTTCTTCTCCCTGCAGTACAAGTATCAATGTGCAGAGTTTTATAGTGACGCATCAAAAACTGCAACCATAGTGTCTTGCGCTGCTCATGGACCAAACCTTGATGCATGCAGAACCATGAGCACATACACCACAATTTACTCAGCTGAGGCATATGGCATCTTACTCATTGCACAACACATTCTTGAACACAAAATCTCGAAGTTCATCATATATACAGATTCCTTGAGCGCTGTGCGCGCATTGGCATCATACAAGCCATGCAAAAACAGAATTGTCCATATGGTTTTCAACACTATCATGTCTATATATGCCCAAAAACTTGTTCTGGTGGTGTGCTGGGTTCCAGTCCATGCTGGGATTGCTGGCAATGAGATTGCGGATCAGAAGGCCGCAGTTGCTGCACTCAGGAACACAGTAGATATAACAATACTACCACAGAGGGACCTTAAGCCACAAATTCGACAATACCTTCGTAGGAAATGGCAAGCACAGTGGAATGAACAGACAGATAACAAACTACACGTAATAAAGCCACACTTGGGACGATACACAACTGACTCACACAACAGACACACGGAAGTCGCCTTGGGTAGGCTGCGGATAGGGCACACCCATGCAACGCACTCGTATCTGCGGACGGGATCTTTTAGACCCCAGTGCAGCAGGTGCGGAGAGGCCCTATCCGTAGTGCACATACTAATCACATGCAAGGCACTTCACACAACACGACACAAACACTTCAGAGAACTCTACAGGCAACATATTCCCTTACATCCATCGTTTTTTCTAGGTGACGATGCCATTGTTTCCGTGAAACGTGTGTTTGAGTATTTGTCAGACGTCAACTTTTTAAACCTCGTTTCCTATCACACATAATGAAATCTGGCCCTATACACCAGCCATGCTCATTGTCGTTTTGTGATTTTACTTTTGTTTTTGCTGACTTTACTTAGTGTTTAAGGTTTCACCCCTCATAATGACTATTGTTTTGGCGCTCTTTGCCCCAGTTGGCCTTGCGCCATAAACATCCAACGATCATCATCATCTGCTCCGTCTGCTATCGACGCGGCGTAGAGCAGAGCGATGAAGTTCTCGAGCCGACGAATAGTTGAAGTAACATTTATACACAGTATGTACAAGGGTAAGCAAAAACGTTACATGACTCGCACAAAGGCGACGAAACCTCTCCACTCTGTGCCGCCGAAGAATGCCGCTGATAAGTGCTTCCGGGCGGATTTTTATACCCCCGGAAGTTCGTTGGAGCCCCGAGAAGTTTGAATCGCTCCAGTCAGGACTCTCGCTAGCTGAAGTTTGAAATCCGACGAATGGTAGCGAAGCGATTGCGTCAGCCGAGCCACCACGATGGGGAAAGGGAGGGCGACGCCCACGCCGTCTTCGCGGCGCCGCCCCCAGGCAAGCAGCCGCATGTCGGTTGCCGGTCGTTCACCCAATGCAGGATTCGGCCGAGCCGCCTGGACACAAAGGAGAGGCGACTCTGCGGTGCTGCATGTTTGAGCACGTCGGCTGCAGGTGGTTTGGTCTGGTTTGGACGAGGCGTGAATCGGCCCCGCTGTCGGCGCGTCGACCCGTGCAACGAATTTGGGCCGGGCGCTCTGGCACAACAGCGGTCACGTTTGCTGCTGAGAAGCAGAGGGACCCTAAAGTGCTCCGCACTTAAAACGACAGGGCAGAAGCTCACTGCTAACCTATTTTGTGCAAACAATCATCTCGCTATATATGCAAAGCATAATGATGAAATGGCTGGCATAGCCAAATAACTGGATAAGTGCCTGTCTGGTCATTTTTGTGATAACCGTCTCTTATTACGAGGGGGCCTTTTTTTCTCGGCTTTTCTACGGGTATCACGATATGTCTGTATCCGATAGTATATTATGTGTTACACTTGGCCTAGCAGATTTAGAAAAAAAGTGCTTTGGCAGTTCGAAAATTTTGGGTTTTGAATTCAGGTCCCTCTGCTTCTCAGCAGCAAACGTGACCGCCCGCCCACAAGCTTTTGCTAGGGGTGAGACAACTGCGCATATTGCGCAGTAGTTTTGATACAAATTGGTTTTCTTGCGCCAGGCTGCTCCAAAAGCTTGAATATTGGTAAAACTGCTCCAAAACAGTCTGAGAGCCAAGGATTTTAACGCTCCCATCAGTTTCAGTGGGCGAAAATGCTTACTGAGCGCACACTTTTCCAGCATCCCCAAAGTGAAGCTGTTTGTGATAATTGATTGATCCGCATAAAATTGTTTCCGGGATAGTTTCTTTCTTTTTTTTTTTTTTTCGAAAGTCGGTAATGTCTGGTTGCGCATGTTGTACTTGAGTTTTTAGTTTTCCCATTGAAAACCATTGCAAAGTCCTGCAGAAAAAATACTTATGTGTACTGAGGCGACAAACTACTTGTGCAAGTTGATGAAAAAAACGGCTATTTTTGGAGCGCCGTATTTCAGGAACGCAATTACTGGGCGCTGCCACCTTGGTGTGGTGAAGATTGGAAAGCATGCCCGCCGGGCGAAGCAGGTGCTTAATTTGTGGTTCAGACAGAGTGCTCTTCGCCGATTTCCACCCTGGTTTTGGTTATGGGGGTGGCTGGGTTTACATTTAGTCGTTTGATCTGTTGCGAGAAGTTGCGCGACCCGAAAGACGGGAGTTCATCAAAAACAACGTGGTGCCCTCGAATTCGCAGTGTTTCGGCCTTACGCGGCGGACTCATTGCGGTGTTATAAAACGCCGAGTTATTGCTGCCTTTGACAGCGACCTTGCGAGCGGCGGGAATAAAACGATCGACACTGCAGAATTGGCGGAGCAGGCTACATTGCCGCAAAATGTGCAAGCAGTGTCCGATAGCGGGGCGGGCTATTAGATGCGGCGCTTCTCTTGCTCTGAGGCATGTCCCTCCTGCGTCGTCGGCGACGGCGTCCGTCCGCAGCCCTCCTCCGTTCGCCTCTCCCACAGCTGTGTGCAACACTCTCACTCCGGCGCATTAGCATAACGACAGCTGGCGCGTTTGGTTGGCGCGCGCTTCGCTGCGTTAACGCTGCGTTAACAGCTGCTCCGGCGCGCATGCGCGACTCTCCTCCGCGGTCTCCTCTCCTTCAAGCGCTGTGAATATAAAGCGGGTATCACGCTGGGTGGTGGCCGCTAAAACACGAGTACTCTCTCATTTCGCGTATGCATGTGCATGAAAATGTAAAATTGCCTCCATCGTCCCGTGTATGAGAGCATCCGTATGTGATGGAAGCCATCCTACGAGTCCACGATACGTTTCACGCGATGTAGAGAATCAACCCAATGGAAACGCCAATTGAACCCCCAGATGCGCCGCATCACACCAGCTGGGTTCCCTCGCGGAGAGATGGAGGCAATTTTATTGCACGCTAGTAATAATGGTTCATCTATCTGAAGTGAAATTTAATGACAAAGAGAAATGGCTAAACATACCAATTTTACTCAAATTACAATCGTATATATAGTGATTGTGCACCTAGGGGCTTGAAATGGGAGGGCTGGTGGGATGCGACGGCTGTCACCTCGCTTTGCGCAACTTTTGCCGTGGCTCTATACATTCGTGTGTGAAGCCTAGTCTGGGATTACAAAAATAATAATTTCGGCAGTAAAATGATAATAAAGATATCTTAAGATTGCTTAGTTTTTCAATTAGATATTTTCAACGGAGCTCCAGGTTATTTTTTGTAAACAGGTAGTGCAGTTTGCACCTTGTGATACTCTGGTAGAAAAAACTTTATTGAAATGCCGCTTCAGTGTTATGTACGTTCAAACCCGTTAAAGTGCACTTTTCCCCCAAGTTGCCAAAAAATGTGACTTTTTAGGCTCCTAAGGTGACAATAAATGTCGCTCTTCTGCTTCAAAGTCGAGATTTTGCTGCTCCAAAAACTGCTCCCAAATCTGATTCAGCTGTCATTTTTTGTGTATGTGCGGCCTGTTTTAGGGATAAGAATCCCTGAGCTGCATGAATGGTAATATCCCTGATTGGCACGAAATTATAGTTAAAATGGCATAGAAAATGGGCAGAGTTGTGTCGCCTAGTTGAACAGCACAAGTGCCAGCAGTGGTGACCAGCGGCGTGTCAAAAATCCCTGAGCTGCATGAATGGTAATATCCCTGATTGACACGAATAATGATGTTAGTTAAAATGGCATAGAAAATGGGCACAGTTGTGTCACCTAGCTGAACAGCACAAGTGCCAGCAGTGGTGACCAGCGGCGTGTGAAGAATCACTGAGCTGCATGAATGGTAACATCCCTGATTGACACGAATTATGATGTTAGTTAAAATTGCATAGAAAATGGGCACAGTTGTGTCACCTAGCTGAACAGCACAAGTGCCAGTAGTGGTGACCAGCGGCGTGCCAAGAATCCCTGAGCTGCATGAATGGTAACATCCCTGATTGACCCGAATAATGATGTTAGTTAAAATGGCATAGAAAATGGGCAGAGTTGTGTCACCTAGCTGAACAGCACAAGTGCCAGCAGTGGTGATCATCGGCATGTCAAGAATCCCTGAGCTGCATGATGCAGCTGTAGACGTCTACCTGCCCTGAGTTCAAGAAAGGAATGAAGTGGGTACTGTGTACGTTTTTATAGGAGGGTTTTCAACTCATGCTTACGGTGGTAGATGATGGAGCGCTGCATCCTTAGCTGCTTTTCTGCGCTCAGCTGTTCATGTCGAGCAGTTTTCACTCATGATGATTTTGGCAGGTCCTGACTTGGAACTGCTGTTTTCTTTTCTTGGGAGGCGCGTCGTCTGCTTCTCGCAGGAAGCGGTATAAGTATGCACTGCTGTACTTAAATCGTGCCGTCACACAGAAGGAGACGCAATAAAGCTCCCTTGCGTGTTCGCTTTATCGTATTTGCGTTTTCTTTCAGCGGTACCACGACAACTACGCAGTTACGGCGCTAAACAAGCGTGCTGAGCCTGGGGGAAGTCCGCAACCGGACCTGATTGGGGCGCTTCTCGCGACGCCCGCCAGGTAGCGAGCACAAACGTGGGGTCGCCATTAGTCGCAAAAATCAGATTTTTAGCAATAATTTGGGATTATGCATTTTAATATGAGCATAAAAGTCGGCATGCGGATTTGCAAAAACTTTTAATCGAGAAGGGGTTATAATGTTCATTAAGTCATATACTTTTATTTTAAATACCAAGCACCTATTCCACATTTAAACACTCAACAAAAAGGGTGTTCATTATTGCAAGACCCAAGGGTGTAAAGCTACAAATTAGGGTCTTGGGAACTTAGAAAAAGGGTGTGAGAGACCGCCAACTAAGAAAAAGGGCGTACAAGACTAAACATTTTCTACAAGCGGAGGGATGTGTGGTACCTCACGATGTTTAAAACAATATGAATTGGCAAATTTTATTACCAGCGGAGCTATTTGAGCTTCAGCTAGGTTCTGTGGCGTTAGCCAAAAAATACCAAGAAAAGGAACTGCGCCGTCCGTAAGGGTGCCCCACCGCAGATAGGGTATTGGTAGGTAGGGATCTGCTAGAGTGTAAACACAAGGGTGTAAGCACCCCTCAGCACTTAGCCAAGCGTATCAAGAACATCGCAAAACCTAGCAAAACTTAGCAACACTGGAACAAATAAGCTAGGTCTTCCCCCAGATCCACTGTTTTTTTTTTTTTTTTGCAACTGAACACCTATTTCACACCCTCTCAACACTTTACAGAAAACCAAGGGTGTTGCAGTCAGTCAACACCCTTTTTGCCACACAAAGAAAGTGTAAAGATACAAATTAGAGTGATGGAACTTGAGAAAAACGGCGTAACGACTTTCCAACACCGTTATTTCACTCATACTACACCTTTCTAGTCAATAATATCGTAAGAAAATTTAGTGTTTTCTTTTTTTTTTAATTTAAAAAGTTCAAATTGACGTTTCACGTGCCAAAGCTAAACTTGGGCCATGAGGCGCACCGTATATCGAACCGAGCGATCATTGCAGACGAGAGAAAAAGAGAGAGAGAAAACGGTTATTGAAACAATAGCGGATGGGCATGGTAGAAAGAGTTAGGAGTGGTGGCTCGCCATCCTGGTCCGGTAGGTCGCGTGCCGCGGCTGCCATCCTCGCCCGAAAGATCAGGGCGTCCTGGTCTTTGAGCTGGCAGCTCTGCAATGCGCACTCCCACGGCTCAAGGGTAGGGGATCTGAATGGTGGAGGATTGGTGGGGCGCGTCCAGACGATGTGAGCGGTGGTGTTAGGCTCATCGCATTGGGGGCAGTTAAGTGGGTAGTTAGCAGGAGAGATGTGGTGGAGATGGAGGCGATTATAATACGTATTAGTTTGAAGTCGGCGCCAAATGCGGGCGTCTGCGGTAGAAAGGTATGGGTGGGGGATATGTGTGTTGGGTTGCTCCAAGGAGGTTAAAAAAAATGCTTGGGTTGCTCTATAGCGGTAGAGGATGTCCGTGTAGGTTTGGGAGAGGGTGGTAAGGGACGTCGCAATACCAGTGGCATTGTTGGCCTCTTCTGGGAATGTCCGGTGAAGGAGAGCTCGGGCGGGGGCGTGTGCCACCTCGTTCCCAGGGAGAGCAGTGTGGCTGGTTGTCCACACTGTGCGGGCATGAGGGAGGGTGAGGCATTGAAAAGGATGGCCAAGGTAAGAGCCGAGACTCGCTCGAGTGCAAAACGACGGCAGGCAGCTTGGGAGGCAGCCACTTGTGGCTTGGGTCATTGCGAGAACAGTGGCTGCTTCTTCAGCAGTGGTAGTAGAGGTTGTGCAGATAATTGCAGAGGTGAGGAAGGCATTGTCGAAGCGGGCAACAGCAGCGACTTGAGCGGGTCGTTTAGGGTAGGGAGAGGCGTCCGTATACAGGGTACGTGGTCGGGTCAGTGCCATGTTTCAGTGCCATGAAGTGTGTAAGATGCTGACGACGGTCGGCGGTGTAAGATGCTGACGACGGCCGCGCCATATGCACCCTATAGGGTGCATATGGCGCGGAATGGGGAGGACGTGGATGTTGAGTCGCATTGATGGAGGTATACATTGTGGCGAGTCTGGAGTTTGTACCACCTGCCGGCCTAGCGTTTTGAGCAGATGACGACCGGCAGGGTGATTTGTAGGCGTTGTAGTTGGTTTTGGAGGTGTGGTTCAATAATCTCCGAGAGGGTGTTGTGTAGACCCAGTTTCAGAAAGCGGTTGGTAGAAATGAAGGTCGGCAGGTCGAGGGCTGTCTTGTAAGATTTGCGTTTTAGGACATCGATCTTGACATGTTCTTGCGGTTTTAAGGTAATACAGGGTTCCCTGTAGGTTATGCGGCTGATCAGCATTACTTGTAGGTTGGGGCAGTTATCTGTTTCCGGGAGTCCGCGTCGGCGTGAGAGCATATTCGTTGAATTAGGTGGGTAAGTTGGGAGGAGACTGTCTGTTGAAGTCCGGGGAGTTACGCGGCCCCGGAGCCATCTGGTGGTGGTGCACACCCAGGATAGAGAATTAATATTTTTATTTATCGAGCAGAGGCTGATGTGTGGGCCTCGCCCCGTGGAAGGCGTATCCCTAGTCCGGGATGCCTTTACCCAGGATGGGCAGAGTTTTGACGGTGGGGATTGCTTGCCCGTTGAGAGTGAGTGAGGGGTAGGGGAATGGTTTGGTGGGCGGCCCCGGGTTCGTGTTCGGAGGACGAGTAAGGCGGATTTTTATGGGGCGCAGCAGGGACCACAGGTTTGGAGGCATTGGAGCGTAATGTCGACTGCCTGTTGAAGGCTATCTTGCTCTTGTACGGGAGAGCCTGTGTTGGACCATATGGTGAGGTCGTCTGCATATAATGCGTGCGACACGTGGGGGATTTGTTCAAGTTGTGTCGGGAGTCCCATGAGCGCGAACTTTTTTTTTTTTTTTTGCTTTTGAACATTTCTTACGAGGTGGGGAGGAGGGTATGAGGAGGGTATGAGGAGGGTATCTTTGTACTTCGCAATGCAATTATACATGCATACGTGGCCTTAATCAATCAACAGCTGAACACCTTTTCCACACCCTTAGTGTAGAAAAGGTGTTCCACACACTTTGTGTGGAACACCTAGGCTTTGCTCATTTTTGTTAGGTTTTGCGATGTCTTGCTATAGGCTAGGCTAAGTGCTGAGGGGTGAGGCCTAGTTTAGCCGGATTTTATAAGGCTGTTCCAGTGTGTCCGCACACTGACAGCGGATCCAAGGGGAAAACAAGCTAGGTCGACCACCAGCTCCGCTGTTTCTCCAGCCTTGCACCATTGGTGCAAGCTGCGCCTTCACGGAAGTGACTCCTGTACAACGGAGCAAGCGACCTGTAAAGGGTGCACTCCTGCACACAGTGTCTTCTTGCGGGGAAGCAACCTTTAGTACCAAAGAGTACATTATACTTAGGGTTATTCGCTTTCGGGTTTTATATTTTAACACGAAAGTGTTTTATGCCGGTATAAACCAAGATTTCACGGACGTCATATCCGTCACGGAAATGACGCCAGTACACCTTTGCAGAAGCGACCGGCCAGCAGGACATCGTTCTCCGAGCACGCCCACAAGACAGCCGCCGACCCGCAAATCATGCTCAGCTGGAGATTTCGCTGCACATTTCACTTTCGTGTTTCACCGATTCCTATGACAGAGAAACAACCACAGTTTTTTTTGCGTTTTAATATCCCATAAAGGCTATAGTAGTGCCTTTAAAATGGTATGGTAAGATGTGCGCATACGCCTGCTCCCCTTGTGCTCACGCTAGAGCAGGCTCGAAAGCCGGCTTAAATGTTACAGTACCCTCTGCGGTGGGGCACCCTTTACAGGCGGCGCAGCTCTTTTTCTCGGTGTTTTCTGGCTAACGCCACGGAACCTATAGCTCAAGCTTAAACAACTCCGCTGGTGGTGAATTATGCCAATTCATATTGTTTTAATCATCGTAACGTAAAAAAACAACCCCCCGCTTGTAGAAAATGTTCAGTCCACATGTGTAAACGGGTATAAAATACCTCCGCAGTTGGAGATTTTACACCCTTTTTCTTAGTTGGCGGCCTCTTTGACACCCTTTTTCTTAGTTTTCAACACCCTAATTTGTAGCTTTACACCCTTGTGGGAAAAAGGGTGTTGAAATAATGATTAACTTTTTTTACATGGTAAAAAGGCGGTCACTGTCTCTTCTTCTATCCCCGCTTAGTGCGCCTTTTTACCATGTCAAAGTCGTATCACCAACTAGCACAAATTTCTGCGTTGAATAACCTTTTTTTTGGGTGTTGAAAGAGTGTGGAACTGGTGTGGAACATGTAGAACCCGGGCGACGAGCGAAGCTTGAGACTCCTGGTCTGGGCAGCGCAACGCCTCCTCCCACTAGTCAGATCTATGTGGTAATTACTAGATACAAGTCTCTCGGGCATTCCCAGATAAGGTGCTGAAGGGTGCCGAGGGATTGGCAGCCAGTTTGGTTGGACGAAGGGTATACATGGCAAGGGTTTATGCAGAATTTCGATTTTGGGGGGGGTGTCGGTGGGATGTTTGGTGGGGGGGTTGTATAAATCCCTAGGCAGGGTGCTTGTGGTTGCGGAATCTTTTTTTTGGGGGGGGGGTGTCGAAGTTCTTCTGGGGGGTGTTAGGGGGGTGTATAAATCCCTGATACATGGCTGGATGAATCAGGCGTGATTTTTCAGGTTTGGGAAATGTACAAGACGCTATGTGTGGTCTTGCTGGATGGTGAGTTGGGTAGGCGACGCGCAGGCAGACGGCTCAGCGAACGCGCCGACGATGGAGGAGGATGGAAATGTATTGCGACCACGCGCAGCGTCCTTTTTATCATACTTAAAAATTTGTGCCAGCTGGTGATGCATGTTTAACCACACCGCAAGCGAAAAGACACAGACGTCAGCAAGAGGCAAAACGAAGCGTTGATGTTTTCTCCGGACACCGGCAGCTGGGGCTGTACCACGGCCGCTCGATGTGCTGTACCAACGAACATCGTCCACGTAGCGGCCGAGCCGAACGGCTCCTGTTGCCCAAGCAACGCGGGACCCCCAGAAAACGGGAGTGCGCCAGGCAGGTTTGGATAAAAAAAAATCCGCGGAGGACTTCCGTCAGCTGGCTTTCTTCCTGCCTGCCTGTCTTCCTGCCTGCCTGTCTTCCTTCCGGCACCGCAGCGTGTGGCGGAGTGTCCGAGCGATGCGCACCCGCATTTTCGCGCCCTAGTTACGATTCAGCGCGAAGTGTGTGTTTCGCCGCGACCCTGAGCGCGTGGGATACAAGTTTAGTGCACTGCAGTGAAGTTCCTAGTGTGGCGGTAAATGACACATGGGAGCTTGTACAGCGCGCGGAGCACTCGAGGTCGGGGACTCATGCCAGCAGCGGCCGTGGCGCGCCTGACTCATCCACACCCCATTCTCTTCAGCGAAAAGTGCTGCAGCTTCTGGGGACCTCGCCGCTGATTCTAGGAACATTCGAGCACTGCATCTAGGCAGAGACGCCAGAACGGGGGGGGTGCAAGCTCCCCAGCGCCCCCCCCCCCCCCCCCCCCCCCCCCCCCCCCAGGTGTTTCTGAGCCCCAAGTCTCAACACCACCCCTGGTTCCTGCCCCATCGACATTTCTGTGCGCAACTTACGATCTCCACGCTTGTTACAAATTTGGCTGCTTCCACGACATGATACTAGCCATTTTACGTCGATAACACTCACAAAACACGAAAGCATCCACGGAATTCTGGAACCGACAGGCTGACGCTGGTCTGCTTGGCTGCAACTGGCGCTGCGGTTGAGGAACGCGGAAGCCGTTTGCCAATCTCGTGGCCCTGCAGTCTCAGACTTTTCTTGTGAAGGATCACTATAGGTATTCTAGCTACCGACTGAAATGACTGCACACCCACGTGAGGTGGGTCGGATGATGCGTTGCCCTAAAGCCCCTCCATACTGCTTTCGTCCGCAGATATGTCGTGGGCGTGATGGAGAGCCTTTACGTTGCGCGTTCAGATCATGCATCACGCGTTGTCTGTTGAAGGAGAAGACGGGCATAATAATAATAAAGACAAGGAGCAGCGCACAGTAAACCTTTATTTACCGGAATCGACGGCGGCAAGGTGCGCTGAGTGCGGTTATCTTTCGTGAACCTGGCTTGTTTGTTCAGCAACCTCCTCGCACATTTTGTGGGTGGTTTGTAGGTACTGGAGCGACCACACAGTGATATTCACCTTCTCAAAGAGCTGGTGCTTGGGTCCCATTTTGTGCAGCAGTAACAAGCTATCGCTCAAGCTACCTGCGCCGGCCTGCGCCACTTCGCGGCCGTGGCCACCGCCTGCGCAGCGACCGTACTCCTTCTAGTACACTGCAGTGACCGTGCGGGTCGCTAAGTGCGCTTTTCGTGTCCCTGGCGCGTTTTCGCGCCCAGTGTAATAAAAAGCAATAAAAATAGAGTGCCTTGAATCGCTGTAGAACTTAAATTGCGGCCAGCTGCCCGATGAGCCGATGAAACCACGGCGCCTCCGCCGCCAACGATCGGGTCGTTCGTTGCTCGAGAGCAGAAGCTCCGACCTCCGATTGGAGCGGTGAGCCGGCTAAAAAAGAATTTTAGAGAAATCTAACTGAGATAAATTTTATTAAAAAAAACCGTCCGAAACTGTATGCAAACCTACACGCAACAGGATGTTACCACCATACTCAATAATAATTTTAAGAAAGCTAATTAAGGTAAATTTCATAAAAGGTCATCCAAAATTCTATTCAAACTTTCTTCACCCGCAACAGGATGTTACGACTACACTCAATAAAAATTTTATAGAAAACTAATTGCGATAAGTTTAATAAAAACCCTTCAGAAACTCTATTCAAACCGGAGCCACACGCAACAGGCTGTTACGACTATACTCAGTAAGAATTGTATAGAAAGCTTATTGAATTTTTTTTATAAAAAACCCACAAGAAACTCGCAAGAAACTACATTCAGAGCCGGTAAGGTCTATTGACTTGGCTCTATAGACATTTGATTAAAACGCGGTGGCCAATTTGTAATGGAAACTCAATAGAAATATTCTGTAAAATGTTATAACAAAATGTCTATAATATTCTTTTGAGCAATCTGTATAACAAGTTTATTAAATCTCGGTAAGCATTTTTATGAGGGCATTCCTCACTGACGGGCAATAACTTTGCTCACCAGCAACCCTGCACCCTGTCCTCCAGGCTACTGAGGATACCACACCGTCCGTCCCTCTACTGACTTTTCAATATATTACACAATATTACCTTGTCGAACGACATCACTTCCCTCCTCCACATCCCAAACTCTCAAAAGAAGAAGAATCCCTACTTCGCCGACTGCAGAGCAATACCTTCCCTCACCCAGTCCGCCTCCATCGCATGTTCCCATCGCATTTTCCTGCCAAATGCAAGTTCTCCTTACAACCCGGTATTCTTCCTCAAATCATATTAGTATGCAAGCACAACCCCAACCTCCCCCCTCTTCCATCCCCTCTTACCACCCCTGAGCTGTGGGAGAACCTGGTGACCAGCAGCGATCTGGATGTCCAGACACTTTTGGCCTCCAGAGCGATTCGCGAAGGCTGCCCGCTCATCACATGGCTTCCTGGAATGGGGAACCACTCCCACTTCACCGGCTCAATAAAACGTTTTTCACTCACTCACTCACTCACTCACTCACTCACTCACTCACTCACTCACTCACTCACTCACTCACTCACTCACTCACTCACGTGTGCTTCCGGGTGACGGAGGGCGTTGTGGAGCCAGACACCAGGGGCATCTTTTCGTTTTTGTCTTTTACCCTTCGTCTTTTCGTCTTTCGTCGTTCGTCTTTCGTCTTTCGTCTTTTCCTGTTTTCGACTTTTACCCTTGTGTGTGTTATATACATTGTAATGTCAACCTTTCTCCCCTATCCTCCTTTTCCTATGTATCCTTTCCTCCCTATCCCCCTATCCCCCCCCCCCCCTACAGCAGTAGGCGTTCCGGTGTCCGCTCCCTAGGCGAGACAATTTACGCCTGTTGGTGGATATTCCTTTTCCAAAGGACAATAAATACGGGCATACATACATACATAAAAATACAAAGCAACAATTTCTTTAAAAAACAATAAACATGAGGATGATGGCGTACTCTACATAATTTTCCTATTGTTTTTTTTTTTTTGGTGATATTTTTCCATACGGTTGATCGTCACGGAGAGAGTACACATAACAACCGCATACGGCTGGTGCGTAGCTTAACACGAAAATAATTATCAGTAGTCATTACTTGATAATAGTCGAAGTAGGTGACCTTGTCCTCATGCCCCACCCCGTGCGTAGGCCGGTGGTCTCAGGCGTTCAACTGGACATTCGCATTCTCAACCCACAAGAAGTGCGTAGGTGTCCTCGGACTCCTCTGTGCAGTCGACCATTTTGCATTATCTCCCGGCCATTCTATGTGCCGTCTGTGCCAAGTACACCTTTTTACGTGCAACGGTAAGCTCACACTTTAGTTGCAAAGTTTGTCGTTCTTTCCCACCCTTTCCTGCGTGTTTTCGGACAGCGCCTTTTAAACGCATGCATCATCGATTCTCCCATGTGCGCCAAAAAAGCAGCGGTCCTGCTACTGGGCGGCTTTTTTCTCGCATTTCCGGCGATGCGAATCGCCGTCTGCTCAGCGTCAGCGGGTTGCGGTGGCACCTTTGGTTAATTGGCGCTTCCTGCACCACCCTTACACGCAATCGAAGTCGTCTATATTAACATTTCTACTCTATTACCACACTTCGCGCTACAAGACGTGAGTGCAGCTTGCAAAACACGCGTGCACCCTGCATGAGTGCACGCCGCTGATTTGCTTTGTGCCTTCTCAGGAAGGCCGCTCATCGCGACTGGTGAAGCGGTCTGAACCGGCGCGTTTCGTGCTCGGGTTCTCGCCGCCTTAAAATGTCTTTTTTTTAAAGATGATAGTCTTTCTTGGGCTACTTAAACCCAGAAATTTTGGTCTGTCTGTATGTCTGTCTGTGACTCGATTCAGCCACCCGGCCAAAGTGAAATCGACATTGCGCAATAGTCTTATATACTCACAGCCACATGTAAACGTCTAAGCCCGGTTTATATGTTCATACTTGTCAACTTTGTTGAACAAGAACAAGACATTACGCAAAATAAGACAGGAAATTAGTACACAAGGGATATTTACAGTGTTCCTTTATTAAAAAATTCATGGATGCTTGGTTTTTCGATAGCAAATGATATTCTACATCTACTGCAGAAAGCCACCGCCTCCTGGCGGCATATGAAAAATCACGCGGAAACAGAAACGAAAGTTCCACTAGCTAGGTTCCACGTTCTGCTTGGAACGCACGTGGAGCACGGCCACGCCGCTCTATAAACCTTCTAGTCGGCCGCCGCCATTCACGCGCGTTTCCGCCGTACCGCAGTGCTGGCATCGAGGAACCCGGCCTGTAGCAGTGGAACGCGGTAAATTCAAATCGCCTTGCGCAAACCTTTAGTGTGTTTACCTTGGAGTGAGCGCGACCGTACAGGAATAGCATGAGAGGTGAGCGGGAAAGCAAAGGGGGGCATTTCCTTGGCAAATGTCTACAAAGACTATCGTCTTTTGACGACATTTGCAACGAAAGGAGCAGATACGCGGCCAATTTTTACATGCCGCCGATCCAAATTACCGCAACACCGCAAAACAAGGCCCCGCACCGGCGGGCCGGTATGTTAAACAGCTAAGGTGACCACGTTCGTACCAGCAAAATGCGGGACACTATGACGGAGAGGGGGGGGGGAGAAATTAGCTACTTTATGGAGATCTCTTGCAATGTCGAGGGTGTGCGGCACTGTTTACATCCGCGTAGGTAAATATCTCCTTTTGGCAATGCCGCCAACAATAAGCGTGGGCCCGTGCCTGTCCGTTCAGTTATCGGCACCAGGCGGCTACCGATGTGCTCCGGTTCAGCTATTAGGCCCCCTTTGCACCACCATTGGTACGAAACTCCATGTGCAGAACGCCCGGCGCTTTCCTATTATGAGTGGTGTCAGGACGTGGTCCGCAATGGTGGGGCCATTCGCTTACTGAGCTTCTTGAAATCGCGGGTTTCCCTGCGCGCCATGACTAATCAAACGTGTCGCTCCCCAGTTATGGCAATGCACGCTCCCCGAGGCATAACGTTGGCATCTCCCCGTTCACCCGCAAGACGTGCTATTGTATACTTGCTGACGCCAAGAAGGGCCGTAGTATTACGCGAGGAATTTTAAAGCAAAGCTTTACTAACCTGGTAGAGCCGAGTTTCGCCGTCGCCTGCAATTTGACCTTCATTTTACGGCAACTGCGCCGTAATATTGGCAACACATCAAGTGACTTGCCGAGCTCCGCCCGCCGTCGCCGGCTTGGCGCATGCGCTCTCCGATGCTGGTTCGCCGCCTGACCACGTGACTAGCCGCGCGCCTGGCTGAGAGGAGCGCCGCGCTTGTCTAGTCGGTGCGAGCTCGGCCATGGATGAGAGCGAGAACGGGCCGTCTTCTCTGAGAGTTGAGAGGGAGCGGAAGGCCTTGAGCCGTCGTCGCAAGCGGCGTCTGACCACTTCGCGGATATCGGCCGGGGGAGCTGCTTCACTGGAGAGGGCCAAGAATGCCAAGCGCGCGAAGCTCGAATACAGAGGAAGAGCGAGCGGTTCGGCTCGCAAACGCCGAAAGCGGGACCACAACCGTAGATTTCATGTGTGGCTACCGATGCGTGTCTATCCAAGCCTAATCACAGTCACGTCTAGCCACTGACCTAGGCACAGCCGTCATATTTGGCTTAACGATGAGTGTGTACCTAAGTATAATACCTAATTACAGCTAAATCAAAGGTTAACCATGTGAAAGCAAGGCTTAACCAGACTAAACCAAGCTTTCGCTTTGCGTATCCAAAGTTAGTTGAGCTAAGCCACAGCCATTTTTTAGGAAGGTCACTTAGGCTTGTCTTCTCTCCTTGTGGCGGTTCGGGTCCATGTTTCTCGGGTGAGGAAACACCCGCAGTTTTCATCTCACCTTCGTACTGGGGTCCTCTTTATCGCTGATGTCACGGATGTCGGCGGGGGAGCCCACCCTTGGAAGGAGGGCTCTGCCCGTTTTGGTTTTGTGCACGCTGTCTTTCTGGGAGATTGGCAGTGCTTCCCGAATTTTATCAAAGGTGTTCGATATTCCCAGCCCCATAAGCGTTTCCTTGGATGTATAGTATGTCTCGATTTTCTGACGATCGTTGTTGCTGTTGTTAAAAAACTTGATTCTCAGCCTTGTGGGGGTGGGAATGGTGCCTCATTTCAGGAGCTGATATATGATTTTTTTTCCAGTCCGTTAATCTATCTGCGCTCAATGGTTTTTGAATCTTGGTCACGGTGGCCCCAACGCTATGATCCCATGGTCGCTTCCAAAATTCTCGCCTAGGTTTGTTCAGGTTACGTCCTCTTACCTCATCACTAGGGTTAGGTCGGGGCACGTGTCTCTAGCCCTCTCACCACACACCATTGTGGGGTGGGTGGGGTCGGTGAATATTATGAGGCCGTTGGTGTTGGTCGCTAAAATTATATTGTCTCATTTGTTTTAGTTGCGCTTGTAGCCTCATTCTCAGTGGTGGGGAGGGGGGGGGGCGTTAAAATTCCAGTGACCAAGACCTGATTGTTACTTGATTTCTTTATTCTCTCCCGGAAGATGTTTTCGAATGTGGCATCTCGGCTTGAGGGTGGACTATAGATGTTCAATACGAAACAACGGGTTTTACCTCGAATTGTGGGAAGAGAGTCTAAGGTGAGTATGGATTTCGTTGTGTGGTCTTAATTCGGTCAACAATTTTCTCTTTAATTTGGATTATTACATCCTGTCTGTACAACCTCGGTCGAAAACCGAACATTGTGCACCGTACCACCGACTCATCCAGGCAGAGACAAAGCAGCTGGACACCCTAATCCGCACTGCAGTAAGAACGGCGACAGGCATCCCCATCTACGCCTCAACGAACCTGTTATTACGATTGGGCCTACCTAATACGCCGATGGAAATAATCGAAGCTCAGAAAGTCAGTCAGTTAGAAAGATTGAAATGCACCCCTACAGGGCAACATGTCCTCAAACAACTAGGGCACTCGACGTCAGAATTAGCCCCTCGCGAGCCCAAATTAAAGAGCGACTATAGCAGTAGCATCTGTTAACGGAAGAACGACCGAAGCGAGACCGAAGCCATGGCTGACCGTTACGGGGATCATCCCTTTACTCGCACGGTAAATCCACGATGATAATCATGACTGGCGCATAGCCAGCGGTAGATTTAACATCCTCCCGCGCGCGCAACGTTCGTGCCTGCCGCTGTAGAAGCGCGCTACACACGCCGTACTTGCTGGCCAGTCGACAGCTTCTCCAGCTGGAACCACGACCGCGTATCGGCCAAATTACAACATGGCCCGCAGAGAGTCTCACAGCTAATCGGAAAGCTTGAGCGTCATGTGGGATCTGGTCACTACGCGCTGATGCCTCTCTTTGACACTTCTTGAACATCTCCGTACTCCAACGCAGCTTGAACAAGCGAATCTGGTTCTTTGGAGCTTCAAAACTCTGAAACTTCGCACTGAAACTCTGAAACTGCGGCACGGCGAACACCCGGCTGGGATTTTACCATCCTCCCAGGCCTGCGAGATAGTTCATGGGGAGTAAACAACAGGTCCACAGTCCTAATTCTCGGTTCAGAAGCTCCTTCCTTGTACAGCTGCCGGCAAACGCTGTCCCTTTTCGTTTCCAGCGGTGCTTGCGCCGTCTTGCCGCTTTGAGGACAGCCAAGCGCCTGCACGGTGACGCGGACGACAACCGAACTCTGCGCCCTGCTTCCCGAAAGGCCTCATGTCCTTCAGACTTGCTGCGATTGCCCTGAATATAATGAAGGGCAACCTGGAATGTCTTGGCATGGAGCGGTGTTCCTAGATCAGTTTTGTTCCTCCCTTGGGTTTCCTTTTCTGTAAGTCCCGTTCCTGACGAGCGCATTTCCTTCGTAGGTGTCAGCTCAGAATATGGTTCTCCTGCTTCTCCACCAGGCCTGCCTGTCTCCGCAGAATGACGAGAAATAGTCTGCAAAGACGGTTCAGCCTTTCTGGCTACAAGTACACGGAAGGACACAAACTTGCGTTTGGGTGCAACTTCCCGGACTACGTCTGCAATTTGTGCTATCCGGCTTTCACGAAGGTCCGGTGACCCTCCACCCTTCATGAAGTCGGGAACAAAGATGTACTCCAACTCAAGCTCACACGGTGGCGCCTCGATTCTTTCGTTCGCGTCCTTCACTTCACGCGTTCCGTCGTCTACTTGGGTGGGAGTAGCTGAGTTGTCCTTGTGTTGGGCTGGCGTAGCCTCACGTTTTTCACAGTTGTTTTCCGCTGGAACGCTCGACGCTACCTCGGTGCTGGCTCCCACGTCGTCAATATCTGGAACGTGGCTGTTGTCCGTCGTCTTGACACGGCACCGGAACCCCTTGCACCCTCGCGGCTCACCGTTCAAAGTTGAAACCTGAAGCATCGGCAGGACAACTAGCGAAGTCGACGTGTGCGAGCTGACGTGGGAGGGGTCGTGTCGACGGTGTGAAGTTCCCTTTCCGGTAAACTTAATGCCGGCTGCCCGCAGATCGTTCAAAGTCGATCGCAGCTGACTGAGGACCCCGCATATCCTTTCCTGGTAGTGCGAAATGTCGTAGCAATCGTGTTCGAAATCGTCTCCTACCAGCAGCTCACCTACCATATCGTTCAGCGTCCTTCTGTTCGAGCTCGTTGATAGCCAACTGCTAGTCCAACGCAGACGGTGACGGAACTTGCCGGAGCTCAGTCGCTGCCTTTAACAGCCTCGTAACAGCAGCGCGCAGGACCTTCCTCAACGAACGCAGGGCGTCCAGGTCATCACCAGCTTGGTACTCGGGGGACGTACAGTTGATACCAAGCGTGGTACCCTGGACGTGACGGTGTGTATCTGCGTCCCGTTGAAGGTTCCGGTCGGTCGTAGGTGGAAAGTCAGGGCCAGCCATGACGACCTCGAGCTGAGGGCGGGGCAACGGCGGTCAACGGCAGTCAAATCACAGGGTTCTACGAACCTCAAGCCGAAGAGGACGTCGCTGGTCTCCTTCGCCGCACGTGTTCATTATCCCGGGCTTAACGGCACCAAAATGTTAACGGAAGAACGACCGAAGCGAGACCGAAGCCATGGCTGCATGCCCGTTACGGGGATCATCACTTTACTCGTACGATAAATCCACGATGATGATCATGACTGGCGCATAGCCAGCGGGAGATTTAACAGCATCCATACCCAGAAATGTGCACCCAGTTCAGCGGGCTAAGGCGCACCGGATCTGCGGCAGTAACTCCGACACCCTCTGTACGGATGCTGCAGACTATCCAGCCATAAACGCTGAGGTTGTAACGGTAGCCGACTGGAGGGATGAGGCGATAACATCAGTCGCCGTACGCACCGGGAACAGCATGGAAGCGGAAGATTGTGCAATAGTCCTCGCTGTCATCACTCGGCCTTCAGGCAACCCAATAAATATATCCTACTCCCAAGAAGCATATGCCGAATTTATGCGCACGGACGTATCTCCCCGACCGCCCATCACATCCTGCACCAAAACCGAAAAATTCCACCAGTCCGTCTGATCTGGACTCCTAGACATGCATCGTCCTGGCAATGAGCGCATTCATGCGATATTCCTAGGACTCACCCTCCGGTCACCAGCGGAAGACCAACCCAACCCAGACAGGAAAGAAAGCATCCCATTCACACACACACATATACTACAACACTACAGACTCCTATATATATGACACTTCCTCCGCAACATGCGCTACTCACCCGTGAGGAAGCCGCTGCGTGGCGCCACAGCTCCAAACTAAACACGTTCCCTAGCCTGTCGCTCCAACACACCTTCGACCCTACCATGTGCCCAGACAGATGCTCATCCTGTGGAGGACACCCAAACCTTTATAACTCCCAAACCTTTACCACTGTCGGGGGTGCCCCAAACCCCCGAACCAAACTCTCATACCCAACCCCTCCTTCTTTTCAACGCAGCACTGTATGACCAGCGTGGACTGACCGACAGGGCAAGACGGATCGCATGCAGCAAATGGGGCCTTGGACTGAGGGAACCACCCTCTGAGAGATCAATGCTCATTCAATAAAGTTTACTTATAACAGAGTCCTTTGCATTGAATGACTCTGCTACTACCTCGGCCGCTCCTTTATGCGTGCGCGCGCATCGCCATCTCGGCGTCAACTGTAAGAGCTAGCAGGCTTCACGCTGTTTTGAATGAAGAAGGAGGAGAAAAACTTTATTTGAAGTATGCAATTTAGGGACGGGAGGTGACCACTGGGCGCAGCCCAGCGGTCACTACGGCAGCACGTTCCACCAGGGCTTTTTGGACCCGGGGGTCAGAGCCGCCCAACGCCGCCTCCCATTGATCAACAAAGATGATTGGGGGTAAGGGCTTTTGGGTGCACGCCCACATGGTGTGGCAGATGTCGAAGAAACTGCGCATCTTGTATGCCTTCTCAAAACTGTGAGGACGCGAGACGTACCAAAAATACCACGTGGCCAAATAGCCCTGGCAGTCCAGGCTTCCACGCGCAACGTGAACAAGCAGACGACGCGAGAGCGCCATCCACACTCACGGCCGGGCTAGAGAGCGAGCGGCGCGCGCCGCTCCCTCTCTAGCCCGGCCGTGCCACACTAGGAGCGGTTCGTCCCGCTGCCGCCGGGGGCCGACTGTTCGATCTCGGGGCGAATACCAGGCAGCTGGACGGGTGGCGTCACCACTCGGCGCTCCCCTCGTTAGTGGAATGAGCCGGCGCCGCATCCTTCCGTTGTTTTTGCCGTGTTTGCTTCGTTTCTTTGAATGTTTATGGGGGGGGGAGGGGGGGGGGGTGCGGTGAAACGAAGTTTAGACAGATGTGTTGGGTTTTTAGATGCACTAACGGCAACGTAAACTCGTCGGACGCTTCCAAGGTTGGGTATGAACTATATTAACATGAGCGCTTTTTGCAGTGATCTACACTTGGTTCCACCCGATCTGAGTGTGAATATAACTATTAGTTTAATATTCTTAAATGGACTAACCGCTACGCAAACTTGTTGGACGCTTCAAAGGTTGCATGGGTATACGGGCTGCATTGACATGAGCGCTTTTTGCAGCGCTCTCTGCCTGGCTCCGACCAATCTGAGTAGGAATAATACTATTACTATTTGTATTCATTTCTGCCACTTTATAATAATTTCACTGGTTTGAATGACTACGGTTTCTCCACCAGCCTTAACGGTGAGATACCTCGGTACGTGTGCTTTCAAGACAAACGCACTTACGTACGATTTCGATTACCGTATTGCCGTGGAAACGTCGCGGAAGTTTACACTTTCTGTAACCATGAGCTTTGATCCTTCGGTTTTCGTGAATGACTGTACGGGAGCCTAAGAGCCGAAGCGGAACTCCCGCGTTTGTAGTGGTCATATTGTCAAGAGCCAAAGTAATTCAACCACCCCAGCCCAAGCTTAAAATCTCCCCCATCCCCTCCCCATTTTACCGCCTCCGTGGAATAAAGGCTGGCACCGACAGTTAAAAATGTGGCAGAGTGTTAACGTCAGCCTGTGTTTTAATGGTTACGCATTATTTGCAGAGCACCTAAAAAAATCGTGTAATGCCTTGTGAAGAGACCAAAAACGCGTGACTAGTTGCCTCAAGTAGAGGTGCATCAGCCCGAGTCCTCCGGCACAGACGCATTTCCGACACGCTGGAAGCAGTTAGGATTTGGAGAAGGGGTTCGGGGACGTGAAAAATAAACATAAAAACCCCAGTCCTCCGTCTAACGAATGCGATGGTGAAACGCGAAGCTTTCGTCGGGCTAAACAAAAGGACAATGCTAAAAGTCATAGAGGTTGCGACCAAAAGACCAGACTGCGTGCTAGTCAAATTCAAAGCTCATCTAGTCAAAGTTTAAATCGAGAAGGCAGGCAAGAATTCCCTCACGAGAAACTTTGCGATAAACCATCGTAGTCGTTGTACGCAAGAGCGCATGATTTTTCAAGCGTGGGTGGCAGCTCGTGGAAAACGCGACCGCAGCATTCAGTTGTGAAACGGAGGGCAGGTTTTTGGCGCCCCCCTGTTTCTTGTCCTGCAGTCACACAGTACAGTTAAACGTGGATGTATGTAACGAAGTTGAGAAAAGTTCGCAATTTTTTTTTTACATCCAGGTTTTCGTTACATGCAGGTGAAGCCGAAACGAAAGGAAAATGCGAGAAATTAGTGTAGGTGAACTCACCCTTCATGGATTTATTCCACTGCGAAAAACTGCGCCTTCTGCTTTCGCACGAGATAAGACACGGCGCTCCAGAGAAGAAAGGTCACCTGCACCCGTATTAACAAATGTAACTAAATTATCACTTTTGCCTTTTGACACTTTTCGGCGCCTTAACGCGTTACAAGAAGCAAACTCATGCTGAAAGGGTGCCTGTTTGCGAACTTGATGCTCTTTACCGCACTCAAGATTGTTGAGACGGTGCGAGCTGGGATACTATACCGGGCGCAGCCAAATGCCGTCTCCGCCAGCGGAGACGGCATTTCAAATAGTGCGCGTTTCTCGAAAAGACGCAACTTTTCGTTTTCTATAGCAGCAGCACTCATCACCGACGAACCGATACCACGGATAGAAGTGGAGATGCGCGACTGTACGCCGACAGGACGGCCTAGCACCTCAAAACTGATGTCTGGAACCGAAACCGCATTCACACGTGGAAACGCACGGTAGTCTGCGGTGCCGGCGAAATAAAAATGTGAAGGGTAGTTACTCTTGCTAGCTGGGGGTGTGTAACGCTACACAAGCAGAGCCGGAAGTGATTGCTCCGCCAGCCACGAAATGGTGCTAGCCTCTCCGTTCATCATCATCATCACTGTCTTCGTCGTCGTCATCATCACCGTCACTATCACCATCATCATCATCATAATGACGACGAATTTCGTGTAAAGGAGATTCCAGACGTTTTCATTGCTGCCGGCTCCTTACGGTAGTGCTAGTATTCGCTAAATTAGCTCCCCTCTCCGGCCGATTTTGTCGCGCATGCGCGTGCTCACGCGCACGCACGCGCGCGCACGCACACACACGTACACACGCACGCACTTACACGAGCACACAAAAAACAAAAAAAAAGTAGTGTGGACGTATTGGCACATACGTCCGAGTGCGGCAAGAAAATATCAGAGCTCCTTTCTTAAGATAAAGATGGTTAAAACGCGAAGCTTTCTCCCATGAAACCTGAGTCAAAGTCAGAGTCCAAAATTCGAGCTGCTTCTACGGGGTCGGAACGGCGCAATCGGATAGACGACGGCTTCATAAGGCGCGCGTGTTTTTTTTTTTTTTTTTTTTTTTTTTTTTTTTTTTTTTTTTTTTTTTTTTTGCGGGGGACTTGATATACCTTTGTGGGAACCCATTGTGTAAGTTGGCTTTCCTACCCGCCGCGGTGGCTCAGTGGCTAAGGCATTGTGCTGCTGAACACGAGGACGCGGGTTCTATTCCCGGCCGCTTTTCTGATGGAGGCGAAAAGCAAAAATGCCCGTGTGTGCGAGATTTGTGGGGGCCCGTGTTCCCCTACGCCTCGCCTGCACATGTTTCCGCGAGCTGGGTGCCGCCATTTTGGGTAGCCGGCGCGTCACGTAGGTCGTGTCCTCTTCATGACCCCGCGCGACGCGCCGAACCGGCTTGCCGCGAACGTGTGCGCGAGGGCGCGAGGGAAGGAGGACCAGTTTGTCACCTTCCTTAGCGCCACCCTCTCCCCGACCTGGGGAAGATCTCTCCCCGCCGAGCTGACCTGCGGGACGAACGAGCGCTCCGGCGGAGAGTCGACTGGGCGATTTGGTCGGAGTCGGTTGGCTCGGCTGTGCCTACGCCGAATGCCCCGATGACGGTGAACCCAGTTGGCTCCACGGACTCTGCCGAGAGATTCTGCCCTGATCGGTCGCCTCGGGATGCCTCCCCTGCTCCCGCGGCCGTGATGACGGATATCGAGGTCTGAGCCCAGCGGCTTGAGCGAGCGACAGGAGCCACTGTCTCCCCGCGAGCGATAGTCGTGTTGTCTGGTGTATGCACTGTATCTGCCAGGCAATAAAGCCTCACTTTGGATTGCCGGAGCCTGTCTACCGCATGTGAGTACCCGAACCCGTGCGTGAGTCTTCGGATTCCGCAGGGCTAGTGTACGGCGCGTAGCGTTCTCTAGCAAAGCTAGCCGGGGTCCTCTGCTATCCCGTACGTTAGCCCACATTGGCGCCCAACCAAGGTTTTTTGCGATGACAGGGCGGCACCCCCGCTACTCGTTGCTTGATTCCGAAGTTCAGGGCTGGTTGTCGGACGAGATTGCTTGTGGTAACGGCTTGCGGGACGCCACTGTCGACCCGCTGCTGTCCGCCACCGTGCTTACGCCAGAGCTTTGGCGAGGCGGCGCCGATCTCCCCGATAACCGACGCGCCGCGCAGGAGAGTTACGGGAGCCATCCCACTTCTGCCGGCGTGAGGCACTACGACAGCGCGAGGGATGATTACCCAGTCCCGCGCCTGTCGGCCGCCACCACTACGCCCAGGCCCCTCTGGGGCCCAGGCAGCGCTATCCTAGCAGGCAACCAAAGCGCCGCGCGGGAGAGTCACGGGAGCTATCATCCCACTCCTGCCGGCGTGCCGCACGGTGTCGGCGGGCGGAACGCTTCTTGCGACCACCTGCCGTCACCACGGGCTGCAACGAGATCATGCCCTCCGGGCCTTGGTCGTAGCAGCCCAGCGGATATGTTTGCAAAGGAGGAGCTGCGCCGCAGCTCTAGCGCACCCGACCCCGCCGTGTACGAGCCTCACGGCTCTAGCGGTGCGGCGGTCGCATCGTTCGCCGACGCGTTTGCGCCACGAACGTACCCCACCACGCAGACCTCGCAAGCGGTTACGGCTAAGGCGCACGTCGCCTGCCTTACGCCACCGTTGTCTCGCGAGGAACCACCCCTGCCTTCGGCAGCAGTCGATCTCGCACAAGCCCTGATCAACGCGGTGCGCGCACAACCGAGCGTCAGGCCTAACAGCTCGCTCGGTAGCCTCAGAATACCCGAGTACGGCGGTTACTCTGACCGCATGAGTGCTACGGAGTACCTCGAGGCGTTGCACCGCTATCAGGAGGCGTCGGGTATGGACGACAGCGTGATTATAAGACGTGTTCTGCCTATATCGCTGACCGCCCAGGCTGCACGGTGGTACCGGCTGGTGGGGCGCGACGCTCGTACGATGGGAGAATTTGAAGCGCTCTTTCGTAGCGAATTTCTGCCCCCAGATTACGAGCGCCGCATGTTGAACGAGCTAGAGATGCGAACTCAACACCGAGATGAGTCTCTGCTCGAATACGTCAGGGCAATGCAGGAGTTGTTTTTGCTCGCAAAGCCCATGGCGGAGGCGGAAAAGGTTGAGAGGGTGACGAGACAAGCCCACCCAACTTTTGCAGCGTACCTTCGAGGCAGTCAGTTTGCCAACCTCAATGAACTGGCCAGCGAAGCAAAACGCATCCAAGCCGATATTCTAGCTGCTCGCAGCTATCGGCCGCCTCCCCCAGCCCACGCCACGCTGGAGCCAAGGTGCGCATGGCAGGGTGCGTCCCCACCGCCCATGCCGCGCGCCGCGGCAACAGCAGCGTACGCGGAGAGCACGGAAATAGAGCCGCGCGATGTGTCGGAGCGCGCGCTCGACCCGTACTCGTACGCCATGCGGGTGCGTTCTGACGCCCAGCAAGGCATGCCGCAGCACGGCTACGGCCGGGGACAAAACGCGCATGAGGAACCCAACAGCTACGCCCGTGTGGAAAGCTCGAGGGGACCGAACGCGCAGCGCGACAGTCAGGGAGCAGTAGCGCACTCGGAACCCAACCGCTACGCCCGTGTGGCAAGCCAAGGGAACCAGCCAGCGTTGCGCGGACAGCGGCCTCCGGCTGCGCAGTCGCATCGCGGCATCGTCTGCTACAAGTGCCGCGCAACGGGCCACTATGCCCGCGCGTGCATCGCTCCCTGCCCGGCGCCGGAATGGCAGCGCAATTCGGGAAACGCCAGCCGCCGTCGGTGAGCACTTCGTCGCCGACGGCTATGGCTTCATTAGGTGGTGAGCCTGAGCCCCTAATCCCGATGGCGTGCAGGGTGAAAAGCCCCAACGCACTAGCGCCTTTCATCGCCCTTACGATCGCTGGTCGAAAGTTTGCGGCGTTGCTGGACAGCGGAGCGTCTGCTACGCTGTTCGGCGATGATCTCCTCGCTCATTTGCATCGGAGAGCTATTCGATTGCGAGCTTGCGACATCACTTTCCACTTAGCGAGCGGGAAAGTCAACTCAGGCGGCTCGGCGAGGTTGGTCGTCCGATGGGAGAAACGAGTGCGACGCCACAGATTCGTACATCTCCCGGGCCTCACAGTGCCTGTAATTCTCGGCCGTGATTTTCTGGCTCGTACAGGCATTGTGATTGACATTGCGAACGGAGGGTGTAGGCAAGGCGTTCATGCAGCCCTACTACCGTTTGCAAAGCTGGCCGAGGTATCGGAAGCGCGCTCCGCTCCGAATATCTCGCGCGCGCGCGGCAAAAACGCAACGCTGCCGGAGACGCTTTGCACTCCGGAGGCCGCGCGAGCGGGCAGGGAAGCCATGTCTCCCACCCGCGCAGCCGCCGCCGCGACGGTAGCTCGACGAGCGCGCCTTGCGCTTCCGAGAGCTCGCGCGGGCGCTCACCGCATCTCGCGGCGCCCCACGCACCCTCCCATCGCGCAGCGTAACAAAGGGAGCCCCGAAGGGACGGCTGCCACCCCGCGCCAAATCCCGGGCAACCCCCCCTTACCGCCCATGCCTGCAGTAGCCCCTGCCTACAATTCCGGTACGGCAATCAGCAGCGAAGAGTTCCTTAAGGGTGAGCAGAACTATCCGTTTTGTAAATAGCCTGTACTATATAATATGGATATATTGTTTTTTTTTGTTGTTGTTGTCTTTGTTGGGCTCACGGAAGAGCCGTGCTCTTAGATGGAGCGAGGTGGCGCGGCCACCGGGTGTCCGGTAACAGCTGGTATTGCTGTCGGCGCCGAGTTGTAAATATTTGTGAACCCGAATCATTGACAGGCCAGGAAGAGCCGAAAGTCTGAGGAGGGGGGCGGCGCGGCCGCCGTGGCGTCCGCTAACAGCTTGTATTGCTGTCGGCGCCGAGCGCAAAGCAGTTCGTATTGCTGCAGGCGCGTTTATTTGTTTGTTTGAATGTTTTGCTTTGTTGGTTTTCTGGTTGTTCTTTTTCTGGTAGGTTACGTTTCTGCTCAACCTAAGGGGAACTTCTGCTGATATACATCCCATCAAAGGAGGCCTCTGACCCCTTCAAGGTGGTTATCCCGCGCAGTCGGCGAAGAGCGGTTTTTGAGCTCTTTATGCGACTCGCGGGCGGCCGGTCACGAGTGGGGCCAAAGGCTTACATTTTAAGTTCTGCCACACCGTGACTTCGCTTGATAACCTCGAATGTAGTGTGTGATACCGGGGCGGGCTTCTGCCCCTTTGCACTCGAAATTCCGGGTTATCCAACCGCTGCACCAGTGTTAGGGTTCCTTTTTTTTGGCCCTAGCCTGGCCCGAGTACACTGTTTCGCTTTCCCACTCGGAAAGCAGCAGCAGGGAAGTTGGGCGTTGTTTTGCTGTTGCTCCCGACTTGTTTCTGCAGCACGTCCCCCCTGGCGTTTGCCCCCGGTCTGGTCATGTCGCCCGCAGCTACACCACACGCCGCCGGTTCCGGAAGCTGCTGGTGCCTACCATCCCCTGCAGCCCAGGCCCCGTCCCCAGGCCGCAGCCCGCTTGACGCGGTCCAGCGACGATCGAGATGCGGCCTCCTGAGCAGGAACACCTGGCGCCTCTCCAAGGCACCTGCCACGGGCGCTTCACTGGCAGCACACGAGCACTCCAAAAGCTGCTCTTCTGGGCTGGTCCCTGGCGGGCCCGGCCTGCACACTGTCGAGGCCACGACCCCGTGTCGACTGGCTCTTCTTGTGCCCTCACAACCATGGCGGCCGTCTCTGCGGCGGAAGCTGGTGGCCTTGCCGGACGAACGACTGGCTTAAGAGGCCCCCCCCGTCTGATGAGACGTCGGCCCGCCTGCTGCCTCGGCCTGCGGTTTACACCTGCCGCTCTCGCCTGCTGTTTACATCTGCTGCCTTGACCTACTGTTCCTGGGCTGCCCCACCTCCGGTGACTACAAGACGCGCTGGACTGAAGGTGTGTTGTGGACTGTGCGTGTGGTGTGGTGCTGCTTCGAGATGGGAGAACTGTTAGGAACTTTGCGGACCTTTGTTGACCGGGGGCGAGTGCTGTTAATTTCGGGGTGTGTCGTACTTTTGCTCCGCAGCGGTTGTCCAAGCGGTGCAGTCTCGGTCTTGAGGAGGGGGGGATTGTGGGGGCCCGTGTTCCCCTACGCCTCGCCTGCACATGTTTCCGCGAGCTGGGTGCCGCCATTTTGGGTAGCCGGCGCGTCACGTAGGTCGTGTCCTCTTCATGACCCCGCGCGACGCGCCGAACCGGCTTGCCGCGAACGTGTGCGCGAGGGCGCGAGGGAAGGAGGACCAGTTTGTCACCTTCCTTAGCGCCACCCTCTCCCCGACCTGGGGAAGATCTCTCCCCGCCGAGCTGACCTGCGGGACGAACGAGCGCTCCGGCGGAGAGTCGACTGGGCGATTTGGTCGGAGTCGGTTGGCTCGGCTGTGCCTACGCCGAATGCCCCGATGACGGTGAACCCAGTTGGCTCCACGGACTCTGCCGAGAGATTCTGCCCTGATCGGTCGCCTCGGGATGCCTCCCCTGCTCCCGCGGCCGTGATGACGGATATCGAGGTCTGAGCCCAGCGGCTTGAGCGAGCGACAGGAGCCACTGTCTCCCCGCGAGCGATAGTCGTGTTGTCTGGTGTATGCACTGTATCTGCCAGGCAATAAAGCCTCACTTTGGATTGCCGGAGCCTGTCTACCGCATGTGAGTACCCGAACCCGTGCGTGAGTCTTCGGATTCCGCAGGGCTAGTGTACGGCGCGTAGCGTTCTCTAGCAAAGCTAGCCGGGGTCCTCTGCTATCCCGTACGTTAGCCCACAGATTTCGGCGCACTTTAAAGATCCCCAGGTGGTCAAAATTAATCCGGAGCCCTCCCCTACGGCGCGCCTCATCGCCTGCGTTGCGTCGGCGCGTTAAACCCTACAATCAATCAAGTTGGCTTTCCTGCAGTGTTTTTTGGACGTAACGATCTGGATTTTGGACATTGACTTTGGACTTCGGAGACACTGGCGTTCGACCAGAGGAAGATTCGCGTTTGAACCATGTTTCACTTCACCCGCGATCTTCACCATCGTCAGAGAAAAAATTGGCTTTCCTGCAGTGCGTTTTCGTGTGGACGGTCGTCCTCAGTGAGGCAAAAAAAAAGCTTCGCTTCAAAAGTTGTGTGAGGTGGCGATACTTACTTTCACGCTTTTGGCATTTTCTGCGTTAATAAGCAACCGCTGCTGATGTGAATTGTGTATTACTCTTGAGCACAATCCTGTGGCGCTAACAAAAAACAAAACAAAAAAAAAATCTGCCTGTAAAGGGTGCACCACCTTGCTAGAACCCTTAGAGTGGAGAAGCCGAACGTCTGCATTTTTACAGACGACAGTCATCAGCCACCGCTGGAAAAATGTGAAGGTCAGTGGCGTCGGAACTATTTTTTCGCTGGGGGAGCGAAAAATTTGCTACGACAACAACAACAACAACAACAACAACAATAATAATAATAATAATAATAATCAATTATATTATTATATTTTTAATGTCATAATTTATTTTATTTGAGTACTTCTGCAGGGGTGTACAGTAGCGCTACAATGACCAGTGTAAGCCCGCTGCGGAGTTTTGCTTTTTCGTTTCCTTGCGGGCTCGGCCCGCTGGGTCTGAGGACGACGCGCAGCAGCTCGCTAGGCTCAATGAGGTACCCGAGCCAGCTCCGGTATCATATTCTCTTCATCGGCGTGGCGTGCAGACGCGTAAGCAGCGCGGTACCATGTCGTGTTGAATTGTTGTTGTTGTTTGTTTGTTTGTTTGTTTGTTTGTGTGTTTGTCTGTTTGTTTGTTTGTTTGTTTGTTTGTTTGTTTGTTTGTTTGTTTGTTTGTTTGTTTGTTTGTTTGTTTCGAACCAATTCGGGCTTCGGACCTGACGTCATCCCGGATATCCGTCCGACACCACGTGGACGGGGACGTCAGCAGGGGCGCTGCCCAATACAAGGAACCCGACTGCCGGCCCAGTGCCGGGGGTCGGATTCTGGATTCTCGCAGGCGCTACGTGCCATCGACTATGCCGAGTGACTTTCTCTTTAAGATCCGCCACTTGGGTCCATTCTCGTTCTGTACGTCTCGGCGACGCCGAGAGTTGTAACGACTCGCCCAATTTTGTGTATGTATTGTAAATTTTTTTTGCAAATACGTTTCGCCTATAAACTTCGAGTTCTACCGTAACCAAGCCTTCGTCTCCTTGCTGCCGGAGACCTTCGAACACTTGAACACCTCGACGCCCACCTCTGACGGCGCAACAGATCCGCGGCCGCACCTGCGCAGGCCTCTCGTCTGCACCTCCTTGGATGGCGGCGGTCCCAGCGCATGTACTTTGGGGAAGGAGGCCAAAGTCAAACTTTACTACCAGTATACATAAATATTCGCAATCAACCCGCCAGCATAAGACAAAATTAAACCCAATCAAATATTCACTGAGCATCACAGATGCTGGAAGATATATATACAGCAAAAAGGCAGCGTATATCTAAATAATTAAAAAAAATAATAAAAATTTGCAGAAGCAATACATACTTCCAGCACATTTATATACATGCCTCCTAACCATCATACTATGTGTACGAGACCTTCACATTAATGCTACCAAATCAAGGCCTACGATTAATATTGACAGAGCAAAATAGTAAATAAATGGATCAGTTGAAGAAAGAAGTTATGCTATGAGTTAAATGTACATGTAGATTTAACAATGCGTGTTACATTATTAGAGTTCGTGTATGCACAATGGATCATTTGTTTTAATTTTGTTCGGAATATTTCTGGTTGTCTGGTGTGTCATTATGTTAGGGAAATTGCAGTAGTATGATATGGATGCATTCATATTTCGTAATATATAGCCGCACTGTTGACATCTCTGCTGACGGCTTGTTAGAGCGTGAGTAATTATGCGATTGGTGCAAGCCGCTTAGGGAACCACGGTTTCCTTGGAAATTTGAGCTGGTTAGCGTAAAGACCTAAAGAAAGGATAAAACGTGGCGCAAACTAGTCATGGATTAAGAAGACAGGGTGAGACAGATACAGGCGCCTGTATCTGTCTCACCCTGTCTTCTTAGTCCACGTCTAGTTTGCGACACGTTTTATCCTTTCCTTAAGTATGTACCAACTAGCTCAGCAACAAGTTTTGTTATAGCGTAAAGAGATATTTGGTCATACTGTCTAGTAAAGCTGGTTAGTATCATAATAGAATGAGTCCGATACAAAGGGAAAAGCCAGTATACCATCCATCTTTTGATTGATACCGCAGGTATCGAACATTTGAGACGCGAGGTTATCTTGTGAAAGGCTTCATACGAAGGCCGTTCAACTATATATCTGCTGTAAACTGGTAACGTCTATATCACTATTTTTTGTCAAAAGCTAAAAATATCCTCTTATTAGTGACCAGCGCCACCGGGATCTCGACTGAATATTTATTTATTTATTTATTTATTTATTTATTTATTTATTTATTTATTTATTTATTTATTTATTTATTTATTTATTTATTTATTTATTTATTTATTTATTTATTTATTTATTTATTTATTTATTTATTTATTTATTTATTTATTTATTTATTTATTTATTTATTTATTTATTTATTTATTTATTAGTACCTCAAAGGCCCCCGGGGGGGTATTACATGAGGGGTGGGCAAACACATCAGCAGCATGGCGACAAATACAAAGAAGGCGATTAGTCAAGATAAGCATTTTCAATGGCACTCTTGAATTTGGCGTTACTGGTAATAGCGGCAATGTTGGCGGAAAGGTTGTTCCATTCGTGCGCAGTGAAGATAAAAAATGGACGTTGAAAAGTTGTGGTCCGGGTGCGTGGGACATACACGGCGGTGGGGTGAGAATGGTGAGAGATACGATGCGCTGGAACCATGATCTGGTTATTGCGGGGGAGAGAGTAAAAAAACCGGTGATAAAGGCAGAGACTAGATATTTGGCGGCGGCATTCCAATGATGGCAGGTGGAGCTGACGTTTTAATGCTGAGATGCTAGAACGGAAAGAGTATACTGATAGAATGAAGCGCGCGGCACGATTTTGAATGGATTCGATGGAGTGCGAAAGGTTAGCTTGATGCGGGTCAAAGACAGCACTGGCGTACTCTATCGTCTGATGGCGTAATATCGTCTGATCCTTAAGCATTTTGCCTTCTTCAAGCAAACCTAACTTTCCAGGAGCCGTATGGGGCTCAGCGGAAGTCTTCGGGTGCCCTTTGACTGGGGGAGCCGTGCTACTCCATCTGTAAAAAAGCCTCCTTCCCGCGCCCCCTGATCCAACGCTCCTGGTAGATTGATGAAATCGCAGAAGTTCCGGTAAATTCAAAACTATGAGGTGGCGGGGCATAGATTCATCAAAATTGGCGCAGCTTGTGCGCTGCTGACGCAAGGCTCGAGAAACAGCGGAGCTGGGGATCGATGGGGAAGAACCTGAAGAGCTTCTTCCTCCTGGGATCCGCTGTCAGTGGGGGGGGACCGACCGGAACGGCCTTGTAAAATCCGGATAAACTCGGCCTCACCCGGCACCATAGCCTAGCCTAGCCAGAGGATCTCAAAAGCCTATCAAAACTAGCAGAGCCTAGCAAAACTTGGCAAAACCGGAAGAAGCTCCCAGCTCCGCTGTTTCCGCAGCCTTTCCCCACTAGTGCAAGTTGCGCCAACTTTTGTGTTCACGACACTCCAGTCTACCGATGTAGGCCAACTAGCTTTTGCACTTTAGTGCCCTTTTAACTGCCATACGTGTGCACCTCTTTTGTGCGCTCCATGCGCCATATGGAAGCTTCAACATGTATCTTTTTCAGCCGCAAGTTTACACCGCACAGGCAACAGCTGATGACGCGGGACAGGTACGAGTAACTACGCATTTCATAGAGCTACCATTTCTAGAGCTACCACTAATTTCCCACTCGCTTTGGCGGCACCTGCGGCACGTTTAAAATAAATAGTGAAAAAAATTTCGGAACTCCGTAAATGGTTTAGGGGAATTTGTCAGTAATCGTGAGGCGACATTTTTACGGTCCTAAGGGGTACTCGAAGAGCTGTAAAAACACGTTTAAGCAGATATTAAATGTTTAACATCGATGATCGAAATTCCTAAAAATCCTTCAATTTGGTTACATATATTTGTGTGAGTAATCTTTAATGCAAAAACAAAAAAGCGCGATTTTGCATGTCCCTCAATATCTATTAGGCCCATCTATTGGCCTAATAGATACAGGGATACCTGCACAAACACTTTTAACTTTTTTTCACACCTTTAGCTAAGGTTAGTAGTAGGAATAGCCTTTATTATTATTATTATTATTATTATTATTATTATTATTATTATTATTATTATTATTATTATTATTATTATTATTATTATTATTATTATAGCGGTTAAATTTCGAAAATTCTGCCTTGCGAACATCATACGCACGTGTATACAGTCAAATCCGATTATAACGAACCCGGATAGAGCGAATTATGCTATATATCGAACAAAGAAATATCAGTCACGAAAATACACGCGAAACATATTCCTTATAGCGAAGTTCACATCTGATATATCGAACTCGGCGGGCCTAGAATTGCCTCGAATATGCATGGTCTCGGAGCGGCGATTGAGATATTGGTTGGCCGCGATGAAATGTTGAGCCTCCCGTGGAGCGACGTGCCTCCCGCACTTTCCGTAACTGTTTCCGACGTGCCTGACTGACGATTAAACGCCCCCCCCCCCCCCTTCCCCCCCCCAACGCGTCAGCGAGTCCGGACCAAGGTGGAAGCATCGATGAACTGTGAGAAGAGCTCGCCAACGTTTCCGATGTGTTGTCCTGAAGAGGTGCCTTCGAGGATTGCTCGAGTGTTGACGACGACGTTGCCTCCACTAGGAGCCCCTCGGACGCCGATACCATCACCGATGTCACGGCTGCTGGCGCTGCTGGAGGCACCGAAGAGGCAGAGGTTGTCGCGACTGAAAGCCGTCCGATGCTTAATGAAGCGCTTTCAGCAGTCAATGTGCTCGACCAATATTGCTTCGATATTGAAGGACAAGGACTGCAACTGATGCAAATGATGTCTCATGTAGAGATTGCTGTGCTAGTTGACGCCGCCAAAACGAAAGTGAAAACAAAAATGATCGTGTTTTGGGAAAGTAGATAGTTACAGCGGAAAGTATCTTTATTGTTTGCAATAAATAGATAGTTTGGTGTATGGTAATAGCATACTTTATTGTGTTCGTTCCTGCATGCGGGGATGGCAGGAGGCGGGGGAGGGGGGTGAGAGGAAGGGGTCCTGCGTATTATGAACTCGTAACAAAAAACTCGTTATAGGCGGGTTCGGCTATTTCGAACTATGGAATATATCGAACTAATAGTGGCGCATATTGCAGTTCGCTGTAACCGGGTTTGACTGTAGTTGCATGTACAACGATAATTGGAATACTTTAAAGAATTTTCCTGAGCGATCCGCCGCTCTGTTCGCGCTCAAACTTCACACAAAGGTCGCATTTTGTGGTCTATTTTGTTTGACACCGGGAACAACAACGGTATTTACCTGTTTATTTTGAAAATAAATGAAAACGATTTTCGCTTATGGGAAAATGGCCGCTGATTTGGACGTGCGAGCCAGCGCAAGTTGATGTTAGAACGTCGGAACCACCTTCAGAGTGAAACGCATGTTTGGGATTCACGTACGGAGCCAAATGGCGCAGCAGACGATCAGAAAATGCACCTAGAAATGAGCTAACAGACTGTCAGAAAACCCGGTTTTCGGGCTCGTACGTCCAAATCGCCGCCATTTTCCCATAGGCGAAAATCGTTTTTATTTATTTTCAGAATAAACAGGTAAGTACCGTTGTTGTTCCCGGTGTCAAACAAAATAGACCACAAAATGCGACCTTTGTGTGAAGTTTGAGCGTGAACAGAGCGGCGGATCGCTCAGGAAAAATTTTTAAAGTGTTCCAATTATCGTCGCAACACACTGTATATTTGGCATTGCGATCGTTTGGCCAACGCACGCTCGCCGTTGCCGCTGGCTGTAGCTTGGTGACCTATATTTACATATCGTTGGCGGGCAAAGCAACAATGGACTTGTCATGTTTACTTAGTTGTTGCATTAATCAATCAGGACCACCTTTGCTAAAAGCGTGTCGTGTTTTTTTTTTTTTTTTTTCGTTCTTAGAGAAATCCACGAATGTAAAGCACGATCAAATTTAGCGCCAAACGCATACCCTCGTTAGCAGCAATTTCGCCGCGCTTCTGTTGCCGTCTACGGGCAGCATTGTTTTGTTCGTTTTGAGTACTCTCGGCAGCAGACAAGTCGCGAAGTGGTGAACTTCTTCAAAGCCGGGTGGCCAGGTTAGGTGTGTGTTTGCGGCCGATCTCTGCAAATCAGTGGTCACCTTGCGTGTTAAAATTTTCCCTTCCTGAGCTCAACGTTTTAAGCGAACTTCTCTCCTTCAACATGGCAGAAGACGAAAGCGTGAGGAAATCTTGTATCTGTTCACCACGAGAGCAAAATGTTGTTTTTTTTAATGTGGTATCCTTCAAACGTGTCGCACGTGAAGCCTGCCCTGCCTGAACGTAGTTTTGGGCAGATGTAGATGGTTAAAGAAATTTCGCTATGTTTAGCTGATTGTTTGACGTGTACAGAAACGGTCCGAGTAATGTTAATTCCCGGCTCATCTTTTGATCGTGGTTAGGCTTAGGGGTGAAGCCTTGCCACTGTTGCGCTAAGTCTCGGGACGACATTCAAGAGTTGAGGCCAGCGGTAACCCTTACACGATGCTTCGCCAGATAGTTGAAGCAATAGCACCAAAGCACGAGTAGCAGGTTGTGCGTAAACAAGCAGAACACTCGTAGCAGTGCTGTGTAAACTATACCTGATGGTAACATGCGTTAATAAACCCTCTGGGAAATGACTCGAGCCTGTATCCAATCTTGTGGTGGTAGCACAGCTTTGGCTGCTGTGCTCATAAAGTTCCGATAGTTACCATGCTGTACGGACCTTATGATATACACCGATGGCGTATCGTCAGTGTGTTGATAATCTTACCTGGTTGCGTCATTTCCATTGACACGTATCGCGAGGCGAAAAATGACCTGCGGTCTCCTTGGCCTCGTTTTCCGTGTCATTTTTCTTTTCCCCACTCCATTTATTGTTTGCCTTTTCTGACCGTCACCACCACTAAACCAGATTTTTCGCATTCTTGTTAGGCCATCTGGTAGTCCTATTCGTCTAGTTCGATGAGTAATGCGTTATTGCACCATTCCTGCTTTTTTCTGTATTAACCACTATTCGTAAAAACAAAACGTGCTTATTGTGCTTCCCAAAAATTTCTGTGAAAGAAAACCACGAACTGCTCACTCTTGGTTGCGTTTAGAAATTCGAAAATGTGCAGCGCAGCGCAGTACTGCGCTGGTGCAGTATTGCACTATGCTACAGCACCTCAAAATTGTCACATTCGAACTCGCGCCCAGTTCACTTTTTTGTGTTATCGAGCATGAAATTGTCTCCGGAACTTGATGATTCATAAAAAGTAATGATTAAAGAAAACCTTCCAAGGTGGTGAGTTTGGTGCTTGTTGAGTGACGCGGTTTTTAAAACCACTGTGAAAAAGACCCGAGAAAAAAGAACTGGAAAAGGCCATGTCTGTATAGAACTACTGCTGCTGCTGCTGCGTTGGCTGGCCACGGCTCGTCACTCCCGTTTTTGTGTCTGCCGTCGTCATCTACAAATAAATGTGGGATGCCACAGCTTGAGCACGGCGTGTTGTACATCCCAGTTGCCAAATGATACTTAGTTTTTGAATTTTGTGTTCAGTTTCTTAGCCGGAGCTAGAAAAGGACTCATGGCACATTAAAATTGTTAAAATGTGTTTTCCTTATTCCTTGCCATCACACGGAGCAACACAG